>NC_086159.1:15133532-15758532 GCF_035149785.1 Candoia aspera | reverse complement strand
TCATCTAGATTTGTGCAGCCCAGATATGGTAGCCCTACCTTCATGAAATCATCTAGGATCAAGTAAGTGTTGCTGTTTTCTGAACAACTTCCTGGCAGCTGAGATGACAGAGAAAAATCACAGCAGATCTCTCATACCACTGTAGAAACCATCTGTTTAAAGCGGATTTCATAGGGCTACATATTTCAAAACAGACCTATTCTGCCACCTGGTGGCCAATCAAGAGTATTATTCTTTCTAAATAGCTCAAAGTAGAAGAACTTAGCAACAGAATCCCAGCAAAATACCAGGGCTGTGCACATTCCAAAAACAATTCTGTGCAACCCAGCAACTCTCTCCTATCCACTGAGCATCCCCACTTTTTCAGCCAGAAAAAAGGTGCTGCTGCTTTAAGAGCTGATGAGTCATTTCCTTAAAGCATCATCCCTTCTTCATGCTCTCGCAGAAGCCAGAGGGAAAAAAAAAATGAAATGGCTTTAACAAATAGCAAGGAGGTGCTATGCTCACATGAAGTCAGAAGCACTTCTCTGAAATAGTTTTTGAAGTGTGCCGGGCCCACATAATTAATATCCATTATGTATTTAAAAAGAGATGAAGTCATCAAAGACTGGAAAAAACCAAAGCAATCGTATCGGTCTTTATACAAGCCAGCATGCGGCCAATGCAGTGGCATCCAGGTGAGGGGCAAAGGAAAAAAGCAGAGCTGCACTGACGCAACCCAAGCTCCATGCCTTGGGTACACGCATCATGAGGTATGCATGCATGAAAGTGGAGAAGCCTGCATCATGACATCATGCTGCTGCTTTTGCCATTTTGATGAAAGTGGTGGCTCCTGTGGACATCTACACCTTTTTTTAAAAAAAAGGAATCACAATACCAGGTATTTTGATCTTATCTGCACACAGTAATCAAACCCTCAGGAAGGCACTATCAATCCCATGTACTTATTTGTTAGTACAATACAGGCTTCCAATGAACATCATTTAAAGTCTTGCAGGAGGTTAAAACTCCTTCCTTTGTGCTACTGTTCCAAACATGAAAGCCAGGCTACTTCGAATTAAAATGTTACACTTCAGATGGGCTTTTTCAGTGCTGCTTTTCTCACGCTGCCCAGATAAGCATCATACACGATGTTTAGGAAGTTATCGTCATTCTGAAAACAAACACATAAGTTGAAAAGAATCCCAAGGAAATCAAAATGCCACATTTTTTAAACTTTGGGGGATTAGGATTTTTGCAGCCCTAACACACACTCACACATACACACAGAAAACAGGTCAAATAGGCACCCCATGAAAAACAAACTACCTAAAATACACACACATATTCACAAATGCTAAAAAAAAAACTGGCAAAAAAGGACACACACACAGCATACAGAGAGAGAGAGATCAAGCAAATAGCCCATTTTCTTCCCAAGTTAGATGTCACAAAATATGTGGACATGCTCTCAAATAAAATAATAGGTAGTAGTGTGGCTATCATATCTAGGCTGCAAAAATCCAGATTTAAGTTAGAATGTATCTCTCTGCTGTCGCCGTGTAGTGGTCATCAAAAATTTTGCAGCCCAGATATAATAGCCCCAGGGCAAAGCTTTCTTACCATTTTTATTTTCTAAGATGGTCTAATATCAGCTAAAACATTTCCAGTAGCGTGATTACAATGTGGCTTTTCAAAAGCATGGGTCAATTTCAGAATATGAAGAATTTCTGAATCAACAACAACAGTGTTATAATTCCACTGTGTAATTGCAATGTTATAATTGCACTGTAATTCCACTGTAGCATCTAACAATAGCAATAAAAAAACTACACTGTGAACCTTCTGCACAAAAATAAAATTTGCTTTCTGGTGAAAATTCACTCCAAATCTTTTATCTCATATGTACAAACAGAATAATCAACAAAAGGTATAGGTGACTAAGAAATGTGGATGACCCACCTGGATCAGATGCAGAAGCGTTTCCTGTAGCTGTAACTTTGTCAATGGGTTGCTATTTGGGATGGTTGCTTCTGAGTTCTGCAGAGGCAGAAGACGGTTTGCTGATCCAGAAGTACCTTCTTGATTCACAGCTGGCAGCCATCCACTTTCACTTGGTTTTGGCAGCAGTGGGGCACTCTGACTAAATACCATTGGGGACATCAGTAGTGATGGAACTACAGTAGCCGGAATCCGCTGCGGTGAGATGACCTACTCCCAACATACAAGGAATTGAATTACTACATGAATTCAAATTAATCCCTCATATACATACAAACCTGAGGTTGAATAACACTCATCTCAGCATTAAAAACAGGTAGGATGAGGCAAGCAGTTTTACTTTAATAAAAGGCAGTCGATCCTCTGGACTGAAATGACTCTGAGAAGGCAGTAACATATCTTGGAGGCAGCAAGAATCTAAAACTGGGCTTACAGAGTCATTTCTGGTTTGAGGTATAACCAGAAGAGGAGCAGAGCAGAGGATCAAGAAGAACCACACTGAAGATAGTAGACAGGGCTAAGAATAGACTAGAGCCAAATGACCGATCCAACTGGAGGAAGGTTACTTTTTGTTGTGATCCTCTGAAAATAGACTGGATATATTCATACAAGATGATGAGCAGCTAGACCACATAGGTGACTGAAGCATTTATTGGCTAAGAGGGCATATTAGATACGAAGATGGCTGACCTATGTGTCAACATTAGGCTACAAATATAAGCCATTCACTCAGTTGTGGATTCTACTGCCATAGCAGTTTTGTTATCTGAATATTCTTAACATGTCAGCAAAGGCCAAATAGCTGCACTAGGCTTTGGATAGCTGGGATAGCTGTGTAGGGTGCCAAAATTCTCATACTAACACAAGCTATCCAGCCAATAATGTCTATGCTCAGGAGTAGTGAAAAAAATCAACAGCTGGCAAAAACCTTGAAGGAACTAAGAGCCTGATTTATAATTTCCATTATCTCCAGGGTGCCATTCTAATCCCCTTTTAAGGATTAAATATGGACTTCATTCTATGACATTTAAATTCCGTGCCTTGGGTGGTACAAAATCCATGTTATCAATAAAACCCGTATAAGTAAAGCTAACTTGCACAATTCTGTGCAATATAAGGAAACCTGGCAGCCATGGGGCATGATGAGCTATGGAGAGCACTATAGGCCTCACCATTACAGTACTGTTCTGGCTTTTGACCTCGTCAAAAGTCATTGTTCTCTTGGAAACAGTGCTTAATAACCGTAGGAATAACCCCACCCCAACTGAAAAAAGTTTGAGTTTCATAATGTAGTACTCTCTACTTCAAAACTCTTCAACCTTCTAATGTATATAAATGCAGTTTTTTCCTCTTGTTTACATCTTCATGTTTCATATTTTATGTATTTATATATTTATTAGATTTATACCCTGCCTTTTTGTTCAAGAACTTAAGGTGCTATACTTACCACTTTCTCCTATTTTTCCCTGCAGCAACAATGCTGTAAGGTAGGTTGGGCTGAGAGAGAGAAAGACTGACCCAAAGTCACCCACTGAGCTTCTGTGGCAGAGGGTAGACTAGAACTCAGGTCTGTGTCTCCACTGCCAGGCCAAAACCTTAACCAAGCAGTAAATAAATATTTTTTTTATTTCAAACACTGATATCTAAGTATGAGGGTCATGATGCAATCTCCTCTTTGAAGTTCAACAGACTGGGATCCAGCAAAGGCTGGATGGGAGACTGCAAAATCCAAATTAATTTCAGAGATCTTTTCTCCAAAACCAGCTGTTTCCTTAGAGATATCATGGGATTTTCCGTTTGTCTAACAAAAGCCAGTATTTCCTCAAATATATCAAACCAGGGATTGATGCAGGGTTTAAAATTCAGATATATTAAATGCTGCTGTACTAATGCACTCGGTCACGGAGTCCAAGATTCATCATGTTAAATTAAATGAGAAAGTGCGCTGGTTGCTGAATCTAGTCTTTGATATGCATTTCAATTCATTAGACAGCATTAATTCATTTTGTCCGAAGCCAGGGTGGACTGCGTGTGGCCTCCAGTTATGACCTTTGGCAGCACCTGCATGTTATCAACTGCAGCCTCTTTTGGAAAGCAGGCTGTGTATCACACCACATTATCATGGTCAGAAAGCTGGGGGACTGCAATGAAATGTCAAACAGATGGCCAGCTCATCTTGCCGACCTCCACTGATGATGGACAAGTTTTGTAATTAAAGAAGAAAACTTGATATGCAGTTTTAGCTGGAAAAGCATTTCCTTCTGCCCTGAGAAAGTTTAAAAAGTTATCAAGGTTTAGGAATATTTCACCAGAACCCAGGCATAGGAATGGATCCAGGGAGAAGAAGAGTAATCATTTGTGAAGGAGACTATTTTAACTTAGGAAAGGATGGGGGAATTCAGGGGGACACTCAGGAATGCATTTTCAGGAAACCCTTTATGGACTTTTTGCATTAAAAACATAAACTTGTGATCTATAGTTTTGATGATTAGACGGGATAGACTATAGAAAGAAGAGAGTCATGATATAATCTTAGAGAGAGAGGTTAAAATATAAATGTACTTATAACCGTGTTGAAGAAGATTGGAAGCGACTTCTTTTTATCTTTTTTTGTATCTTCTGTTTTCTACTTTTCCTCTACTTTTTCTTTTTTTTGCACTTTTAGCTTTTTCTATTATTTCTCCCTTTCTTTCTCTTCTTTCTCCTTCTCCTTTAGTTTGTATTAATTCTTACTATCATTGTTAAAACTCTCAATAAAAACTGTGTATGTGTATGTATGTACGTATATGTGTGTGTGGAATGTCATGGCATGGATTTTCAGGAAAAGAGAAGGAATGCTCCAATGTAGAGCCAGATCTCTGCTCACAGTCCTCTAATTTCAGGTGACAGTTCTTTTACCTCTCATCACATATTCCAAGTTTGACCATAAAACAGTATTGCTGAAATTAAGAAATTAAAATTTTCATTGAAGGGAATCGAAACAAGAGTTCATTGTCTGCGGAAATTACATGCAATTACTTGGGAAGTTCCTTTCCAATATTTTTGACTCCATTTGTGCCCCCTCCCCCAATTGCTGTTGTCCACATGCACCTGTGGAGGAAGCTTTCCTTCCTGCCAAGTCCCCTCTGGGGGGTGTTCTGGAACAGACTGCTAGAATTCAACATCGGAAAACCCCAACTGGTTCTGACCAATAGGCTATTTAGTCCAGCAACCTGGATCACCTCAACGCCAAAGCGATGCATTCAAGAACCGCACTAGCAGGACAGGAGGCTCTTCCCTAGTTGCTTCCAGAAACTGATATCCAAGGCAATCCTGCCTGTGATCCAAGAGGGACTTTACTGCCACCAAGATGCATAGTCACTGGAAGCCCTAACCTCCATGGATGGTCTAAGAGGCAACTTATTAAAATCATCCTAATGGGTGAACACCACCACATATGAAAGCAGCCAATTTGATAGCTTAAACATGTGTTGTATTACTATGTCCTTCCCTTCATCAGTTCTGAACCTGCCAGAATTTGATTCAGTGGATGACTCCTAAGATCCAATGCTCTGAGAGGAAACCTTCTCTCTGTCCATATTGTCAATTTGTGTGTTTTTTTGGTGGGGAGGGTTGGGGGGGTACCTTCAAATCAGTGTTGACTCCTAGAAACTGCCTGGACAGGTCCCTGCAGTTTTCTTGGCAAGATTTTTGGAAGTAGTTTGCCGTTGCCTCCTTCCTAGGACTGAGAGAGAGGGACTGACCCAAGGTCACCCAGCTGGCTTTGTGCCTAAGGCGGGACTAGAACTCACAGTCTCCTGGTTTCTAGCCTGGTACCTTAACCACTACACCAACTGACTCTCTATATTGTCAGTGGATGATTTTATGTACTCTGGTTCTGAACCTGCTTGCTTGCCTTCTTTCTAATCTTACAAAATAAACACAAAATTCCATATTATAGTTGTTAGTTTTCTACCTGCTTCATGGTAATTTTCTTTACTTTCCATAAATCTACCCATAGCGCACGGTCAGCTAATTGGCCTGTAATTTTTGAATCTCCTGTCAATCCCTTTTTAAAAATTGACCACTTTCCAGTCTCCCAGACCCTATGTCAATTTGTGTGTTTTTAGCAATTTCACATCTGAAACAGCTAAAACAGCATAAACAATTTCCCATATGAATTCTTTAAGAATGTTTAGGTGGATGCCATCTGGATCCAGCGAGTTGGTTACTTCTAATTTGTCAATAATCCCCATAACTTCAGCTCCTCATCACCATCTGCTTCATTTTTTCAGGCTTTCTCACTGCAAAGAGCCAATTCAGGCACATGGTATCCATCCTTCATTATAGAAACATAAGCAAAAAATTGAGTTTCTTGATGTGAGTTGAATACACCTTTAATGCCTCTATTGACCAAAGACCCAAATGACTCCACTTAAACAAATTTAAGTAGAATTTATTCTTAGACATTACATTTTTTTTCGCCCTACAGTCTCTATGTATCTGGTTTAAATTTGATCAGATATGTCTGTTTTCTGGATAAATTCAAATCCAATTATGTTCTGGTTTTGCTAATTGGTTCAGTAACATGTATTTCCACTCCGCTGAGCCTCGTTCTACAGATTACAGTTTTTAAGCCATATGGAGATGCAGTTCAAGCCAATTTGAAATGAGACTTACGAGATGCCTACTGGTAAGGAAGTACAAACAACAGACTCTAGTTACTGAAGGAAATCATGATGAGTTCTTTAAATACATGTTTTTTTCAGTTCAATATTCAAGATGTTGTCTAGGCAACAGGCAACCTAGACAGACTTCGTAAAATTTGGTCCGCCGTCCTTTGAAGACAGTGGGAACAGATGCAATTCCAGAAGATAAACAATTCTAGGGAACAGATTTTGGGGTGTGTTTATTATGCAAGGTCTGCTCTGATTTGTCTGAACATCTGTAAACGTGAGACTGCCAACATTATTTAATGGAAATGTTTGTCCTTAGCTAGGGTGACAAAAAAGGCTATCTGCAAGGCAGAGCACTATGACACAAGATAACAGTAATATTCAACCTGTTGTCTTCACAAATGTATACCTTGCTATGTAATGGGCATAAGATATTTGAAATTAGGAATCTGACATATAAACATCCTTCTATGGAACTTTTTGTTAATTATGAGCCAAGCCAAAAAGTTACTTTATAATAAACTTGGGACTCTGCACTGGCCTTTCTTTATGCAGTAGCATTAGATTTCTCAAGGCAGCAGAATTACGGTATTAAGTTCTCTGGAAAATATAGTTTTCTTCTGCCCTGACATGACTTCTGGGCTCTATAGTTGATAAATGTAGAATGTGACAGAAAGATAAAATAGGGAGCTAATTTTACGATGACCTGAAGACCTGGGAAATCAAGTCCTGGGAATCTTAGTAGCAAGAGAATAATTTCATCAGTGTGTTCAGCAATGCCTGTTGAAGCACCAGGAAGCACCCAGCTGGTTGACTGGAAGACAGGCTTTCAGCAAAAGTTGCCTTTTGCACATGAAAAGAGTCTGGAGGGCACGCTGTGGCAACAGCAGAAGAAAAGACAATTTTGCTCTGTGGGGCACAATAAACTGCTCACAAGTAGCAAAACCTGGTTCTGACGGAGAATGATATAATCAGGAGCAGACTTAGCCTAACCCAATGTCCCTAGAACAGGGTTTCTCATAGCTGGCTGGGGAATTCTGGGAATCGACGTCCACCCATCTTACAGTTGCCAAAGTTGAGGAACACTGCCATAGAATATCCCTCTACTTTCTCCTGTGTAAATAAATCGCCCCTGCTATCACCTATAGAAAAAAGTTAAGCACTGCAATTGGAGACCCTGTTGCGCTAAGAATAGTCTGTCCCCTGCTCCTGGGCATCAGCTCAACTTCCACAGATTGGGAATGCTGCATCACGGCAAATGCCTCCTGCAAGGGATCCCTGAAGCAGAAAGACCTCCTCCTGACCAGCATAATCCTGGTTATGGAATAAAACACTCCACTATTTCTATCTAGGTGTATTTTTTATTATCTATGAAATACATAACATCAGAAAGCTTGTTAAAAATTCCATGGCACTGAGTGATTATACATTCTGCCTTGAACAGTTGTTTTCCCAATTTAATTCTAATGAAAATGTCATAAGCATCCTTCAAAAAATAATTCTTAAACAGAAAATGAGTCATCTGTTCAATTGTTGTTTTTCACATCACTTGTGCTTTCACACTTTATATTACTTCAAGCTGCAGAGCTTAAGAATAAGCTCTTTCCCCAATTTTACTTTTAAAGATATGCTTGGCTGTTACCTGCCGGGGTGGGGCTGACAAATGGCAGGTCATAAGAAAAAGAAGAAATCAAAGGCCAATTCCTCCTGGGAACACAAAGCCCATTATTCAGATGTGAACTTTCCGCGGAGTTTTAAACTGTTTGGTATTGATGGAAGCAGGAAGGTTGGAAGGGAATCTTACTATCATTTCAAAAATGCCTTTTGAGAAGTTCAACAAGAATAGTGATAAACTAGAGCAAGTTGAGAGGAGGGCTACCAAGATGGTGAAGGGTCTCGAAACCAAGCCATTGCAGAAATGGTTAAAGATCTGGATACCATTAGCTTACAGAAAAGACATGTAAGGGGAGACATGATGCCAGCCTTCAAATGCTGTCACACAGTATTTGTCACACAGAACTGTATTCTGTTACACAGACAGTATTCTGTCACACAGAACTGTCGCACAGAAGGAGCGGACTTGTTTTCTATTGCCCCAGAAAGCACAACCAGAACCAAGGGTGAAAATTGCAAGGAAAGAGGATCAGGCTAGACACCAGGAGGAACCTTCTGACTGATGGCCAATGGAACAGGTTGCCATATAAGATGGTGAGTTCTTCCCTAGAGGTCTTCAAACAGAGGCTGGATGGGCACTGGACCCTGCAGTGAGCAGAGAATTCGACTGGACCACTGTTCCCCACCCTTGGCAGTGGAATTCTGTGATTTGAAGTCCACACACATGGAAATTGCCATAGTTGGGAAACAGTGGACTAGAAGAACCCGTAAGGTCCCTTCCAACTCTATATTCCTTCAGTTGTAAGAGTCATGCAAATACAGTTTGGCAACAGCAATGTATGCTTTAGAGCACCTGAAATGACTGTTTATAAACCAATTAAGTCTTCCGATGCCATTATTCAAAGAGAACACAACATTATATTTTTTTCCCTAAAGAAATCTCATCTGTGGGGGGAAAAAAAATACCTCCCAGCCGCACACCTGGGATTTTCAAATCCTTCTTTTGAGTACTTGGAAAGGCTCTAAGGCTTACCCTAAGTGCTTGCTCAGATGAGCTGAGCAGGAGGATTTGCAAAGCACTAATGTGGTTAGAGGGTTAGTGCATTGTCCCTGATGCTGGAAAAGGTCTGCGTATATTGTTTTGAATGCTAAAAAGAGAACCAACCACCTGTTGATGAAGAGTCTCAGATCTTAGCTGCTATCACATTTATCACTGATTTACCTGAAGAAGAGGGGGCTGCTTTTCTGTAGCTGAAGCCTTCTCCATCCACGAATCCAAAGGTTTCAGAATGGGGGTGGCCTGAGTAACTACAGGAAACTTAGCTGCCAAGGTTGGCCGACTGGCTACGTGCAGCTGTTGTTCCTGTTGCACTATCTGCAGTTTCTTCAACAGCTCCTGAGGTGAAATTATGCCAGAATTTCCAGACTGGTTCCCAGAGAGAGGAAGTGACTGCCTGGGAAGCTTGGATTGTTCTTTACCAAGAGCTTGAGCCCCCAACGTTTGGCCTGGGAGGGAGCCGTTGAAGTACATCATGGGTGGCTGTATTACGCCCTTCACCTGGGCCACTGAGGAAATGGCTGGAGTCCTGCTGAAGACTGGTGCAGCTGAATGGGCTAGTCCTGTGCTGTTGCCTTCCACTTTAGCCATCTGTTCGGACTGGCCCTGCAACTGCTGGAGTAGGCTCCGTGTGCTGGCTGCATTCTGGGCTGGATGAGAGGTCCTAATGCGCGGTGAAGCCACGGGCTGGAAGAGCCCAGTGAAAGCTTCTGCAGAAGGGAGACTGCCGTTCTCACAGAGGCGGTTCTCCGGGAGTTCAGAGACTGGGTGAAGCTCTGCCCCACGCACCATCAGTTTTTGAATGGCTGGGCAGAGCTGCTTTTCTGCTGTGGGCGAGTGTCTTCCAGGTTCCTCGTAAGACAAAGAGCGCACAACTCCCTGCCTCGGAGGAAAATTGTCTTGGTGGAGTTTCTGAGATGGCTCTGAGGTATTTGGGTATAAGCTCAATTTTTCCTGCTTTCCAAAGAGGGTCATTAGGGATAGGTGCTGGGGCTCAGAATCTATGTTCTGCAAGAAGGAAGGAAGAATAATTAAGACTAAATCTGACTTGGCTAGCTTCATCGACAATAAAAGCTGGAAACAAAACCCTCACCGGAACCCTGGATAGGGAGAAATGGTTGGAAAAGACAGTTACGGGGGGAAATGGCATGTAGGGGATTGGAGGTATCCCTTACTTATATTGATCTGCTTTGATCTAGCCATGGCAAGATTTTCATTATACAAGGCAGCTAGGTCACATATTTTTCTAGTGTCAGTAGGCCTGATCCCTGGGCACGCACACATACGGTGACAGCTAGCAGCCTATATTTTTCCTGTCATCACATCACAATCCTTTCCAGCAAGGATGTAAGATCCATCAGTCCCCTGACAACTGCTAAGCAGCAGAAGCCTTTTAAAATCCCCACTGAATCAGCCTCAGAACCTGCCACTGGTTTTATTTTACCACTCCGAGTGCAGCTGAAGATGTGTCCAAGTCTCCCACAGGTGATCCTAGGCATGCTTATATTGAAACAAACCCCACTGAACCTAAGGAGTTCATCAGCTGATGAACAGGCTAGTTAATGAAAGTCAATCCCAAGTACAAATGTTCCCACATACCTGGACTTGCTGACTTTCCCTGGGCTTCAGAGGAATTGGTTTGATCAAGTTGGGATTGTGGTGTATCACAGAAGAGCCGGTCATTTGTTTTGGTTCTGAGCACGTCTTACACTGCAACACACAAAAAGAGTATCGCTTTGCTCAAAAAGCAATGTTTCATCTCAAGATCAACAGAATCATAGATTGGGGGGCTAGATGGGACTGCAGGGATCATCACGTCCAACTCGCTTAAAATCTCCAGGGACGGCGATTTTTAACAAACTCCCTAGGTAGGCTGTTTCATCGTTCTACAGATCTTACTGTCAGAACGTTTTCCTTACTGTACACTGAAACAAAATTTAGGTAGTTGCAACTTGTACCCATAATGATGAGCACCATCACTGGAAAGAAACATAGTTCAATTCAGAAGAGGAAATTCAACGGCCAGGCCGAAAAATGACCATGAGAATCAAGTTTACTTGAAGGAACGTAATTTCGTTTGATAGGAATATGCAGTACATGCAGTCCAAAACGTAAGTACAATGCTGATTTCTATGAAAGGCTTTTTAAATGTAATTTTCTGTTCCTGATTATCTCTTCAGTTTGCATGTAACCTACATGTAAAATAAACTAAAGGCTAGGGACCCATTTAAAGCAATAATAATGATTGAACAATAGTGGCTTCAGGTTCCAGATGTCAGCACTCGATTTGAACAGCTTTTGAAGGTATAGAAGTATATGCCCGTCAACCCAAGGTTTTTATAGCACCATGCATACCTCTAGCAAAAATTCTGTACTGTTAGGATATTTAAAGGGATTGACTTAAATTATATACAGATCTGATCTTAAAAAAGAGGGGGGGAAAGCAAAATTGTGCAAATCAGAAAAATCTCACAGACAAATACCTCAACATTAAAAAGCTATCTATTCAAATCCAGGCAAATCAAAGAAGGCCTAAGGAAAAAATAACTGATGTTGGCACTCTCGGTTTCTCTTGAGAGGATATTCCATATATGGGGCATCACAAATGAAATGGTCCTATCCTATATGATAAGCATGGAACATCAGATGTTAGAAAAACACAGAGGAGGGTTCAGAAGATTTGGGCAACCTCACATGTAGAAAAATAGCTCTTCAAATACTCAGGACTCAACATTCTATAGTATAAATTTGCATTCAGATATCCAAAAGTCAAAATGAACTCCCATTACTGCCACAATCCATTCTGCATCCAGGAGACTAAAATGCTGAGATTGAGAAGCTGAATATAAAATCATTCCTGTGAGTGGCATCTGATAATGAAAAACTGAAAAAAAAAAACAGTTTAAAGGATGTACTGTAGATTCTGAGGGAGGCCCATCTCACAGTCATGGGAGTAAAGGAGGCATAGATATATCAACAAATGGCCTAAACAAATCTCTAATTTCTAGAGATGCCTACAGCAGAGGAACAGAAAGGCAAATTTATTACTGGTCTCCATGCTAAGGTATCCCTATTTTCAGGCCCTGCAAGTTTTTTTAGAACGAGTATTCCCAAATTCCCTCATTATCTGTCTTGACAAAAACCAAATCACTTTTCAATAATAATGGCTTATTCTGCCTTATCTATTCCTGAAAAGGAAGGGACCTGGACTTTAAAATGAACAGAATGGCAGGGAAGAATAACAACTCTCAAAGGCACCTTCTGATAGCTAATTCCAATCATAAGACATTTTTCTATGTAGAAATGGCCACAGGCATAAGAGAGATAATTGCTTTATGCTAATCCTCATCCTGAAGAAGAGACTCCTAAGCTCAGCCTTCCTCAACCTGGTGACCTCATGGGAGGCTGGAAACTACCGCCACATGGTTTTCATAGAAGAAAACTACCGACAACACGGTTTGTTATAGATTATGGAATTGTGATCCAACATATTTGGAGAGCACCAGGATGGGCAAGACTGCCTTAAGTCATTGCTTGGCATTTACTTTTTACTTTTATTTATTTTTATCCCACCTTTATTTAGGGTTGCTTTCTGAGGTAGAATGGCCATACACCAAGTAGGAACTGAAATGAACACACTTTATGAACTTAACTGTTCATTAAGGCTGCACATAAAGATACCAGACTATATAGGAATGAATTTGTTCATTGTTTAACCAGCTCATCTTAAGAACCTACCATATTCCAGAGCCAGGGTGATGTAGTGGACTAGGACCAGGAGACCTAGCTGCAGGTCCACCTTCAGCCACAGAAGCTCATGGTGTGACTTAAGGTCAGTCGCTAACTCTCAGCCCAGCTTACCTCACAGGTTTGTTGTGAGGAAATGGAGGAGAGAGTGCTGTGTATGCCACCTTTAGCTCTTGGAGGAAAGGTGGGGTAAATACCTAACAAATAAATAAATAAACTTCATTTTATTGGCTAAAATCAAGGAAAGAAATGGAGCTAGTCTGAAGTTGTTTGATAGATGTTATTTATTTATGGAAGTACACTGTAAACTTTTCTATTCTTTCACTGGAAGTCACTGGAGAACATAAAATCATTAAAGGCACTATCTGCTTAACAGTGTAATAGAAATACCATCCATCAGCCACTATAACCAGTATAACTGTCATCATGAAAATTAATACACTGCATTCCCCTATGAAAACTCACAGTCATTTTCTTACTCCTGTCCCACAGTTCTACCCCTCCCTCCCTCTCATTCCAAATCACAGTAGTGGAAAAAGAATGGACAGGCTGACTGCAGCACATGGAATCTTTGCTCACAAAATGATGAAATGAAAAACAACTATTTTGAGAAGCACGGCTTGAAGCATGATGGCATTTGATGCGGAGAAAACTGTAAAATGTGTCACCTCTTCTCACCCTAATGCAGATGATCTTCAGTTTTGAGAGGACAGCTGTTTCTGCATCTCACTGCATTTCCAAAGATAAAATTCTCTGTGGCATAATATTTCCTTGGCAACCAGTTACATTAAAGAAATTTAGGTGGAGAAACTAAGCAGCAGAAATAGATTGACTCATTCTTCAGATAAATTGTTTCCAAACAAGTGTCTTAAATTATATAGACAAAGGAAGGGAAAAGACTTTAGTATATGTATATTTTTTCTATACACTCTTCTGTGTAAGGAGACAAATAAGTGTAACTTATACTGTAACTGCTGTTGCATATTATCTGAGCAGACATCACTATCTTTCTAGATTTTTAAATAGCTTTTTCAATAATGCCTGCTCAGACTGATAATATGGTGTACATTTTAATATGAAAACCAACATCTAATTCTCTAAGTCATTATTTCTGGCTCTCTGTTGGCAATCCCTTACAATATGTATTCAGAATGAAGTAACTATCGATATCATTAGAATTTATTTCCAAGTAAAACCAGCCAAAAAAATTGTGGCATTAAGCAAGCCATCGCTAAAAATACCAGTTTCAAAAGCAGTTTGATTCCAATGAATCATTTCGCATTAAATAAAACAACAAAAAACTATTTTCTTTGAATGAATTAATGAATTTTCTTTGAATGAATTAATGAATTCAATGAATCCAAAGCTTAACTTATAGATGGTGTATCAAAACTCTGCCAAATGTTGACAACAAGTCCAAATGCTGCTGATAATTAGGAATTGACTGTAAATGGGGGGATATCAAAAGCAAAGAAATACCCTGTGGTTCTCATTGCCCATGTGACTTCCTTAATCACCTACAGATTACCTTCTATTGTCATTTCTATAGTTCTTTCATGAGAGGTGACAGTTTGCCACTGGAACTTCAGGGCAAATTACCAAGCACAAATCAAAGGCCTTGACAGCTTCACTTGTTTCCACCTTAATTTGCTCTCTGTCACTTGTCAAAGCTCTCTGTCCCCCTTGTCTATGCCCAGTCTCCTTTCTCTTCCCATCTTGCTTTCCACTTCCATCTACCCCAGCTCATCCCACCATGCCTTTACTGAAAATGGCCTGAATCACAAAGATTGACTTCTCCAGTGGCCACAGCTGTAAGGAGTTGTAGCTTTCACAAAGACACAACCGTTGCTGAGACAGAGGAGTGCTAAAAGTTGATTGGACTGAACTCTAAGTATAGATGTGTGGTTTTTTTTCTAAATAAAGAGAAAGGAAGTGAATACAGTTAAATTTGACAGAGGCAAAAGGCATCAAAAAATTACAGGTAATCCTGTTTAGTGACTGTCTTGTTTAACAACCATTCACAGTTACGACAGTGATGAAAAAGTAACTTTGTGACCAATCCTCACATTTATGACATTTGTACATCTGTAGAGCAAAGGAAAGCTGAAGTAAAATTGTAAAATCGTGATGTTTCACTTAGCAACCACTTTGCTCAACGACCAAGTTGCTGGTTCCAATTGTGGTCGCTAAATGAGCACTACCTGTAAAATTAATTTTAAAATAATATGGGAACAAAATATATAAATGGATGTATTATTTACATGGAAAGCTTTATACATGTCTTTCAAGTATATAATGAAATGCAAAAGGCCTGAGAATTTAGTCATTGCTATTATTTTGATTTTTATAATGTCTGTGATAGCCACTCCCATTTTGACAATATAGCTACGTACCCATGACATCATTACTTTGCCCAATGTGGCTTTCAGCAGCACTGACAAACACCAGCGTGGTGGTCAGGCACAAAAAGTGATCCATAATTGGCTTTCCCAATTTTTATGATGGATTTATCAAAGGAGAAAGATTGGTGGCAGGAGAGATTCATTTCTGTTCAGCATCAGTTGCTCCCCATAATAATTCCAAATAATTCCCCAAAGCTTAATTGTTTTAGAGCAGCCCATCCCAACCTGAAATACTCTGCAGAGGTGTTGGGGTACAATTCCCAGGGCCCTTGGGAATTTTTGGGAGTTGTAGTTCAACATATCTAGTGGGCCCCTGCTAATACCTGACTTACATGCATATCTTAAATTACTAGCTTAATTAATATTATAGAAAACAAGAAACTGTCATTTGATATACAGTAGCTGCAAACTAATGTATCTCAAGAGGACTATTTAAAAATACTTGCTAGATCAAACATGGCTTCCGTGCTCAATTTAAGGTGTTGGTTATAACCTTTAAAGCCCTACACGGCATGGGTCCAGGTTACCTGAGGGACCGCCTCACCCCGATCACATCGACCCGTCCCACCTGGTCAGGCAGAGAGGGCATGTTATGGACCCTATCCATGAGGGATTGTCGATTGGCAGGGTCCAGGAGGAGGGCCTTTTCTGCCATAGCTCCCGCCCTTTGGAATAAGCTACCCCCAAAGATAAGGCAAGCCCCAACTCTCCTGACCTTCCGTAAGGGCCTCAAGATGTGGCTGTGCCACCTCGCTTGGGGTGGAAGGGGAGACAGTTCATCATGGGGGTGGCTGGCACCCTGACACGGATTCAGGAAATTTTAACAAGACTGCAAATTCGCCATCTTGGGTTTATATATTATAATTAATATCTTAGATTTTGTATTATATTTGTAGATTTATATTTTTATAATGTATCTTTTTAATTGATTCAATTGCTATTGTTTCAAATCTTTTGTAAACCACCCAGAGTCATTTTGAGATGGGCAGTATAAAAATACAATAAATGAATGAATGAATGAATGAATGAATGAAAATAAAGAAAGAGAGAGAGAGAGAGAGAGAGAGAGAATATATTACTTTAAACAGCAGAAGCCCCACCTTTGTATATTCATCTTTGGCTCTGGTGAGCATCTGTAAGATATCCATTTCTTTGCTGTCACCTGAACTTAGGTTTACTGGTGAAATTCCTATGCCAGATCCCTGTTGTGCTTTCAGTTGTTCTTGCTGAGTTAAACTGGAAATGAAGTGTAAAATCAAAAATGAATGAGAAAATGAGTTAATTTTCAATTACTTCAAATAATTAGAAAACATTAAGAACAGTCTTTAGGGGGTTTTTTTGTAAAAAAAACTATCTTAAATGAAAAGCTAAGGTTTGGCTAAGGCTGATAATGTGATTTCTCCAATTTTACACAATTGGACTTTAAAAGACTTCAATATCCCCAACTCAATCACAGCTCATTTTACGATGGTTGGAGATTGTATGCTGGTGAATAGATGCAAATAAATATTTAACTACTAGTAAATGACCAATTTCCTGCCCCAGTTGTTTTATAATTACTTCAAAGAGGTGAAAATTTTAACACATAGTAAGTTGGCTGAACCATAGTATAGCTTAACTAGATGAAACATTGCTGTTCCAATGCACTAAATGTATTTACAATCATATAAATACTCCCCAGCTAGTCTTTTACTGAGCTACTTTTAACCACCAACAATGCCAGGATGATTGGTTCAAAACATAATTTATTAAGAATGTATGGTTCCTTGGGATGATCTTTCTCCTTAAAATTATTTTGTTATTGTTCTTAACTGACTTGTTACTTATTGCTTATTATCATACAGGGTTGTAGATGGAACAGGAAGTTATGAGTATCACCTTCAACCACAATTCTTCCTATGAAAATATTATGTCTGCAATACCTTCAAAACCAACAAGCCGTGGAATAAATTTCCATGGGTTACAAGCCATTTTGACATATCCTATTTGTGGCTGAGCCCACAAGGCTTTCTAAGTGGGTGTGGCAACATCACAGGTCAGACACCAAACAAACCTCTCATGATTTGAAGTCTTCACACACACCAGAAATACTGCTGAGTACAAAAGTGGGATTGTCACAGCAGGGAACTGGAATCAGCTGAGGGGTAAAGTTAGACCAGTGTTTCTCAACCTTGGCAACTTTAAGATGTGTGGACTTCAACTCCCAGAATTCCCCAGCCAGCCATGGGGTGCTGAAGTCCACACATCTTAAAGTTGCCAGGGTTGAGAAACACTGAGTTAGATTGTCATAAGATGTATATACGAAGTTCTATCTCTGCAAGGGGACCTAAATGGGAATTAAACAAGCCAAGATCTATTCTGCATGTGTGCATTCCAGAGAAGTTAGAAAGTTTCTTTCTGTCTCATGGCTTCATGTAATGGTGAAGGGGGTTCTCTTGGTCTGTAAGAGGCAGAAGGCAGAACAGAGAATGTAATTCACTGTCACCTAATTCCTCCTTTTCTATAATGGGAATGATGGTCCAGGAGCTCAGAAGATGCTGGCTCCTGCCATTGATAAATGGGGAAATGGGGAGGGGGGAGGATGTTCAGACATGAAGAAATACTTTATTTTAGGATATTACAGGTACCGAGGGGGGAGAAAACCTGTAATAAATGGGGCCCAAATGCAAGAAACATCAATAATTTTGTATTAAGCTTGTCAGTCGTTAAGGGAGGGATATATTGCAATTCCCAAGGTACTGAATACAGTCCCTAGAGCTCTCTAAACTTTGCTGATGAATTGAATTTTTTAATACGATGGAAGGAAACGCTATTTTATATAAATATATATAGAGAGAGGGGGGGGGGGAAGGACTAATAATTCTATTATGTTAATTTAAATTTAATCAAGTTTAATTTTATCTCTGTGCTACCCAAGCATGCCATTCTAAGTTTTCACAAATTGAAAAAAGTTTGTGCAAACCTGCTCACTGTTGGTGCCTGAACAGAACCAACACAACCATTCCTTGGAACATCTATTAGTTATGGCTCAAGACAGATATTTTTTCAGCTACATACTTTGCCAGCTATGCGAATATCTGTTTCAGATGAATGTTGCCAGGGCAACCTGTTATGGATTGACAACCATTTAAGATCAGAAATCAAAAGGCAAGAATGACAGTTTTAATAACAGAGACAAATAAGCAGGGGACTCCCCCAAAGAGTTCTACTGGGACTGCACTGATTTATTCATTCAGGAGTGGAAGTCTGTGCAGTGAAGGCCAAAATTACAAATGACACGAAATTACTGAGGATATGAAATCTGAAGCAGAAGAGCTCCAGAAAGGATTTCTCCAAAGTGAGCAAATAGACAAGAAAATGGAACATGGTCCTTAATCCAAAAGAAATGCGTATATTGGCAAAAAAACAAGGCATGCGAGATTTGAACTGAGCGTGATTAATCAAGCGTGCTGAAGTGCTGAAAACAGCAACTCGGGATTAGAAATCAGGAAAATACTTTTGGGGGAAAAAAACTACTGGTACCCTACTGATATTACAGTGACTTCACGTAAATTTATCATATGGCTTAATCTGGAATACAATATATTCACGAAAAGAATACCATAGCGATAAAAACGGTTTGAAATGCGGTATCGGAAACAACTTCAGAGGGAAGTTTATGGATTTTATGAATTAAAACAGAAAGATGACAAATACATGGTGGGGATGACAGATGGCAGAAGAAGAGGACGAGCAGGAAGTGGCAGCTTGTCAGATTGAACGGAGAAGGCCTGCTCCCGTATGAGAACATGAGGCCATCCAGTCAAACTGATTAGGAGCCGGTTCAGCAGCAGGCCAGAGAAACTACTGTTTGACATCAGACGTATTTAACTTATTTACCACAAGGCTGCAGGTGATGATCGTTTGGCTGTTATGACTTGGGGGAGGCAGGGGGCAGGGCCTTAAGAGACATTTGTGGAGACTTGGCTTATTATAGCTATCTGAAACCAGTGTTCAGACATCCTCTCTTGCTGGATATCATGTCCCTAGGGGGTGGGAGATGACAGAACCTGTTTCCTTCAACACTATTAGTGGGTTTTCTGGAAGGATCTGATTCTTCTCTGTAAGGAAAAGGATGGTGCATCTTTGGTTAGAGCCTGCAGGGCTGTTCATGACTGTTTTTATATCGTACTCTTATCAATCACTTGGGTAGAGGCAATGCATTTAAAAAAGTGTATCCATATGTGTAGCTTTATCAGAAAAAAGTGAGTCCATATCAGGAAAATTAACACAAGGAATCTGAACTGATCAGAAAGAGGGAGTATCTCTGTGCAATATATTTATTGTGTTCCCCTCAGACTTACTCAGAAATCTATCTACCCAACTATAAATATATAATATTATAGATACTTTTGCATTTATCAGGGCAAAGATCAACAGCCACTCAAACCATCAAAAATAAAATACAAAAATCATTGTGCCAGGAATATTTTTCCTTCTCCAAAGCAAAAAAATTAAATAATCCTTTTCATAATGCAATCTTATGAAGATTTATTCATGAGTAAATGTCATGTTTACAAAGGGACCTACTCCCATGTAGAACCATTCATAAGACCATAGCTTTAGTTGATGTTCTGCTTTAATACGTTCTATGTCTCTATGTCAGTAATCTCAGTATAATAGAGGTTAATTTTAAAAAGTGTATTATAGTAACAGAGACATAACATGCAAAATACAGTTAACACCCCCCTCCCCCAGTCTGTCTTTGCCGACTGGCACTTACTTTTTCATCAGCTCTGCAATTCTTTGGCATTCTTCCTTATCATAAAACCAAATTCCATAAATGGACACTGTAAATGCACATCAAACACAAATGATGAACAACAAAGCCTCATGTATACCAGCTGCCCTCCTTGGCATTAGGAAGAATCACTAAATATTGCTTGCAAAAGAGGTGCTAAAGCTTTAAAAATAGTCTATAAAATTCAAACAGTTGGATTTTAGCTTCTATTCTACTTCTCTATTTACCATTTATCACATGATGCAGATGTGCAATCAAAAAATTTACAGCAACCAGACCTAGCTGATTGGGTGAAAGTTCCCCACTTTGCTGCTCACGATGAAGAGTTATCTTCAGTAATGTATTTCATAGCTCCAGAACACTATCAACTAACCTGCTTAGAAAAACTGCTCTGTTAGGAAATGACTAGACTTCATCCATGGACTTTGTCCATCCATCATACTTTGTCTTGGCTATGTATACTAGTCCCTGGAATTCCAACATGGTGCTCACCATGCTCTATGTCCCATTATTTTATTTTTCAATTAAAAAGGGGAAGCTAGCATTCTGCAAAGCAAAGTGCCACCCTCAAGCATAATCTTTATTCACATAAAATGTCCTGGGCTCCATGGAGACCCTAAAGGCATTCTTACAAAAGAGAAATAAAGGGGCCCAGGGTTATGTTTAAAAATATGTCCACCTGCATAGAAGAGAAAAAAAAAACCCTGAAGTTTCTATGTGCCTCCTGATAAATGACCACCATTGTTATAGTTTTATCTTCTACCTTTCAAACTCCATCTTCACTCCATTATTAACAGTTATATTACTCAAGCTCTACAAGTCTTAGCTTTGTAGTAGAGTCTCATTTAAGAGTCCAATATATTTAAATCAACAATTAGAGGAACCCAGCAAGATCAGGCCAAAATACTTTATGTCCCATATACTGTAGTACAAACTAGCTGCATTCAGGAATCTCAAAAACACAGACAGGAAAGTGATAGCCCTCTTCAACTGCTGTTCTCCAATGGCTGCCATCTAAGGCATTGTGCCTACAATTTCAAGTCTTGGGATGCTTGTTGACTGAGTTTTACAACCTCTACACCAGTGTTTTTCAAACTTAGCAACTTTAAGATGTGTGGAAGTTCTTCAAACTTGGCAACTTTAAGATGTGTGGACTTCAACTCCCAGAATTCCCCAGCCAGTAATCTGGAATTTTCTATAATTTAAAGTACATTTCCTCAACCTGGTACCTTCAGATGTGTTGGGAATGAACCTCCAGAATTCATATAAATTAATAACTTCTACCACTTCCATATGGAATAACATTGAAGATACCATTAAGACATGTAGAATTTTCTGAGAAATCTGGAGAATTATTTTTTTTCCTACATGGGGTGGGGATGGGAAGAACGATAATAGAGAAGTAGTGATACAGGTTATAAAGAAATTTAATTATGAAATCTGATGAAAAGTTGACAGCAATGTTTTCAATTTTGCCCCTATTTTCATGAAAAATTTTAACTACCTCCTATAGCATTTAACTCAGTAAGTTGGAATAGCTCTGGGATTCCTATATAATAATTTAGGAAATACTATTAATTTTAGAGACTGCATAAATAAGTCCATATTTCAAAATGAAACCTCAAATGAAACCTGTACATATAACAAGTCCTGTATGTATAACACAAGCCAACACTTTGTTCTCAGAAATTAGTATAAATTCTATTAAAGGTGACAATAGCAGCTTTTATGTTTAAATATATCACTTGCTTTCAAACCAAATATGAAAATATAGTTTATCCTTCAGGCCTTGATCACAGAATTTGAAAAGCACCTCCAGTGTTGTACAATAAGTTGGTTTTTTAAGTATCAGAGTTCAAGCCCAGTAATATGTATGTTAGATCCACTGATGCCCATGGAATTTACTTCCAACTATATAGTGTTGTTTACCAGAAAGTAAAGTGGCACTGAGTTCAATAGAGCTTTCTTGTCTACTGTACAGCAGCAAGCTACTTCACCATCTCCAGTGGACCTTACAAAGAGGTAGAAGCATTTGAGGATAAATATATGGCATCTCTTGACAATTTCCACTCATCCACCTAAAACTTTCTCAATTTTGCAGTTCTCTGAATTATTGACATACTCTGAGACATAATTCTGTCTCAGCCATCTAATTTATTGTAACTCTTAAGCTATTCTTCTAGAAGAATGGAAAATAAGCAGCATGCAGAGTATGTGGTCCAGCAGAGTGTCCAATGCAGCCTACAACTTTCAAAGCAATCTTGTACTTCACCTATCTACCACTCTCTACCTGACTCCTCCTGCTGTCTCCAATCTTCTTTATCTGCTCACTATCTTCCTCTGCTGAATTTGCCCCCTCAGTATTTCCCTGCGTCTCCCTAGCTTCTCTACCCTCTTCCATCCTCTCTGCCTTTCCCAACCCCACTTGACATTTCCCAGACTGTATACTCTTCTCCATCTCTCCCATACTACCTCCCACAATCCTGTCTGCTCACCCACCTAGTTAGACTAAAAGATGGGGGGGGGGTGTTTTGCTTGAGGAAAAAAAAGGCACTTTGCCTTTGGTAGAGGATGCTCTGATACTGAGACCATTTTAAAGTGATAAGACAAAAAGCAAAAGTGCCCCTGAGCTGAACTGAATATGTGGTGACTTCAACGATGCATCCATGCAATTTTCTTGACAACACTACGGAAGTGGTTTGCCACTGTCTTCTTCTGGTTTTTCTTGTTTAGTCCCATCTACAGTCCTGGGAATCCCCAGTGATCTCTCTTCCAAGTATCTACTACACCCAATCTTGCTTAGTTTTTGAGTCCAAAGTTGGCCCAGGTGCTACTACCTGCTGAAAAAAACCACTATGCTTTTAAAAATATAGAGTTCTTTGTAATCAGGAGAAGGAAATATGAAGCAACCTTTCCTGCTGAAGAAAAAAGCTTCAGCTACTTCTTTTTGGGAGGAAGGGTTTTATAATAGGTTTTCCTATTATAACCTCTTCCAAATAATATAATTTAAAAAGTACAAGAAAATAAAATAATGAGAAAATAAAATAAAATATATAAATTAAATAACAAAGGAAATAAAAAGTGGCTCTGCCCACTCTGGGGCTGTATGCTTTCACAAGCCACTGGAAATTACACATCCCATCCTAGTCTAGTTTCTAGATCATAAACTACACCTTTTAAGAGACCTCTTCTGTTGCTGACATAACATTATCAAAAATACTTCACCATAGAACAGATAGTCAAAAAGTGATCTGATTTTTAAAAAAGATACTAATTGGAATTTTGCCCTGACAGTGAGACAATTGGCATCAAGCCTCCTTCTTATCCATGTGAGGCAGAAATATAATTTGAAGAAAATCAAGTGTACTTCTAAGTATACACCAAAACACAGATTAGAGGAGGACAAATCTGTGAACACAACAAGCAGGGGAGCATATCACTGCTTTTTCCCAATGGCTGGATACAAATGTTGCATTGAGCCATGATGTAGTTTGCTTTCGGCCTAGTATGTTGTGTGAATCCAATCACTGTGGTTTATAACTTATGATTTATTGTTTAGCTTATTCTGCAAACTATAAGTTAATTATAGTTTATTCCAGAAATCATGGATAAATAAACCTTGGTTCTGTCCAACATATGAGCCCAGTCACCATATGGAAAAGCAGACATGATGTATCTGCATGAGTTTGATCAAGTCTATGCTAACAGAGACATCTGTTAGTTGTGTTCCTTTCTGAACATAAAGATGGGGTAACTAGAAAAAAGCATCCACTGTTATTTATAAGGTACTTGGGAAATACAAGGGTAAGCATTATTTCTATAATACATGTTTCCAATAAGAAATATTGTTATAACATACTTCCCTATAACTTTTTCCAATAAATGTTAAAACCACACAAGGTATGAATCCATCCCTTTCTATTTTTCGTAACATAAATCAAAACAATATAGCTTGGGGCTACAGACCTAAAATACTGAAATAAAAAGACTCTCTTAAAATAGAACTGTATCTAAAGGATGCTATTAATGTGCGTCGTATCTGGAACAAACAGTACGCTACCCATCAACATAGGTGTAAAGGGAGGAAGTAACATAGACCATTCACAGGAGTGACCCCAGCTCCTGTTGAGGCAGACAGAGAAAGCAGAAACAGTTTGCCAGGAGTGAGAACAGTCTATTCAATGTTCAGACAAGCAAGAAATCATAACCCAGAAGCCATTTACATGATTGGAGAGAGAGCCTGACACTTCTTTCTCAAATGTGGCTGGTTTCCCTGCTATTTTCGCTTTGTCTAGAACAGGGTACCAGTGTACAGACAAAATCCCCATCTTCCATCTCCTAGGTGGAATTCATTACTAATATATCTTATTTAAATGGATAACTAAAGCATACATTTTGGACTACTTAGAAAGTACTCATTTTTTTTTTCGCTCAAGAAGCATCAAGTATATCAACGGGGCACATCTCATCCTGTTTTTCATAATGAAAATGGGGCACATCTCATCCTTATGATTTTGCAATGCACTTACCCACGCCTAGGTGTAGCTGCATGTCTTCTAATGTGTGCCAAATACCACTTAACATACTTAACACTCTGGATCCAAAAAGGAAGGCTTAAAACAGATGCCACAAAACATATCAAGCCCCCCTCTGCCCAAATATAACCAGATACAGATTAGAAATTGCAGTGGCAATGCAGAAGACCATTGTATTTCGAGGAGTTTAAGTGACATATTTTGACTTTTCTCCTTCACATGAAGAAGCGTGGAGTTTATTTCGAGTTATACTAATGTTTAGCTGGCTTGTTTTTTATTTCTGTTTGAAATGGGGGGGGAGGGAAGAGAAAACCCTAAGATTGTTTTTGTTAAGCACTAGCTTATTTGTATAGTTTCCCAGGTTCTAAGGTTAAACAGGTGCTCCAGACTTTGGGAACTATCCAGTCATGGTCAGATCCTGCAGCCTCTGTACCATGGAAACAGGGTTATGAGGTTTTAGGGCCAGACTTTGATCAAAACCTTAGGATTGCCTTGTGAGTTTGGGAGCTTCTGCACAGACCTGAGCGCTGGGTGCTGTGGAAATTGAGCTGCCCTGGGGTATCTCTGCTGTCTTTATTAAGGGGCTCCTGACAGCCTATGGGAGACCGAGTATCAACTTGCTTGGTATATAATGATTTTTCTTTATGCGATGTTTTTTATCCTTCTGTTTAATCTGCCTAAACTGTCTTTCTGTTTAAATTTGTTTGCTTATGTTTATAATAAAGCTTAAAATCTCTTTATTCACTGGTGTGCTTATTGTCTCTGGATCTAAAAGAACCATCTCTCTGGGCACCTGATCACTGCCTGGACACTTGGCAGAACAGAAATCTCCCCATACAGTCAGAAAATCTGTGGCGGATGCATGGCTGCAAACAGAAGAAAGTATACAGCTATAACAGTATTCATTGTCTTAACAATGCTGTGCTGTGGCTTTTTTTCCTCAGTCAAAAGACCATTGGTCCAAATGTCACAAGATCACGGTTTCAGAAAAGCAAAGTGGCCCTTTAAATTAGCACACTAAAGACAGAAGCAAGGGGAATTTCAAACACTATCTAGAGCCGTTAAGGAATACGAAGGAATCTACTTTTAGAATAGGGCTCTCTCCGGTCTGGAGGGGACTAGATTTTATTTATTAATTACTCAAATTTATATCGCTGCCCATCTCACAGAAAGTGACTCTGGGCAGCTTAAAATTGTACTCATCATTCTGTGACGTCTTAAAATAAGGCAAAGGCCATGCTGTCATTGCATGATTTATGCTCTCAAGAAACAAAAAACTGAGCCTCTTTACCCATCTTCTGAACCCAGACTATGAAGCCATTTGCAACCTCAAGATAATTTCCCTAGAAAGGTTGCATCATTACAAAACAGACTGCATGCCTTTCCTTTTAAGGTGATGCTGTCTTGCCCTTATTTTTTTAATTACTGGAAAATATGTGAAGACTAGACTTCAGCACTTGGCCTGGAACAAACCCTTTATATCAGAGCATATTGCACGTAGATGGAAGGATTAGGAAGTGCCCCTGCATGATCTGCGTTGCATATTGACTAGCTAAGTCCCCTGGGCTTATGTGATGACTCAATTGCTCTGCTTCTGATATCTCTGTATATGTCCCATAGCTTGGGAAAAATATGGTCTCTTACTAGGTGAGGCCCAGAAGACCCAGTAACTCTCTCAAAAAGTTATCCTCTTCAAAAACAAGGCTGTCTTATCAGAAACAGCAGTGGTGGTGATGATGTATGACAACCAGAGACCGCCATGACTCAGGGAGGTGATGAACTGACAGGCAGATGGAGTCCATTAACTTCACTTCTCAGTATAAGTTTTCCTGTAAAACTAGCAGAAGAGGAAAGGGGCTGCAAGCAATCATAAGGCACAGACTTTAAAAAACAGTCTGGAAGGAAAAACTAAAAAGAAAAAGAACAATGCACAGAACTCTGCTTACATTTTAAAGTGCCTTCCTAAAAGTCAGTATTGGGGGAGGAGGGGGCATTAACATAACTTGGCTATTGTCACATATTTTGCGGCAACCTGACTGCTTTGAACAGAGAGCAATTTTTGCACAGCATTACGTTAGAGCACCACTTCTGCTCTTTCTCCGTTGATCTATCTGGTTGTGAATTCAAAAGAACAAGATGTTTCAGACCATCGTTCGAAAAGCAACTTCAGCATATCGTCCACTACCTACACATCAGGCAGGGGAACCTGGGCTGAAGTACACCGGCAAGGTAGTCCATGAAACTCAACTCAGCTGCTTCTATATTCCACCTGGAGGTAAGGATGCACAGTACTGTGTTCTGTAGAACTCTACAAAAAGAAAATCCTTATTTGATGGTGGTATATTTTGCCCAACTTCTGTTTTGGAAGGGGGAAGAACCATGTTTAAAGTTCAGGTTATATATTTTCTAATAGCTGTTTTCAGAGCAATTCAAGCTCAGCAAATCAAATCTCGAGAAGATACCACAGTGAATTTCGAGGGGCAAAGGGAATGTGAAACTAAAATGTAGACTTTACAGGCAAGGTTGGGATCAAGAAATATTGTAGTAAAACAGAATACTGTTTATATCAAGTATATCAAAAAAGAATTGTTTTGCACTGCCTTCAAAAGGTAGTCTGATATATTGGGGACTAGATCTTAGAGGCTTTAATCTAATTCAAAAGAGATTTATACATTTTAAGATTAAAGATTTCAACCAAAGTGTATCAATTCCATATACAATTTTGTTATTTTCACTGTAGAAAAAAAAAATCACCTATTCTTTTGAAGCTCGTCATTCTCCAAGCGCTCCTCATTTACTCTTTTTTAAATTTAAAATCACAATTTATATATGTTGCACATTTAATTTTTTGTGACTTAAACGTAACAACAGCCTAAGGCTTTTGACCCTCGAGGAACCCTCACAATATTTTTCAGGCCTTGGGGATCTGCTGCACATTCAAACTCAAATATAGGCCAGAAGTTGCAAAATTATTATATTCATTTCATGTGTAAGCCTCCATATATGCATTAACAGTGTTCTTAAACTAAAAATAAAGAAACACACATTTTAATGCAAAGTTGCCCAAATCTGAAATAACTTTTTAAATAAATTGTGATCTCCCAGGGAACCCCTAGTGACTTCTCGTGGAACCCTAAGGTTCCACAGAACCCTGGTTGAGAAACCCTGACCTAAGGAATGGCAGTCCTGTCTTTTAAAGTTGCAATAAAAGACTGATTTCCAAGTATTACAGTGGACTTTTTAAAGATTTCATCTTTCAATAGTACTTAGTAAGTACACAGTCACACCAAACTTTGATTTTATCTATTTGCACAAAATCAGGCGTTCTGTTTGTTAAGGATTCAATGGCAGAATAGAAGAGAAATATAAAGACATTTGAAATGTCCTTCTTAAAAATACAGCAGTATTCCAGCTTTCACCACTGTCTGCTTGATGTGGTCTATCTTATCTTCAAGAAATGTTCAGAATTCTCTCACTTGGTAGTGTAGTCCAACACACACACCCCACAAATGTTCAGACAAATTGGAATGTTACCTATGTGCTGAACTTCATGAAGGGAAAATGAGCTTAAATGCATTAATTGCTTGTATGAATCTCTCTCACATCTTTAAAAAGCTTAAAAAAAAAAGGCCATCACAACTCCTTCCACATGGATTAGAAATGCTCCAGTCAAACTGGAAAAATACCCAGTGCAAAATTGGTACTAACTGTTGACAGTCTACATAGCTTTGTTATCTTAGACCCTTGAATCCATTTCTTCTCACATGGCATAGTTTTACTCTGACAGAGTATTAAGCATCAAGTTGTAGATTGAAACCCCTACATCTGAATTACGTATGAATTCATATGTTGTCAAAGTGAGTTTACATATACATTTGCAAGAGAAATAAAGGAAACAGTACATCAGTTGGTTAGAGATTATTTTTATCACTATACACAAATTGCTGAGGTTAGTTAATCTAGCCCGGTGCTGTTTGCACAGACACACAACAGTTCTTTAAGGTGTAAAGTAAATAGCTTTCCAATTACCTAGAATTCTTTAAGCTGAGATGGTGTCATGACCTTGGGATATTTGGGGTGAAAGGCTTGAGTTTTAGTATTGAGCAGCAACACCTACAACTGCTGCAGCTGAAAAGTAGTATCTGCCTTGAAAGATCAGTTGAAAGACATATGCAGTTCTCTATCTTTTAGCTTTAGAGCTTTTGCTTGGAAGATATTCCAAACTAACATTTTCACCATAACGCTATATAGACTTATATAAGGAAGACTGCCCGAACTCTTGTATGTTCCACTTATTTCACTTCTTAAAATACCCAGCTAAAATCAACTTTACTTGTTAAACTAATCTAAAATCCAAATGAAATGCATTAGAACGGCTTGCCAAACCATCCTATTATGGAAGTCACCTATTTGTTAAGGCTACCCTTTTGCTATTCAAAAGACTTGGACGGATGGCAACCAGAGAACTTTATTACTATGTGATACTTCACAACTTGAAATAACATTCTGAGAGAAATGTGGGGTTAACAATCTTTCTATGAAGAAAGAAAACTGAGCAAGAAGAAAGAGCATATGCAGGACAGCTGTTTAAGCACCCATCAATCATTTCTACTAATTTGGAATTGCAGCAGCTGGATCAACTATTGAAATAACTCTATTGCAAATGTACTTTAGAGCTAAAATACTATTGCTGGTGAGCTAATTTTATGGTGTTCCCCTTGCCGAATGCTGTTAACTACAGTGTATGTTCTGAAAAGAGCTACATCCGCCTCTCCTTAAAATCCAGGTTCATAGTACAGGTTTTGGGATGATTCAAGCGCTTCCTCTTTTTCCCGACCTTTTATTCTTTTTTCTTCGCGCTGTTTGGAGATAGCAGCCAATGGGCTTGCTTTCTCTGACAGGAGGCGGAGCTCAGGTGGTAATGTGAGCGATGGGGAGTGGCTGTAAACACCCAGGCTGTAAATTCGTTCACCCACCGCTCACCTCCTGCTGTGTGGCCCGGTTCCTAACAGGCCACGGACTGGGTGTGTGTGTGTGTGTGTGTGTGTGTATGCATGAACAGTGTTCCTAAACTAAAAATAAAGAATGAAACTTACCTCTTTAATGTGAAGCTGCCCAAATTTGAAATAATTTTTTAAATAAATCGTGATCTCCCAGGGAACCCCTAGTGACCTCTTGCAGAACCCTAGCATGCCGTGGAACCCTGGTTGAGAAACCCTGCCCTAAGCAGTTTAAAATCTCAAGAGGTTTATGAAGGGTGTACATATAGACCTTCAGCAGTGCTAACTAAGGGGAGCAGGGGTACTCAATCTGCAGATACCAGATGTTCTCCCACCATATCTGCACTATATGCCTGATTATGACATTGCTATTCCAACATACTTTTGGCATGGCAGATAATTGATTATACGTCTGGCCGCCTTATTTGTCCTTGTCTGATGATACCACTTCTGTCTCTGATTCTGCTGAGTTTTTATTATCCACTTGCCTTGAGGTCTTAATTCTGATGATAAATCAATTTATTTACATTGCTTTCATTTTCAACTGCTCTGTAGTCACAAAAGTAGATTAAAAATAACAGAAAACAATCCTACACCTATGTCTGGTGTACAGGTGTCCAACTTATAACTTTCAGCATTTCGTATCACTGTTTGTAACGAAATGTCATTATTGCTTGAACATGGGAATAGTTGCAACATTTTCTGGAGTCATATAAACTTGATATGAGTGAATATTTTTGGTACAGTGACCAATTTGTAATGATCTTTGATTATCCAGGCTTAGAATGATAGGAGCTGAACTGCAGCATATCTGGAGGGTACCAGGTTGGGGAACACTGCTGAATAGCATAGTCAAAGGAGCAAGAAATCTACAGGTTGTACATTTGGAAAGATTTGTGATGGCTGATTTGCATGCACTCCTCCTACCTTACAGCAGGAGAATATATATCATTAGTTTCCAAAATTTGTTTTAGGAAACCATGGGCTCTTCAGAAGATTTTCAGGAAGTTCTTCAAGATATAAACTGCCCTGGAATGTTGTCCTAGGACAGTTCACAGATATTATTAATAAATAAGATTAATAACAGTGACAAGCTTTTCTGAAATACTGCTTGCTAACCATGACCAAAATTTTTCTACAGTGTATTGTTTTAAGAAAGTTTTGAATAAGCTTTAAACTGCATTCTCATCAATCATATCTACATTTATGCCATCTAACATACTACATGTCTTTGCATGGCACTGCTATAATAATATTTAATAAACAAATATTTTGTTTTTTGTACAATATTATTAACCTATAATTGTAAATATTAATACAATAATATTAATATTAATATAATAATAATAGTATAATAAGCACATATTTTTGTTTTATATTATATATTTTGTGTTTTTATTTGTTTTATTATAAGCCGCTTAAAGTCACGTAAAAGTGAGATGGGTGGCTATATAAATTGAGTAAACAAACAAACAAATAATTTAACTTGTATGCTGCTCAACTCTCAACAACTCTGAGCAGCTCACCACAATCAAAGAATTACAATAAAATTGATTAAACGTGAAAAATAAAGTTAAAGATGGCACTCTCCCTCACCAAAGGCCTGAGTGAAGAGCAGAGTGGGGGCCATCCAGATCTTGGGGGGAACCTCGTTTCAGACGGCAGGTGCTGCTACAGAGGAGGTACATTTCCAGGTTCCTGAGATGACATTGTTTAAATGAAGGAACCTGGAGTGCTCCAACCCTGCAGGATTGAATTGGTCAGGCAAATGTTACGGGAGACAGGCGATTCCCCCAAGTAACCAGGCTCTATGCCATATGGAATACAGAAATTGCTTCCCTAAGGTGTCTAAGTTTGACAGTTCTGGGTTAATAATTTTTGGTGTATTTAAGTTTGACATTTTTTGATACAGGGTATTTGAATAATATGGCTAAAGATTTCTGGTCCAGAATATAAAAAAAATTCCCTTCTCACCCCTATGGGTGGGTATGTGTTTTCCACAATCTTGGGCCTTCTACCAGAGGCCTGGGCATTTGAGGGTTCTGCACAGTATCTTAGCTGTTCCCAGCACTGCCCTCTTCTGGACAGAGAGCTCTGATGTTGTTCCTGGGATCTGTTGGATCCCACTCTCCCAGCTTAGGAGTCACAGCACCTACCACCACTGGGACCACTTTGGCCTTCACTTTCCACATCTTCTCTCATGTATGTATGTATGTATGTATGTATGTATGTATGTATGTATATATGTATAGTATACCAAAAGTCAGATCCCATAGGCTAATCACAGTATGTCTTTTTTTTCCCAGAGAAAATGTTACTGTACTTAGGAATGCTCAAAGATCATGCGTCAAACCAGTAAGGAAGTGCTTAGAAGAAAACGGCAACCAATTTGAACATTTAATGTAATTTATATAAGAAATTATCGATGGGGCCTGACTTTTGGCACGCCATCTGTATATGTGTATATACATACACATACATACACAGAGCCAGTCTGGTGTAATGGTGAAGGGGCTGGCCTAGAAAGCAGGAGGCTGGGAGTTGTAGGCATGGGTGATGAGTGATTTTCAGCTAGTCACTCTCTCTCAACCCAACCCACGTCACAGGGTTGTTGTTGTGTGAAAAATAGGCAGAGGAAGGAGTATTAGGCATGTTCGTCGCCTTGAGTTATATATAAAAAAGGCAGGATGATGATGATGATGATGATGATGATGATGATGATGATGATACGCACATGCCATCTAAATGTTAAGAAACTCCATCCCTCATCAGTCTTAGCCAGCACAGCCAATAGTGACTGATGAGTTTTAATCCAAAATCTTGAGGTCTATGCAATGCCCACTCTTAATTTACACCACATATTTCCAATTAATAGTCCACCCACTTTTAAAGATAACATTATTTCTAAAATTCTGTTTAAAATATCAGATTCTCATTTTATAATATAAAGATCTAGTTAACCAGCATTAAAATGCAGACAGAAATGTGTTAGTCAAAATTATACATAACAGAAATATAGTTTATAGAATTTAAGTAGTAGTCAATTAAATAACAGTGCATAAAAGGTAATTTTCTTACAGTAAGCACTAATTTTGCTTCCCAGATTCAGTTAGCTAGACCAAGCAAATAGCTATTATTGAGTTTACTTGTACTTACAGATGAAGTGGAGCTATTTTTGAATAAACATTTGAACTGGAATAGGGAAAGTGTTCACTGAAGGAAAACAGCAAACAATATATTCTAAGTAATTAACAATAAAGGTAAACAAGACTGCTTTCAGAAGATCATATCTTAGCTTATTAAACTGAGATATTTATCAAGCCTTCTGTCTACATATACAGCTCTTTCATAGCATGAGCAAAGAAAACAAAAAGTCCTTAATTACCATCGCTTTTTGTTTCATCTGAGCCTAGCTAGGATAGCAGCACCTAGTTGACCTTGGCTGATCTTGAAAATCCAGCAGTGTTATTACTTGGATGAGGGACCACCAGTCCTAAATATATTTTGTTTAATATATATCTAGGGGAAGCCACTCTGTGAACAAACATTTGTAAAGTCCTTGGTGCTCTCTGAGCTTGGCTGTTCGCTTGCAGACATTTCATTACCCAACCAGGTAACATCATCAGTGCTGGTGAGTGTGGGGTTTGCTCCCTGTTTATATATAGTAGCTTGCCCTGCCAGTGTTGGTGGGGGTCTGGTTTTCTCCTTGGTAGTTCCTTAATCAGGGTATTGTTCTTGATTGTTTGCCTGGTGTTAATCCCTGTTTTTTTTTAGCTTTTTTTTCTCTTAGTTTTTTTCTTGTATCTTTTAAAAGAGACAAGGAAAAAGCTAAGAAGGAAACAAAAAGACCAGAACACATCCTCTCTAGCAGCTGACACCCAGATAAGCAGCCAGTTTGGTCTAGTGGTTAAGGTGCTGGGCTAGAAACCAGGAGACTGTGAGTTCTAGTCCCGCCTTAGGCATGAAAGCCGGCTTCGTGACTGTGGGCCAGTCATTCTCTCTCAGTCCAACTCACCTCACTGGGTTGGTGTTGTGAGGAAAACAAGAAGAAGAAGTATGCTCACCGCCTTGAGTCATTTATAAAAATAATACAGGTGAGATTAAAAAAAAATTGAAACATGCTTTTTTAAATAGATGTGATCATTTAGAAGCAGTGTGTAAGAAACACACTTTACCATAAGTTCATTTTGTTCATGTGTTAGTAAGTTACTCACATCTAGCATTTCTGTAGAGTAGAAAAGGATCCTGCAACTGGAAATCCAGATCCTTTGTTATGGGTTCTGTCCGATTTTCCATGCTCAGCCTATTCATAATGGTAAATCCGTACTTGGGGGAAGCTGACCTAAAAATGACCAAAGTTGAAACCATCAACAATCAATCAAAAATAATTATATTACAGTATGATTAAATGTTTCAAGAGAGGGTTCAAGAAAATGATTATTTTCTCAAAAATCTTAACTTCAACAAAGAGCCTCGGCCTCTATTTCTTTGAACAGCAGCTTGTAATTGTTACAATCAGAGGCATCTGTGGAAGGCTGTCAAGCCCTGAGAGGTTGGTGAACTCAGAAAACCATTTGTATCTCTGGAAAGGTCTTTATTGCTAGTAGGGTGGTAATGTACTTGAAAGCCTACCAAAGTAATTTTCCTGCACAACTTACTCCTAATGTAACTAAGGTAGAGTTACCCTAAGTGTTTCTCATGGGTCCCCCCTTCCTTGGACTCAAGAATCTCCTCTATAACTGTCCCTGTTTCCTCCCTTCACGATCTTGCTGCCTCCTCTCCATTCCCATGGCCTGTTAGGTCTTCTATCACACTACCTCACTCTTCAAATTCATGCTGTCTTCTAACATGGAAAGTAACAAGAGCAACAGCACCCCTCAGTCTGCGATGATGAGCCAGACTTCTCAAGGTCAGCCGAGAAGTCTGGAATGGAAAAAGAGGCTGATGCATTGTTAGGTGGCCAAAGTCGTATTAATGCGATGGGCGGCCTTATAAATGGATTAAATAGCAAGTAAATACAGGTGCCCCTCCCCCCTCGTTCATGTTTGATCTGAAACTGTGGTTTGTGAGGTAGGCATAGCAGGGAGCCCCCTTCTTCCTGGCAATCAAAGTCCAACATGGCCGGAGGCAGTTCAAGGGGGTTGAGGCCAGGGTGGAAATTTCGGATGGAGTGCCACTGTGCAGGGCAGCCAAAAGAGCAAAGATGAGGGGGGATGGGTGGGTGGAGCTGAAATGCCCCTGTGGTTTAAGTGCAGGAAGGCTGCCAAGCACCTAAATTTTGATCATGGGACCACAGGGGGCTGCAAAGGCTGTAACTTTGGGGACCGGGCGTAAGTACCGTTCGTTCAGTGCTACCATAACTTGGGTTGCTGAGTGAATTGTCGCTAAGCAAGGACTACCTGTACATCCATTGCCACTTTCCACTATCTTTCTATGTCAGGATAACCCTTCCAGTGATTTAAATATTCCAGTATCCTCCTCCTGTGTCTAAAATCCAGAATATACTATAATTTATATTCCTCCTCCTCCTGAGCCAGAACCAGAGGAAGAAGGGAAGCTGCAGAATGTAAGAGACAGGGAGCTCTTCCTGTAGGAGAAAGCAGCGATACATTGTGTGTATTTTCACAATAGTGGGCAACTGCAAATGAAAGCCCACCAGGCTGATTTGAGCCCTCACAGGGAAGGGGGCCAATAAACTTTGAGCTGAGTTTCTTGGACTGATGGGAGGAACATAGAAGCAGATTGAAAAACCATACCAAATCCCCCCCACCCAGCAGTCCTCGTGTTCTCTGTCCTATAAGCCTTGGCTGTCCTTCTATACACAGCTGTAGCCAAATCTAGCTGCTTCCTTAAGGTGAGCTGTGCTGCCGGCCTCTCTTGGGGAAAATCAGAAGTTCAAAGAACAGAGGCAGGAGTCTGGAGGGTAAACAGTGTGGGTGAAAGCCATAATTTGCTTGGAAGGAGACATGCCAATAGAGGAATGCAAAGTTGCTATATGCAAATTTTGCAAATGGCAACAAGTCACTCCAACTGTTCTGTTGATAGGATATTTAGCAATGCAAATATTGTTTTAATATTGCATTATTCCGCACCATCTTCCCATTCAATTCTTCGTGATGTGCCAATGACAGATGAATATTAATGTCCAGTAATTGAAAAGGTTCTTTGCAGAACCGAGATGTAAACTGAGAGCCATGAGATGAGATCACATGATTAACTAAGCCCCTGTATTGGAAAACATGGTCTAGAAACAGCTATGCAGTTTCCGGAGCAGATGGTAGCCCTTTACACGTAATAAAACGAGCCATCTCTGTAAACAGATCCACTACCAGTGGAATGGTCATAAAACTCTGCACATCTGGGAGATCCGGAGAAACTGTGTCCCATAGTCCAATGGTGGAAAGTAATGGTTGGAGCAAACTGGTAGGCTTAGCAGAGACAGCCTTGGCCCTTAACAGACATGACATGAAGAAAAGTAGTATTTGACATCTTCTCTTGCCCTTGACTACCAGAAATCTCTAACCAGAAGATGCAATGTCTCAAAAACTACCTCATGCCCTGCAGTTTAATTGTACAGAGTATGGAGGTAAGCTCGAAGGAATGCAAGAGCAGTTAAGTACATCAGCTCAACCCTGAGAAAGAGGACGGGGTAAGGAAGAAACTCAAGATTATCCCACCTGAGTTTCTTTCTCACCCCTTCTTCCTCAGGACTGAATTTAGGGCTTCTGAGGGCTTTACTGCTCTTGCATTCCTTCTTCAAGGTTATTTCTGTACATATTATCATGGCTAAATTGCAACGCCTCTTCCCACAGGGGAAGAGGAACATATAAATGACCGTTGTGAATAAATTCTTCAGCCACAGAAAAAAGGAGAAGAATCAATCTATGTGGTTCCCTGGAAGTGATCTGTCTGAACCCTGACATAGGGGTCCTGTTGTTATAAGTAAATCTTATCTAACGAATTCACTGCCTGCCTCATTCCCCGCCCCCAATGCCTCAACGATATCCCTTCCCAGGAAAGAGGGCCAAAACTGCTAGGCTTCAGGATTGTGGTAGGAAGGGACAGACAAAGAACATCAAATTGAGGCTTGCACAACAGAGCAGTCTGGACGTTTATCTTGTGAGCTAGGAACAGCAGTAACGTAAAAGTTTCAGCCGTCCAACGTAGACCAGACCAGGAAATTGACTCCATAAATTTGACTGGAATTATATTTATTGATAGACTATAGTAACAGAACTTCAAAAGACTGACTGCGTTCTCCCTCTTATATACAAGAGACTTAGGGCAGAGCCAGTCTCAATACTTCCTAACATTTGGTTTCCAGGCTTAAGGCATGTTTATTTTATCTATTTATTTATTTATTTATTTATTTATATTTTATCCTGCCTTTATTAGTTTTATAAATAACTCAATGCAGGGAACATAACTAATCCTCCTTCCTCCTCCTAGTTTCCCCACAACAACCCTGTGAGGTGAGTTGGTTGAAAGAGAGTGACTGGCCCAAGGTCACCCAGGCAGCTTTCATGCCTAAGGTGGGACTAGAACTCTCAGTCTCCTGGTTTCTAGCCCAGCACCTTAACCACTAGACCAAACTGGCTCTATAAACTGTTTCTGTAGATGTTGTTGAAGCCATCTCTGCATAGTTTCTCCAAGGATTTTTTTGTGGCTCTCTACATGAAGTTAAAGTGGGAGAAAAATTCCACCCACCTGATCTAATACCAGGTGAGGGTCTGAGCCTTTGGAAACATTCCAAATTCTTGTGATCTATCCAGCTATGCACAAGATGGGCCAATTCCTTTAGTAAATACCTCCACTGTTAAAATGCTTTTATTGCCAATAATTTTTTTATAGAAGATATCACAGTGCCACTCAGTCAGGAGGAGGAGTCTTGACTAAAATGTAGCCAAAGCTCAAATAATTCAAGGCATCACTTTGCACAATGAAGAGGCAGCTGAGATCCGAATGGTGGAGCAGAGGGTGGGAGGAAAAGCCAAGCCTCAAACCCTGAAAAGCTGCTTGTTCTTGAGTAGATAGACCTTTAAAACTGCCATTGTTTTGCAAAAGTTGAATTAGTAGTCTTGTATATGTTCAGCAAAATCAGGAATGAAGCACCCATAAAAGCTGGCAAAACTCTCAGAGTTGGACATCCTTAACATTTCTAGGTGTCTGCCATGTGAGAATGGATTGCACTTTTGCGGGATCCATCTGCAGTCCTTCTTCATACAGTCCTATGCAGGAAGATCAGCTGCACAGAGCCTGTATTTGCATAGGTGCTTTAACACATTCCTAACATGAGCAGATGCAACAAGGATCCTCTGAATAAATCAATATGTCATCCAGGTAAACTACCACTTATTTGTCCAGAATATCTCATTCATGAATTTGGAAAAGACAATGGGGCAATTAACTAGATCAAAAAGCCTTACTCTGTACTCAAACTTGCCATAACAAGTGTCAAAGACTGTTAAATATTCATGGTCCTCCTTCATGCTCTCAAGTCCAACTTAGTGAAAACATGTGCTTTCTGAAGGTGGTCCAGCAGACCCAAGCTAAAGAGGCAGTGGGCAATAATCTCTAATGGTCAGAAAATTGAGAAGTCATGAACTGGTCTCAAGGAAAAATTATCTTCTTTTTAATTAAAAAAAATGATGTAGATTCAGGAAGTGCAAGGAGGCAAATAAATCCTTTCTTCAGATTGTTATCCAGAAACTCCTTTATAGCGACCAACTCTTAAGTAGACATGGGATATCGTTGTTTAGCTGGGATCTGGCTCCAGGTAGCAGACTGCTAATCATATGCCCAATGTACAGCTTCCTTTTCCCCCAAAATATTAGGCAAAATCTGCACACTTTTTTGGTATTGAAGGGAGTTCAGGCAGCAGTGTGGGAAGGGTACAATGCCTGCAACACATGGTGCTGACATTGTTGTGAGGAAAATAAACAATCCCTTGCTCCCAGTGAATATCAGGAGTATGTGTCTGTGGCCAGTCTGCAGCTCAAAACAGCTGGGATGTGCAAGGAAGCAGACAAATAGAGATGAAAGAATTATTTGTGGTCATTTATTCTCAACTACAAAGGAGTTGTATGTGCAGGATGGGTCCTGCCACTGATCATCTCCACCTGCATAGCCTTCTAGTGGTTGTACCTGCAAGCCCAATTGCTGAATAATAGCCCCACTTATGAAATTACCAGTCACCCCAGAATTCAAAAGTGCTGAAGATTGGACTTCTGAGTCTGTGGGGGTGCAAACACTAATGGAGACTATAACGGTATTACTGCCTTCTCTCTGTTCCTGAGGTCTGCGAGGCATTCTGTCACAGGGGATTAAAAAAAAAAAGATGGTGACCATGACCTTATGATTAAAGTTCCACCCTTTTTTTTTACATTTGTCATATAGTCACAAGCACCATCTTGACTTTTTTGGCCCACCCAACTGATGCTCCCAATTATAATTAAGATCTTTCCCAACTACTTCAGGTTTTATATCATAATTGAATCATCTTTCAGAAGGTAGCTTCTTCAGTATAATGTATTTTTTGAAAATTGACCTAAATATTGTTTTGGAATTATATAAATATTAGTGGCATACCCTGAAAGAGCAGAGTGTGCATATTACTAGCAAAGGCTTTGCAGAGTAATAACTAGTTCTATAAACTTAGTTGAATGTTGCATTGTCCCCAGATTTATTCTTCATAATCTGAAGTCTCCTTCCAGTTTATTGATTCTCTACATACAAAGCATAAAGCTATGGCTTTTACTTAGAACAAGCCTTGTATCTTACCCAAGGCTTATAGGATTGCAGGCCAACTGCCCTATTATGTTAATACAAGAGCTGATACAAAATAAATTCATTCTCTAGATGCTTTGTCATCATTTCTCCTTTTTTTCTGTTACATTTTCAGCACATAGCAATCGAACCTAGTGGTACGTTCTAATCTGAACCTAAATTTAATATCTCTGAAAAGAATCAGGATAAATATCTGGGAAGTGTTTCAAGTTGGTAGTCCCAGAGGACATTCTGAGCCAGGAGATTGAATGTACAATACATGAAACGAGGCAACAAAAAATGAAACAAAAATGGAAGTGAAAGAAACCAAACACAATAACAATCAAGGCATTGCCGTGTCTGCAGATTGTTCAGTCTGTTTAACTGTCACCTCCAATAGGATAACTTTTAACATTTTAAAGCACATTTCTTTCCCCCTCAATTTTAGCAGCAGCAATCTCTAAACCAGTTTAATTATCCAAATAGCCACAGCTGCAAGATACAATCTGTCATCGCCGTTCCTTTTATTTTTAACACACTGAACCAGTTATCTTTCAAGAATAAAATGTGTGAATTTTACAAATGTTCATTTGTGAACACTCCATATGCAAAGCAAACAGGATGGGGATTATTTTATTTTATTTATTAGATTTAATATAGCTGCTCACTCCAGGCTAAATAAGTTCGAGGCTGATGTTCATGAGAAGCCAAATTCAGATACTCTTAAACATTCGGTGTCATTCCTTTGATTATTAATCATTGCAATCCCAAAACTCCTAGTGGCTTGCAGTATATTCTCAGTTCTTGGAAATATAATCTATGTTCTGATAAAAACAAAATACCACATTTGCCATTTATTTATTTTAATAATACCACTTCCACATATATATATATATATATATATATATGCAGATATTCAGTTTAAAAGGAGTGAGTAGGTGGGCCAAAAGGAGATGCCAAGAGAACATGTGGTTGGCGGAACTGGAATTAAATCAAAACACCACTAGAATAAATTGTTAATTTATATTTATTACAAAATTCCTATTTGTTGTGGAGAAGGTGTAGCTATGTGTAAGTATGCAGATACAGATTTCCTTATTATTTCCTGATTATTACTTGTTCCTTCCTACTAGGTCAGCTTGCTAGCCATACTATCTTTGAGATATGGTCAGTGAATAGAAACAATTTGGTTTACTGGGCCACTGGTCCCTGTCTGATTCCTCCCTGTCGCCACTCAGGGTCAATTCAGCTTGCAGTGAACGTTTTCTTACAAGGGCACTTTAAGCCGTTCACATGCATGGGGGGGGCAACATCTTACTGCTTACATGTGTGTGTGTGGGGGTACCTTTTATCACCATACCACTCACACTAGATGTTCATTGCAAACATAATGAAATAAATGAATTGGATCATAGTAGCAGGAGCTTTACAGAGGGGAGGGGAGTTATCTGCTTAAGAAGCCGCAAAATACCCACAGAAGTTAAGGGTATTAGCATGATCTTAGAAGCAGTTTCCCTAGAGCAGTGTTTCTCAACCTTAGCAACTCTTAAGATGTGTGGACTTCAGCTCAGTTCAGAGTTGAAGTCCACACGTCTTAGTGTTACCAAGGTTCAGAAACACTGCCCTAGAGTACAACATATGGGCGGTAACTCTCTGGATGACCACTAGATGTCAGCAAAGGAACACAGAAAATTAATTCCTTGCTGTCCTCATTTTTGCTGGCCAGATTTCATAGCCTTAACTTTCCCCTTCCCTGACTGGAGGCAGAGTTCTGACTTCAAACAAAGAAAGAGATTGTTCTCATGACATGACAGCATCAAAAGATTGCTGAGGAGAGCTGGGTTGTTAGTAGGGGCCCTCTACTAACTGGCATGGCCTTCAAACAAGCAGAAGTTCAACCAAATAAACAGGCAACAAAAATGTAATCCTCCACTATCTGTAATGTAATGCCAGGAAGAAACCTATCCTTTCAACTTTATTATTTTTCTAAAAGGAGAGAGAGTGAAGGGCTCCCTTCCAAGGTTTAATAAATTTGCTGAGCAGGTTATTTTAAACTCCTGATTTATCATATTAACACCCATGTGAGCGTGTTTTATTTGGGTGTTTTGATAGCTACACCAGAGGAAAATAATATTCCAAAATTTGTAACTGCTGATTCAATCAATTAATTCCCTCGCTCTTTCTCTTCTGTTTTGAGCATGGAAAGACTTAACAACTCTAATTGGAAAAACATTTTAATGGTCTCACCTTGTATAAACAAATAGTGTTCCTTCCACATCAGTCTTCTCCTAAAATTAAATACAAAATGCAGAGTTGTTTTAGTGATATCATACAAACATGCAATCAAGCTATTTCAAAGTATATAGACAGGTAACTTGTGTTTTTACACCAGTAGGTGATAGCTGCCTTTTTGGCACGTTAATGTATTCTATATTAATTCTCATTTTTCAAAACATATATTTTTGCCCCCAGCAGTACACCATCTTAAAACCTTTGTGCTGAGTATATGTTCTAAAATGAAATGTTCTCTTTACTAGGAAGAATTAGGGACAGGTTTTAATTATTTTGTGATAACAGCCATTTTTTCAAATTTTGAGGAAAAAAATGTGTCTCCTTTACTGAATAATAATATTTGTGGCTGGTGTCCTATATTTAGACCATCTATACTCAAGCAAGCAACAGGAAACACTAAACTTCCTAAGAACACTTTCATTACCATTTTAAACTCACAGTACCCTAAAGGAGTTCCTATATGGCATGCTTTATTGTTGTTATATAAATCATGACAAGACATCTGTTACCTATATGATTTTAAAATGCATCAGAAAAAGTGCCATGAATTTGAAACTAACAAAACTGGTCATAAAATATGCAACTGGTCCCTACCCCATATTTTAAATTTAAAATAAATTTATACGCAATGTAATTATACTTCTATTGACAAACCACGAACTATAGCTCTGAAAATATGAAGGGTATCTGACCACTAAAATATATTAACAAAGAGACAGAAATCTATTTTCCTGGGTATAAATAAGTCTGTGCAGTGATTTAAAAAGGTTTTAATAAAGCCTCACCTAATAACTATCAATATAAGCAAGTAAAAAGACTACGCAGAGCAAAGTAGAAAGCATTAGCAGGTTAAAAGCATTAGTATGGATACCAGCATCTTTATATACCCTGTACAAAGAGTGCTTAGTCTTAGTTTAGTATTACCACTATCCTGAAAATAGCTATGTAAAAAAAAAAAATCTATATAGCAATACATATAGAGTAGGGATATTGCATCAGGGCTGCAAAAATAGGTATCTCTGGATGTCAGCAAGAATATACAGAAAACTATGTATCTTTGCTGCCATCTACAGAACACCCAGAGCTTTACAGCTCATATATGGTATAATAATAGATATATTATTAATATCTGCTTTTTTCCTATCCTGGATATGATTTCAAACATTATGCCAGGAATGTAACTTTCAACAGATGACTCCCTATTTTGTGACATTTTGGTCAGTCCTAACAAACATATTGTCTAATTCTGGATTCTGGAATAAGTATGCACAAGTGATCCTATATGCTGGGTCCAAAAAAGCACAAATAATTAGATTGTAATGTAATCACACTCAATAGTCATATTTTGGGATTCAGCATGCAGTATCTTCTATGTATTCCAGAAAGGGAAGAGGAATAAGGAAACACAAGTTTGGTGCAGTGGTGAATCAAGGAATGTATCAGGAAAGGATCACTTAAAGAAAATAAAAAAGGAAAAGATCACTAAACAGAAGAGACAGCAACACCAATCAACACAAATACCACCTGAATCATTTTACATGAAAAGGTGGTATAAAACTGCTAATGATAAACAGACACTGAAAGGAGAGCCAGATATATGCAATGACCTATAAACTTCAGATCAGTTTGAAAACAGCTTCACCAAAACAAGTGAACAGTGTTAATATATAGGCGTGTTATGGTTTATTTATTGCTAATTTGGAATTAGTTTTTCCTGGTTAGGCAGGGTTGCTGCAAGTAATTCTTTTGAAAAGGCAAGGCTAGGAAAAGCAACTAATTCCAAATTAGAATCGAACCCTTCCGAGCAGATTGGCCGGAAACAAGGTTATCCCTTCATCCAGTCAGTTCACTTTGATAGAAGGGAGAGAAAAAGAGACACAGATGACAAAAGCTGTGTTGCTCCATCACCCACAAGCTCTGCCCGTTTTGTATGTGCTTCATGATGTAGCACAGATAGACAAAAGGGGTGGTGCAACAGCATGATGTTGCTTTCATTATTTTGACAAAATATAATTTCATTATATCCTGCCAATGCCTCTGGACGGGGAGGAACGGCTGCGTATTCTACCTAGCAGATACATGTGTCATGTTCACTGTTTCAATGTGCACTGTACATCGTAACGTTTCACATGCCATGGTGCTGACGCACGTTTCTGTTGGGAGGGAGCTGCTGCTGTGAAACCTTGTGCCAAGCTCTGTATCTGTGTTCATTTCAATGGAATGTGTTTGGGTTATGTGCTCTGCTCAAGGACTTTTCCTGTGGACCATCAGAAGCCGTTAGGAGCACCTGGGATTGTGAGCCTGGGAAGATTCTACGGGGGGAGGGATCTCGTTTGTACCGAGGGTTTTTAGTTTGCATTTGGCACGCTTTTTCCATTCTCAGCTTTCTTTGTGATCCTGCATACTATTCTTTAATAAATCAGATATCTTTGTGATCCTGCTTATGAGTCTGATGGTGTTTTAGGATAGGCAATCCTTACATAAAGCGTTTATGATCTCTCCTCCAATCACATGGAAATAGGAAGCAACCTGAAGCGAAAGCTTGCTGCTTGCTGCTACTGGTAGCAACTCAGCTCAAGTTCAGCTCCCAGTGAGTATGCGGACACACCGCACAGTTTTCTTGGCAGCGTTATGGAAGTGGTTCTTCCAGGATTCGTCATGGAGAAAATCTATCCACGTGGTCACTAAGAGTCAACAATGACTTGATGGCACATAATCAATTTTTAAAGAAACCTTCCACAATGGGGATTTTTTTTACTTCCCAGGCCAGCCTTCAACTCTGGCATTTCCTGGGGCTCTCTTCTAGCCCAAACTTGATTACTGAGGATGCGCGGTGAAGAATTTTGCCATAAGGAGCTCCCTTATTGGCACTCCCCTCTTTGCCGGCTAAAAATCACCTATCCCAGTCATAGGTCACTAACCTCAATGTACTTGGGCAGCCCCATTCTAGGCGACCAAAGCCATGTGCACTAACAGCAGGCTGGCTAATGTTCTGCACCATAACCTTATTATCATTGCGGGAATGGGGATGGGGGGATTTGGGCCTTGCTTTTTGGACCATCCATATTATCAATTATTTTTTAAACTGTTTTAATATATTCTCATACTCTTCTAACTTGGTGCTAGATTGTGGATACGTCTCTGTTTTGAATGGGAGGTTGGATGTGGTATGTAATTTGGCTGCTCCTCCATTGGCAGGCTGCCCCACTCCACTCCTTATTCCAGTTTCTCTCCGGCTTATCTTGGCAGCCAGGGCAGTTCTGCTGGCAGATCTCTGGGGTTCATCAGCAGAAAGTGCTCCCTGATGCAAGAAAAGGGTTTCTGCAAGCAAAATTGACATGTGCTTCATTTACACCTTGTGCAGATAACGCCTCTTTGTTCCGTTTAAAATAAGCTTAGGCAGCAGAGAACAGCCAAATGCCTCCTACAAAGAACAAAACGGAATTAAATTGGAAGAAGGCGCTCCTCTTTTTAACCGTTTCGGTAAAAGGGCAGGGATCATAATGGTCTTTGCCCAAACGTATGCAAAGCAAATTCGAATAAGAAAGACGACTTCGGGTTAAAAGGGACGGGAGAATCGTTTAGAGAGTTTACGGGAGCTCCCGCTTGAGTGGATGCCACGTAAAGGCTTGAAAGACGACCCCTCTTCTCGCTCCTGTACTATGGAATTTACGGTACGGGAACGAGGCTGCTGACTTAAAGCAACAGCTACTTTATTCCGTCTTCCTTCCACTTCCTCTCCCCCACCACTGTCCCGGGATTACACTCACTCACGCACCCACTCATTGGCGCGATGCCCGAAAGTGTAGAGCGCCACCTGGCTGGCCACGTCCAAGATGCTGCTGATGTAGGGGTCGTGCCGCTGGAGAGCCGCCAAGCTGATGTCCAGCCCCTTGCCCAGTGGGGCAGCCCCAGCCACTAACGCAGCCATCTTGCCTCCGAGAAAAACAACTCTCCGAGTTCGGAGCAGGCACGACTAATCAAAACCCAAAAAATCGATGGAACACGACGACTTTTCCACCGACCGCAAGGGATCGCAAAACCGGGCGATAAGGAGACCCGACAATCGAGCACCGATTGCTGTTAGCGCAGGATTGTTGCCAGTAGCAACCGCTCCGGCTTTCCTCTAACCTTGGTTTTTGATTCCTCCCTCTAGTCATTTTTTTTTAAAAGTACTCTTCCAACTAATTAAAAAACCTAACTCCCTGCAACACTAATCTTACTCTAGGAAATAAAATGCATATTCTTTGCAACTCCCAAAGACATTGCCAAATGAGATAATCAATATAGGGAGAACTCATGACCCAAAGAATAGAGAAGACTCAACATTGTTACATGTACGTTAAGGTGGAGGAACCCGGTAGTTCCCCATAATCTTGATATCTTGTTGCCAGGGTACAGTCCTTGTCTGGAAGGCTTCAGTCTGGGTGCAAATGCTTACGCTTGATGGTTTAAAGCAGTGTTTCTGAACCTCAACAACTTTAAGAAGTGTGGACTTCAACTCCCAGAATTCCCCAGCCAGTTTGTTGGCTGGGGAATTCTGGGAATTGAAGTCCACACTTCTTAAAGTTGCTGGAGTTAAAAAAACACTGTTTTAAAGTGTTGCCTGTAGCACTGAAAGGAAGCACAGCCTCCCCGCCACTGAGATTAGGCACTTTTACACATCTAGAAAAAACTTTTCTCTGCTAGATGGGTCAATAGGCCTGTCCTGAAGCTGTTGGAAGGACTGACCTATAGACTCACCAATCCCAAGCCTTCAGTTCATATTAATAACTCTCCCCTTGTTTTAAACACATGCATTTTGAGTTAAATCAAATACTAAGGTGGCTGGGTCAGGGGATGGTTTTTCAAACTTTTGTTTTTCAAAGTTTAACTACAAAACTTTGCTTCTATGCCAAGGCAAACAAATGAAAGGGAGAGGGCACAAACATAATTTGATTCCTTTAAACTTATTTTTCATGAAACGTTAAGGTTGATTTTTTTGCAAATGTTAGACATTTTTGCTGCTCCCTCATTCTCTGACAACTTCCTAAGTTTCTGGGATCCTTACCATAGAATTTCCCAAATGTTTTGATAATATTGGGGAATACTATCTTTTAATAATAAGCTAGAGATGAGAAGGAGTCTGGGAGCATCATTTCTGACTTTTTAAATAAAATAGATTAAGAGGCATACAGTACACTTTAAGCTTAAAGCATATGCCTTTTAATAAACTATTGTTAGCTGGAAAAAGTGCTCTCAGATGCCTTCTGATTTTTTGCCATCATAGACATAGTTCCCCTCCTACCATGTCTAATAAGGTAGAGTTAACTGTATCTGGCTGCAGAAATCTGGATACCCACTAGGTGGCAGAAAATAATTATTTTCTGTAATAAATTATTTTTGCTGCCATTTTAAGGTTGTTCATTTTTTCCATAGCCGAGGTATGATAGCTCTGTTTTTAATGCTTGACATACTATTTTTAATTATGACATATATAGCTTTCCTTCATTAACAGCCAAATGGAGCATTCTCTAATTGCCCAACCACAAGTTATTAAGGCTTTTTCTCTTAAAACAGTAAGGGTAAAATCTCTTCTGAATTGAGCTTGACTCCTGGTAATTACATAAACACTCCCATGTAATTTTCTTGACCACAGAAAATTTGTCATTGGCTTCTTCCTGGATCTTTTTATCCCATCTCCAACCTTTACAGTCCCCCATCCAAATACTAATCAGATTGTTCCTGATTAGCTTTTAAAAGATCAGCCAAGGTCATGGTAGGGAGCAGGAAACAATCACAAATCTCTGTGGAGAAGGCACATATTCTAAAACGCAATTGTCCAATGCATAATGGCCCCCCATTTGTCTGCTTTCCTATTCACTCAACAGATATAGTATGACTGACAAGGCAATTAGATGACAGCTTAATCAATCATGCAATATATTTTAATAAAGATTGATTCAACTGAAATGGTGGCATGGAACACATGTAGGGTGAATTGGCTCCTTTGTTTAATCTGATAGTCCATTTTGAATTCAAGGCCCTTCTCTTTCTTTCCTCTGATAATATATTAATTTTTTCTGGCCAAACCAGCTGAAGATACTGGAAAAACTGCTTATGCAGACTAGGAAAAAAAAAAGGTTCAGATAAAATGCACATATTTATGCACAGATGGATAATACTGCCCTCTAGTGACTTGTTCTTAACTGCTACCTATAAAATAATAATTATTGTTGAAAACTTCCTTAAGGCCTTAACCTAACATGGAAATGTTTATGTCAGAATTGCTAGATCTGGGCTGCAAACATTCAGCAATCACCAAAATATAGCCCAGAATTGAAGATTTCTAACAGATCAGCAGCCCAGGTTTGCCAGCTGTAGTTTAACTAATTTTATACCATTAACCACATAGTTAAATAATACAATGTATTTTCAGAATCCTGAACCATTTTGAAAAAACTTTTTCTAAATAAGATCCAGGGTGGTTCAGTGGTTAAGGTCTTGGATTTGAAGTGGAGAGAACCAGATTCTAATCTACCCTCAACCAAAGAAGCTCTTAATATTTTGCTAATTTGTTTTTTTATTGACGAATTAATTATGACATTCAAATAGAGAATGCTTGATAGTGATTTTTCCAGAAAATTATGTTGCTTCTTAGCGTAGCTGATGTTCCTGTACTAGAAAAATATGTTAAAATATGTTAAAATTTACTAAAATAATCTGACCAAATATATTAAAATAGTTTGTCCAAATCTTGGTAAATGCTGAACCAGATATGATCCGTACCTGCCCTACTCTAACTTCCAAATTCAGAGGTGAAAGAACATATGTGGTAACAGAACTTGACAACTGGCCATTCTGGTGAAAAGACTTGGGTTGTCATTCCTAGCCTTACTAGAGTCGTTTTCTGGTAAAATAACCAGGGTCCTGGAACTGATCTAAGTTCTCAAAATGAGGATTGGGATTCCATTCCATTCCATATTCTAATCAGGTTCTTGGACAAAACTGCTTAGGTTGCCTAGATGGCTTGTACTGAGGACTGGATTGTGGGATTGCAAGCCTGTTGATGTCAGCACCTGCTCATTCAAGCATTCACACACAAAACCTTTGATCAGGGAATCTGACAGTTGATTCTTTTGGTTTTTGGAAGTTGAAGATGAGCAGCATCAAAAGCAAATTCACTGTTTTTTCAGCAGAACTTTGCACTTCTCCAGAGATTTCTTCCCAAACCTTCTGCACCTGCTTAGTGGGTCAGCTTTCTTGTGGAATGGGCCCAGCTTGACAGGCTCTCCTACTTTCATAGGCTCAGATGTTGTTCTTTTAACTGTGTCTTCTGTACCAACACAGTTGCTCTAGGTCTTTCCACATAGGTAAATGCTCTCTCCTTCACTGAACTCTTTGAAGCTCAGGTCTTTTTGGCATGACAATTTCATGAATGAACTGAGTAAAAACGGAAAAGGGTGCATACACATTTTGTAGGCTCTGACTGCATATTCCCACTTCCTTTGTTTCTCTAAGATGGGATTCTGCATGCTGGAGCTATTGAGGTTGGCAGAACTCATTAGAGGTGCACCTTTTTTGGCTGCTAGCAGCCAGTACATCATGCAGTTCTCATCCATTCAACATCCTTGATACCTTTCTTTCCTGTTTATTTGTCATGGGCTTTAGAGCAAAGGATTGCTGTGGTTCTCAATGACAGGTACCATAAAGTAATGCTGGATAATTAGTCAAGAAGCCCTAGGACACTATTATTTTCCCCCCCACTTCTTCTACTGCAGGAAGTCAACAGCAAACCAGAAATAATTCCTAAAAACTCCACTTTCTCACCTTTCTCTGCAAACCAGGGCTCCCCTCATTCAACCTCACTTGCTTCAGCTATAGAAGAAACTTCAGTGCCGGTGAACTCATTTATTTCTCATTAGACTGCCAGCTATGATTCCTGTCCCCTACTTCCATTTCACTCAGCCCAGTTCAGGGGAAAATACACCAGTGAGGCTTTACTGCCTTGTTACTATCAGGATTTATTGGAATAACACAATTTACAAGCTTTGCTGAAATGGTGTCCCGTTGAATCAAATTTTTTGCTTCTGTTTGTGTTTGTTAATTCACAGAATTCTGGAAGTTCTTAGGATTGGGTAGAAATAAAATCAGTGACTATCAAGCTTGAAGCAGAGTGAGTGAATTCTGATTGCCTGCCATTCTCCAAGTTCAACGATTGCTAGTCTTGATTGAGGAATGATTGGCTGATGATGCTCACTGGGAATTCCACAGGTCTATCAAGGGCTATTGTTGTTGTTTATTCGTTTAGTCGCTTCCGACTCTTTGTGACTTCATGGACCAGCCCACGCCAGAGCTTCCTGTCGGTCGTCAACACCCCCAGCTCCCCCAGGGACAAATCCGTCACCTCTAGAATATCATCCATCCACCTTGCCCTTGGTTGGCCCCTCTTCCTTTTGCCCTCCACTCTCCCTAGCATCAGCATCTTCTCCAGGGTGTCCTGTCTTCTCATTATGTGGCCAAAGTATTTCAGTTTTGCCTTTAATATCGTTCCCTCAAGTGAGCAGTCTGGCTTTATTTCCTGGAGGATGGACTGGTTTGATCTTCTTGCAGTCCAAGGCACTCTCAGAATTTTCCTCCAACACCCCAGTTCAAAAGCATCGATCTTCCTTCTCTCAGCCTTCCTTATGGTCCAGCTCTCGCAGCCATATGTTACTACGGGGAAGACCATTCGCACCTAGAAATACAAAGTCTTTCACTGCTTCTACATTTTCTCCCTCTATTTGCCAGTTATCAATCAAGCTGGTTGCCATAATCTTGGTTTTTTTGAGGTTTAGCTGCAAGCCAGCTTTTGCACTTTCTTCTTTCACCTTCATCATAAGGCTCCTCAGTTCCTCTTCGCTTTCAGCCATCAAAGTGGTATCATCTGCATATCTGAGATTGTTAATGTTTCTTCCAGCGATTTTAACTCCAGCCTTGGATTCCTCAAGCCCAGCACGTTGCATCATGTGTTCTGTGTACAAGTTGAATAGGTAGGGTGAGAGTATACAGCCCTGCCATACTCCTTTCCCAATCTTAAACCAGTCCATTGTTCCGTGGTCTGTTCTTACTGTTGCTACTTGGTCGTTATACAGATCCTTCAGGAGGCAGACAAGATGACTTGGTATCCCCATACCACTAAGAACTTGCCACAATTTGTTATGGTCCACACAGTCAAAGGCTTTAGAATAGTCAATAAAACAGAAATAGATGTTTTTCTGAAACTCTCTGGCTTTTTCCATTATCCAGCGGATATTGGCAATTTGGTCCCTAGTTCCTCTGCCTTTTCTAAACCCAGCTTGTACATCTGGCAATTCTTGCTCCATGAACTGCTGAAGTCTACCTTGCAGGATCTTGAGCATTACCTTACTGGCATGTGAAATGAGTGCCACTGTTCGATAGTTTGAACATTCTTTAGTGTTTCCCTTTTTTGGTATGGGGATATAAGTTGATTTTTTCCAGTCTGATGGCCATTCTTGTGTTTTCCAAATTTGCTGGCATATAGCATGCATTACCTTGACAGCATCATCTTGCAAAATTTTGAACAGTTCAGCTGGGATGCCATCGTCTCCTGCTGCCTTGTTATTAGCAATGCTTCTTAAGGCCCATTCAACCTCACTCTTCAGGATGTCTGGCTCTAGCTCACTGACCACACCGTCAGAGCTATCCCCGATATTGTTATCCTTCCTATACAGGTCTTCCGTATATTCTTGCCACCTTTTCTTGATCTCTTCTTCTTCTGTTAGGTCCTTGCCATCTTTGTTTTTGATCATACCCATTTTTGCCTGGAATTTACCTCCAATATTTCTAATTTTCTGGAAGAGGTCTCTTGTCCTTCCTATTCTATTGTCTTCTTCCACTTCCATGCATTGCTTGTTTAAAAAAATTCCTTATCTCTTCTGGCTAACCTCTGGAATTTTGCATTTAATTGGGCATATCTCCCCCTATCACTGTTGCCTTTTGCTTTCCTTCTTTCTTGGGCTACTTCTAGTGTCTCAGCAGACAGCCATTTTGCCTTCTTGGTTTTTTCTTTCTTTGGGATGTATTTTGTTGCCGCCTCCTGAACAATGTTGCGGACCTCTGTCCATAGTTCTTCTGGGACCCTATCTACTAAGTCCAGTCCCTTAAATCTGTTCTTCACCTCCACTGCATATTCCTTAGGAATATTAGTGAGCTCATATCTAGCTGATCTGTGGGTCTTCCCTAGTCTCTTTAGTCTGATCCTAAATTGTGCAAGAAGAAGTTCGTGATCTGAACTACAGTCAGCTCCAGGTCTTGTTTTTACCGACTGTATAGATGTCCGCCACCTTTGGCTGCAAAGGATGTAGTCAATCTGGTTTTGGTGTTGTCCATCTGGTGAAGTCCATGTATAAAGCCGTCTCTTAGGTTGATGGAAGAGAATGTTTGTTATGCAGAGTGAGTTGTCTTGGCAAAATTCTATCAGCCTATGTCCTGCTTCATTTTGTTCACCCAGGCCATGCTTACCTGTAATTCCAGGTGTCATTTGACTGCCCACCTTAGCATTCCAGTCTCCCGTGATGAAAATAACATCTCTTTTAGGCGTGTTGTCCAGTAGGTGCTGCAGATCCTCATAGAACTGCTCTACTTCAGCTTCTTCAGCATCTGTGGTTGGGGCGTATATTTGGATCACTGTGATGTTAGATGGCTTGCCCTGAATTCGAACTGAGATCATTCTGTCATTTTTTGGATTGTATCCAAGCTCTGCTTTAGCCACTTTACTATTAATTATGAAGGCTACTCCATTTCTTCTGTGGTCCTCTTGTCCACAGTAGTAGATCTGGTGGTCATTTGATGTGAAGTGGCCCATTCCAGTCCATTTCAGTTCACTGACGCCCAGAATGTCTATCTTTAATCTTGACATCTCACCAATAACCACATCCAATTTGCCCTGGCTCATAGATCTTACATTCCAGGTTCCAATGGTGTGTTGATCCTTAGAACATCGGATTCGCTGTTCACCACCAGCACCGTCGGCCGCTAGCCGTCCTTTCGGCTTTGAGCTAGCTGCGTCATCACATCTGGGGCTAGTTGAACTCATCCTCTGTTCCTCCCCAGTAGCATTTTGACCATCTTCCGACCTGGGGGTCTCATCTTCCAATGGTATACCGACATATCTGTGGTTGTACTGATCCATTTAGTTTTCACGGCAAGAATACTGGGGTGGGTTGCCATTACCTTCTCCAGGGATCGCATTTAGTCTGACCTCTCTGTCATGACCTTCCCGTCTTGGGTGGCCCTTCACGGTTTAGCTCATGGCATCATTGAGGTGCTCAAGCTCCAGCACCACGACAAGGTAACGATCCTTTGCTGAAGATCAAGGACTATTAGTCTTGAAAATTCAGGGTTACCTTCAGGTATGAGAGAACATGACTTCAAATACCAATTGTAGGGGAACAACAGTGGAAGAGGGATTGTCTTCATTTTGTGCTTGTGAGCAGCCCAGAAGTACCTGGTTGGCCACTGTGAGAAACAAAATGCTGGACTGAGATGGGCCTTGGTTTGATACAGGAGGACATGACTATTATTACATTCTAATGTTTCATACCCTTGGGTAGTAAGGTGAAACATGAGATTTGCTGATGGGAATTAAAATAAGTTGGGAGCGATTTGCAAAGGAATTGAAAAAGGTGCAGCATATCTCAGAATCATCCCCTAGATGTGCTGGCTGGGGACTGGGGTGGGCTGGGGTTGTTTGTTTCTTCTTTTTGTTTTACACTGAAACACTCTCATCAATGCCACTACGGCATTCCCTGTGGATCACTGCACTTTCCTTAGCCTGACTTCTTTTTTTTCTTCCAAGTGGGCAGTGCACACTTCGTTACATTTCTGTGAGCACTGCAGCTGTGATTCATAAGTATGTATTAGCTGTGCACTCTGAATATTGAAAAAGATTGTTTTTACAGGAGGAAATGGTTTTGAATTATGTCCTTGCCCAGAATCTAAGTAGAAAATAATAAGCCTCAACTGATATACATTTTTTTAAAAGTAAGAACTCGGCACTTCCAACTTTGAAAACTTCTTTTCAGCATAGGTTATGACATGTATTAAGCCCTGTTCTCTTTCAATATTCTACTCATACACATGCACACACATATACCCCAGCATAAAATCTAAACACAAGATATTACAACAGCAGGTATCTTCCCAAAACATTAATGAAAGTGATCAATCAAATCTCAGTGATCCATTACACAGAATGTGTACTTTTCTTACTGCAGTTCTGGTAATTCTTTAATTTCTCAAGGAGTAAAAATGTGGAACACATCCTAAAGTCCATTCAGGTTTTGCTTTAAATGTTTTAGTGCACACTCATATGTGCGTGCATGCATACAAACACACATGCATATATATGCTTTGAATATAAACACAGACTGTAATATCAAATGTGTGTTTTGTAATATATAAATGTGCCCCAGAGTTATAGGTGGCAATCAAGTCTTCCTACACTTAATAGTGCATAAAGCATCAGGACATTCTTGAATTAAGACTCCATTTTTGCATAATCTTTTCCCATGTGACAATCATTTAGAATTACATTTGGGAATAATCTAGCAATAAAATATTAGCACAGTTATTCAGGCTGGTTCTCTGCTAGACAGGAAGACGTCTGATTTCAACTGGGGCCTGCCTTGCATATCTACATTCTTTGCTGTAGGGTGCTTTTTATAACTATAACACACCAAGCTAAACAAAAACGTTTGAGGCTTAGCATGTTGTATGAACATAGCCAACTATATTTTAGTCAACAAATCATAATTAAGAGAAAAGATAGAAGAGAAGAAAGGAACCCAGCCTATGTATTCCCCAGTTCTGATTCCTGTTTTTATCCCTCACCAACTCATCTTGTGGGAGTTGGTGGCCTTACACAATTTCTTCTATTTATTTTAATATTAGGACCCCAAGGATGCCCTTTTCAAGACATTAGAGGCCTGGTTGTTCCCTTGGGCATTTGGCCCTGGCTGTTAAGAGAGTCCTGCCAGCTAATATGTTGGATTATGGTTTGAATGTGAATGTGTTTTAGACTTTGGATGTGTTATATTGACAGTTTTAGGTTTTTTAAACCAATTCTTTTGGGCTGTTTTTCAGTTTTAATCTTCTGTTTGCCACCTAGAGTTACTGCTGTGAGATGGGCAACCATATAAATATTTTAAACAAACAAACAAACAAACAAGTTTGGGTTGGGGAGGTAAGCATTGGAGTGATGATTCTTGGCTTAAGTGATGGTCCTACAACCATGACACAATGGTCCATATAAAAAAGTACTGGTATATATTTTCATAAGGCCAAAATGGATGAGCCAAAATGCCAGATATCCAGCTCTCATTTTAAACATAACCTGGCTTATCCAAAATTTAAGGCAAAAGATGTATTTCTGCCCCTTTTGTTATACAAATAAGGTAAGGAAAACCCAAAGAATTCCATGGCTTATGGAATTCTTTCCACCCCCTTTTCCAGCAGGGGCTATAAGAGGTGTCTGTATTTTCTTCTGCTTCATAAAGTAATACGTGTGTTTGTATTATTGATAACTTACACCTTATTTGTTGCAAACTGGTGATTTTTAAAAATGTGTGACATATTGAAAGGCCATCCTGCCAATGTGTGCACATGCACATGCTGTACAGTACTGCTTTATTAATAGTGCATAAAGCAGGAGAGTGCCTGAGCATGAGTGAGTGAGTGAACTCGAGTAACAACACCATACCAGCCAAGAGGTTGGGGTGGGGAGTGATACAGTGTGTAATAATACTGCAGAGTAATCCAGTGTTATTATCCAGTCTCCTGGTATGTTGGGAATACAGTACAGTATTCTTTCTTAGGGAAAATGCAATGGGAAGAGGATTTGGATTTGATCGTAATAGCAGTAAGTTTAAAAGGGGATGGAGAAGTCTGTGAGATATTTTATGCACACTATTAAATAAAGCTGCTGATTTTCTTTCTTGTTTCCTCTTGAGTGGGCATCTCCCTCTCTCTTAGAGCTGGCCTTGTTGCTAAGGCAGTATAGCATGTCATTTCTCAGAAATCACTAATTTTCATGTATTATAAAGAACTCTATTGTGAAGATATTAGGGCTGTGCAAAGCATTCAAAGCAGCCTTTTGCAAGGCATTTTCTCACAAACAAACTATCTATCATGAAGCATTGGGGCAACCATATCCTGCAGAATGACATGTGCATATCTGGATGCTTTGCTTTGCCAAATCCCAGTGGTTGTGTTGCCTGTATATGCACAGCTACATGGAGACAATTTGGAGATGAACAGTGTCTCCATGTATGTGTGGAGTGTGTTGTGTCTGGAGAGTTTCTGTCCCTCTTCCCACCCTCTGACATTGATGTCAAACACTTTGAGATTGGAACTGCTTTCTTGTCTTTAAATCCTTATGGATTTATATCACAGGGTAGAGAGCCAACCTCAAAACTGTTTAGCACCAAGCATGCAAATCCACACTCAAAGCATCTGTGCAGAATACATTCCAAAAACTGTATTAGTCAATGAACAAAGTGGCTGATCATCTATAAAAAAATTAAGTGATCTCCAAATCGTGGGCCACATATGCATTTCACCACATCCTCACTGCAAAAGACATTCACATGGAATTCACTGTTCCTCTCTACAAAATGCTCATCAAAATACCCAGAAAGAAGAATCAGTAGAGTGTTTGCTTTACATACAAAATGTCCCAGTCTTAATCTCTGACCTCTCCAAATTGTGGTGGGGAAAAACTCTACTCTGAGAGTTTTTGAGTATGAATAAGAAATAGGTAGCATTTCCATGCCATCTTTTTGTAACAAGATATCAAATGTGAATTCTGATTCATGAGGAACAGATTAGGGACAAAGGAATAAATGAAAAAGTAAGGATATTAATAGTGTCCAAATGTCAGTGGGCACATGACAAAAAGGTCTAGACTTAATCTAGCTATGTGCATTTGTTCTCTCTGATGATCTTTGAAACCTAGTGGATTGTTTGCAGTCAGTCCTCCACTGTCTGATGATGATGATGATGATGATGATGATTTCATTTTCAACTGAGGCTGGTGGTATGATATCTTTGATGTCAGATGGAATTTACCAGCACAGTGCCTTGCCTGATGGCTACTGCAAATCTCAAGGATTTCCTAAGGAGAAATGTCCACCCCAAAGGCATCAGGGTCCTAATCTTCACTTTGCTGCTCCCAGGCACCATCTCAGCTGTATTACTTTAATTGTCACCTCAATCTAATCTTACAAGAGAACAACAAAAACAACAACAACTTTAACTGAAAATTCAGGAAGCCTCTGCATTCTTCATTACATGGAAACTGATGCAGTTCTTAGGCAACCTGAGTGGGAGAAGAGCTCAGACATACATGTCAGCCCTTACAGTTTTCAGATGGCTAATTTTTAGAAAAGCTCTGCTCACATCAAATTTGAGGGTAGGTTCTCTGTGACTTAAGCTGAAACAATCAATTTGAGAAACTGTCAGTTTTCAGGAATCATTCCATCAGTTCTTCTGATGTCTGGATGGACAACCAGTGGACCCAGAAGACCCAATTTAGCTACTTTCTGGTGCACTGTTCTACCTACAATAAAGCTTATTAGTTTTTCTCCAGCTTCTTCATGCATCCTGTCCCCAGTCATGTCTCAACTACACCAAATCTTCTCCTTGGTTCCACAACATTGTCCTCATCTTCTTCTGAGCACATACAGTAAGTGGGACCACCATAAGTCATCATTAGTTGTGGGATTCCAGAAAAGTTGGTGATGTGCTAAGATGAAATTTAGTCTTCTCTTCAAAAATAAAATTTATGGACTGTGTTTGAAGAAAGTGGAGAAGCTGGACATTTAATCAAATTGCTTCTGCCACTTCTGATATTTGGAGAGACAGTAATGCCTTGTGAAACTAGGAAACAGTCACATACACACACACACCTTCCTCCTGTTCTTCTCCCATGGCACAGACATCTTTTGCACAGCCACCCCACCCCAGCCTTGGCTTTTGGAGAAACAGTCATAGAGTTTGGAAGTGAGGCTTCAAGTGAGACATTATTTGCCCACCTTTTTCAGGAGGGAACTCTGCCTGGTGCTCCAGTTCAGGTAGGGGGAAGACAGAGAGAGAGAGAGAGAGAGAGATGTTTACACCACAAATTCCATCCAATATTTTCCCTCATGAGAAACCCCTCCCCCCATATTTGAAATTCCTGTCATGTTAAATTCTCTAAATCAGCAATTCTCAGATTTTAGTAATAAGGTTGATAAGATCAAGTGGAGATACAGTTAGATCAAAAGGCAGTTAAAAGAACAGTGAGCTAAGATTAAAACAAATAAGAAATTAATTGTAGCATTATCTGCTTGAGATATAACAATAATTTAAAGAGCTAGTGTCTTGTTAAGATTCTTTGGATCACAAGTAAATGTTTCCTTGGATTCTCTTATTTATAGCAAAAAGAGATTTTAACAGAAGCTATCCAAAATGTCTTCTGGTCCTGTTTCCGACTGACTATGGTGAATCTATTGAGACAGCCTTTCATGTCTCATCTAGATGCAGGTCTTCCCAAGCTTCTAATCCTATTGTAATTGAATTTCTCATGAGACATTGAACCTTGGGAGCAATTCTTATTTAAAAATGGCTGATAATACATTTCTTTGTAGAAAACATGAGCTCATAATGGAATCATTACCTTTAATCAACTATCAAGGAATGACACTTTTATAACTTCGAGATTTTACAAAAGGAAAGGCTGAATGGCAATAAACCAGTTAAAAATTTGTTATGCATCATTGTTTGGCTGTATTACCCTCACGGCCTCTGAAACACCAGAGGCACTATGATGGGAAAGGACTTCATCAAAACTGAACTGACAATGTATTATTACCAATAACAGTTTTTCAATTAATGCTTTTAAGAAATATTGTGTAGAGAAAAAAAGGCTGCATATGTCCCTATTTGCTGTGTCTAGTAAGACTTTTGAAGAGTAGAGAGCATCCATAAAGCATTAATTTTTTTTAACCTAACAATTTTTCTATGACAAAGATAATACCTCTGTCCATAACTGGGTTTTCAGATCATATAATGTGACAAACAATTCTCTTTCCAATCAGGGGGAATTTGGCCTTAATTTCTTTTTTTTTTCTTTTACTTTTTTAAAATGGAAATGTTAATACCAGATTCTACAAATACTGTGGCATGTTATCCTGATGAACTTGGTTGCCATGGAAATGGTTCTGGTAAAGCAGCAACTGAGAACTGTCTTAGAAGAATACTGAACATAACAAACAAGAAGTGCATATCTAATATATTGGATAGAACACGGGCCTCTTGAAATTCAAGGTATGGTTAGACATTGTTCTACTTTAGCCAGCACAAGATACAATCTGGCCTCCAGCTAGCCAGGATGCAGAACTGAGCGAATCAGGTTTCATCAGTGGGGTCAGTGTTCTACAGGGACTCAATATAACAGAAGTCCTTTGGCAGAGGTGAATTCCATGCCAATTCTAAGGAGACCACAGCCATTAAAAACAAACGTTCAGTAAAGGGCTAAATCAATTCAGTAATTCAAGGCTAGAAGTCAAGGAGCTGAATTTTGCCATTTGTTTCAGTAGACACTAGTTTTAATTGAACGGTTGTTTTAAAACCATGGCTGATTTGCTACAGCACTTCTCAAAGCTCAACTGTGAGTAGTATAGGGCAGTTGAGGAATTCTTTCCTCATAGGGAAAACCTTACATCTAAGAACTTTGATGCTTCTGTGGATTTTGGTAGGCATCTTTTCCTGCGGGGACCTCCTGAGCCTGCATGCATTGGAATCTGTACTTTGTAGGGTTCAGATGTCTCTTCTGTGGTTCAGATAGGGAATTTTCTGCTACATGTGAACTAGGAATCTGTCCTGACTAGGTTCTTCAAGAACATCATTGGTTGAAGTCATTATTAAAATCAAGGATCCCCTTGGGGACTGCTCTCCAGAATCTCATAGTCTGTGAGGATCAGGAGACTTTAGGAAGAGAAAAAACATTAGATATAGTATCTGCTTTCTGTACCAGAATAACTCCTTTAATTATTTTTAAATGCATTATTCATATTAAAGGAACTAGCAGCATATAATGAGCATCAAATGTCATGGTTTATCCCTAAGTAATTTTTACCAAAGCTAGGCATCAGTAACTCAATTTTAAAAAAACAAAATAAGGAAACTGAATCAATACCTTGGCCTTTATGTATCCTACCAAATAGTGCCTCAAAAGCATATAATTTTCATATGAATATAAAAAGGTAGGGAAAGGCTAGGCAATTTTCTCATGCAGTATAATTCTGCTCTTGAGTATAAAATCCCCATTTCTCTGAGAAAGATGACCAACTGCTCATATTTAACTTTGTATGGTGCATCTAATTTCAATTGTAGCTTCATCCAAATCTTTCCTAGATTCATAGTGTACCTTGAAATCTGGTCTAATTCTTGAACTATATAGGAAATGTTATTCCTCTGAAGAGCTCCATGCTTTTAGTCATGGTTCAGCAATAAGAGCTCCCAGATTTAAACCTACAATGCTTTTCCCTCTCTCTCAATCTCTCTTTCTCTTTAGCAGGGCAAGATGAGTCACAGACGTGTCAGGTTATAATAGTATGTGGGAATGACCTTGGGAGGCAGGAGGAAGAGTTGCACATTAGGCAATGGTTAGATAAGAGGCAGCTGAGCCTGCAGAAGGAATCTGGGTGTGGCAAACATGTCAGAAGGGACCCTGCCTAGTTTCTTGGACTGTAAAGGCTGGCAGGGGGAGTGGAGGGAGAGATGTACTTTCAGATGTGCAAATGTCTGTTAATATAACCTTACAGTAAACCAGAGGTAGTACTCCTGGATGTGCTTCTTGTCTGGACTACCTCACAAGGCTGACACAGGTTGATGTCCCCTACAGAACAACTAAAAAGCAACCTACATTGGTGGTAAAATATTTTGTTATGCCCATGTACTCTTCATTTGAGTTACTTTGTGAAACCCTGATCTTTAGGGAAATTCACAGCATTTTGGGAATTCTTGCAGACGGTAAACTTGCCCTGCTTCTTCAGTGCCTGCTCAGATTCTCTTTGCCTTGCTCCTCTTGGGATGGTGGTGGTACAGAACAATGAAAATACATATTAGGGGTTGCTGACTATAATTCTTATGCAATTTTGAAGCATAATCATAGCTATCTACTGTCCCTTTGTCATGTTTAAGCAGCATGTTTACCTCAGGATACCCACACTGAAATTTCAAATTACAGAAATGTCTGAGTCCACATTTTAGGTCAAGATCCAAATCTCAGCCAACTCTTCAAACTCATAAAGCTACTCCTGGCTAAGAAAAAAGACTCAAAAGACTAGGTTTAGAAAGCCTAGAACTAAAAGTTTCCTTGGCAGAAGACAGAAAATAACAGATTAATATACTGTAAGCATCAAAACATACATTATTTAGAGCACAAGATTATATATTCCCTTCACCCACCCCAAAGATCAACTGTTCTTCCCTGCAGTTGCTGTTCAGCAAACAACAATCTGCAGCACAGTCAGAAACTTCTCATACCATTTATTCCGAAATAATCAAACAGAGAAATATAAAGCTAGATTCAATTCAGAACAAATCCTGGGAAATGTATCTTGTTTATGGTGTGCAGCCTTATCAAAAATATTGTGACAGCAACTGATTACAATTTTTGCAAGATGGATATAAAGGTAAAGACTTCCTTGATTTAAGCCCATCTCTTGGTGACTATGTGGACTTATACATGTAGTTTTCTTGGTAACAACATGGAAATGGTTTTCCATCGCCTTCTGATGTGATGCTGTGTCAATTTCCCAATCTGCCCTATAATCTTTCAGTTTCCTGGTGGACTTTCTCCCCGAATTAACTCATCTTAGGATTTTTCAATATTTGCCAAGGTTGGCTACTGGATATATTTGCAAAAATCAACACCCCAAACATCAGTAGAGGTAGTCCTCACTTAACAACCACAATTGAGACCAGAATTTTGGTTGCTAAGCAAAGCAGTCATTAAGTGAATCTGACCCAATTTTACAACCTATTTTGTGGTGGTCATTAAGTAAATCACTGCAGTCGTTAAGCAAATTACATGGTCATTAAGTGAATCCCATGGTTCCCCATTGATTTTGCTTGCTGGAAGCCGGCCAGAAAGGTCGAAAATGGTGATCATGTATACAATAGGTAGAAAACAACTAAAGAAAAAATAAAAAAACTATAGAAGTATCAATAGAGAGAAAACAGAAACAGAAAGTGACTTCTATACTTCTATACTTCATGTATATATGTATGTATATAAAAGAGAATGGAGATCATGTGTCCATGGGATGCTGCAATGGTCATAAATGTGAACCAGTTGCCAAGTGCCCAAATTGTGATCATGTGACCGCGGGGATGCTGCAGTGGTCTTAAGTGTGACCACCGGTTGTAAGTCATTTTTTTCAGCACTGTTGTAAGTTTGAACTGTCACTAAACGAGTGGTCATTAAGTGAGGACTACCTGTAATCTATTTACATTAAATAATAGATTAAAATGTTGATTATTAAATTGCATGTCTTTTCTAGACTTACAGAAAGTTAAATCCTTGCTTCAATATCTTGTAAAAGTACTTCATACTGATGTCTTTATAATATATAAACGTACTGAAATTTTCACTGAATATTCTCTTATAAGATACACTAAATATCCTTATTGATCAGGACACTGCCTCTTTTTTGGAACATACCCAAATATTGATAGAACAAGCCAGTGTACTTCTGGCCTCTATGATCCATGCTTAACCAGACAGTAGATGTTGTTAGAACTGTGTTCTACACATTCAGTTAATAAAAGAAAACATAGGATTGGAATATACTGCCATACATCAGCCTTGTGCATGACGAGACCAGCAAGAGAAGACAATTCACAGGCAGAGAACATTCTTAACAAGCCACTGAGCGTAGTGCAGTGATCTTCGATAATGAGTAGGGAAACTGAGGTTCAAATCAAGCATAAAATACAGGGTGCATGAAAGAAAAAGGTCAAGTTTCAGAAAAGATAGCACAGAAATGAAATGAAATATATAAATGTACACAAGCAGAGCAGAAGAATGAAGATTATCAAGACGTGTGTTCCCATTTTTGTCCTTTAAATACTGGAGAAGCAACACGCTTAAACTGTCAAAACATATTTTTTCTAAATTGATACGTTCTTCCTGCCTTAGAGGAGAAGGGAGGGAGGGAGAGAGGGAGGGAGAAAGAGGGAGAAGGGAGGAAGGGAGGAGAAGGAAGGGAGGAAGGAAGGAGGGAAAGGCATTGTGTTAGGAACCAAAAAGGTAATACTTTCTTGTAGCCTGATATACTTTGGCATTTTGTTAAGTGCATTCTGCTATTATGGCCATTTAAAATGAATGAAATGACTTAGTCTGGCCTTCATTTAGTAAATCTATTTTGCTTTGAAGGAAGAGCTTTTGGAGCTTGCCAACTTTGTATTTTATCACTCTTTTGTCCATTCTAAGAGGCCTAGTGTCATTATACAATAAGGAGAGGTGCAGAAAGTGTTTATTTAAATGCAAACTTTTATCTAGATTTTTAGGAAATACAAAACACCAGCAGTGTATGCAGAATAGCAAAATCAATTTATTTATTTATTAAATTTAGCCACTGCCCATCTCCCTCCAAAGAGGGGACTCTGGCCAGTTTACAACAAAGATAAAAACATTAAAATACTCTAATAAATATAAATACAAATATGACATAAACATAAATACAATATAAAATCCAAATGACGGTAGCAGTTGGAATATCATTCATGTGGATCTAAAGGGGGCCTATATCTTATATCTTATAAATGTCTTTATATTTCAGGAATCTCAACAATCTCTATTTCCATATTGCAAACACATGCACCTATCTAATGTAGAAATATATAGCTTTTGTAGAGCCCTGTCAGTGGCACAGGATTTCCTACTTCAAATCTCAGACAAAAAGGCTTTTCAATTAAAAAAAAAATCAATCTTACAAATTATGATCCAAGGCAAATCTTTAGAGAGTCTCCCATGCTTAATGTAACCAGTGCAGAATGATTCTCTAGTAAAAAGGCTAGGGGATGATAGCAATTGAAGTCCAACATTTCTGGAGTGTCCTGGGCTATCCAGGTTACTGTAGAACAGTGTTTCTCAACCTTGGCAACTTTATGATGGGTGGATTTCAACTCCCAGAATTCCCCAGCCAGCCATGTTGGCTGGGGAATTCTGGGACTTGAAGTCCACCCATCTTAAAGTTGCTAAGGTTGAGAAACACTGCTGTAGAAAGCCAGTGAGGATTTCAAACTGGCATTTGTACCCAGGGGTGGACTGCTAATCTGTTTACAAGGGGTACTTCAGTTTTTGTGGTCTGGAAGAATGACATCCTGTTTTCTTTCCTGCTGTTCCCATGGAACTGAGAGAGACGAGAGTGATTAATGCCAATAGGTAGCAGGGGTGTGAGCCAGCCTTCTCTTGGTTCTTCCTCCAGTGCTCTTCCACCTGGCATCCCTTATGTGGGATTATGCTGCAACCTTTGTGGTGCCTACCTTAGCTTCTTTGCCCCTGCAGGTGCCACCAAGCCACTGTGAGCAGATGCATCCTTGGTACTTCTCTCAGTATTGTCTTGCCAGCCTTCATGGTCCCAGTGTTAAATTTCATCAAAATAATTTTTTAACAAAGGACTCAAATTTAACCAGCTTATAATTTTTTAAGCTTGTAACATTTATTTGTATCCACCCTTCTCTTTCTTTTAGACAGAGGTATGTGTCGTATGTAAAAATGATAAATTGTTAGAAATCAAGCCATCACTATCTTACTGTCTGATAAGCTCAGTAGTCCATCAGTTCAGTTTATCCTGGTATGAATAGAGACAGAGTGTGACACCTCATCCGCTAATATTTTCTACCCTACTGTTTCATCTAGTGCATGAATAATGGGCAAAAGAAGTAAAACCTCATTTTCCTGCTTCCTATTTTGACATCCTTGCCCCTGACTCTTTCTGCAGCTTGACATTCAGACCTTGCTTGGTTTGTGGCTCTAGCCATGTGGATACAGAATATAGGGTAATGGAGTCATTGGTATGGCCCAGCAAGGCAGCTCTTATGCTCTTCTTACAATACTTTCATGCAGGGGATGTCTTCCACTCACAGCTTCTCACACTTGAAAAATGGACTGCAGGAACTGTGGCCATGTCTGCCAAGTCACTGTGTCTGAATCAGAGGAGATTCCAATTCATAAAATATACTTCCTGCATACAAATCCATTCCTGGGGGCACTTGGAGAGCATCATGTGAAGAAGACCAAATTGACTGTGTGAATTATAAAAAACAGTGAAAATTCTGTAAAGGGTTGAAGACAAGATTGTTGATATTCCCCCACCCCACCCCCACCCCATGTACCCTCCTCTATTGCACAGATGTCTGCTGCTGAACATTTCCTGCGCTCCTAATGGACAGAGAGTATGTTGTTTCAAAAGGAAGGCCACCCTCACAAATTAGGACATTTGTTCATCCAAAAGACCGGAGGAAAACAGCAGCTTCCTGAAAAATAACCATTCAGCTAATTGGGTCGCCCTGGGAGGAGGTCAGATGCCTGCAGGTACCTGGTGCGCATGCTAAGCATCTGATCCTCTGCAGATAATCGTTTATATTTTCAGATTTCTTTTTTTAAAGGAAGATCTTCAAAGTTTCTGCTTCTTCAGTGTTTCTCCCTCTACTTAACAACTGAAATCAATCTCAGATGTTTTACATAAATACTTCTAGGAGCTCCACATGAAGACAAGAATTCAGAGAATGCCAGTGATAGTTGTTGGTACCAGATGAATCCCAGTTATGCCAATGAAATATTAATACCCTGTTCATAAATGATATATGAGCTTTTGAAAGTTAACCTTAAACATGGCCCACAAAACAGCTTTTCTAGACTTAGAGGAAGTCAGGCGGGATTTGGGCTGGTCATAAAAAACACCAATGGATTTGGGGAGCTTAGAGTTGTTTAGTCTACGGAGCAGAACTAAGAGTCTTGCAACACTTAAAAACAACACATTTCAACACAGTGTTTTCTTGGACAAGCATTTAAGTCATCAGTTGCATCAGGTACAGCTAAGAAAGGAGTTCAAGACTGAAGCCCAGCATCCTACAGCCCCAAATTCACCAGGGAGAAGCAACAGCAAACAAGATCCTGTTGTTATGTACACATATCCCTGCCCCACACAGAACGGGTAACACAAGAGCCACTGCAACTGTTGCTGTTTATCACAGCATCCTTTCTTATTTTGAAAAGCATGTCTAATTAACAAATGGCCAGGTCATTTACATGGGGAATGAAAAAAAAATCTATTATAAAATTGCATTTATTGCCAAGTAAAAGCCTTTAGAAGTTGAGAAACAACAGCAAATTACTTCATCCCTGTAGTGATGACATGATGTAACTATGGTAAAATGTAAAACTGCACACGGTTAGGATATTTCTTGTTTTATCAAGGTTTTTCCCCTATTCATTCATTCATTCATTCATTTATTTCAGTTTCAGTGTGACCCAACTCCTCAATGCCTCTGGGTAGCTTACAATTAAAAGGAAACAACATATATATAAAAAACAGAATGTAGCCAACTGGAAGACCACCTCTGTATAAAAAAAAAAAAAAAACCTCCCCAAACCATAGGGCCTTGACAACCAGCTATCATAAACCTGGAAGAACAATCAGGTTGTTAACATGTATGGAAAGTCATTAAAATGGGAGCAGTACAGATCTCTGGGGGGGATGTCATTCCAAAGGGCAGGCACTGCCACTGAGAAGGCACACTTCCTGGGTCCTGCAAGATGACATTATTAGATTGATGAGACTTGAAGCATGCCCACTCTGCTTGACCCCACTGGATGGACAGAAACATCTGGAGAGAAGTGATCCCTCAAGTAGTCAGGCTCTATGCATGAAGGGCTTTATAGGTGATAACCGCACCTTGTATTATACCTGGAAGCCAACTGGTAACCAGTGCAGTTAATGAAACAATGAGGACACATGAACATACTGCAACTTGTCCATCACTCCCTGTGCTATGGCATATTAGACTGGATGTAGCTTCTGGGTGCTTCGAGGGCAGCACTATTTATTTACTCAACTTATATAGCCGCCCATCTCACTTTTATGTGACTCTAGGTGGCTTAGCAATAAAACAAATAAAAACACAGAATGAGTGACTGTGAGCAGGGCCCCCCGGTCTAGGAACAGGCGTAACTGATGCACTGATGCAACCAAGCTGTACAAAGGCCCTCCTGGCCACGGCTGCCACCTGCTCTTCAAGCAGGAGCTGTGAGTCCAGGAGGACCCCCAGATTGCAAACCAGTTCTGTCTGGGGTAGTGCAACCCCATCCAGAACCAAAGATGGAAGGTCTCCGAACCAGGAGGTCCAAACACCCACTGTCACTTGGTCTTGCTTGGGCTGAGCTGAAGCCTGTTGTGCCCCATCCAGGCCAACACAGCCTCGAGGCACTGAGACAGAACATATTACATATTAGAGCATATTACAGGAATCCAACTGTGAGGTGACCAAGGCATGAGTGACTGAAGGGCTTCTCAGTCCAAGGATGGGTGTAACTGGCACACCAGATGAACCTATACTATTAGGAATGTGGAATGTAGATTGCCAAATGTATGGGGGACTTCACCACTATTGTAGGCATATAATTCCACTGCTTAACAGTTCATACTGTCAGGAAATTCCCCCTAAATCCTGAATGTCCTTTGTTTAAAGTTAAACCTTTTGGTCTTTGTCCTGCCCTCCATTTCAACCCCCTCTTACACATTACAGACCTTTAGATATTCAAAGACTACTATCATATCTGCTGTCAGTGTTCTGTTTTGCAAGCTAAAGATGCTCAGCCTTTATAACCTTTCTGCATAAGGCTTTGTTTCCAGATCTTTTATCCTCTAGCTCTCTTCTTCCTATTTAAAGTGTGATGTCTAGAACTTGACATAGTACTCCAAGTTTAACCAGCACAGTGGAGTACAATGGACCTATTTCTAATGAAATTACTTCTTGTAATTTGCATGCAGTGCAACCCAATAGGACATTGGACTGTTTTGATGCTATATCACACTGCTTGTTCATGTACAACTAGTGGTCCACTAGAACCTCTAGATCAGAGATTCTTAATCTAGGGGTAACTAGATTAAGGGAGTAATTTGGGCATATCCTGTGGGTGATGAAGCAATTTGTAATTGCTTGTTCGTGAGTTGAGGGTCTATTTTAGGACTGCCACTGCTGAATCACTTGTGTAAAAAAATAGAGTATAGATTTTTTTTTGTGGGGTTAATGGCATTATTTGAGACAGGAAAAGGGGTAATTGGGTCAAACTGTTTAAGAACCACTGCTCTAGATCCTTCTCACATGAACCTATGCCAAGACAGGTCTATCCAATCCTATATTAATTGATTTTCCTACCCAGATGAATGACTACTTGCCATAGTTGAACCCTGTCCTGTTAGCTCTAACCCAGTATTCAAACTTGTCAAAGTCAAGCTTTGGTAATTTGCCTTGTAGCGTATTACAAGGAATCATGACTTCATCCTCTATGTATTAGCCAAATCCCCTAGCATGGTGTTCCCTGAACATTTAATAAACCTCCTTTCCTTTATAAATGATGAAGAGGATGAAAAGTTATGAATAACACTGGACCAAAGACAGAGCCCTGGGGAACCTCACTTGATAGTTCCCTCCAGGTCAATTCTGAAACATTTATGAGCACTCTTTAGGTGAGGTTCTTCAGCTTGTTACGGATCTACCAGCTCACATTTATCTATCTTGTCCATATGAAGTACTCTTTGTGTGTGTGTGATTACACATATGTGACCATCTACTGATCTACTGTATAGGTGATATTCAGCCTTCAATCAAATAAATTTAAATAAATCTTATTACTAGTATATGATTACATTGCCTTCCTCAGATTTTGGGGGTAAAAAAAAAAGCTTGCCATTTAATAAACAAATGCTGTCACTCTCCATTAGAAGGCAAGGTCATTTTTAGCATTTTTATTTCATTCCTTATATAACAGTCACACACAAGAATTAAAGAGCTTCCTGTAGCTGAAGGGATGATTAGAGTCAAGACAAGCAGCAAGGACAACATACGCATCTCAAAAGAAGAGAGCCTACGAAGGGCTGCAGTGCAGGGAACTTGTATGTAGCTGAATCAAAGCAATGGGTGGTCTGGAAAACTGTTAGTCAAAGAGAAGGGTTCAAAACAGGGATGGAAGAGTTAGTTGCTCCAGGATAGAGAAAATCAGATATCAAAGAGTGCAGGAATCAAAGAAAGAGAATGAGAGAATGAAGTGCAAATTGGAAAAGGAAAATGTTGGGTCAAGGGTGACTGATTAGGAAATCACCTTGATCACCTTGACTGACCACACTGTCACTGGACAGAGTCCTGCTGGTTGCACCTTGCTTTCAATTTGTCTCAAATCCAAGCTTTTCTTCTCCAGGTTTGGCCAAAGTCCTTGACTATTGGATCTTCCCATCTCTTTGGAGGTCGGCCAATAGGTCTTTTTACTTCTTTTGGATACCATTAGCAACTGCTGTTGTCCAATGGCCATCCGACATGCATGCGACATGTCCTGCCCAGTGTAGCTTCCGTTTTCGATATTCAACTATGACATCATTTATTATGGAATAAATGATTAGGAAATGGGTCCCCAAAATGGCCACTGGGAGTTGATAATGTGCCCATCAATGTTTCTTTGGTACTCCAAGAGTTCCTGCCCTGCCTATTTTTATTATTTTAAATACTTTTCATTTTAAAAAATGGGTGGAAAGCTAGCACGCTACAAGGCAAAGTACCAGCCTCAGATGTGACCTTTATTTCTAACAATACCTCAGGACTCCTCAAAGATCCACAGGCTTTCTTTCTGCACCCACCTTGGCAACCATTTCGCCAGTGTGCCTGTAAGATGCTCTTGGTCTAAATATGTTATCGATTGGGCCCCAGGAAGTGTGCCTTTTCTGTCATGGTGCCTGCCCTCTGGAATAATATCCCCCCAGAGATCTGTTGGTTCCCAGCTTGATGATGTTCTGGAATCTTAAAAAATTTGGCTGTTATCCCAGGCTTGCTGGTAGGGTACTTGTAGAGCCCCTGTCAGTTGCATTCTCTGTTACAGGGAGTGTGTTTGTCCAGATGTATAAGATTCTCTTTTTATTGTTTTCTATTTTTTAGTGTAAGCCTCCCAGAATCGCCTGGTGTTGGGAAGCCTCTAAATCTCATAAACCAACCAACCAACCAACCAACCAAATGTGCCCATTGGCTTAAAAAGTTGGGGATCCTGGATTGCTGATTGCACTAAATAAATCAGCATGTTGAACACATGTCCTATGCATTAGCAAGGAAAAGCTCATATAGAACTGTGCGATGTGAAATTGCCTCCAGCTAGGCTGGAGTTGACCTAAAAATGGTTTGCCCTCAATTCATTTCCATAACCTATGTCCAATTAAAAAATTGATTACACTGATTAAATTGGCTCATGTTAATAGGAGAATCCACTTTTAGTAGATCACTCTAATAAAATCTTTTCTGTATCAGAGTTGAGCCAAAGCATTTTGCTACTGAAAGCAAAGAACAAGATGCTGTCTCTTCTCATTCAGTTCATAAAGAGTGGACTAGCAGTTGAAACCTTCTTCAGCAGTAATGCTGGGACAACCCTATCCAATGCATTTGCAAGCTGAAATCCAGCTCAGAAGATACAGAGCTAGAACTATTCTGTCCTCCAACACTTTATGGGTTCCTCTTAGCATTTGCTCTCTGAGAAGGTTGCTTTACTCTACTTAATGTTAGAGCCAACCCTGTTTTACCATAATTCTGAGCAATTTTAACTTGGGTATTAATACCAAAAAGGAAAAAGATGCTAAACATAGCACAGTGTAAAATAAGTGGTCTATAAAAAGTGGTTAAGTACAGGTAGAATGGGAGTTCAGCAGGCTGATTCTCAAAAAGGAGTGTTGAACAACTAAGAATTAGCTGTTTGGAAGAATTGGTCAATGACTTCCTACTTCATAATAGTAATAGGTAGGGCCTGAGCATTATTGACAAGGCTGGGCTAGTTGTAAAGAACACATTTTTTATGGATAAAATCCTGAGGTCAGTCCTTGGTATCTCCAGAAGATTTCTGAATAACATCATTTATTTAGGAGCAATAACAAGAGATTCTGTTACCTTCATTTTCTCTCCTGCTCTTCTTGGAGCATCTGGGTGGCCATTATGAGAAACTAGATTGTGCTGAGAAACATCTGAGTCTGTCTGATGTATTGTGAACTGATTAATAGATAACAATTGGCTATATGGGCTTATAGTCTGACTTGCTATGAAACAGTTCCATAGATAAAATAAGTTACAAAAGAGGTGAGAAAAGAAATAAAAATGCCTTCTGTAAAGGCAAAAATTATTATAAATTTCTGTAACAGACAAAGTCAGCTTTTTCAATTTCTACTTTAAACAGGTGCACAAATCATATGAATTCTGCATATCACTGTGATTTTGAAATGCAAGTCATTTGTATTTATTGTATCATTCAGGTGTTGGATGACACATTCATAGGTTCCCTTTGCATGCATACCGAGCTGCATGGGCATAATTTTGCTCTGATAATAAAAGCAAGACACAGATGTATGTGAATATTCAATATGGGGCAAGCTTACAGTTTACAGTATACAGAATATACAGTATGGCCAGAGTTTATTGTAGGCCTTCTCCAACCACTTGGCCCCTTCCCTTAGCAGGGAACCTGTCACTTAGGAAAAACTCTCAAAGCAGTCCTGATGAATTGCCTATAGTATTCTTAAATCACCAGTGCATAAATATTCATGTAAGCCACTCCCATGTGACTTTGAATAGAACTTCACAGCTATCAGTTTATTACTCTAATGAGATATTTGAACTTCTCCATCTCTTTCAATTTACAAAAAGCAGCCATACATGCTATCAGTTCAGACTGTGAGCGCAACTTGCAGGGAGATGTTAAAGATCACTGAATTTATAAAATAGTGAACATTAAGCCACTAAATATATTCATCTATATGTGTTTGGCCCTTATGCTTGGTCTCAGAGGAACTAGATGAAGAATAACCTTACAAAATATTGTGTTAGGTGCACTAGAAACTGATGTTTTCCAGTGGTAATCCCATCCTAAATGGATCCATAATATAATTTTAACTGACACTGCTGCTATTACATCTTCAAATGTGTTGATCTAGCCTTCTCCAATATACTGTAGTACCATCCTGGTTATATCCCATCTTAAGGGCCTTTCTACAGAATGTTTTTATGCCAGTTAAAGCCAACTCCAGACTTGCCCAACTATACAAAGTGAAGCTATTAGAGAGCTGAATTGGCTTTTTTTTTTCTTCTGGTTTTGTGCAGAAAATTTGTCCAGAGAAAAATTGGATTTTTGTCTCAATGTTTGAATTTACTATTAGTTTTGTAATTATTCCTTCCTAACTATTTTAACCTATAAATATTTGTTCTAGTTCTTGAACTTATGCATGTGATTTCTTGCAGTGTTTTCCACTTACAAAACAAATACTCACAAAACTTATCTTTGCTGGCAAACTCTTACATACGTATGTTTTCTGTGATTTGTATACATTCCTATAGTGAGTGCCCTAAGATTTAAACTATTGACACCCAAAGAAGGCAATGACAAACCACTTCCATATTGTTGACAAGAAAACTACATGGATATGTCCATGTAGTAACTAGTAGTCTTATCTTCGAACTCTTGACCAACATCAGGCACCCAGAATTGGTGGAACCTCAACAGAAAAATGAGATGGCCAACCTCTCAATCACCTACTGTATCCAATCCTTTAGGAGATGCTAAAATTTCACTTGTTCAGTTTTGGGATATTAAGCAGCTATTAAACTAACAGGCAAGCCATTTTTTCCTCCTCCTTTGTAACAGGTATTATTGCCTGATACACAAAAATTTAGCAAGTAAATTGTTTACTGCTATAGAAATAATGCAATTGGAAAAGTTTCGGGTGCTTAGTTTTTATTGTCTAGCTAGTCTAGTTAAAAGCATATGAATAAAAATGAAAATAACTATACAGTATTGGGGGCTTCCAAGTGTTGGGGGACAACAACTTCTATAGCTTCAGCCAGCATTCCCAAGAGTTAGAAATTGTGTGACTTGTAACCCAAAAACATCTGGAGGGCCAGAATATCCCCCACCTTTCCCTAAATGCAGTGAACATTATTTTTCAGAAAATGTGTTATCAATGATAGGTCTGCTAAAAGAACATAAACCAGTGAGAGTAATGGAGTGCTTATAAAATTCTGTTTGAGACATCAGGCATTGTTTCATGTGCTAATTTCTGCATGTTTCAATAATAAATCACCCTGCACTCTATGAACCTCATTTCCCCCCAGCTGTGAACATATCAGCTTGCTCAGCATCTCACAGATGGAATGGGAAAGATGTAGAGAGATTTGAGCACAAAATTCCTTATTTACTTTGCCTGTTGGCTTCAAAGCCAAAGCTGGTATAAAAAACAGATTGTATGACATTGGGTATAAATATAAAGAAAGGGACTGATCTTTTGCTTTTTATGAGCATGCACTTTCATTATGCTGCATGTCATCCTATGCTGGTTTATTTGGAAATAATCCTATGCGTTAAATGGGACTCATTGCAGCCTTAGATTGCAATCATATACACTCCATTTTACTCACTGGATTTATTTAGTGAACTCAAGTAAATTTTTACTTCTAAATAGTGAGTCAACTTAGTATGCTGTACTTCCATCTATATATACCTAGGACTGCACTGCATAATTGCAATTGTCTTCACAGTAATTTACATATATTAAAAACACATTTCTCATCAAAGGAACAATCTTGCTACTGACTTGGAAAGACAAGGACAAGTGCCCATGATGGAAATGTAAAATAACACATACAATGCAATCCTATGTGGAGCTACATGCTTTTATGGACATTAAAATTGGTATAATCAGTTAGACATGCTATTTTAACCTGCTTCTCCCTCCATATATAAAAAAAACTTTCTTGTTGTCTTTTGTATGCTCCAGTGGAATGACAATAATAACAATTGATTATGACAATAACCTGTTACTGTTACTGATAACCGGTTATCAGTTAAGTTTTGCATGATGGCTGTAGCAACTGAATAAATCCAGTGAAAGACTGTAATATCTGTTAACTGGGTGATGGTAAAAGTGATTTTCTTATTTCTGTGATCTCCATGGAATCAGCAGCCACATTCTATTTCAGCGCAGTCTATGGTTTGGAACTAACACTGCATTTTCTATACAAAGTACAAAATTTGCCAAACTGGCCATGAGAATGCTTCTGTAAAAAATAAAACAAATACTTAGCACTTGTTAAAGTCTGCAGTAAAGCTCAATGGATTGATAAATAAACTTTACAAATCTTTTTTAATCTTTAATGTTTTCTAATCTTTAAGAAAGATTGAAACAGTGTGCCACAGTTTCAGAAACTGAAAGTGATGCAATCGAAGCATCACTTTGATATTTATTCATTTTTCATTTATTTTCTCTTATTTATCTCATTTATCTAAGCAGTTTCTACAGATTTTCAAATCTATCAGCAACTCTGCAAAGCCTGTTTAGACATCTAGGCAGTGAGATTCAAGCCCATATCATAAACTGCTTCTTGGCTAGCTTAAGCCACCTTCTGCTTTGATGGTGGTGGGGAACAGGTATTCAGCCTTTGATGTTCTTGCTCTGTGGGGCACAGTTTAGGGCAGGGGTTCTTAACCTTTTTGTGCCATGGATCCCTTTGAGACTCTGGTGAAACTTACAAAACTCTTCTCAGGAAATTAAAAATGTATTTAAAGGCATACATTTTATTTATATTATTGGTAATATGTAATTTTATAATGTATTTTATATATTTATTGTTTTACTGAGTATTTTGTTGTAAACCGTCCAGAGTCCCTCTGGTGGGAGGAGATGGGCAATGACAAATTTGATAAATAAATAAAATATAATACAGATTATATTGTAAAGGAAACCAATTATACTCAAATGTAATTACCATAATATTATAAATATTAAACATGCAATAGAGTAATACACACACACACAATTAAAATTGTAATTCACAGACCCCCTGAAATGTATCCATAGGCCTCAGGTTAAAAACCCCTGGTTTAGGGTAAACAAGTGGCGCCAGGTTATAATATTCTGTCAGTTTTCTTGAAGTACAAGACAGAATTTGGCTTGATGATTACCTATGGCATGTGTTTTATATCCCCAGCTATCCAGTTCAATTATCTTATAGTTTAACCAGAGAAACAGGATGCGATAGACTTAAATGCAGCATTGAGGCTAATCAAATGCATCTCCATTGATTTAAGTGGAATTGTGCCCAGATCCCCATTGCTCAGCATGGCCTTATGGCTATCAGAGCATGCAATGTAAGTGATAATCATCTAATCCCTACTGGTTAAATTACTAAGCATTTGGCTAGATTGCTTCTGACTTGCTGCTGTTGTTACCACAGTAAAATAACCACTGAGTCAGAACCTTTTTCAATGAAAAGTATGCTTAGCTTATTTGTAGATGTACACTACACTGGAGACAACATTGGGTATAAAGTGTATTGGGTGAAAAGTTTAGTTTTTAAAAAGCAATAGTGGCATAAGGATATTAAAATTTTACCGTGTTTCTGCTTTTTTTTTTTTTAAACACAGCCAATTCCTCCAGGCATTTTTATTTTCAGTTGAGTTCTTGTCAGGGAGCTGATGTCAAAGGAAAAAGAATTTGGAGCGGAGAGAATACTTTGGAAAATTAAGTCATAGGTGTGAAAAACTGCTCTGCATTTTATACATACCTGTTCATGTATGTGCCTCACTTTAATTGTGTTCACACAACATGCTAGGCTTTAGTTTCCTTAACTGAAGTTAACCAGATAAACCCCAATTGGCTGAATAAACCATAAATCACAGACAAACCAAACCAGCTGGGTTCATGCAACACTTGAAGCTACAGACAGGCAAACCACATTAGAGTTTGCAATGTATGAAGTTGCCCTATTTATGATGGGGGCAGAACTAGGTTTAAACCAACTTTTTCCAATTGGGGCCTTTCAAATGTGTTGGAGCCACGACTCAGGGGATTCCCAACCAACCTGTCCTTCCTCATCAGGGGAATTCTGCAGCTGCCTCTCCCAATGCATCTGGAGAGAGCCAGGCTGGAAAAGGCTTTGACGCTGACAGGCTTGCCCCCTTCTTGTTGCGTTCAGTGGGGGAATTAAGCCCGTTGTTTATACTGGTTTGCTGTTCCTGTTTTATGCAGAACTTGCAAAAGCAAGTGTTATGCCCTGCTATTTATTAGTGACCTTCTCCTCTCCCTGTGAATTATGGTCCGTCAGCTTTGATCATGGGAAAACACTAGCAACATCCGTGACTTGGTGGTTTATTTTTTTGTTTTGTTCTTCTCTCTTTTTTGGCAGGTGGGATAATGGTAAACATCTTCTGGGCTCCGGTGCAGTCATAAATTTGGACAGAGGGAGAGAGAGAGAAAGAATTATGGGTGGCTGAAACTTAGGCATTTTTAGAACAAGGCTTTTTAAAAAAAAATCAAAATCAAAAATAGCATTTATCCCTGAAAGGATCTAAGGCATTATTTCAGTCTTCCTTTTTAAAGAAACATTTCAGTGGATTTGAAGAAAACTTGTGAAATTTGATACTTAATATAATTAAGCATAAATCAAAAAATATATCCGAACTAGACATTTCAGTGAAAGGGCCCTTCTGTGTCTTATCCAATGTACAAACACTGGCATATTTTTCCTGTATCAATAAGGAAAAATATCTGAGGAAAAAGCAAATTCCTGATTCCAAGTCACTCTGAACCACAGAGTAAACATACATTGCTTTATTTATATGTTTCAGCAATAGACAGAGCAACCTTATGTTAAGTAAGCAATTGTCTTTCACGGGAGGGCATGTCCTTTTTAAAGGATGGGGTGTCCTGTCCGCTTAGTTTACTAAAGGATGGGTTCCGGATGATACAGTATGTTAGTCTAGCCTTTATCCACATAACACATTCCTAAGCTGACAACTGTCTCAGGCTGGGGACTTGAAACCTGGTCCCAGTTTAACATGCACATACGTTCTGTTATAAAGAGGACAGTCTTCTAAAGCTGTGAAGAAGTGTTGCCTATTTGTGTATTTTCGCAATGTGAACTTTTGCTTTCTGAGTATGATCTTTAAGCTACGATAAACTGCATCCAAATAGTCCAGGGAAGATCTAGTTCTGCTATTCTTTATTGCCCATGAACCAGTGCATCTGCCTTGGTTACGGTTGCTATGGAAGAAGACTTCAAGCTGACACTTTAAAAATGACTGGGAGATAGTGAAATATAATTTGGATTGTCAAAGGGGTTGACACATTGGGTTTGTAAGTTAGAGAGTCTAACCCTGGAAGAACATGATTAGCCAGACTAGATTCTGGCTAGGATTTCACAACAAGAAGGGATCAGTTTGACATATGGAGGCTGTCAGTGGGTTTTGTTTATTTATTATGTTTTGATCTTCCTTTTCACCATGAACAATCTTCTCAAAGCAACATAGGTTTGTACTTGAAGGAGTGGAATTAAAAGTAGAAAAAGACCTTTCCGTTTTTAGATGGACCTTGCCGAAAAGGGACCTAGAGGCCAAAGCTGAGGATGGAAATAAAGCTTTGAAGATGGCGAAGCTACTAGTAACCCACAGATTAGATCAAAAACACATAGAAACTGAAGCACTAACCAGCTTTAGTGTCATCATGCCTGAACAGGATTTCACCAAGAAAAGCTGAAACAATGGAAAGAACTGAAAATGTATGTTTGACACTCATGGAGTTTAAGTTGCCATTATCACAGCGCAAGGTTGTCCACAGGCTGGGGGTCAAAAAAGTCAAGATCATGGCCACAACCATGCATCAAACCCTCAGCGTTTTTGATGTGCCTCATGACATCGAATTCAGCAGCCAAGAAACTTAAATCCAGTAAATTGGTAGGTTTCAGAAGAATTAAATCCTTGGATATATGTGTTCTTCTGACAATGGGAGTCGTATATTCTTGGGAAAATGCCCATATTTGTCCTGTATTTGCTCCTTTTAAATGTGTGGTCTAGTAGCTGACCAATGCAAGTTTAAACATGCTGGCTACATGATATTTCAACTGATCAGAAAGGAAAAGGAATATTCTATGTATTATCAGCAGGTATCAGAGGCATCAACTATTCCCAAATGTAAGAGGCAGGTCACTGAGCTATTATCTGGATTGTGCGAGCCTAAGATGTTTTATTGCATGAAGCAGAATCCAAGTTTATTCCATTCAGGTATTCCCAGCTCCATCTGTACATATGGTGCTAAATGAAGCAGAGCATTTCACCTTGGCATATGACAGGGTCAGATCTGAGTCTTAATAGGAAAGAGAAGAGAAATCAGGCAGTTTTGCAAGGGCATATAAAGGTAGAAAATTAGAAGCATGATAAACCATGTTATATTTACTACTTTGTACTAACAAATTATCAGGCTTAATTATGCTTAAAATCTGTGCTTAGAACATTGTGAATCACTAGCATTTTGGAGGAGAAGATACTTAATCTTTCCCTTTCAGCTGCAAAACATACTACACAGCTGATTTATTCATAGTACACAGATTTAATGTGCCTGCCTTCATTACAACATTTAATTTTCATGAAAATTATTTCCCTTTTGATTAAACTGTCTGCAAATGTATATGTGTGAGGGAGAGGACACATTGATTGGCTTCACCATTGTGCTAGGCTACATGGTTGGCCTAACTTCTGTCTGCTGAAAAAGCCACAGATGGCTGGATTTACACAACACACAAAGCTATAAATCATGGTTTACAAATCATGAGGTGTGGAGACTTAAATCTTGGACTAGAGTTAATAAAAAGTTTTACAGTGCAATCAGACAGGCCTTGTCTGTACCGTTAAGGAGAACAATAACCACTGAAAAACTAATCAATGTTCACATTGTGCTGGTGAACTCTTAACTACTGAACAGTGGTGTTGATGGCATTGAGGGCAAGATACCTTCTCAGGCCCTAAATATATACTCCTGGGTGCTCTGCTCCTGGTCCTCCGTCTTCCTTTCCTGGCTCTTTTTCTTGATTGTTCATCTTCTTTTTCCTTGGTTTCTTTTTCTCTATTTTTCTTCTCTCTATTTCCTGCCCTTTCTCTTGGACTTGTGATCTAGAGGACCAGATAGGCCAATGATATTTTTCACCAACCCCATGCTAAAGAGATTGCCTTAAAAATCAACATATTGCATAAATGTTTATATGCCTTGTTTGAAGACCATTTAAATGTATTTAACACATAATAATGTTTTTCATTGCCTCACTATATCTTTTGAACAAAACTTCTTTTAACTGCATGCTGTCAATTTGTGTGTAATGCTTTTTTTAAAGTCTCTATAAATGGAGCTTTGAATGTCCTTGGAACAGAAGCATAATAAAGCACACAGATTTACAATTAATATTTTAACAAGTCCAAATAGATGTGGTGCAGCAGTTGCTTTCGCTGTTTTGATAATGTTTCTGTAACAGTACTAAAAAGAGTTATTTGGAGCAGTCTTATCACAACTTTATTTTAGTGAACTATTTAGAAAGAATGGCTTTAGATAAATACTCCAGAACAGTACTAGTGAAATGCACATGCATGTGATCTAGAAATCAGGATTCAGATTAGGTAATGGTTGAAATGGAAAATCTATGCTACAATTTTTTTTAATCTGTTCAATCATGTCTGATTCTCAGAGGCTGCCTGGACAAGTCCCTACAGTTTTCTTGGCAAGGTTTTTCAGAAGTGGTTTTCCATTGCCTCCTTCCTAGGGCTGAGAGTGAGTGACTGGCCCAAGGTCACCCAGCTGGCTTTGTGCCTAAGGTGGGACTAGAACTCATGGTCTCCTGGTTTCTAGCCTGATGCCTTAAACCACTACACCAAAGTGGCTCTCATGCTACAATTAATAGAATTAAAAAAAAACAACCCTCACCACTCATAAATGTAATTGTTAGTCTCAAAAGCCAAGAAGGCAATTGCTATACATAGACCTGCGGAAGGGTATACATAGGAGAAAGGGTATACATAGGTTGGGATATAACTGTGCAGATTTCTGAAGTAAACCATTTTAGAAGGCAGACATTTATTTGAGTGAAAATGAATCCTATTTCTTAGGATTCTAGCTCAAGAATCACACAGAAAGCAAACATTTGAAATCAGTTTGCTAGTTTCCAAAAATAGACAACCAAAATTATGGACTGTCGCTAATAAATAAGGGATCTGAAACCAGTGCTTTCCTTATAATTGAGTGCTTATCCCCACTGTCCCATCACCAGAATAGACAGGTAACTATTTCTGCAGGGCAGAGAACATCATCCTCTATTAATCTCCCACTCACCTTCAAAGTGACCTTGTATTATATTTCTCCTTTTTTACTTCTGAAGTACAGTTTTCCCTATGATGTTGCCTAAATGCTCCTATCTGTTTGGGACAGAGCACCTAATTTTTTTTCAGGCTGACCTGAGCAGTTCATTGGCTAGGTTGCAGAGGAAGGACTATCCCTTCAACTGAGCCAATACTCACCATGAACTCTAATATTTCTATGCACCCCTTTTACAGCACTGCAGAAATAGCACTGTAGTTAAGATCTTCACTTAGCATACAGAAGGTCACTATTTCAAAGCCTGCCAATACTTTTTTAAAATTATGATTATGATTTTTTCTTTTCTTGAGTAACTAGTTTCTCCCCTTGGGATTTTTTTGTTACTTTTAGTAGGTCTATGGATTTACCATTTCAACATTTTTCCAATTATTTAAGTATGATGATTTCATCCCCAGCTTTTATTTTGGCTATTTAAAGCTGGGGGTGAAACACTTCTATATCAAGTGACTGGAAAAAAGGTAAAATGCTACCCTTATATAAAAAAAACTCCTAGCCTTATATAAAAAAGAAAAAAAAAAAAACCCAGGAGGAAAACTACTCAAGAAAGAAAATGTATAGTTTCTTTTTTTCTAAAAGGTTGTACTGGTTTCAAACCGAAACCTTCTCTATACTAAGCAAGGATCTTAACCACTATGTTATTTCTGAAGCACAGATATGAGGAGGTATAGAAATATTAGAGTGCGTGCTAGAAATATATATATATATATATATAAAAAGCTGCTTTTTGTGCCTCTGCATTTTTATGTATAAATCTTGTATGTATAAACGTAACTTTTGTGTATGTGTGCATAATTTGCAAATCACAATTACTTTCCTGGAAATGAAAAGTGGGAAGGTGCAGGAGCTCCTATCTAATAGGAGAACATTATAGTTGCAGACTTGACTCAGTATCTTGCAAGCTGTCCAGTCCAGACAGGATTACAGTATCTTAAACCATTTTAGCTTCAAGCTGGCATGAGTATAGGAGAAGAGCAGCTTCTGTGGCAATTGCAGATATGCCCTGAGTAATCTTCAATCCCAGATGAACCTGCATTATCTGGGCATAAATTAGAAATGTTGCCATGGTGAAATGTATGATGTCCTGTACATCTTTTGTAAAAAATAAAACATGGTTGCTAGTCTAGTGGCATAAATCCTGACATAAATTACACATCTGGCATTGACCTTATCCTGGCACAGGGCTTTGAGCACTAAGTAGCTGATTGTCTCACAGCTCCAATAGCATGCTTCAAGCAGTTACATCAGTCAAGAAAGTGGAACAGCTCAGTCAAACTGCATCTATTTTCCATGCAGAAGATCCCAAATGAGATCCCTGCCATCTCTAGCTGAAATTTTGGAGTAAGAGAAGTCTTTGGAAACTGACAGTGGCTAATATTGGGCTGATGGTTAAATTGTCTGAACCGGTATAAGGCTGATTTCTGTGACCCCCATTAAGCAACTCTGCATTAATACAGAATGAAGGACATGATTGCTCAAGACATGAACAATGATATTTGGTATTTTCTATAGTCTTTCAATGTAAGGCTGAACTATTGTATTTTAACAGTTGATATACTGCCTTATACCTTATACTGTACCTTGCAGAAAAAAATCTTCAGAAGTCAGCCTGATGCTGAAACTGACATCTTCTGATCAATACATCCATTTGTATGTCTGAAGACTTATTTTGTATTTTTTACTAAAACTTTTAAATTTTAAAAACTTTTCTAAAACAGCTCACCCATGTAGCTTATAACCATAACCTACATAGTTACAGAGCAATATGAAAGCCTACACAACAGGATATGACATTTTTCTTTTAAAATTCGAGAAGTGTCACAAATAAGAACTCAGTTTATTGCAAATATGTTAAAATCTGAAGCATGGCAGATAGGTAGATAGAAAAACAGTCTAGTAAGAAAGAACCAGATTACTTAGGGGTAGTGGGAAATCTGATTTTTATGGTTAAACATTATAAATTAGATTATAATGTAATTTATGTAATGTTTGTAATTTATAATTATTACTGTTGCCTTCCTATTGGATGCAGAGTTTAGTAAGTCATTAAAGATGCTAATATCTAGGAAACACCAGGTTGCATATCACCTGGATCATATATAAATCATCCTCTTATTTTATGCTTCCCAAATTTCCTGAACTCTTCCATGTAGTTAACATTCAGAATGTGAATAGTAGTTTTCTATTACTTAAAACAGTATGGACACATTCTTTCTGTTTTACTGAGAAAGTAGTCTGTCTATTTTTCCTAAAGCTGCACAACTGAAGGGGAGTATGTTCTTTTGCTGGCCTAGAAATTCAGGCCTATCATTCCTCTTCTTTCCCAATTCTTTTTTCCCTTTTGGATTGTGTCTATTCAATTGTGAGCCTGCATATAATGACTGTCTTCTTTAAATATCTACAAAACTTAATATATATTGTGCCAATTATTAGAGCTGGAAGTCCAACACTTCAGCAGGACACTAGGTTGAAGAAGGCTGCTTTAGAAATATTAGGTTCATCTGAAGTCAACAAAATATGAGTCATCTGAAAAAAATACGAAGTGGTCAGACAGAGAAAAGTAATCACAGGCATCAACATAGAGAGAAGAATACTGATTAGGTAACAGTACCACAGAGAAAAGCGCAAGGGGTAGAGTAAATTATATACTAAGTTTGAATTAATAGTGTTGTTTTGTCAGAAAGGGGAACCAAATGTGACACTGAACTTTTTTAAAGGAACCATAAGTTAGCCAATGGAAATGGTGCACATAGGGAATGTCCTGTATTCAACAGTACTTAAGTAAAATAGTGAGATGAAATTCCTGCATCCCTGAATTATGCATATTCAAATGAAAGATGATCAGCATCAGAATAAACATATTTAAGAAGTGATAGTGATCTACTTTTCCAACAAGTCAAAGCAAGACAAAATACTATATATGTAACCAACCTTCTCTTTCTTGTGATTTTACCACTAGGCTGAATGGAGAAACAGAAACCAGTGCAATGCAGGTGTATTACAAATGTCTGATTACATTCCTATTAGTCCTACAGATCTTCCTGTTCTTGTCCAGATGAAACCTTTCATTCTTTGTACTAACACCCATATTGCAGGTTGCCTAATTATGATCTAGGATAGATGTAGGCTATCTGCAAATCTTCTGCAAGCAGTTTAAATTCTGGCAAGGCTGATCTGACCCTCTACAGCAAGATGAAGTGGATAAGGTCTTCAATTGGGACTGAGGACACTCAGGTTTCAGGTCCCACTTGGCCATGGAGCTCAGCTCACTGGCCAGTCACTCTTATTATTGATATGGGGAAAAATGGAGAAAACTCTTATTTATATACCTTAAATCCTTAAAAAAAAGTTGGATATAAATGTAAAAATGTATGTATATGTGTGTGTATAGTAATATGGCTCAACAGTACCATAGAACATCTGGTACATTGGCTTCATGCTGGGAAGCCTGAATAGATTATAGCTGACCTTTTCTTCTCCAAGAATCATAGAAAACTCAAGCTGTTTTGCACAACAGTTTATTCAGTTAAAACTGGTCAATTCCTCTACCATTTGAGTGTAAGTAGGTTCATTCACAAACTGGTTTCCTGATTTCTGCTTAGACCTTAGAAATTGAAATTGTGAATTTAGTATGGTTACATAAAACAACATCTGGGTTCCTCCCAAAATAAGGTTTTCACTTATCTTACATACAGTAGGTCACAATTCTATAATTCTGTCTCAGAAGATAAAAGTGAAAGAAGGTAGGGCAGGGGGAAGAGAGATTTTCCTAATATTCGAGCTTTACAACTGGTCGTATAAGAAGTGAGAAGTGCAACCTGACTGATAGCCACCACCCATATATAGATATAGATAAGATAGATATTGATATTGATATTGTAAACTGGAAGAAATTTCTATCAGTAAGAAAAACTGTATTTTTCTCTTCCAGATCCATAACATCCTTTCTCTTTCTCTGAAACAACTGTCCTTCTGGCATTACAATATAAAGTATAATTTTCAAATAGTGTGTGAAGATAATCTACTAAAAATAGAATTAGGAGATGAAATATGCAGTAGCCACATGAAAAAAAAAATGCCATGGAGGAAAAACTATTTAAGGAAGGGAAAAGGTGGTATTGTGTTTCATTTAAAAAACCCTTCATAGTATCTTCATCACAGAGCTTTCTCTGGCTTATTTCTTTTTTGTTGTGCAAGAGCACAATAACTGAAACTCTTCTAGAATATATCCTTTTACTAATGCATTTTAAATGCACCAGAGAGTACAGACAATGCTGGTTTAGGTGATTCATGTACAGTAACTTTTCCTAAGTTCTTATAAAAGGCTTGCCTGCCTGCCTGCCTGCCTCATCTTTTGAGGGAGATGGGTGGTGACAAAATTTGAAATATAAAATGAATGAATGAATGAACGAATGAATGAATGAATAAAGAAAGTTTCTTGCACAGAATAAATATAAGCAAACCATAAGGGCTTACAAATTGGATTTCCAAAAGCATGTCACCAATAATATTAAGGTCAGTAATAAAACATTATTCCAATACCATTTATCAAAATCAAGAAACCTTCAAGAGAAATGGTTGGACTGTTAAGTGATAAATGTATGGAAAATTATGCATCTAACCAGAAAAATAGAAAGGAGGTAATCTGTCTCCTTTTAAAATAGTTGAATCTGGGGTAATAAAAAAATGAAGTAGAACATTCAAAAAGAAGGACTTCTTCATAAGTGCCTAGTCACTACTGAACTCACTAATTCTATTCTTGAGTTAATGGTGGTGGCTGCCAATCTGAACCATTTAAAAAAAAGAAGGATTACATAAATTGTTAAAGGATAAAGCCATCAGAAGCAGTGTGGTTGTGATAGCTTTATATTACTTCCAGTAAAGAACAAGGGATGACTTTCAGAGGAGGCCAGAGTCAGAAATATTGATTGAAATATTTCAATACAGTTGGCTACTGTGGGAACAGAAATGTTGCACTAGTCAGGCTTTTGAACTGCGTTAGCAGAGTGGCCTGGCAGCAGAAGGCACCCTGACCAGTGCACATGTCTGCTTACTACAGATGACATCAGAAGCAGTTGATCAATGTCAAAGTAATTTGAAGAGTTTGCAAGGTGGAAGGAAAATGCCCAACACAGCTACCTTGGTCTTTGATATATTAATTTTCAGTCAATATCCCTGGTTGCATCATATAGTCTATCCACCATTCTATGCAAATAATTTGGGTTCTCGACCAATAACACAATATCATCTGCAAACAAAAGTATAGTATCCATGATACTAACAACTTCTAATAGTGCCATAAGGATATATTTATCCATAAATACATTAAACAACCAAGACAGCATCACACATTTTTGTCTTATTCCCTGGTCAAAACTGAACCAATTGATAATCATTTATTTTCATGCATGCTTTACTTCTATCGCATAGCGCTCTTATTGCTTTTAGCAAATAACCCATTCCATATTTAAGCAAAACTGTCTGTAATTCAAGCCTATTCGCTTTATCATATGCTTTCTCCAAATCAACAAATGTACAATAATGTCTCTTTTTTGCATTCATGCATTTCTCAATGTTGCGCTGAAGAGCAAAAATCTGGTCTGTGCTCTACTACGTAGACCTATTCTAAATACACTTCCGGATTATCAGTCTTTCAGTTTTCTGATTCTTCTGATACCAGTGCAAAATGCACCCAAGATTAACCTGGTCTTCTTTGCAACTGTGTGAAACTGTCTAGAGTTAATCAGTAATAGACTGGCTAGAGTTGGTTAGAGAAAGCAACTGCCTCTCGTGATAGGGAATGAGTTGGGCTCCAGGTTCCTCTCTGGTCCTCATCAGGCTGTTGAGATACTGTTCAGTGGTTTGTCCTTTTGCTTTGTAACTGATAGGCATTTCCTAGGCTGTCAATGTCCTCTTTTCTTTATCAGAGGACAAATAAACACGTAAAAAATCAGGCTGTTTGGGATTTTTCCCTAGCCTTACCGATTTCAGAGACAGTGATTATTTTGGACAAAAATGGAACTGAGTCCCATGGTGGGAATCTGGCAGGTAGAGAATCACAAGGGAAAGATTTGTAAGTTAGGACAGCTTACATATGTCACTGTGCATGTATATTATTTGGCAGATAGAAGTGCTAATCTGGTTGGTAGCTGATGGTTGTCAAATTCTATCAGCAAAAGAGATCAAAAGGTGCCGTACTCCTGTACAGATGGGTCACTATGCTCTTAAATATTTCCTGAGTGAACACAGTGACACAGTAGACAGTTTTCTTAGTGAATCATACTTGGAATTCTCTGTTGACCCATCCTTTAAGGGCAATGGAATTATACCAGACCTAGAAAAGAAAACTAAATCCAAAAGAGAATATTACTGGAGTCTCACAGAGAAAGAGGAGAGGAGGGGGGAGAAGGAATTTTTTAAATAGGAAAATATCACAATGACGTGAAAATAAGGGTTGAGGTACAACAGAGTTCAGTGTTATCACCCATTGTTTTGATTATTCAGTTATCTTTTAAAAACTCAAGGGGTGCTGTTTTCTCAAGGCCAGTTTGATCACCTTGAAGCCAAGTGTGGTGACCACTTAAAAAGCTTTCCTATGCACACTGGCCTGGAAGTAAGCCTCATTAAACTAAATGGTTCTTACTTCCAGGTAAATATACCTTTGATCTCATTGTTTCCTTACAGCTATTGGTTTTTTCCTGGTCATGGAGAACGAGGTGAAGGACTTACAGGTAGTCCTCGCTTAACAAACATTCATTTAGTGACAGTTCAGACTTAGGACGGTGCTAAAAAAATGACTTATGAGCAGCCCTCACACTTATGACCACCACAGCATCCCTGCGGTCACATGATCATGATTTGGGTGCTTGGCAACTGGTTTGCATTTATGACTGTCACAGTGTTCCATGGTCATGTGATTGCCATATTTTACCTTCCTGGCCAGCTTCTGGCAGGCAAAATCAATGGGGAACCACAATTTACTTAATGACCACTGCAAAAATGTCATAAAATCAGGTTGAATTCACTTAATGATCGCTTCACTTAGCAACTGAAATTCTGGCCCCAGTTGTGGTTGTTAAGCGAGGATTACCTGTACTATTGATAATAATCGACCCGTCCCACTCGGTCAGGCAGGGAGGGCATGTTATGGACCCTGCCCACGAGAAATTGTTGATTGGCAGGATCCAGGAGGAGGGCCTTCTCTGCCGTAGCACCCGCTCTTTGGAACAAGCTACTCTGGGAGGTAAGGCAGGCCCCCACTCTCCCAGCCTTCTGGAAGGGGGTTAAGATCTGGTTGTGCCAACTTGCTTGGGGCAGGAGGGGGGGATAGCCGATCTTGGGGGCGGTTGGCACTGTGAGGGGGCCAATAAAAACATTCTCACTCACCATCTTGAATTTTATTTTATATTTTTGCACTTATATATTTATATGTATTTATATGTACATTTATATTGTTTTATTTTAATAATATGTTACTCTCTATTTTTAACTGTTGTAAACCACCCAGAGTTGTCGTTATTAGACGGGCGGTAAAAAATTATGTCAAATAAATAAATAAATATTATCTCTGAATTACTCTTTTCTTGAACAGAAAGAAGTGGGGATGAAACTGTTTTTGCCCAGAGACCAAGATCCAGAAAGCAGCCCTATGGTCCTTTAAATGTTGCTGAAGTATAATTGCCATACCTTTTACCTTTAATGTTGCTGGCTGGAGCTGTTGGGGTTATATCTCATTTGTTGAAGGTTGAAGCATTCTGTGTGTGAGAGTGAGCATTCCTGAGAATGGGAATCTAACCAAGGATTGGAGGAGCAGGTTTTATAACTGTAACAGAAAAGAGATTTATTTCCAGGGAATGCATTATAGGGAGATAGCTAAAGCCTGGCACCTAGCTAACTACATCCTACCAGGAGGAGAGTCGAGGAACATGTACTCCATGCATGCATGCATGCTTGGGAAGAAAGGCAGAAGGAAGTGACCTCAGATTAACCATCTCTTGGGCAAACAGGCTGAGTGACAGATGAAAAGGGGACCACCCAGGGTAAATCTTTAACTCTTTACCAATCACTACTGCTCCCTTGTAGTCAGAAGGTCATGATGTGCTGAAGAGTCATTGCCACTGGATTTGCACCTCCAACACTTTATGTATTAAAGTGTGTGTGTGCATCATCATCATCATCATCATGATGCCAACCATCTTGTAAAGCAACTCTTAGGAGCAAAAAATGGTCTCCTCTGGAATTGTCATGAGAACATGATCCTGAGGGTTTTGTTGCCATCACTGAGGGCAAACAAAATTCCATGATGCAGGAAAGGGAGCATAGGAGGAGGAAGAATGCTATGCTAGACAAGGAAGCCGTGATGGGGAAGAGGTCATGTAAGAAAAAAAAAAGATAGAAAAGCATATGCTGGTCTTTGTAATAAAGATTTGATTTGATTTGATAGAAAAGTGAAAGAAGAGATGTGATTTTTGAAAAAGTGTTTGATACTTTGCTCATATAATAGGTGACCAGCCAGGAAACTAAAGGCCAACATTACTAGTTTCTCCTATAGGCAAACTGGTTGGTTTCTCCTTCTGGCTTTACAGACATCCCAGCAGAGAAAAGATCCATGGATCACAGGAATAGGGTTCCCATAGTATGAAGTGTGGTGCTTCAGTGGGTATTATGGCTACGATGTGGCATGTGGCAGTTCGGGGATCTGTCCACCTCCTATTAGCTGCTTTCAGCTGGTTCCTGCATTGCCCCAGGCATTGTCTGCCGCTCAGGTATTTCTCTCTCTCTGGGTTGCATGTATGTGCGTGCCAGGAAATCCACCTTAACTTTGAACCTGGAGATCCCCTATGGGGTTAGAGCAGATGTATGTGAGATCTTTGAACCTGGAGATCCCCTATGGGGTTAGAACAGGTGAGATCTTCATGGGGAGGGACGACAGTCAATCGCCAGGCATTTAACTGACTGGCTGCACCCGTCACATGTCTTTTGGTTGTATTGTATGCCAATACAACTATGAAAAGCACATTCAACCAGCTCTCTGGATGAGGTTGCCCTTGGAGAGCATATCTGAAAAACGGGGAAAATCCTACATTTGTGGCCTTTCCCCAATGCTGGGCTGAACTCCCATCCTCTTCTCTTCGAGTCTGCAGAAAGCAAGGCCACCGTGGTTTGCTCCACTGATTACAGTTACAGCAACCCACGGCTGCAGACCATTAGGCCCATAACGATCAATTAACTCGCGATTTCCTACTTTTTCCCCTCTGCCTGCTCTGACCCCACCAAGCATAGTGTGAGAGAGTGACTTTCTGGCTAAATGCGAACGTTTCAAAAGCGTTTACCGACATAATAGCGAGAAACGGATTACAGACCGATCGGGCAGGTGAGATCTTCGCGGAGAGGGACGGGCTAGCGACGGTCAATCGCCAGGCATTTAACTGACCGGCCGCGCCCGTCACATGTCTTTTGATTTCTTCTTTCTCATCTTCCAGGAGGTTTTAGTCGACAGTTTATGGTTTTTCAGCCCCTCCCAACTGTTGTCGTAAATTCCTCGTGGCGAGGAGACATCAGGTGGCAAACTTCACCGGCAAAGTTCATCGCCCCGAAAGGCGGAGCTCCTCTCCCCGTCGCTCCTGGCGGCGGTTGCTTTCCTGACCCACCAGCACGTTGGGGACCCCCCCCCTTACAACTCACACCCCTCCTTTACTTGTTGCGCCCCTTTAGCGCCGGTCTTCCCAGTGCGGGAGCTGATGCGTTCGTAAAAATGGGCGAGCGGGCGAGATTCTGGCACAGAATAAACCATGCCACGCTCCTGCATGTTCCCCCACGTTATAAATAACATAAAAATGCCCCCCCCCGCCCAGCATACAAAACATTTCACATCTCGCGCTGAAGACCATCCCTCCGGTTTCCAAGGGGCTTATCCCGCACTCCACGCGTGCATTGCCGCGCGCTTTCAGTAGGAAACAACACGCAAATGGTTGGCCGGACTTTCTCTCGAGTAATCCCGTAGAGAATGGGGCTAAATGTGCTCTACTGACTCCCGGGCGGCGGACGCTGCCGGGCCAGGTGCCCCCAACCCGACCAGATTGGCTTTTGAAATCGACGCGGTGGAGCGACGGTCGCCCGGGGGAACGCGGCGTTGCTCGCCCGAAGGACGCGACCCGCTTGGCCTGGCTTGTTTAACATGGCAGCCTTGCGAGAGCCCCAGATAAGGCGGCCACACGCGCAGGCCGCCTGCTTCGGTTCACCATCGCGGTCTCGCCTGTGGCGGGGAAGGTGGGGACGCCCGAAAGAGCGTTCCCCGCGAGCGGCTGCGAAATGTTAAGTGGCTCGGTGATGGGTGGGGAGAAACCTTTCCCCCGTCCCCACTCCGATGCCGGGGGTCTGCTGCGCGCCTAATCCGCTCGACTAATCCGTTTCAACAGCTGTGCCGCCTCTGGTCGTGGTGTGCGGGGGTGCCGAGTACACAGACGGGTACACCCAGCCTCTCGCTCGCCACGGATCCCATTCAATGCATCTCTCCAAGCCTTTCTGGCTCTTTCGCGCACTCAGTTTTACCCAAGAGGTTTACACCGTACCTGCCCCCTCCGACCCATTTAACGTAATTCTTGCGCTCTAACATGCAGATCGCAGACGAATCTCGGGGGCGAAAAGCTGCGGGTTGCTTTGAACAAGGGAGGGAGGGAGGGAGGGAGGGAGGCGAAACCGAGAGAGAGAGAGACCAAGCTTGAAAAATGAAAGGCGGGGGGCTGGCGGTCTGTGTGCCTCCGCCGAGTGAGGCGAAGCGGCCTCTTTGGGGAACTCTCCTACCGCTGGCTCCCCACCCCGATCCCCACCATATTCCCTCTACCGCACCCCCTCCCCACTTTTCCAGGCAAGCCAGATCCCGCTCGCCTTCTTGACGTCATGTCTGTAGGAAAGGGATCAGCAGCACATGCAGCCCCCGGCGCGGGCAACGAAGGAAGGGCGGACGGCCGCGGAGGCAGGTTAAAGTTTCCGCTCAAGTCCGCCGGTCCCTAAAAACCCGGCGAAGGGACGGCGGGAGACGCGCTCCTGCCCGGCCGCTGGCAACATCTGGAACAGTTCGGGCAGGCCGTCCGTCTGCCCGCCCGCCCGTCTGCCTGCTGCGCGAGGGAGGAAGGAGGGAGGGGAGGCGCGAGCGTTCTGCTGAGGGACTGAGGGGCTGGGACTAGCGCGCTCTCCTCTCTGCAGAAAAAGCTCCCTGCCAGCAGAGCGCACGGCGCTGGCTCGGAAGAGGAGAAGCCGCCGCTCGCCGCCGCCTTTCAGCCTCGCTGTCCCCCGGTATTTCCCCCACGCCCGCCTTCTCCCGTTCCTGGATCTTGACTCGGGAGAGAGACATTTGAGCGCCCCGGACATTTTTCGTCCTCCCGCCCTTCTCGGGGGATGCGCTTTCGCCCCTCTCCTCCACTTCCCTGCGCGGTGGCTTTGAGTTTCTCCCCCCGGACCCCTCGGCTTTCCAGAGACAAGAACCAGGCGGAGAAAGCGAGCGGGAGACCGGGGAGAGCCCAGCACTTCTCCGAGTCGGCCGCCGCCGCCGCCGGTGCGCTGAATTCTTGGGCAGGAGCCCGGATGTTCTCTGAGGATGCTTTGCAATTGTACTAGAGGAGGCAATACTGGAGCGAATCAGGGTTTGGGCTTTGATGCAATCATGGGAATCAGGTAATAACCGACCGGGGGAATTTAATCGCCGCAGCAGCTTCGGTTTCTTCCTCGAACTGCTCCCCCTTCCAGCGACCTCGGCTGTTTGGGATTTGGAGGAATTAACACTAGAACTCCGACTTGGGTGATTATTGTTGTTGCTACCGGTCCCTCGTTCCTCTACTTAAATGGTCAATGAAAACAAGAGGATGTACATTCCAGAAGAAAACCACCAAGGTAAGGCGAGGGGGGTCCTCGCGTGGAGCGCACCGCCTCCCAACCCTCCCTTCCTCCCTCTCTTCGCCGGTTCACCTGCTAAGAGCAGCCGGTGTGCGGAGTGGAGCGAGAGCGGGAGGGGGGAGGATGTTCCTGCGAGCGTGGGCTTGAGCAGCAGAGACATTTCACGTAGTAACCTTAGAGCGGAGGGGCGCCGGGAACAAATGAAAGCACCTCAGATTCCCCGCCCTTCATCCCACCCGCTCTTGCGCCTTAGCCGGGTTTGGCTCGCGAGATTCTGGGGCAAGCGGGGACACAGCCGCGGGGCGGCGGTGGGGTGGATCCAAGAGCTGGACCGCTTTGGTGTTCCCATGCCCGCTTCTTATCCCGCGAAGGCTTATTCTGAATGGCCTAGGAGCATTCCCGGCCAGGTGAACCCGCTTCTCGCCCACCCGCGTCCCTTTCCAGTATTTGCAAGTCAAGCCGAGCTGGTACTTGTTTCAGCCCCTCCAACTTCAACTCCTGAGAAGGGACCGGCTGAGGATGGACTTGGCTGAGGAAGGGCGCGGAAGCCCAGCGTCCCTGAAGGGGCGCCTAGCGGTGCTCTCCTGGGCTAAGGCGCCGGGCTGATTTTCCGTAAATGCGCGTGGGAAGGAAAACGGGGGGGGGGCGTGTTTGGAGTGATAGCTCCTTTACTTTGGAGCAAGGCTTTGCTCCATCCATTGGCAGAATCCCACCATCCTGTTAAAAAGGCAGAACCTTCCAAATACCTTGTTCGAGATAGATAGACCTTTGATTCCTCTCCTATATACATGGGAAGAAGCCCCCCCTGAACTTAATGGGACCCTAACCTGCTCTAGCAATGCCTAGTAATAGTAATAGCACGTTCTTGAGTGCCTCCTCCCTTTGCTGAGGTCTTCCAGTTGCAAGAGAGAGGACTGTGAAGCCCAATTTATAGGCAACAGTGAAACCCTGAAATGTTGGGCAAAGCATAGATTAAAAGAGACTCAGGTTTTGGAATGCTGTTTCTTGGGAGAGGAGGATACTTTAAAAGAAAATCCACAAGCACTTATTTATCAGTGCCCAACCCAGAAGTCATTATTCTGAGTCTGGTGGTGGAACAACAGCTATGTATATATTTTTAAAGGGGGCAAGAATCAAAACTTTTCCTACCTCCACTCCACAGCACCTCCTAAGGAAGCTGCCCTTTGGGTGCCCCTCTTTCTTGGATGGAAGTGCTAAGAAACTGTTGGTTTAGAAACTGAAGTGTACCTGTACGTGCTTGTGTTTCTTGTTCCTTGACATCCAGGTTTTCTTTCAGCATCTCTAGTCTCTTCATCACAGCTAGGTCACAGAGCCTTATGCGGGGATGGGGGGCATCAAAGGGTAGTTGATTGGTCTCCCTGGGAAGACTGCCCCCCCCCCCCGCAGTTGCTTCAGCCTTTGATTTCTGCCTCCTCATCTCACCCCCACTGGAGCAGAGAGACCCCTGGTGCTCACTGTGTGGGAGTCACAGGCAAACAACCTTTGGATGAGATGATAATGCCTTGACAACATTCCCTGTTCTGTTTTGGTTCAAAACTCATGCCTCCTGGGTAGCTGAGCTGGGAAAGGGGTTTGCTTGAGATCCTAGTGCGGCCCAACCCAGTGCTATTTAGCTCCTATCATCCCTTGCCAGATGGTAGTTGTAGTACAGCACATTCGGAAGGCACCGAGTTGGGGGAGCAGGCAGACAGAATTGGTTGCGCTGAATTAGACAGATGAACCAGTTTCTCCTCTAAGGCGGCTTCCTGCGTTCCTTCTATCAGAACAGAAAGCATGTTTGCATGACCTCTCCTCTCCTCCTTGTCCCTAAAGAAATTTAGTGGAGGAGGAAATCTGAGTAACAAGGATATGTATGATTGATGCCAGTGGCGAACACCTTCCTGTTCCATGCAGAACTGAAAAGAAATCCTAAGAATTTCATCCTAATGACCATCTTAGGGAAGGGTGGAAACCAGAATCATGTTTCATTTGGTGCAGGGTTCTATTTTTGCATTTGTCTTCTTAAACCCATATGTATCTGCCAGGCAAGAATATATGTGTCTCCTTTGCTGCTGCCAATGCTGCTGATAAGTGGATCAAAACTCAGCTCCATAGCAATATGCCAAATACTATGGCAACTGAATTGAACTCCCTACAGTACTTACCAGCTGCAATGATTATATAATATGTATGGAATAGGTCTGACCTCTCTCTCTCTCTCTCTCTCTTTCCCTCTCAATCTCTCTCTGCAGATTAATTTTTTGTTGTTCCAAGGCAAAAAGGCAATATTTCTAAAGTGGAAAATATGGGAGGAAAACCTATCATTACTTGTATTTATTTGATTTTTTTTTTCTTGGTGAAGAAGCACAGGCCGAAGCCAAAAAAAGAGAAAGATAATGAATAAGGGACCATCTGTAAAATAATTCATCCTCTGGGGACTCTTAATCCTCACATGTCATACTTTGCCCTGTCTTAAGCAATATTGTCCTTTGACTAAACTTCTGCACCCTTTTTTCTCCAGGTGTCTTGGAGCCCTTGATTTTGGGGCCAAAGCCAAGACATAGAGTGGTGATAGTGAAAAACAGAATCCAAAACCTGTTTGGGGATAAATTAGTGTAATTAGAGCAACTGAGTTGAAAAGAAGGGATTGGAAGGATTCAAGTAGAGGGAAAATCCACCAAAGCTTTTTTGTTTTAGAAAATTGTATTTTGAGACAGCTAGAATGTCTTACGTTACATTTGCCGTCACTCTTTAGCAGAGAAATTATTCCTTAGATTGCCACAAAAACTTGTGCAGTAGCTCGGAGTTATATGCAGAGGAGGCCTCGTTCATTTGACTTTCTCAGCCAGAGTAACTCTATGTCTGCAAACTGAAGTGTTCTGATCTGAGCTATATATCATGCTTATTTTTCTTAATTAACAATATATCTGCTCTCTATTTATGGTGTTCTCCTGCTGTACTTGATATGTATATTACTCCTGAAAATATTGTCAATAAATAAGATGAAGCTAATGCCTTGTTCTATTAAATAATACAAAAAGGAGTAGTAGAAGCTGCTGCTTGTTTTAAAAAAGTTAGGCTCTTTGTTTAATCATCTCACATCATATTTCTCCAAGTGCCAATAATTCATTTTTACTGTTGGGTATGATAGTTTATGTGAATGTTTTCTGGGAATGGCCCATAAAACTCTCACACAAATTAGGATGGGTTGGTGAAGATGACAGAACTAGCGGAGATGGCAAAATTAACTTGTTTGATTAGAGAAAGATCAATAACTACATTTGTGACTGGAAAGCCCTTATGGATTTTTTGCTGAAAAAAGAGAAAATGGAACTTGTGATTTTTGGGTTTGGATTAGAAAGGGTAGTTTATGGAAAGCAGGAAATTATGAAGTAACCTTAGAGAAGGTAAAATATAACTCTATCTATAAACGCTGTCAAGCAGATCAGAAGCTGTTTCTATTTTTCTTTTCCTTTTTTTCTTTTCTTTTTCACTTATTACTTTTCTTCATTCCTCTTTAAATCAAGATTGGTACTGTTTTTAATTCTGTTGAACAACTTCTTCAATAAAAATTATTTTTTAAAAAGGAACACACACAAACTGAGCATATTTAATGCAAATTAATGAGATAAACTGCCCTCTTAGATACAAATTGGTATAATACAAATTGGTATAATACTTTATTAGAAGTACTGTATATGGTACTTTATGGTACTTTTATCAGAAACACAGTAAGGTAACATTCCATGGAAAAACATTCAGGGGTGGAAGTTTGATTTGAAGTCGTCTAGATCTGAAAAGGATTATCTTCAAATCAGCCAGTCCATTTAGATGGCAAATTGTAATTTCAAATTATGTGAGGTATGGAGGCATTACAGACTTTGGCTATATGGTGTTGGTAGTGACATGGATAGGTCTCTGTGGAAACATGGTAGCCAAGAAAGAAACAACAAACCTTATTTACATGCTGGATTAAAGGATTATGAAGAAGGTGCTGTGTGGGTTCTGCCTTTGCCATAAGGTGGTGCTCAGTGTTTATAGAGCTAAGAAGTTCTTGGTGTAGCAAAGCTAAAAGCACATCTAAATCATAGACTTAAATTGATTTAAAACCATTCTTTCTACCTAAGTGATCTCTTGGGATTCTATTTTTGTAACAGATACCAGGGATTGTTAATAAAATACAGGATAGCTTCATTCATCTACTATTCTCAGGAATCTTGGTTATAACAGAGAGCCAAGATTGTCCAAGGAGTATAAAGCTGGTACATGTTTATGGTGTGGACATGTCATTATTGGCAGGAAATGACCTCAAGGTTTACTACTGCCCTCTCCTTCCCAGCGAGAACATCTATTTCTCAGCATATAATTCAAGACAAGTTAATAATAATTAACACAAATGGGCACTTGCAGCTGGTCATCAATTCCACCTAGACAGGATCTTTTAAGGGGCCTGTTGATTAATGCTAAGACATCCAAATGGGTTTCAATTCACCACTGGACATTGTTTATCTTGCCCTGTTGCAGCAGATTCATACTCATCCCTAAGGCTGCTGTAATTATGGCGTTTTGTCTTCTTTCTTCTGGAAATTATTACCATTTTAATATTCTCTTTAACTTAGGAAAGATAATTTTTCAAGGCCCCTACACTCCAGGTATAACCTGATTTGTATTCCCACCTTTTTAATGAGTTTTACAGAATCAAGCAAAACGGGTTCCTGACTGACAATCTAGCAGTTGAAGAGTGAATAATCTTAGGTTTATACATTAAAACTACTAGTATTTCAACGTAAGTATTTTTTTTGGCTCCCCTCCCCTCCTTTTCCCCCTTGTATCACAAAATATCCTCACTAGAAATGAATCTATCTAATAAATGACTGCTGCATTTTTCTACTAACCCTAACCCAGTGTTCAAATGTGCTGCATCAGCGTAATGCTCAGGGACTCTGTCCCTTGCATTATTGTCATGATGTTGTGCTATGCCAATATTGTAAACAATATTAGGATAATGTTGCAATCTAATGTACCCATGCATTGGATTTAGCATTTTGGAATAAGCTGTTGTGTTGCGAATCTCTCAACTTGTATTGCTGTTTTAATAGTAACTGCGTGAGAGAGAAAGAGATGGAGAGAAGAAATCCCAGGGGTCTTTAGCAATAAACATTTCCTGCTGTGAAGCTGGTGGCATTATTTTCAGGGTAGACATTTCTTGTTCCTCTAATATTGGAGTCATACCCTTGAAATACTATTTTGTATCTATAATGAAGATACAACTACTTTTTTTTATGATATATGTTCACCTGGAAGTAACCCCAACTGAATTTGGCACCAACTTTGGATTAGACTTTGAGTTGGACTTCGTTGCATGTCCTAGCATAATCAGATACAACTGTTTAAAGAAGGCAAGATGCTTTTTTTCCTGTACTTATTTTGTTCCACAGAAGGAGCCTATCTCTTGAGTTATGAGGTACTAAACATGTCAATAAATGCATTTGAAATACATTTTTCTGATGTCATTAATTATAAATATACCCCCAAGTAGGCTTTTGAATCTTACTTGCTAATTGTTTCTGTAATATTATAGCTGGCTGTTGTTTGGTATCCAGTCCCCATTCATTAATAATAACATTCAAGAGTTTAAAAATTGACAATATGTCTGAGATTCCCAACCAGCTGGTGGTGATGATGAATATGAGAACTGAAAAACAGAGATGTTGAAAAGAGATGAGATATATTTGGCATCAGTCTTTGGGTGCTAGGGAACAAAAGTAGAGAAAGTGGATTTCTTCCCTTGTATCTATGTCTTCAATGACAACAGGATCAGACTTTTGCTCAGAACGTGGCTACAACAGCTAGTATTATTATCTTCCTCTTTTTCCCTCAGAACATATTGGAAGAAGTTAAATATAAAAATAACTGAAGAGGAAAGAAGGAAGTAACAAACCTGAACCAAACTGAAAATGTCCTATATAGAAGTTTTAAAATTAGGCTGTAGTTAAAAGTGAACTGCTGCTATTTTTTAAAATTCTTTTAAAATCACAGATGTATAATATCCATCTCAGCTGATTGCAGCAAACACTTGAAGGGGCTATCCAGAGTTTGCTTTCAGCTAACCTTAAAAGGAATAGCTAGCTTACACATCAGAGGCTTTATTTAGATGAGGCAACTATCCAAGGATTCTTCTAATTGGTTCTCCTAAAATTTCTCCTCTAGTGGCCACTATATTTAAATCCCTCAAGGCCTTTGTGAAGAACTCTGTGATAGGTTAAAAAAGAAAGAAAAATGTACTGATTTCCTTGTTGAAGGTGATCTCTTTACTTTAATTTCCAAACTGAAAAAAAAAAATCTTTGCTAATTAAAGATGGGCTAACTGAAATATTTTCGCAAGCAGTTCATAGTTCCATAGTTTTTATCCCTTCCTCATTTTATTCCTCTTCAAGATTATTGGAATTTAAATATTCAGATGGAAAAATGCAGAGCTCAGTTCTCCCCAGGCTATAACGTCTCAGGATGTAAGAAAAGAATGGCATATCTCTGTGGATTTTTTTTAAAAGAACATTCTTGGTAGGGTTTTAGCCTCTGATGCAATCTAACAATTGCTGAGATTGTTTAATGCTCTCATTTTATTGACCGTAATTCTGTTGTGTACTTATTTCATTATCTGAACCACCCTGGCAGGAACTATTTCTAGGAGATGTTTATTTTAAGACTTCAATCCAACAGCTTAGCTTTCATGTTCAGGTAGTTATTGACGTAAGCAAGTAGTCAGTCAGCGCCAAATTCTGAAGATGTATATGTCTGGGATACTAGACAGGTGAACTGTTGCTTTTTTTCTTTTTCCATTTAGGATTGGGATTTTTGGGCGAGGTTAGAGTATGGATAGGATTCACAGAGAAGTCCATTTAGATGACAGGCACCTCCATATCTTGACCATTTCCTCTCTAAAACAGTTTGAAATCTACCTGCAACCACCTTTGTTGTAACCAGCCTTAAAATGCTTACTGCTTCCTCCAGCTGAGAACATCATTGAGTCATTGATCTCTCTCCCCCCCACCCCCCAATCATCTTTAATTTACAATGTTAGCATTTGTCTGGTGATTTGAGGGGGAAAAACCCCATGGAGCTGCAAAACTGCCAAAATGTGGGCCTTCTGTTGCATTTAAAGGACTGTGAACTAATAGCAACTTGGGATGATATTACAGCTGCTGAACTGGTATAGAAAAGGAAAGAGTTTGAACCCTAAATCTACAAAATGGTATGAGTCAAAACTTCCCCTCACTGAAAAAATGACCTGCCTACCAATTCTGCATAGCTGCACCATTCTAATAGAAGATTGTCTTTAGGAGGTTCCAGATAAACTTTAGGTTAAGGTAGAAATTGTTAAATAGACAAATGATGATTACATAGGTCTAGGGTGGAAGTGCCCATCTTCATTACTGCATGAAGTTATAATGTGTAGGGATTGGGATTGTGGATGGGTAGGTTTTGATCTACCATGTTGTGTGGATCTGGAAAATGTGATTTGTGCATTATAGCTTATGGTGTATCATCTCTGAGTCTGGCTAACTGGCTTTTTCAGCAAAGCATGGCATTTGGTGAAGCAGTTGGTGAAGCCTTTGGTGAAATCATTATCCAAAATAATTATTCTAAACCTGAAAATCTGTATTATTATTTGGATACAGATGTGAGGTCTAGGATTAGACTGTTCTCATTATGCTAAAGTAAAATCTGTGGCACATTAGTAGTAGTTTGAATGCTCCAATTTTCCCGTGTCCTCAAAATTGCGGCTATATATTGCTCATGATAAACATTATTAACTGGAAAAATGACAATAATGCTGAGTAAAAAGCTTATATAGGTAGGGTTCCAAATATATGACAGAGAACAGTATATGAATATGAGACTCTTTGAGAGATTTAATTTTTTAATTAAAGTCCAAGATTCTATCCAGTATATTTATTACGCTGGCTGTGATGCATTGGCAATTTTTTTTAAAGTCTTTTTTAAACAGGACTCAGAAACCCAAGCTCCTGAACTGGATTAGACTGTTGAGGTGTAATGTTTGATTCCAAAGTACAAATCTAAAATTGAAAGAACAGTGTGAGAGAAAGCTGCTGATTGTAAAAGAAGTTGGCATCAACCATTTTTAAAAGATGAGGACTTCCCCATAACACCCATAATCTTTTACAACATCTCCTACCAAATTCTTGACTGAGGCTCCAACATGTTTACTGCATCTTTACTCATGCAGTAAAAATGTATTCACAGGGGTTTATTTCCATAATAAGCCTCTTGTGGTATAGCTTATGCCCAGAAATAGTGCAAATTCTTTAGATTCTAATATATAAAATGTACCTTTGAGTATTTTAGAAAATAAAACCATTCGAAAGCCTGAATATGGCACATAATTATAAAATAAATGTGGTTTGATGAAGTTATTAAGTCAACAAATCTTCGTATGTATATTATAGGGACCAAGCTACCCTTACGTTGCTTATCAAACTGCAATTGTTTATTCAGCAGAAGATGAAGGGGAAAAGAAAAAAAAAGTTTGTATTTCTCAGATGGATATAAAAGGGTATTTATAAAGCCTGCCTTTTAAACATGCAATACTCTATTGGTACATAAGTGATGCTCCTTACTGTAAATTTCATTTCCAATTTTGTCAGACAAAATAAGCTTTTCCAATGCGTGATTCATCTTAGAATAGTTGCTTTATGCAGCATGAAATAACTATCGGAGAGTTTTTCTCTGCGAGGCAATCTGGGTAGATCATATGCAGTGTTCTCTGTCCTTTGTGCATTTCTGTTACTACTCTGCTGATTTTGAAATCTAACCTGTCATGATTTCCAGTCTGTTGCTCATGTGCTTTCCCATACATTTTATTCCAGACCACAGGAGTCTCTCTGGTACAAGGTTTAAATGCAGAAGATGTGATTTCCACTGTGGAACCCATTTACACTTTGGTGACTGTTGTTCCTGCATTCAAATTCCAGATCCATATATGGGCGCAATGTGATGGTCATAAATGTGAACTAGAACGTGAAAGATTTCTCTGCCGCAGACAGGAGGAATAAGGGGAAGTGAAAGCTGATTTTTCAGAGGTAGAGATGGGGAAAGATTGTATTGAAAAGGAACCGCAACAAGGCAAAGGGCTTGTGTTGGAAATAAGCGGCTGAGGTGGAAAGTGATTACTGAAAGTCGAAATCTTGCAATTTCACCTCTTTCTAATTCTGTCTCACATGTAATCTATAAAACCTTTCACAACATTTCTCTGCTCCTGAGTCATACCCCTTGTCAGTTCTTCCCTTCTCAGTCCCTCTTGTTTTTCTTCATCCCTACCCTCCATCTTTTCTCCATTTATTATTTATACATTTTCTCACCTTTTACATCCCATTTCCCCTGTTTCTTCCCTCCATTTCCTGTTTTTAGCCTGGGCTTTATTTCTTTTTGATTGTCTATATTCAATATATAAAATACTATACATTGATTCAGTTAACTTCTTGCATTTGTTCCTAGACTGAGGTTTGATCCAGATTTAAACACCTGAAATGCCACCATGTTAAGCTGCAGGGTGAGCTTTGGATTGACTTGAATGTTTGAGGACTGCCAGTATTCCTTGAATAAAGGAAGTTGGGATGTGTGAGAGCATATAAATGTCTCTTTGAAGGTTGGGAAGGCTAGAATTACGACGAACCTTAAGTCCCCCAAAATGTGTCCCTGCTATCTCAGTGTACTATGTTATCTGTATACTGCAGAAAAGGAAGTAGAATTATTCAGTTTACGTAACAACAGATCTCCCACACTTTAACTCAGAAATTCTAATCTAAGTATGACTTCTGTTAAGCCTCTGTTTGCTTAGTTGTTGCTAGATGTCTAAACATTTTCTATTTAGAGAAGTCTAAGCTTTCTGCTGCATGAAAATCCATTTAAACTAGGAGAAAATTATTTTCCTCCATTTGTATAACACATACTTTTCTAGTCGCCTTGCACTAGAATGGTTAATACCCGTGATGTTGCAATGTGTGAAATATGACCCCTTACACACAGCAGTTTATTAACTTTACTCTTTTTTACTCTGAAGACTAATCATGCCCCATTATAACCTTTTGACCAAATCATATTATTTTATTAATTCTTTAAGGTAGGCTGGAATTGCTATCATGCTGTAACACAACAGACAGCTGAGATGTTATGGCTAAATCAAGAGCATGCAATGAGTTCATGGACAACATGAACTTTATCTGAACAATGGGGTTCCAGAGCCATTGTGACAATAATTAGTTATATTGTTAAGTAGTTCAGATATTCAACAGCAACTAATTAAGCAAATAATTTAATTATGGCACATTTGGATAAGCTGGAACCACAGGTTGAAAGGAAAAGCTGAGAGACTTTCCATGTAGCACTATGTTTTAAAAAGGGTATTTCAGAAGATTTTATGGGGTGATTCTGATAATCATAATGGATTTTTGAGAGAGAGAGAGAGAGAGAGAGGGAGAATGAGAGAGAATGTGTGTGTGTATTTGCAGGTGTGTTTGTGCGTATTCCATTTTACAGCTAAAAGGTGGAGTAAAGATTCTTTATGGCTCTTTGCTGTTTTGTTAGTCCTACACATTGCCACTGTTTTTGCTTCCGAAACACTTAGAAGCAGCTTTGTGTCAACAGTGGTTGTCTTCACTGGGATGGCATAGAAAAACTGAAAGCATCACGTCAGAACAATCAGTGTTTCCTCCAGCTGGTCAATGGGACATGACAAAACATAGTGTGTTCCACATGCTTAGTTCATGCCTGGTAATTCATCAAGAATCTGAGCAGTTGCTATGCTGGGGAAGCTGCCAAGCTGCCATCATTTTACTCAGTGTGGTCAGAGATGAAACCATAGAATTATAAAAATGAATTGATTTGGGGCTGGCTCTAAGATCCTATGTGGAAGTATACCTAGAATACAGTACAGATTTTACAGTGATGCCTTCACTAATATTTACCAGATGGTATGGATGATTTAAAGAATACCTGACAAATACAGTAATTGGTTCTACATTATTCTAGCTTATTTACTGAAAATCAGGATTTGATGTTTTGGTGTATCTACTCCTAGGGATTTCACAAATAGTCAAAAACATTGAAAACAAAAACAGTGCCCACCTATCCAAACCGTTAAGTAAAAAACATTCAATTAGTGGTGGCAGTGAAACAGGGATAGCCAAGCTAGTCCTGAGGTTTTGGACTATAATCCCTATCATCCCTTGCTTTTGACCTCCCTGGTTGGGCTAACCAGAGTTGAAGCTCAAGCCATCTGAATGGTGACCATCTGCCTACCTCAGGGTCAAAACATAGCAGCCAGTCTGGGAGAATTAAAGCAGGGTACCTGGTATCTGATGATAATCCTTGACGGAAATATTCCAAGAAGGTTTGTTACAAATGAAGAAGCTTTCTGTCCATTCACTTTCCCCAGTAGGGAGAGGATTTCTAAAGATAGGCTTGGGAGGGAGCCAGTCTCAAATCATTTGGGAAATGAACTGGTGGAAATGCATTTATTTCAAAATTGTCAGCGCATAACCTTTCTGGCTGATCTCAGTAGCTTAGTATCTGTGTTCTGGATTAACAAAAATTTCCTCTCTTGTCTGTCTGTCTATCTACTTATCTACCTACCTACCTACCTACTTCCCCCCCCCCCTTCTCACTCACACACACGGACACAATTTTCCAGAACTCTGGCGCCGTCCAGTAGTGTTGAGATTACCGTTCCACAAATTCTCAAACAGCATGGCCAGTGGCTACAAGAATAGTGGCAGCAGTAGCCTCAACCAGCTAAAATCAACAGGTTAGAGAAGGCAGATATACCATAGCGCATTGCAGTAAATAATTTGAAGTTCACAGCCGAATTAACATATCCGATTTTATCTTATTCTGGATGAGAATGGTAATGTGTATTTAACACATGTGTATTACCTTTCTGCCAAGGCACCCAACATGGTTTACAGTGTTAAGATATTAAAATCAGTGTCGTTGTAAAACCTAGAACAACAGTATTCTCTCAGGCAGACAGACGGTATCTTCAAGAGTGGATAGCACGATCTAGTGATCTGGTCTTCACCCCTACTTTTCCTGTTATGTAGCCCCAGGGGAAATGGGAATAAAGCTTCCCTAAAGGATCTTTCGATCTGATTGATAGTCTCTTCCGTGAGAATACCCAAGCTAACTCCAACCTGGAGGGTTTGGATGTTACGTGAGTCTTCGCAGGGGGGAAAATGTGTTTCTCCACTGCTATGCTTTGTCTCTAGTGACACAAATGGCTATAATAGGCAGTTTTCTCTTCCTGATTGGATGTGTGATTCTTACTGCACTCTTACCTGGAACAGGTTGAATACTGTTTCACGACCAGATTAATCACTTCTTCATAGCACCTTTCTTTTGTCAGGATTAAGCTTCAGGTTATTGCCCCTCATCCAGTCTTCTATTATTCGTAGCCATGAATCGAGTGCTCTTTCTTTACTGAATCAAATACTTTTTTTTCCCCTGTATGTAACTCTCTTCAGTTCAGGTCACATCCTGATGACTATGTGGACATGCCTGTGCTATTTTTGGGAGGCAAGGATATGGAAATGGTTTGCTGTTGAGACTTCCAGGATGGTTTTAGAATTCGCAGTGTAGTCTACAGCCATGACATCTCCTGGCAGTCTTCTACTGAGCTACTAATCAGTGTGATCCTGCTATTATATCTAGTACATCACACTGAATTTTCATGATAATTGTTACAAGAACACGCTTATTCATTCAGGAAGAAAAGCTTTAGGATATTTATTAATATTTGTTTAAAATGAATGTAATTGCCATTATTTATTTACATTTGCAATTGCAGAGTGATCTAGCTCCGTAGAACACTTAGCTGATACAAGGAAGCTTCCTAAGATTTATTTTGAAATTGCAGACTCTCCCTCAGCACCTAGTCTCAAAAGTGCTTCTGTCTGGCTTTGCTGGGTATTGAGCATCTTATATTGCAATTTCTTAATGTATGTTAACTTGCAGCATGCTTTTGATTGCCCATAGATCTATATTCTATAATGCTTTGCATTATAATGCTACACTGCTATGTTCAGTAATGATCAATGAACCTGCTTTTGTGTAAACAGGAATTTATATTTTTAGGTAGGATCTATAAAGCTTGCTTTGTGTGTGGTGTGTGTTCACACTGAGCAGGAGAGATCACTAAAAAATGTACTAAAGGATACATTTGTATGGCTGTCTACTATTTCAAGACAGTATGTTATAGCTTCCAAGTTAAAATGCAAGACAGGCCTAGACTAATTTACTCATAACATTGTGCCTACATCCCTCCTCTCTTACTATTATGTACCTGCATTTTATTATCCTTTCCTTTTTTAAAAAAAATTCAATAGTAGATTAATATTTTAAATGTTTTCATGCTGCATTTTATGACAACCTTTTGCTGGAGACTTGGGAGTATAGATCTTTGACCAATCAATTGGATTAGTTTTTTGTTTGTTTGTTTAAGAAGTTGAAAGGCAGATATTTTTTGTCAGAAATCCAGAATGTGGGTATACTTGGTCAAAGAACTTTTGATGTGGGCCAGCTGCCCATATCAACACTCTCTTTACCTCTAGAGTATTTAACCAATTCTTTACAAACTAGTAAGCTTATAGCACCAGTTTTGTAAGAGGTGGTTTATAAATGTTTAGGGGTAGAGAACACTGTTTCTCAACCTTGGGAACCTTGGAATGGCTGGCTGGGGAATTCTGGGAGTTGAAGTCCACACATCTTCAAGTTCCCAAGGTTGAGAAACATTGGTATAGAGACATGGACAAGACATGGACAAGGAATTGGAATATCTGGAACTTGACTATCAGTGAAAGACTATTTTAATAACTATGTCTCATTTCAATAGATTAAAATTTCAATTAATTCAACAGAAATTATTTCATACCTGTTGGACATCTATGTGTCCCTTTAAGAAGAAATGGTGAATACAGCTAATTGTTGAAAATGCTGGGCTGAAAATGCCCCACTGGTTCTTGTGATATGGTTGTGTATATAGAGCTGGGCAAACCACTTTGCTCTGGCAGTGATATTGGCAGAGATTTTTTTTTGGTGCATGGAAATGCAGATGACATAAAGAGGCTCATGAAATGGCCACATAGTACCTCAGTGCTTCAAGTGGCAGGTTTGATGGGGTGGCCCAATGAAGGGTTAGCACAATGCTAGTCATGCATTAATTGTTTGCTTTTTATTAATTTCATTCTGGTAAACATTGTTTTTTGAAGGTGGTAGTACCAGACTGATCTTTTCAGGGATTGCAAACTAAGCAAGATTGGGTTTGGATGGGAGACTGACAGGGAATACCCAGATATAGGCTAGATGGAGACAGTGGAAAACATCCATGAATGGCAAAAGGCTTCTATATTACATATAGTCTAAAGTACATGGTCACGTCCATGAAGTCACCAGGAGCTGACCTGGACTACAGGAGATTTTACTATTGTACATTCTCTTGCTTTATATGTTAGAAACTAACAAGAGGACACTGGAAATAGATTAAATACATTTAAGACAACAGCAAAAAAAATACAAGAAGTCTGGAACACCACCCATTTTCTGCCAATTATATAATAGCCCAACATCTCTTTCTACATTTGAACTGGGAGTCCTGTTCAGAGGGTGATTTAGAAATTTGGACTGCAATATTTCTTACGTATAATTTCACATGCATATTTAATATTGGTAATTTAATTACTTAACATTATAGGAATATATGTGTAAGTCTAGCTTTGTTACTGTATGAGATATGATTTAGTGGGTTTCCATTTTTATTATTTGTCTGTCTATCTATCTATGAATCAAATTTCACCACAGTCCATCTCCCTTCAAGAGAGGGACTCTGGGCGATTTCCAATAAAGCTAAAGAATTAAAATACAATAAAACCACATAAAACACATAAAATATAAATATAAATACAAAATACAAATATAAAGCTTTTCCTTCTCTTCCCCCTTTTTCCAAATAACACCAAATACACACACACAGACACACACATACAATTATAAAACATTAATATAGAAAGCATGATTATCTGAACTGGCAGCAGTAAACAGGTCAAACCACAGCAGCAGTAAACGTCTTGACTTGTGCAACAGTGATTGGCATCCATTCATTTAAAGGTTGGAATATCTAGGTATATGAGGCCCTCTGAAGAAGCATTAGGGAGAGAACTGTTTATTTCATGTATTTATATTGCTCAAATCCCAAGTCTAATGGTTTTGTTAACCCTTCAGGTTCATTCTAATACGTTTAAAAACATATACAGCTCCTATAGTAATGCCTTCCATAAGAATGGGGCCACTATAGAAAAGGCTCTGTCTTTTGGTCGGCCCCTCTTCCTTTTGCCTTCCACTCTCCCTAGCATCAGCATCTTCTCCAGGGTGTCCTGTCTTCTCATTAGGTGGCCAAAGTATTTCAGTTTTGCCTTTAATATCATTCCCTCAAGTGAGCAGTCTGGCTTTATTTCCTGGAGTATGGACTGGTTTGATCTTCTGGCAGTCCAAGCACTCTCAGAATTTTTCTCCAACACCACAGTTCAAAAGCATCTATCTTCCTTCTCTCAGCCTTCCTTATGGTCCAGCTCTCCCAGCCATATGTTACTACGGGGAACACCATTGCTTTAACTATGCGGACCTTTGTTGTCAGTGTGATGTGTCTGCTCTTAACTATTTTATCAATATTTGTCATTGCTCTCCTCCCAAGGATTAAGCGTCTTCTGATTTCCTGGCTGCAGTCAGCATCTGCAGTCACCTTTGCACCTAGAAATACAAAGTCTGTCACTGCCTTTGTTTTCTCCCTCTATTTGTCAGTTATCAATAAAGCTGGTTGCCATAATCTTGGTTTTTTTGAGGTTTAGCTGCAAGCCAGCTTTTGCATTTTCTTCTTTCACCTTCATCATAAGGCTCCTCAGTTCCTCCTCGCTTTCAGCCATCAAAGTGGTATCATCTGCATATCTGAGATTGTTAATGTTTCTTCCTTGGATTCCTCAAGCCCAGCTCATCGCATGATTTGTTCTGCGTACAAGTTGAATAGGTAGGGTGAGAATATACAGCCCTGCCATACTCCTTTCCCAATCTTAAACCAGTCAGTTGTTCCGTGGTCTGTTCTTACTGTTGCTACTTGGTCATTATACAGATTCCTCAGGAGGCAGACAAGATGACTTGGTATCCCCATACCGCTAAGAATTTGCCGCATTTTGTTATGGTCCACACAGTCAAAGGCTTTAGAATAGTCAATAAAACAGAAATAGATGTTTTTCTGAAACTCTCTGGCTTTTTCCATTATCCAGCGGATATTGGCAATTTGGTCCCCAGTTCCTCTGCCTTTTCTAAACCCAGCTTGTACATCTGGCAATTCTCGCTCCATGAATTGCTGAAGTCTACCTTGCAGGATCTTGAGCATTACCTTACTGGCATGTGAAATGAGTGCCACTGTTCGATAGTTTGAACAGTCTTTAGTGTTTCCCTTTTTTGGTATGGGGATATAAGTTGATTTTTTCCAGTCTGATGGCCATTCTTGTGTTTTCCAAATTTGCTGGCATATAGCATGCATTACCTTGACAGCATCATCTTGCAAGATTTTGAACAATTCAGCTGGGATACCATCATCTTCTGCTGCCTTGTTATTAGCAATGCTTCTTAAGGCCCACTCAACCTCACTCTTCAGGATGTCTGGCTCTAGCTCACTGACCACACCGTCAAAGCTATCCCCGATATTGTTATCCTTCCTATACAGGTCTTCTGTATATTCTTGCCACAATTTCTTGATCTTCTTCTGCTAGGTCCTTGCCCTCTTTGTTTTTGATCATACCCACTTTTGCCTGGAATTTACCTCTAATGTTTCTAATTTTCTGGAAGAGGTCTCTTGTCCTTCCTATTCTATTGTCTTCTTCCACTTCCGCGCATTGCTTGTTTAAAAATAATTCCTTATCTCTTCTGGCTAACCTCTGGAATTTTGCATTTAATTGGGCATATCTCTCCCTATCACTGTTGCCTTTTGCTTTCCTTCTTTCTTGGGCTACTTCTAGTATCTCAGCAGACAGCCATTTTGCCTTCTTGGTTTTCTCTTTCTTTGGGATGTATTTTGTTGCCGCTTCCTGAACAATGTTGCGAATTTCTGTCCATAGTTCTTCCGGGACCCTATCTACTAAGTCCAGTCCCTTAAATCTATTCTTCATCTCCACTACATATTTCTTAGGAATATTAGTGAGCTCATATCTAGCTGATCTGTGGGTCTTCCCTAATCTCTTTAGTCTGATCCTAAATTGTGCAATAAGAAGTTCGTGATCTGAACTACCGTCAGCTCCAGGTCTTATTTTTACTGACTGTATAGATGTCCACCACCTTTGGCTGCAAAGGATGTAGTCAATCTGATTTCGGTGTTGTCCATCTGGTGAAGTCCATGTATAAAGCCGTCTCTTAGATTGTTGGAAGAGAGTGTGTATTATGCAGAGTGAGTTGTCTTGGCAAAATTCTATCAGCCTATGTCCTGCTTTGTTTTGTTCTCCCAGGCCATGCTTACCTGTAATTCCAGGTGTCATCTGCCCACCTTAGCATTCCAGTCTCCCGTGATGAAAATAGCATCTCTTTTAGGCGTGTTGTCCAGTAGGTGCTGCAGATCCTCATAGAACCGCTCTACTTCAGCTTCTTCAGCATCTCTGGTTGGGGCGTATATTTGGATCACTGTGATGCTAAATGGCTTACCCTGAATTTGAATTGAGATCATTCTATCGTTTTTTGGATTGTATCCAAGCACTGCTTTAGCCACTTTGCTATTAATTATGAAGGCTACTCCATTTCTTCTGTGGTCCTCTTGTCCACAGTAGTAGATCTGGTGGTCATCTAATGTGAAGTGGCCCATTCCAGTCCATTTCAGTTCACTGACACCCAAAATATCCATCTTTAATCTTGACATCTCACCAATAACCACATCCAATTTGCCCTGGCTCATAGATCTTACATTCCAGGTTCCAATGGTGTGTGGATCCATAGAACATTGGATTTGCCATTCACCACCAGCACCATCAGCCGCTAGCCTTCCTTTTGGCTTTGAGCTAGCTGCGTCATCACATCTGGGGCTAGTTGAATGTATCCTCTGTTCCTCCCCAGTAGCATTTTGACCATCTTCCAACCTGGGAGTCTCATCTTCTGATGGTGCACTGACATATCTCTGGTTGTACTGATCCATTTAGTTTTCATGGCAAGAATACTGGGGTGGGTTGCCATTACCTTCCCCAGGGATCGTTTTTAGTCCAATCTCTCTGTCATGACCTTCCCATCTTGGGTGGCCCTTCACGGTTTAGCTCATGGCATCACTGAGGTGCTCAAGCTCCAGCACCATGACAAGGTAACAATCCTTTACTGAAGTCCTATTTATCCTATTTATTTATTTAGTCCTATTTATCCGATGTTAATTGGTTCTGTCAGGCACCCTTTTTCATTATCCTGAATAATTTGATGTAACCTGCAACCTTTAATCCTGGTTTCTTTCCTAACTCCAGATTATTTCAGAACAAGTTAAGTAGCACTAGTCCTAGTACAGATCTTTCCTTTCACTGTGGGAAGTTCTCATTAACCTTCAGATTAGTAGCAAGTTGGACAAGAAAATAGAGAAAATGGATCAAGAGATTTCACAATGAAGGGAAGTAAGAACTGGTGTCCCCCATTATCTGTACTCTTTCATTGCCCCTTATGTTTGTAGTCCAGTATATCGTGCATCAACGCCTATTTCTGGCTCACTTCTTAATAGGGTACCATAAACTGACCTGATTTTCAGGCAGCACTAAGCTTTAAAAATAAGTCTCCCTCATGCTGATGAGCACATTAGTCACCTCTGGGAAAATGCAAAATCAATCAGTCTTTCATTCATGTTCATCTCAGCTAAGACTGATGAAGAGTTCCAACTTACTGAAGGTATTTTAATGTCAAAAGCAGGATGTTGGGTATGAAATACAGATGTGATTGGAACTGAACGTTTAAAGTGTTGTCAGGGAACCATCTTTTTTTTTTTCACTTGGTTTCTACAAAGATTTCCTTAATTGTTCTGGATGGGTCTGGAATTTACATTTCTTCCCAAGGTTATACATTTTTGCAAGATTTGAAGGACTAGGAAGCCCTTATTAGATGTGCAAATTAAGATTCATACTCCCTCTAATTTTGTTGAGCACCCTGTGCAAAGTTAGAATAGTGGCAGCATTGACAGTGTCTAGATTATGGGGCTTTTGCTGAGTCTTTAACTCCTGGCAAAAAAAAAAAAGATTTATCTGACAAGTCCCCTGGCATACAGCAGTACAAAAGACCCACAGATTCATAAACCATCTTAATTACACAATCAGAAAGCAGGACAAAGAATTAAACACAGCTGGGGGTGTGAATAAGTGATGCATCTTGCAAAATATTTCAAATCCCCTGTAAAATCCAGAATATAGTGCAGTCCATTCTTGTTTAATATAGCTTCTTTTAACATATTTAAACTAAACCAATTTGAACTAAGTACAGGCCAGTAAGAGTGTAGTGGGTAATTTCATACTATTCCCCCCTGCCACCCCCCCACCCCCCATTTACTGCCTATCCTTCCTTGTTGTTGCAGTGCTTTCTCCTTTCATCTTTATACAACCAGGTATTTGGTCCAGATTTTATGAAGGCAAAACACTGTCCTCAGCTCTAGCTAGCAAGTGAGCTTTATAATAGTGTCCTCAATGGGTCCATATGAAAAAATAAGATTAGGATTTTAGTTGGCTAGTGGTAAGGAACTCTGGGCAAGGAATTTTGCTAACTACTTCATGGGTTGGTTGTCTTATCTAAAAGTTTGAACCCATCAACGGAGCAGTCTGAAAGCTGAAGCATAATACATTAAGTTGGTGTCAAATTGGGAAGACTTTCCTATCTGCATAGAGGAAAAATAGCTCAATATTCTCTGTAGTGTTTTGAAGGGAGGACAAGTTCAGATGATTAATGCATCTTGCATTTGCCTTTTTGTGTAGTAATGAAGTTCTCCCCTCTTGAGATCTGGCATTGCTCCTGGACCCTGCAGAGCATTTCAGTGTCACAGCCTGCAAAAACAGAGCATGTGATTGATCCTTAAGTTTAGTTTGTGCCTGGGTGGCTTCAGAGGCGCTGCAGATATCTTATTTTCTTTTGTAAACATGTCCTCAATATCCTGAGCAATTGCTCTTTCCATCTTTCATCAGTTATAGTGAACAACGTTTTATTCTAAAGCATCTCATCTGTTTTATATGGCTCCAAATTCTTGATTTTTGTTTTTATTTTGCTTTCTTCCTTTGCAATGAGTCAAAATGTATCATTCTGAGTTTCTGCTAAATATGAATGAGATATGTGGAGTCCTTGGTGCTCTCTGAGCCTTGTTGTTTTCTTGCAGATATTTCATTGCCAGGCTAGGCAACATCTTCAGTGCGAACACTGAGGGGGTTTGCACTGAAGGGGTTCGCACTGAAGATGTTGCCTAGTCTGGCAATGAAACGTCTGCAAGAAAACAAGGCTCAGAGAGCACCAAGGACTCCACAGTTCAATCCTGAGCTACAAATTTTAGCTTCGACTGGTATAAATGAGATAACAACTGATATCTCTCTCAGCAACTGGGTCTGTCCACATACTACTTAAACACCAGATGGGTTCCTCAGCTTGAAAAGGTTGGCCTCCCTGGCCTCCAAGTTTAGTCCCTAAGAGCTTATGTTACAATAAATCACTCTCAAGAGTACACAAATCTCAATTTTTACTATATTGGCAAGCAGAGCTGTATAGTACGTAGCTGATCTTGTCTGGGCCCAAAAGCAAAACAGGTTCAGGCCTGGTTAGTACTTTGATGGGAAATACTAAATCAAGCTGTAGATGAGACTGGGAAGTCAAAAACATCCTAGAAGAAGCCAGTGAAAAATAGTTTATATCCTGCTACCAAGAAAATAATGCAGACATGTTCATGTTGTCACAGAAGTCAAGATTAACTCAAAGAAGATGCTATCTGTTTATCCTTATGAACATCATTACTCCTAATTTAATCATATATTGAAAGTTGAGATTTCTCACACTAGGAGACAAGGACCTTCTACACAATCTAGAATATGTACAAATCACTGTATATATGCAAGTCATCTTTTACATGTGCTATAGTATAGATAGACTGGTACTCTCCAATCTTTTATTTCACATCCATCAAGCTCACATCATGTGGTCAAAATAGCTGTAGCCCAAACATATCTGGAGGACACCACGTTGCCTCCCTCTGATGCAAATGTAGAGAATTTGCATGACAGTTTCTGCAATTTTTCTAATAATGGAAGAAGAAGAAGGATTTCACTTATATTCTCTATTCATATGGTATTACTGTGAATCTTAGAATCATAGGATTGGAAGGGACCTTGGAGGTCGTCTGCTCCAACCAGAGTCACCCGGAGTCATACATTTGAGGTGAATTTAAATAAATGAATAAATATTTTGCTTATGTGAATCAGCTTTTTACACATGTGCTTCCTTTTATATAGAATGATGTAGCAGTTGACTCTTCGAACAACCTAGCTTTTTGTGGAATTATCCCTCTCTGTCCCCCAAAAGGCTTTTTTTCTGATGAGCTAGTGAACCATAAAGTTTTTAGTTGTTTCACTTTCTTCTTTGATTTGTTTCCTAATTTTTGTTTCCTAATTTCATTTGCCAGGGTGCATTCCCTGGGTAATTCTTGGAGAAAATCTCCCCATGGGTTTGCACATTGCAATGTGGTGGAGCTAATTAGATAGTGCTTTAATTATTTCTTTCAGGAACGTGTAGCAATGCAACTTATTGCTGGCACTGACTTCGTGTATCCTTTGAAAAAAAAGTCCCGTCTGTTTAATGTCACTGGCAGTTAGTAAATGCCTTTAATAGAAGAAAACTCTATCCATATAGGGTACTGTCAAGTGATTTAGGAAGTTCATACAAGGGCAGCTTTGGGGTGTGAGTTTGCAGTCAACTGCTTGACTTTCTGAGTTCTCGGTGCAGCAGAAGCAGCCCTTGCAACTGTTCATTGCTATTTGAAGGGAAGTTTCGCATGCGAACAGCTTGCTCTCTTTCAAAAATTTCCCTTTATTGAATGTCCCCGTAGCTGAGACTTTCAGCTGCAGCAAGGAAATATTACACACACACTTCCTGACTATGCATACTTTCTTGCAGCCCTTCCCAGACGGAAAAGGTAAAGATTCCGTCCTCCCCCACTCCCCAAATGGAGAGGGAATCTCTGCTATGAAAAGACAGCTTGTTAGATTTGGGGGATGATACCTGCTGGTGCTTCCTAACTTTCAGTATTCAGTTTGCATTTCTAAACAGTTTTTCACACTGAACTGCAGTTTCCCCTGTTTCAGAAGCAAACTGATCTGCAGAAGTTGACGAGAGATTCTTACTATGCACAGAGGAAAGAACAAAGCATCCTTATCCAATAAAATAAAATAGCATCCCTGGAATTGAATGTAGCTGCTTTGCTGCTGAGAATCACAGTTGCATAATAATTCTAGCTTGCCAAGATGGGATGCAATGTAAATCTGTGGGGGAGATGGGCGGTGATAAAAATATGATAGATAGATAAATAGATAAATAGATAAATAAATAAATCTGTCTTTATGTGGTAGGATATATCTGAACATAGCTGAATAATTTGTATGTATAGAGCCTATCTATGTGGAAAGACTATAATCTGCTCAAATGCTTTATTCCTATACTTTATATAGGTTCATGATTTACTGTATGTCAGAGGTGCATTGTCCTGTGGTTCTAGGTCCAAATATGCTCTTCCCAGTGATAGGTGCACCCCCCCCCCCAGCTCTTCCAAAGGTTGCTGCCTAATTATATGCTTTTGAAGTGGTATTGACTGAATTTTAATTATTCATTTGATTTTAGTCAAAGTTAATCTTAAACCAAATACTGTCACTTTTTAAGAGTATGTTACTCAAGGGCCAAGTGTAATCCTTGGCTTAAAAATTGCATAAACTCTGGTTTAAGTAATTATTAGTATTTTCTTTTGATTTCTGCTACACTGATACTTATCACCATAATTCCAACAATCAGTGTGGTTACAGCATTTGCTTGTACAACATAATGGAGTTATGAGGATTTGGGAAAAACTTTCTAGTTTTAGCGAAATAGTAGATACTTAGTTATTAACATGCCTTGATTTTACTTATTGAATGCTCCTGTTGTGATTTTTCAACTGTTCGATTGTGATTTTTTAAAGGGTAATTTTTAGGGCTGGGCACATTTTGAAAATTATTGGGAAGAAGTGTTTCAGACTTCATATGGATATGGATATGGCACTTCCGCTTTCTTTAAAGCCTCCGTATCTTTTTCAGCTCTCTGTGAGCATGATGCCGCTGCTTTCAAAGGCTGAATTAAAGACATGTTGCTTTAATTATGTCATTCAGCTCAAAATGAGCAGAGCTCTAATAAGGCATTAGATTTGGACAGTAAATGACCTATTGTCTAAGCAGGCACACTTCATTCCTTCCACCAAAATTCCAACAGCTCAACAGCTATCCAAACTGTTTGTGCAGCATGTTTACTGGCTGCACAAATGCCCTGACCATGAAATTTTGGATTACGGGGTACAATTCACCTCTAAATTTTGGTGCTCTTTCTTGAAATTAATTGGAGTCCAGCAATCCCTCAGCTCATCAAATGATCTGCAGATGGACAGATAAGGCACTTTGCAAATGTACATCAAGGGAAAAAGAGAATATGCATCTTTGAAACGCAGAGATAAATTAAAGAAACAGTCAGATCAGATTAGTAAGAAAATGCTTTTTCAGGTTTCCATTAACAAAATCATGTAATGTTTTGTCAAATTTAGCTAGTCCTATGAAACCTACTTATTAATTTGACTTACTCTCAATTCCCTTTTCCCTATGGCTAAATATGGGATGGCTCATAAGGAAGCATGTAGTAACACACTGCAAGTATCCTGTATCCGGACTTGTATGTCTCCCTTCATCCTTCTTCACTGTTCAGTGGCATTCATAGGGTAAATAGGGGGAAGTGGCAAAAATTCAAGAGGGTGGCCAGGGCAGCAGGGTCAAAGCCCTTTGTTCATGCCATGTTGATGCATGTACAAATGGGGCAGGGCTTCAGTCATGTTGCCACAGCTGCCATCTTGCCACGTCCCCTTTCATTATCCAAGATCTTGCTCGGTATGCTTAGCAAGACACAAAAATAACCCCCGCTTCCACAGCAGAAGCAGCTGACTTTATTTCCAGTATATTGCTGTTCTTGTTTTACCAAGGTCAGCATTACCTATAGAATAACAGGAAATCAGTACCATCATTGACAATCTTAAACCATAACCGAAAGGCCAAGGAAGGGGGAAAGCACAGAAGTTACAAAGCAAATTGTCTCTCAGTATTGTTGGAGAGCATAACTTTGCTGTTTTCTCTGCAGACAGATGAATAAGAACAGTCCCCCCTTTTATTGCTCCAATAAGCCAATAAAGCTAGTCGATTCTTTAGGATCGGTTGGTCAAGATGAAACATGGCTTGGCTGGCTGTCCAACAGTTTCTCTCTCTGCATTGGCCTCAAGGGGAAAAGATGGAAGGAGGAGGAAGCAGAAGTACAAAATGTATTGCCTTATCTCCTTTGGGTGTGATGATCTGAGATTTATCTAACAGTATCTCGTGCTATATTTATTTGCACTGTGTAATAATTTTGGTCTTTGACTATAAATAAATGCATTAATGTCAGAAGAAGGCAATGACAAACCACCTGTTCCACCATGGAAATTGTGTTTAGGCATTAGTTCCTTCTAATAAATTGATATATTACTTTTTTCACTTGAGGATGGCCATGTATGCAAAGAAGGAAAAGTGCTATGTGAATCAGTCTACTGTGATTTCCATTACAGTCCTATGGAACAGTCAGCAATGTAACACTGTAGTTGACAAGAAATCAAAAGAGCTTCGGTAAGAACTCAGCCAGCTCCACAGAAAGGATCTGAACTGAGAAACCCATCCAAAGATGCAGGGGAAAGAGAGAGGTGGAATAGTACAACCAGGAAACAGGATAGAAGCCAAAACAAGCAGATAAGGAAGCTAGAATGTCTAGGCAACTTACAAAGGAAGAAGATCCAAGGATAGGAAGGCCTGCAGGTGCCAAGATTAGGAAGCTGCGTAACACTGTGATGGAACTACTGCTTTGGCCCTCAAGATGTTGCTGAAACTACACTTCTCAGACTTTCTCCTCACTCGCAGTTTACTCAATAAAATAAAATAAAACTCTATACCATGAAACAAAACATAAAAAAAAAAGTTCAGCATTCAGCTGTAAACCAAAACAAAATTTATTTGAAAAGTGCTGGAACAATTGTTACCCTGCAAATACCTTGGTGAGGATGCATGTCATGTCATTTGAAACTGGACAGCATAGGGCCAGTGGGAGAGTGTTGCATAATTGGGCCAGCATCATTGAGAAAACAGTACAGATAGTCCTCGCTTAACAACCACAATTAGGACCAGAATTTCAGTTGCTAAGCGGTCATTAAGCAAATCCGACCCAATTTTATTCTTTTTTGTGGCAGTCGTTAAGCAAATCACTGTAGATGTTAAGTGAACCATATGGTCGTTAAACAAATCGTGCAGTTCCCCATTGATTTTGCTTGCCAGAAGCTGGCCAGGAAGGTCGAAAATGGGGATTACGTGACCATGGGATTCTGCAAAGGTCATAAATGCGAACTGGTTGCCAAGTGCCAAATCATGATCATGTAACCATGGGGATGCTGTGATGGTTGTAAGTGTGAGGACCAGTTGTAAGTCAGTTTTTCCAGCACTGTCACAAATCCAAACCGTCATGAAATGAATGGTTGTTAAGTGAGGACTACCTGTACTTGTCATCATACTGTAAGCCAATCTATCCATGATATCACAAGCAGGAGCTCCCCAGCTGATCTTCATGTGAGGATTGAATTGTACTGGGAAAAGCAGACTTCTGTATAAATGCTATTGGGAAGTAATTTACAAATAGGATTGAACTGTAATGTAAATCTTTCCACATTTATACTTAGAATAAGAATTCTGAATTTTGAACAAAATTCCATCAGATCAGAAGCTTTATGTCCATATTAAAATAATTCCTCTCCCTAAATTGAGCCTAAAACTGGTCTTTATTAATCAGGCTTTCCATCCTTCCTATGCCAAATTTGATGGAGGGAAAACGTAAAACAATATTTTATTCGTTATCTAGCATTTAGTGTTGACTTAAATGTTTAGTTGCTTCTAAGAACTTAATCTTAAATTTTGGAGTGAAACATCTGTGATTAAAGTTATTTATTTAAAGTTAGTTATTTTCTATACTGCCTTTATTATTTTTATAAATAACTCAAGGCGGCAAATATACCAAATACTCCTTCCTCCTCCTCTTTTCCCCATAACAACCACCCCGTAAGGTGGGTTGGGCTGAGAGAGAGGGACTGGCCCAAGGTGACCCAGCTGGCTTTCATGCCTAAGGCGGGACCAGAACTCACAGCCTCTTGGTTTCTAGCCTATTGTCTTAACCACTAGACCTTCTAGCAAGAATAACTGTAGATAATTGAAGTTGACAGTGCTAAGCTGAGATAGATAGATAGACAGATAGACAGATAGACAGATAGATAGATAGATAGATAGATAGATAGATAGATAGATAGATAGATAGAATCACTCAAAAAAGATTGTGGGATTTTTGTTTTGTTTGGGGAAGCCATTTTAATTTGTTTGTGACTTTAATGTGGAGAGCAGTAGAAATTCCAGACTTCCAGGGAAAATAAAAAGATATTTCCTTCTTAGAATAGATAATATGTTGGGGGCTGGATAGTAGACAACTCCATAGTGCAAGATTAATAGTAAATATAGGAGCAAGGCTGGATTTAAGAGCTCTATTTATTACCTAAGGAATTTATACAGCTGAGGTATTTAAGCTGAGGTAGCACAATATACTTGCCTTACTTCTGTAGTCAGTTCTCTGGAAGTAAATGTGGCCATGTTTACATCCCACTTTTATTCATACAACTCAAGGTTGTTTGCATAATGTTCCTGCCTCCTATTTTTCTTTATTTTTAAAATTATTCGTTAACCACATCACTACAGTCCCATGTATTTGAATCTCCATGGGTTAAATCAAATTAAAATTGCCACAGAATAATACTGAGATACAGCAATATAGCAGAGGACAGTAACAGTGCAAGGACCTGGAAGAATATTAATCAGATATCTACATAAGTAAAAGCTAGAAATGAAATACAGGGCTTTACTAAATGTAACAAAACAATATGAGTTTTGTTACTTTTGGCTTGAGGAAAGAGATCCCAAGAACTTTTGGCTTGAGGAAAGAGAGGTCACATAGGGCACTCTGAGGAGGCAAACATTTTCACCCAGTTCTTCTGATTCCACTTGTAAGGATTTATTTATCAAAGCTACCTTGGAAGTCAAAGTTTGCAGTCAATTGAGAACCTGTTCAGTACTTAGACTTCCTGGCCAGTAGCTGATAGTTTTTGACTGATCATTCTTCACTATCTGTTACTATTCACCTCCCCAGCTGAATGCCTACACACATGTCTTTCTGCCTTAAAACAATATGTATAAACACACACACACACGTGTGTGTGTGTGTGTAGTGAATTGCTTGGCATGGTGGTAAAAGTCTTTTCCTTCAAAACTCCTTAACCAGGTATGATGGCTCTTCATTGGGTGGGGATGTTGGAATCATAAGAGCTGAATGCTGGGAAGTGGGGTGCACTAGATGTTCCTTCCATTTATACAAGAGACCGCCCATTGGAACTTAAAGGAGCAAAATCCTACCTTTTCTGCAGCAGCATTTGCAACAGAAGATGGGATTTCCTTGTTGGAAGATAGATTGCAACTGCTCCAGGCATAATGGGAGGTTTTCAGTCATCTGATCAGTGGGTATCTCATCTCAGTCCCTCATCAGATCCACGGCCCCATCTGGAAGAGAGGTATATAAGCCTCTCTGTGGCCCCAGGGAAGTATATAAGCCTATGTGTAAATAAAATAAGCCTGAAAGTTGAGAATGTAGAGCCTGCCTGACAGACCAAAGCAGAAATGGGCAGAAGGTAGACTTGAAAAATACTGGTAGATCTCTCAGTGGCTTATGTCAGCAAGAATTTTCAAGTCCCAGTTGTTTACAATAGCAAAAAAAGAAAAAGAAAAGAAAAAAAAAAAGGCTGACCCTAATTAAGAAGACACTTCTTAATTACTTTGGAGGGAAAAGAGTAGATTTGTGTATGAAAGGATCTGGAACTGACTCTAGTTCCGGGTCTGAAAACAAATTCTTGGCATGTAGGCAGTTGCATAGTGCCACCCCAGGCTTGACTGGGGATGATATGGAAGACCCCATCCAATGCCTGGAAACTCTGAGGGCCTAACCAAGCTCAGATTAAATGTTAACTTAGTTTCTGAGTTAATCCATTTTCTGGTTTTGAATCCAATATTTTGAATTATAAGCTGTGTTGGTATAATACAGTAAGCTACCCAAAAATATTAAAAAAAAACTACCCCAACCAAAAACAAAAAACAAAAATAAAAACCAACCAAGGTTAAAAATTAACCAAGCTTAGCAAGATGCTGTACCTGGGACTCCTCTTGAAAGTTTCCGCTAATTGCAGTTGTGGCTAACAGGTTGGTTTTCACCTTTAAGGTGATAAATAGCTAAGATCCCACCTCTCTGTGGTTTTGTCTCTCCCACTGTAAACTTGGCAGGTTTCTTTGATCAGCAAGAGTCCATTTGAAGATGTCTCTTCTGCCAAACATTGGACAGCTTGTATGCAGGAGAGGAACATCTCCTGTATAGCTCCCAGGCTCCGCACTGTACTCTCCAAGAGAAAATGGGAAAACCACCCCTTTTATCAAGTGTTTACCAATTAACTGATTTTAATCGCTTTGCTTTTAATTTTCAGTTTAATTGTATTGATTTTACTGTCATGTTTTATATCTTGGAGTTAGATGAAAAACAAAGTAAATCTTGCTTTAAAACTAACATATATAAACCCTGCTGGGCAGGGTATAACTTTAATAATAAGAAATAAAATAAAAATGTGTGGATACATCTCCCAGGTCTTTACCTGGTGTTTAAATGTGCTCTGTGAACAGAATTATTATGCCTATAAATCCTTTGAACAATACTGTTAATCAACAACTAATAACTAAGCTTTGGGAAACAAAAGCTTATGAACATTTCTAAGGTCCGTGGGAATTCTGTGCCCCAAATATTTGTAAGGGAGTGGTTTAACAGTGGCCAGAAAATATTCTTCAAGATATGTGGAGTCAATTTTGTGGCTCCACAAAATATTCAACAGGCTTATTACAGTTTTTTTTAAAACTACTGAATTTCAAAGCTGGGTACTTTTTAGTACAGATCAGAGAAACCTGTGTAGTTGGTTTGTTGGGGAATAGAGATAGAGCCAGGAAGGAGATAAAATACAATTCCTGTAACCTGACTCTTTTTATTACAAAATATTTACAAAATAAAGATTCTACATTAAAATCTGAGATTCCAACCTTATTATTCTAGAGATTGTTAACCCACACTGGTGTTCTAATTAATTCACATCATAACCTTTATGATTATGCTGTAATTTCCATGGTTTTAAGTACTGTCTTGCTCCTTTTTCCGTTGTCCAACAGTGTTTGCTATCCTATAGTTCTATAATATAGAATAGCCTATAGTATTATTCTATATTCCATCATATACCTACAGTTGTTATTGCTATCCTGAGTTCCCCCTGACCCTTCCCCATCCTACCCCAAAATCACTTGTGTAGTCTGAACAGGTCTGCAGTTGCATGGATGGATTGAGGTTCAGGCAGTTTTCTTTCTGCTGCTGCTTTTTTAAGATCATGGCTATGAGGAGGTTGTGGATTTGCCTCTTAACTGGAAGTACAAAAACCTTGTAGGCTTATATAATTATTTGATATATTTGTAACTGTGATTGCAATTGGTGGGTTGTAGCAGGATACGAAGAGTATTGATGCCTTTGAACTTTGGTGTTGGAAAAGACTCCTGAGAATACTGTGGACAGCCAAGAAAACAAACTGATGGCTCATTGAACAAATCAACCCAGAGGTTCTCACTCAAGGCACAAATGACCAGGCTCAAATTATCCTACTTTGGACACATTATGGAAGACCCAGCTCTCTGGAGAAGTCTGTAATACTGGGAAAGGTGGAAGGAAAGAGAAGAAGAGGACAATCAGCAGCAAGGTGGATGGGCTCAGTTACAGTGGCGATGAATGCACCATTGGGAGACTTGAAAGAACAGGTTAGGGATAGATCATCATGGAGAAAATCTATGTGGTCACTAGGAATCGAAAATGACTTGATGGCAAATAATTGCACCCATCCAGCTGTATCCAGGATAGACACACTGACATGGCCTTTTCTGCAAGTTTATCTGCTGGAGTTGCCAGCTCCCTGGGCCTTTAAGGGATGAGAGGGTGGGGTAGCTGAATGCCAGCACCCTGGATCTTTCTTCAGGATTCCAGTGCCTGATCTGTTCAGTAGTGCCTGCACTGTAAGCCATGTAGGAATTGCCAGTGCCTTGAGATGCCTTCACATTTGTGTGCCAGAACCATTTCAACTTGCCAATGCTCTGAGCCAACCTATGAGGTCTTGGTCAATTCTTTGGGGAGACTCCACTGATGCCAGTGTTCTTTGCATGGACATCTCAGCTCTGTCTTCCTTCTGTTTTCTTTTTTTCTCTCTCTATTGCCACAGATGAACTCTTTTGAAAGGGTCAGCTCATCCAGTCTTGAAGCAGGGCCACTGCAAAATAAACAGGAAAGGAGGGACATAGCCATTTCTTTTGCCAGGTGTTCTTCCTTGCCACCCTTCCCATCTAGAAAGCTCTCAGATGGTTTTTGCATATATAGTGCAATTTTTGAATTCCCATTTTCTACTTCCTGGTCTCCCTATCTCTTTCAGATTTGGGGAAAATACAGGTTTGGCCCCAGACAGAGCAATTAAGCTGATATGTCTTTAATTTTTTTGAAGTGGGGAGCCCAGTGGTTTGAACTCCTTCTCCACTAAGGAAGAAGTTCTACAGGCCACATGTATAACACTGTGTAAGAGCTAAGGCACCCCATTCACTTTTTGTGCAATCAGTGTTTTGGGCACAGGGTCTAAAATGTGCTTGTATGTACATACATATCTACAAGATATTCTGCATATAACAGTGGAGCACATCTGAACATAATATGGCATTCCAAGGAGAAAGAAGGAATTCTTAATTAAGGCAGGCAGGACCTATGTGATTCATAGCATTATACAGTAGCTCATAATGAAAATCTTGAGTAGCGCCTGGGACTCCATTGGAAATGTTGACCACTTCTATGGACACTGTATAGTAGGCAGTTTCTGGCAGAGATGCCGTGCTTGTTTGTGCTAGACACAAGAACCTTGTGACACAATTTACCATAGCATCTGCTTTCATGGATTGAAATCTACTTGACTATTTATCAATCAATCAATCAATCAATCAGATTTATCACCGCCCATCTCCTCCACAAGGAGGGAGTATCAATCTCATGAAATGCTATTCTGAATTATAGTTACAGGGGGAAGGAAATATAATGAAAGGCAAAACTGTGGTTTAGGCATTTTTTCCAATTTGCATTTGGAGATGGAAATATATTGATCTGTGAGACTGTTTGCTACAGTATATCCAAATGGCTCTGCAAATGTCTATCTTCTTCTTGTGTGTACTCTATGTATTTTCTCATAGTGAATCAATTAATTGTACCAAAGGCAGCATGTCTTTATTAGACTGCTTCCCAGCAGCTTTCGTCAGTGAAAGTAGGCCTGCACACGAAATGCATTAAAAGTACTTCTCAGTTGAAATGCCAGCGAGCAGAACTATCTCGTGCCATCATTGCTGTTTTTAATAGCATTCTATCAGCAATATTATATAATATTAATATATATATAATATAAATATAAATATATTAATAATTACATAATTATAGCATTATAGCATTATTCCATTAGCATGCTCCTTCCTTCCTTCCTTCCTGTGATGATTTAAAGCTGGCACAGTTTCTATGCAGAATTCAAATATCTGGCACACAATATTGATTCATCAAGCCTGCCACTCCTGAAAAGTCCCCTGTTTGAACTAGTTTGGTTTCCAGGGTATGCTGGGAAAGTCCTGCTGTTTTCTACCAGTGGGAGAATTGTTTCAGACAAGATATTGCCTGTGTTTTAAGTTGACTACAACCGGCTAACAGGTTAATTACAGGCTGGAAAGGACCATATTAAAATAATGGAGATGAAAACAGGGGGAACAGCCCTGGAGTGAGGAGAAATCTGAGATAGTGATTGGCCACTGATCTGCCTATCAAAGGCAGTGAGGAGGGGGCATCACAGCACCTGCGGTGTTGCAGCCGGAGCTGCAGAAAGCTAAATTAGCCGGTAAGTGAGAATGTCATTTGCCTTTACTGATAGCACAGCATTCAGACACCTTGCCTGGTAAATAATTAAATCTAGATGATGTGGTACATCAGAGAAAAATGCATTTCTTTTAAACTGAAAAGCCACGTTCCAGAGCCATCTCACTGGAAAGAGACAACAGGAAAGAAATACCCGGTCTGTGACTGCCTGACTGGTTGCTGATTTTATTTTGTTTGTAAGAACAGATTTTATTTTGTTTTTTGAGATAACAGGGATTCTCTTGATTAAGGCAGAAGCAATAATTGAACACAGTGTTGGAAAACCATGATTAGGGTAACAGTTCCAGGGATGCAACAACATGTTGATGATGCTAATCTCTGTCTTTATATGTTTTTTATGCTAAATACTTCAACACTAACAGGAAGCCTGGAATGGTGGCTTTTGGAGAATTTGAAGAAAATTCAAGAAAAGGGAACACCTTCTTTTGTTACAAGGGATTAGATGGTCTGTGCAATGTTTTAAGACTGTATATGCTGTTCTGCGTGTCCCTGTTTCATCATTAAAAGGGCACTCTGCATGCTTTTATATTCTTTATATCTTTCTAGGCACAAGTCACAATATTGTGCATCCTCTGTTTGTTTCAATGAGACTCATACAAAGGATCTTTCCAGAGAATGGTACCCTGTAAACCATCCCTCCCAGCAGATATGGGTGGACTCAAAATTGCCCTTCTTTTGCCTTCGCAGCTTGATGGTGGTCCATTTTTTTAAAACTGGAAACAGTACAGATAAATGCAATAAGTATATGTTTATATCAAATAGAACAAGATTACATATTTGATTTTTAATGTTCTCAAAGAAGCTAGGCATTCTCTCTGGATATAGTAAATGGGTTTTTGAAAAGTGACACTTTGGGGTCCAGTTTTCCCCAGGTGTCTGTATAAAGAAGGTCTCTTGTAAGGAAAAGCAGTTGCAGGGCAGGACGGAGGGAGCTGCAGTAGAAAACTCCTCCATCGTCCCAGCTAATTCCCTGCTGAAAATAATCCTCGAGGAAGCTTCTTTTCACCAGCAGAAGTGATAATTGGTGTTTTGTTACACACATTCATGTATGTAACGTGCGGCTTTACTCTCAGATGGCTTTTGAAAGGGGTTATATAAATTCATAAAAGGTCTATTAATGGCTATTAGCCAAGATAACCGAATGGACGCTCCAAATCCAGAGCAGCATATTATTGAATGTCAAAAGGAGGAAAAGGAAGCAGGAGTGGGCAATTGCTTTCCTAGTATGCTTCTGGTAGATTTGTGAGAGACATTTGCTGGCTGCTGTTATAAACTGCGTTTTGGACTCTGAATGACTTCTGTAGGGTTCTTTTTTTTAATTTTTAATTTAAAAGAGGAGAGGCAACCTCCAACCAATCTATTATTTTTGCTCCCACCCATTTCCCCCTTCTCCTCCTCTTTCACACTGGACTGGAGCTGATGAGCACATGTCTTGCCCTGCATATGCCAGATATAGGAGAGGAGGCCTAATGGAGAAAAATACGAAGGTGTCCCTATCATTAAGCAAGTAAGGCAAGCACCTGGACGTAATTCTAACCTAGTAGAAGGAAAGAACGTGTGCCATATTGGCTGCCCAGTGACCTCTCAACCAGCTTCTTGCTTCTTTGGTGTGATGGAGGACATTGTCCCATAACCAGTTTAGCCTGTTGTTCAACATTTGTACACAGAATGTAAAGACTGCCATCTTGTTCTTGGCATCAGGCAACAAAATGTCTTCAGCCAGACTTAGCTCTGTGTCTAATGCAACCTTCTTTGTTCCTTAGCTACTCTTAAATGTTGGTTTGTGTTAATAAAACCCCCGGCACATACTGTACATCTTCAATTCCTCTGCTGTGCAGATGAAAACTAGATAAATGACACAAATCTTATTTCAGTAGCTATTAGGTGATCTTTTTTTAAAATCTGTTCAATTGTGTCTGATTCTCGGAGACTGCCTGGACAAGTCCCTGCGGTTTTCTTGGCATGGTTTTTCAGAAGTGGTTTGCCATTGCCTGCTTCCTAGGGCTGAGAGAGAGGGACTGTCCCAAGGTCACCCAGCTGGCTTTGTGCCTAAGGCAGGACTAGAACTCATGGTCTAGCCTGAGGCCTTAACCACTACACCAAACTGGCTCTCGTTAGGTGATACTCTGCAATTCTTTGTTCATACAATGTAAGGAATTGGTCCACATTTTAATTTATACATCTGTACTGTTCATGTTTATCTCATCTTCCTTCAGTTTGTCAAAATTTCATTCTTAGAGAATGGAATAAGAAATACTTTAAAATCAAATTCCAGTTTCTAAGGTACTTCTTTCTTCAGCTGGCAGAATTCAGCCATTCCAGGCACTCATCATAGAGGCATAATGGCATGGCATTAAAATTAATAGCAGTCACAGAATTATCTAGGTATTTTATTTATTTGTGTGTTAGTTTTAAGGCTTCTCTTCTCTCCTTCTGATGCCTTGAAAACAATCATTGCAGCTTGTGACAGGTTAAAAGTATCTCAAAATAATCTATAACAGTAATAATAAGTAGTTGCTATATGCCGTCTGACTCCCTGTGACTCTGGGTGGTTCACAAGTAATGTAAACACTAAGATGTAAACACTAAGACAACCCATATGGAATTACAATCCCAACTTTAAATACCTGATTAAATAATAGGAACTTTAACAACAATAATTAAATGTTGTGGACTGTAGAACTTCCTTTGCTGTAGATCCGGCCCATTGCTGAGGTAATGCTTGAAGAATTACAGTAGTTTCTTTAATTAATTCTCCCTTTTTAATTTCATATAATTCAGCAAATTATTTGGCCACTGGGCTCTAGTATAATTGTTATGTTTCTTCTGAGAATTTTTAATCCGTACATACAAATGCAGTCCTTTAAATTAAACTTATAAGATAGACAATATATATTTTCATTCTCTGGCTGAAATTATTTTTCAGTAATGAATGCCTATCCTGTTATATTGCACCTTGATGATAATTAGTTTTGGCATAAAACTCAACTTTTACAACATTTCTGGATTGCATTTTAGTAAACCTTATTTAAATTGTGGAGCATTCTCAAGCTTTGTTTTCTTTCCTGTTGTCTTCAGACATGGAATTGTAGACTGGGTGCTACTTGGATAATAGTCATTTCTGTAGAGAATTATTTTATAACAATACATTTAAAAGCCAAGATTATAGCTAACAGGTCTTTTAGGCAAGGCTTCATTTTTATGCACACTTCGTTGTTGTTCAGTCATTAAGTCGTGTCTGATTCTTTGTGACCCCATGGACCATAGCATGCCAGGCCTTCCTGGTAAATTCCACTGAACACAATCAAATTCACTTCTGAAAAGCACATATAAGATTATGTTGCTAAGTATTTTATCAAACAACAAAACCAAACCTTATATTCTTCTATACTGCCACTAGTTTTTGTTCTTCCCGATTAAAAGTTAACTGAATGCAGATTGCTAGTGAGATGCTAGAAAATATTTTATGTTGCAAATAATGAAAGAAAATCATGAAATATAAAAATTGCAATTCTTGTGATTGTATTCGTTTGCAGGGGTTGCCCTCACTGTTTTAATTGGTATAATGGAATTAATATAATTAATGTAGAATATGACATAGACTCATTAATTATTTGCATAATACCATTGTAAAGATTTTATAGCCAGTATATGCAGCATTTTGGATGACTTGGCTGTGAAATGTGGAACATAATAAAGAATTTCTGCTGTGTGGCTTAATTCCTGTTAGAATTAAGTAGCTGAGTTTTTACATTTTCTGACATCTTGCAATTTGCAACAATAATGTGGGTGACAGATACTACTGCAACACATTCTTTCCATGGGGCTGCTTTTGAAGATCACTCATGAGGTTCCACTGATCTAAAATGCATGGTCCATGTATTATCCAGTATTTATCAGTCAGAGCACATTATACCTGTGCTGCAGGCCCCAAGCTGGCTGGGGAATTCTGGGAGTTGAAGTCCACTCATCTTAAATTGGCTAAGGTTGAGAAATACTGCTCTAGAGCCTTGTAGGGCTTAGCAGCAGCTACTTGCAAAACCATGTTCACCTGGTTGGAACATCCCAATTTATTCAATCTTGTTGGGAGAAGCAGCTGGTAGTTCCCCCCTTTTGGGAGGTGTGAGGGGCTGAAGCATTGTAACGGGCTTTGAGAATAACCCAGAGGAACAGAAGGAAGAGCCTGAGCTAAGACAATGGTCAGATAAATGAAATCTGAGTCCAAAGTAGAAATGTAATTGGAGAAAATGTCTCAGACTTGATCCTCCCTAATTCTCTTGTAGATAAAGGCAGGGAGGTGAAAGGCACATTCAGACTTGCAGGATTCTGTTACTGTAATAAAAGTATTAGCATTCATAACTTTGGTTCCCTAGTCTAGTCTATCTCGAAGGAAATGCTGCCATTTTGTAGTAGCATCATCCCTTTGGAATGGGCTCTCATTGAAAGTTACCTGAACTCCGACTTTAGTTGTTTTCCAGAAGCAATTGAAGATGAAACTCTTCCATAGTGTGTTGGGGCCTGGCATACTTCCTTTAGATTGTCCAGCTAGATCGCTTTTTTTTTATTTTTGGTTTGTGAGTTTTACATTTTTAAACTTTATTGGATTATGGATGTTTTACCCTTTTTGTTATTGGGAAACCTCTGGGTGTGCAGCAGGGTACAAATGCAAACATAAATGTGTGTGTGTGTGTGTTTCTATGTGTGTGTATGTATGTGTATGTATGTATGTGTATGTATGTATATATATATATATACACACACACACACACACACATACATACACATATACATATACATTTATTACGGTGAATTTAATATCTGAATTCATCCTATAGTTAAACTGAAGGCCACCACTTGAATTTAAGCCAGCTGGCCCCTATAGTTCTCCACCAGCCAGCCAAGCTGCAACAATACACTGTAGTTACTTTTCTGCAGACCAGTATGCTTTGTGGTATTGTATCCGTGTCACAGTTGATATACTTCCCAAGAATTCTTAATAGCACAGCACTAAGTTTTGGAAGCAGACTATGAATTTACCTAAAGACAGTGGCCAAAATCAATATCCTTTAGATTAAATGGTTGGCAGACTTGGGATGCCTCCAGATGGATGGCTAATAGAGCAGCCAATGAAAAGACACAGTGCAGCTCCCCCCGCTTTTTTCCCCTTCAAATAACTTATGATAAGGAAAAAGATGGAAGAAGTAATAGGGGAAGTGCAGAAAGTGTACAATCAAAGAGGATGATGTACTTCTATAAAGTGCTGTTGTTTTTGGTATAATGGCATAAGAAAAGTCTTATCTGGGGAACACTCTGGGTTTATTTTCAAGGTGTTATATTAGTCTTTTTAAAGAAGACCTTACATTTATTTATTTATTTATTTATTGTATAGCAGCCAATCTCACCTAAGTGACTCTGGGTGGCTTACAACAGTTAAAAAATAACAAATAGAAACAGGTTAAAACAGATAGACAAACATACAAAAAACATCAGTAAAACCACATTAAAACAAAATTAGCCATACTCAGCTGCAAAGTCCATCACTATGTCACATTCATCAGAGCCGTTGTAGAAGCTGTCCACTACTACCAGACCCCCAAGTGTGGTGGCAGAGCCATGTCTTCAGCTGTTGGCCTTCTTCTAAAGGTCAACAGGGTTGGGGCCAGTCTAAGATCTGGGAGAATGATATTCCAAAGGGTGGGCACCACAGAAATGCTTGGGAATAGTATCAAGGAATGGCAATAAAAATGGACTCTTTTGATTGATTGATTGATTGATTGATTGACTGATTACGTGCCATCAAATCATTTTCAACTCCTAGGGACCACATACATGGAAATGGACTGTAGGTAAAAGAAAAAAGAAAAAAATGGAAAAGTACATAGTGAATGAAAATTATTTATTTTGTACCTCAAATGTTTTAAAATAAATTTAAAATGTTAAAAAAAGATAAAAAAGTAAACATGGACTATAGAAAGAGGGTAGAAGAGAATCAGATTTAATTTCCTTTCTCAGCTTTTTCTCTTCCTTTTCCCACTGATCCAGCTTGCTATGGGTCCAACTTACTCCCTTGCTATCTAGCTCTACTGCCCACATTCACGCCCAGATCACCTCTATCCCAGATTAAACTACTTGATTCAAATCTAATCTGACTGCTCAAAGCAAGTTAGTTAATAGTTGTTATGGACTGAAGGCCGGAATACCCTTCTCACACAGAAAGAGTAGATTCAGTGAATTTTCTGTGTTTCGCAGCTGTCCCTCTATTGCAGTGTTTCTCAACCTGGGCCACTTTCAGCTGAGTGGACTTCAACAACCAGAATCACCCAATCAGCAAGGGAATTCTGGGAGCTGAAGTCCACCCAGCTGAAAATGGCCAAGGTTGAGAAGCACTGCTCTATTGCTTTGAATCTATGCTCTTCATTTCTTTCCTTATTACACTATAACTTAAAAAAACCCAACATTACTTACAACCCAAAATACTGTTCTTAGCTTTTATTTGGCAGCAGAAGGTAAAAGGAAAGTAGACAAATGAAATGCACACAGATTTTTTTTAAAGATGAAAGTTAGTGGACATGCCAGTTTAAGGTTTTATGGTTTAGAGCAGTGATCACCTACTTCTAAACTGAAATGTGTGTGTCCAGGTATGTGTACCCAGATCTTTGCTGGGCTGGGAAGCAAGGCATTCTTATTCCTTATTTTTGCTTCTGCCATGAGATGAAGCCATAATGCAATTGAAAAGATAGATTATATGTTAAATAAGTAGTCGCTTGGCAAAAGATGTCCCTTTATTTATTTATTTATTGCTGGCACTCCTGCCTTGTTTGACAGCCTGCAGATGGGTTTTTCTTTAAAAAACATTGTCGATGTTCTTTAGTCTTTGTTTAGCTGTATCTGTTTATTATTTAAGTTTTCTGTGGTTTCTTAAACCCTTCCTAAATAAACCTCAGCCTCTACTGTCTCTAACAAAGTTCTTGAAAATACTACTTCTTTAGGAAATTCTCCAGGTTCCTTCCAGTTTCTGTAGTAGGTTAGTGTTTCTAACTGAATTGTTTTCTCTAGCCTGCCCAAAGAGCAAGCCATTTGTTACTGCCTGTAATTATTTAATATGTCTAAGATCTGGGGTCCTTATTGGTAATTCGTATTTGCAATATTTGTTCCTATAAATCTGCCATCGTGACAGATCGTTTGAAATTAATTCAAGCCAAAAGACTCTATCATCACACATGCTTTTAATTTGGAAACTAAGAAGCCCTAAATGAAGCTGCCCCAACAATATGCCGTTTTAAAATATCAAGCAGGGCAAGGTAATTAGGACACTTTTCTAAATAGATATTGCTGTCCATTATCATTTTAACGTTTTTCTGTAGTAGCCACCACAGGTGGTATCTGTCTTCCAGCAAAATAAAAAGGACCTTTGACTTGCTGGAAACATTTCTCCCTTTAGCTGGAAATACAAATTGCCTATAACTCCCATATAGAAATGGTAAGACAAGGTGTTTCAGAGTCAGTCAGGCATTGGGTAGAAGAGAGTAATGGATTGCTAGTGAGGCTGTGAAGCTCTCTGATTATACATAAATAAAGAAATAAATAAAACAAGTTAGCTGCCTTTAAAATAGTGCTGATTAAGACAGCCCATGATTTGTAGTGATGGTTATAGCCATATCTAGTCTGTATCATAGTGCTAGCACAATCTTACTGCAGCAAAATATATGTGAGGATCACTGCTCGGCAGAGTGGGTTGTGCAAGGCACCGGCATTTCCTCTAAGACAGAACTACTTACTAAGGCCATTCTGTTTAAGTACTGATAAGTGTAGATAGGTAAGATGGATAGAAACTTATGACAGACCCAAATGAATATAGAACTGAATGGCACATGTAATTTGCAACAAAATGTCCAGTAAAAATGTTTTGAACAAAAGACTTTGGTATCTGGCATAAGTCTAACCATAAGCCATATTCCTGGTGCCTGAACATACAGGAGGAGTAGCAAAACTTAGCAATTTGGATTATGGTGTTTGGATCTAAGTGGATCAGAAGATATCTAATACAGAATTCACCAGGGCATCCAGAAATACTCTTTATCAGAAGAAATATTGTATTAAGATTTTCCTAATAAAGGGCATAAGGAAGCAGGATGTGCATGAGTATTTCAGTGGCGTCTGAGTCATAAGGAAGCTCTGATCACTGAAGATATATATGTTTCTGCATCTTCCTTTCAGTATTGCTGAAAAAAGAATATTATCGAACAAATGTCTCATGGGATCTAGGGAGAATGAACTGTTCAAGGTACTTTTCTGGTTAGAATTAGAGTCATGGTTACTTGCTACAATATTTGTCTGGCAGATATCAAAGTGTCTGTTTGTTAATATCTTCCAGTTTCTGTTTTACTAGCTCATAGCCCAGTTCCCTTAACAACTCTGGCCATATTAAAGCATTTTCTCTCACATTTCCAGAGGGATATAAAACACAGCATCTATTAAGGGATTTGAACTCTATCGAAAGAAAGTCTTTCCCCAAGGTATGAATTAATATCTCATCAGTAGTAAACTGACTTCTATCTGAAGGGCCATGCTGGGGATATTGGGGCCACCTCAGAATTTTTGGTTGGGAGTCATCGTTGGCTAATAGGATGACTGGTCCAACTTCCACACCATTAAGAAAAATGAGCTAGGAGGTTAGCAGTTGGGATGTAATAGAGTTTCTCCTGATAGAGAAATGACTTGATTTAAGAGCCGTGCTCTTATGGACGGTCTAAGTAGCTTAAGTGATATGGGGGTGCTAGATTAACAAGCCCCTTGGTAATGTACAACATCTATCTGCAAAGGCAAAAGTCCTAGTGCTTTGTCACTGATAAATGAGTAATTCAGAGATACATTGTCAAAACTATAGACCATAAAAAATTGAAAACGTCAAATCTTTATTTGTATAATAGTCAACCAAGACACACTTCAGGCTGGATCAGTTGATGAGTCCAAGGCTGCCATTGCTCAGCACCCCACCCCCCAGAAAATGACTAGGATAGTTGCTGCAATATATTTTCTTTATTTAAAGTTCTCACAGGCTACAGTCAAATTCCAGATAGCTGCACGTGTCACCTTCATTGCACCGGTTACTGGAATCTAGTACTAGAATCTTATGAGAAGCAAACAAGAAAAGTGTTGCAGGAACTGTTGTCTGTCCTCCTGACAAGAAGGGGTGGGTGAATAAATGGGGAGCTTAAGAACGAAGAGGATGCCCTTTATTCTTTTAAGTATATGGGAAAGGCAGAAAAACTCCCCTTTTATTTATTTTTAAGTAATGGGAGCAACTAGAGTAGTGTGGGAGGAGAAGGAGAAGCAGTTGTACCCTGGGTTCCTCAAACTTGGCAGTATCACTGGCGCCCCAATCCAGTTTTGAAGCCCAGCATGCAAGGAATTTTCAAAATAGTCCAGGTTGTGATAGCACATAGTATGCAGTGATGGTTAAAACACTGTTTAAGATAGACCATGTGGTTAGGACAACCTGCTCATAACATTGGGATCTTTTAGCTGCTCTTTTGAGCCAGGAAGTCTTCTGATTGATAATTGAGTTTGGTGTGTGATCCAGACACCTTCTCTTAAGGAAGTGCTTCTATTTAAAAATAAGTGATTTCCTCAGTAGAATCTCATTGCTGGGAATAATTGCATTACTTTCTTATCCCTTTCCTTTGGGAAGACAGATAGTCAGCAAGGTGGCCTTGAAGCAAATATTCAGGAACTGTTATGGAAGTAAAAAGGGCAGAAGCATTCCTTAAGTCCTGGGAAAAGAGATTTATTAAGAAGAGACTTGGGTTTCCTGACTCACTGGAGTATAAGAGGGAGAGGAGAAAAAGCACTATCAAACTTGCAAATTCTGTTATTATAGCCTACCAATAAAGTATAATTCTGGCTTCCTGTGGAGTTTATTTTCAATTTTGGTCTACCTCGTGGGGTTGACAGGAGAGTGGGATGTTTTGTTTGGACACAAAATGGTGAGGGGTTCACAGTATTTCCCTTACTGAACACTGTGGGAAATGTAGTGTACATACATTAATTACATGTGAATTGTACACCAAAATTTGCATTCGAGTAAGTATTTGCAGTGTTGTCCAATAGTGGCTAAAATGCATTAAGATCATGATTCACACTCACGTTTCTTCCTAATTTCCCCCAAATCGAATGATTTCCATATTGGAATAGAATTTATGGCAGGATCAAAATATAACCTTGAATTCTTACAAGCACAGCATGGATAATGCTGGACCCTGCTGTATCAGTGCTAGATCATGAGCAACAGTCTGAAGTGACCCATGAACTAGGTATCAAGAGCTGTAAGTTAGAGCCAGTGGTGAACAGTGAGGGACAAGTCAGAGGTCAGTATCTTCTGCCCAGGTGAGAACCAAAGAGCAAATCAGAAATTAGGCTTCAAGGACAACCAAAGGAATATAACCTGAGTTTGGGAAGCTTAAGCAAGGCTAATTGGAATAGGAAACACTTTTACAATTCTTCCTAAACAAGGATGCAATAGCTATCCTGATTAAATATGATTCATTTAGGATCTGAAACTACAGGTTGCCTGGGCACAAGCTACAACAGGCAATTCAGAAGTATATCCCAACCAAAAGCCCCTATTATATCATATTCTTCTTGGATTATGCTAAACAGAGAGGAAAAAAATACTCTGGTACTAAAATATGAATATAGTCACACACACATGGAGAGACACAAAAAGCAAAATAAAGTCAAAGAGGAGGAGAATACAGGCAAACAAGACAATTAAACCCCAATCAAGCAATTTTCTGTACTGGATAATGTAGTGAGACAATAAAGCATGGGTGAAAATCAAACCAAGGTTAATTAATCAATCATGAATATTTTTTAAAGATTTCAAAAAGTAGCCATTAAGGGATGATCTATAGAGAGGGGAAAAATGGAACAATTTTGTCAATTAACTTAGAAGTGATTAACACAAAAATAATATTGAAGAAGACATTCTAAACCTAGTCTGATTTCCTAATGTAAACTAAGACCTACCATTAAAGTAATTTCAGCCCATCCTAATATGTGGCAAATTGGTACACATGAATAAATAATACAACATCATTTAAAAGTTTTATTTTTTTCAAGTAATACTTAGAGCAGTCAAATTCTCAGGGGAAAATTGCCCAAGCAGAGACTAAATAGAGCATCTTTGCTCAGGTTGTAGCAGCATTGTGAATCCAAGTCTTCCAGGCGGTATGATGCAACTAAATTCCACTCCACCAAAATTGGTGGAGGACAAATCAGAGCACTGTGCAGAACAGGGAGCAGTAAAGATTGGTGCGTGTTCTGTAGGTTTTTTTTTCCTCTTTCAGTTTCCCGTTTTGTCTTTCTGGACTTTCTGGGAAACATTTTGTATCCAAGAACCAAACATAAAATGGCATAAATTGCCAAAACTCAATGTATGCTATAATCTTTCCCTCCTTTTCGTCTGTCCTCCTTTCCTCCCCGCTTCAAATATACACATACCATTCCATGTTTTATCTTGCTATTTCCTTGTTGCAGTTGGTTGGATCATTACTGTCATAATCCCAACAAACCCTAGTAGGGCTTCAGTAAGTATTAGGCTCAATATAAGTTAGCATAGCTTTACACTCTCCTACTGTCTTATAAATCCTAGTACTTCTTATGTATCTATCTACAGTTATCTACCTTAATTACTTATAGCATTTAGACTATAGATAGTAATTTTATTGGTCTCTCCCTGGTTTTATTATTTATTTATTTATCATATTTTATCATATTTTTTTCACCGCCCCTCTCCCCCACAAGGAGGGACCCTAGGAGGTTTAATCCCTATGCTTGATAATTCTATGCTAATAATTCTTACTTTATTTTATTCTATCAATATGATATTTTATTCTATTTAGCGTAATTGTTATATTATTAGTTTTATGTTGGTATATGATCTCAATGAACAATGAATAAATAAAATGGCAGGACAAATCCATTCAAAAACTATATAGTGTTTTATAGAAAGCTTTTCCCTAGAAAATCCATGTGGAATCAGCCCATTTTCTGCATTGTGGTCCACAGAGAGGTTGTGAAGACAGGTGTGAAAGCCACACATCTTTGGCACAGACTTTCAAATGGGCTGACAGTTAGGAAAGAACATGTCCAAAAGGACATAGTGGTGGTGTTTCTACAAAGTAATTGAAGGAAACTAATTTTACAAACCACATATTCCTGGTGCGAGGGAAATAAGTTCTCTGTTAGTTGTACAGTATGTTTGTGTGAACCTAGGTTGTGTTGTGTGTTGTGTATTGTCTGTTATGTTAGACTAGATGTAAGGTGTCTATAGCTTGCCTCTGCACAATATGTGGGCATTTTCTACCAGAGAGAGAATTTTTTACCCTGTATTCAGTTTTAACAGATCATTTCACAGAATAGATATTCCCCCTTTAGATTTATGTTCTTTGTTTTACTACCAGCTCTAGATAAACAATATGAAATCAACAGTCATCTGGGAAGAAATAGATGTTCTGTTCATTTTCATTCAATACATATTAAACTCCTCAGAATTTACTTTCCTGTCCTTGGTCTTTTTCCACTGTATATTGACTCACAGGCCTGTAATTAATCTGCCTGCAAAAATTACTATTTGTTTGGCTAATAATTATTTTTAAAATCATGGGACAATCTGTGCAAACTGCAGGTTCACTTTTCCATACAGGATGACCCAACTCCTCTACCTCATTCATAGGAGTTTTCTCACCATTTTATCTATGTTTTGAACACACAACCTGCAACAATACCTTCTCTGAGATGAAAATCTTTCAAGAATAACCAGTGCTTAGACAAATGGAATATGTTTCCCACATGGCATGAAGGAATAATTAAGTAGGCTCATATCTACATAACTATAGGCAATCTATCTTCATAATAAAAAATATTAGAAATATACCTCAACAGGAGCCATAATCTGGTTCAACATTGAACAAAAACTTCTAAAAGAATTTCAAATTGTGTGATAGAAAACTCCAGAGTAAAGTTGTTGGCAGATTGTTTTCTTAGCTAGTGGCTGATTGGTTTAACTAGAGGTAGACCTCATAATTTACAAAATGTGTTTTTCAAGTGCATGGTCTGTTCCCTGCTGTGAAAATTGTTTCCTGGCATAGTTGAGGTCATTCCATATAATCTCTATAATGTCCTTCTCTCCTCTCTAATATTGTGAAGTCTGAGTGTGGATTTCTATTGAATAGAAAATCAAAGTTCAGGAGGGCCACTACCAGAATTGTTTATTTTTTAGTATGAAAAGTTTAATTTACCGTGTTGTACAAATACCTATACATTAAAAAAAAAACCCAGAAAACATGAACTTTTTTCTTATAAACGGTGTTATTTTTCCATGCCACCCCTGTGTGTTGGAAAAAAGGAATGGCAAGAGGAAGGAGACATTTTAAGGAGGCTTGCTCTGCTGGTGCACAGTTCCTTCCCGATTTAACATTCTGCCCAATCCATGAATGATGAGGGCAGGTAGAAGTTATGCAAGAGAGGAGATTTTGGAGCAGCCAGTTATTTTCCTCTGTAGTATTATTATCATGTGCAGGATAAGACCTGAAGGAGGGTTTAAGTTTTTAGAACGGAAATGTCCAAACTGTGAAGGATGTCTGATTTCCATTCAGTATTGTTTGTTAAGATAACCATTGTGTTCTTTCTTAGAGAGTTCTTAACGCAGATTCCAGAGTATACCATAACTTAAAAATGAATTAATTGTTTATTACATAACACTTTGAGACATTGCATTCTTGGTCCTCCATGTTGTTTCCTTCCCCACTTCCTGTCTTCTGCACTCTATGATAGTGTGAGGTTTGAGTCTGAATCTGACTCCGAAAATGAAACTTACCAGGGTTTTCAAGGGGAAAATGAAACTTAACAGGAAGAAATTGAAAAAACAGAAACCAGGAAATGACTCAGCAGAGTGGGAGAAATTGGAGGCATTGATTGGACAATCTTCGGAGGGAGGATTGAATCCTCCAGTCAGCACATGAGCAAGAAGAGCGGAGAAAAGCGCCAATCAAAAGGCAGTCCGATTGGCTGCACAGGAGAAATGGTGCGGGAAGGATTGCTTTAAAAGGCAGGCGTGCCAAGAGCAAGTGGCCAGAGACAACTGATCCTTCGAGCTCACAGCACCTGTGGAAGAGTCCTTACCAGCATTAGAAGCCTTGCCTGTAGCTAGCGTGAAACCAGAGCCAGTGCCTTCTGCCTTCGCGGACCTGCTTCCTGTACAAGTTGCTCCAGTCAAGCCTCTCCTTGCCGTCCCTGCTGAGCACAGCCTCGCGTCGAGCTCCAAGCCTCACCGTGTCATTCCAGCACGATCCGGGTGTGCCTCCAGATCTCAGCCTTGCCTAGATGTTCCAGTCCAGTCCAGCCTTGTCTCCAGATCCAAGCCTTGCCTAGACACTCCAGCCCAGTCCAGCCTTGCCTCCAGCCCCAAGCCTTGCCTAGATGCTCCAGTCCAGCTTTGTCTAGCCTCTGTGTTCCAGCCTGGTCCAGCCTGCGTGCCCATTCGCAGACTTGTGTCTCAAGCCTCCTCTTTGCCACACACTCTAGCTCCTTCAAGTCTTGCAGCCTCAACAAGAAAACCAGCTGAGTTCTGCCTCACTGCCTTGCCACAGTCCGAAACTGCAGCATTGCCTGGTTGTCCTTTACAGCCTGGGTGGACTTGATTTGAATTGCATTGCCTAACTTATTACAAGGACTTTTGTTATTGAAAATAATTATTATCAATAAAGAATTTTAAGAGTAATTCTGATTAGCCGCCTCATAGTCTGAACAGGACAGATAGGACTTGTAATGCTACTTGAAAATAACCACAAGATTATTTAGACCACAAATCAATGTATTTCAAAGTTTGAAGTACAGCACATTTACAGCACAAATATACTAGAGTTTAGTACTCTATGAGAGTCAGTTTGGTCTGGTGGTTAAAAGCACTAGGCTAGAAAGAGGAAGACCCTGAGTTCTAGTCCTGCCTTAGGCATGAAGCCAGCTGGGTGACTCTGGGCCAGTCACTTTCTCTCAGCCCTAGGAAGAAGAAGATGACAGTGGCAAACCATGTCCAAAAATGCTGCCAAGAAAACTGCAGGGACTGATCCAGGCAATTGCCAGGAATCAAGACTGACTTGAAGACATCCCCCGAAAGTACTCTATAGCAACACCCCCCAAATGAAAAAGAGAAAGAGCTATACCCTCATGTGAAAGAGGGGGAAAAGAGTCTTCGAAAATACTGAAAATTCTGCTTGTTCTGCTTATTATAGAACAAGGTTTCCATAGCTGAATTTGTTGTTCCTGTGTAAGCTTGAACTAGACATTTTTCTCTTTAAAAATTAAGTGTGCAGTTTCTCTGTTATAAGAACTGTTCAATAGTGTTGCAAATGACTTCAAAGTGGATGTGTGAGATTTTTCATACTAGTCTGAAATATTACCAGATTTGACCAAAGCAAAATATAAGATAAAACAGGGGCAAGGTATCAAGGAGAAGCTAGAACTGTGTATGTGAAGAATAAAGTGTCTTGCATGTTTGACAATTAATGCTAACAACATGTCTTTAATAGCAAAGATTCTTTGATCAATATATCGGTACATTTCCACCTTCAAATGTACAGACGAAAAATTGTCTATGTAGTTGATTTCCATAAAGTCATGTTCATGCTCATGATAAGTAATTAAAACTGAAATGTCCAAAATGTCCTAGATTTTGCATGTCCTAAACTTTTGTGCAGGGAAAAGTTTTGTATATTTATTTATTTAAAAGACTTGTATGGACACCCATCTTTTGTGTCACAACTCTGCATGGCTAACATAACTGGGTTAATACTTGGATGGGAGATCACCAGAAAATACCAGGGTTGCAAATTAAATTGGGAAACGGGGTGAAAAATACATTCCAGTAGAAGGCAATGATAAAACACTTTGGATTACTTTTTACTTCCTTTGAGTAATCCTGATAACAGCATCTTTATGAAAGGCAACTTTCTATGGGAAAAAACCCTCCAAAATGACTTATGCCAAGTTATGTGACTAAAGTGCAGTAAAGGCCCTGATGACTTTCAGGGCATGTCCACTTTCACAAGTTTTTTTTTTCTTGCTGCTTAACTTTTTTTCTTTCCATTGCCATTTCAGTAGGAAAAATGTTACATCATTCCAGCCACAAATTTTCTTTTTAATATGTAACATAGAAACTGGAGTATTCAGACAGATTGTTACAACATCTGTGCTCTTTTTACTTGCCTGTCAAGTAGACATTTTGAGCACTAGCATTTTTATTACAAAAGACTTATGGTGACATATTAGGTTCTGGAGCCACAAATCTTCAAAGCTACTGCTTCAGACTGAATAAAAACTTTTAGAGGATGCATAGAATAGTGGTTGACTCAGGGCTGAACAAAGGCACGTTGTTTGCCTCATGAGGACCAGAAAACGGTGAACATCTGTCCCAAGTTAAGATTTACGTACTTTACCCAACTCAGGCAAGTGATTTTGTCATTTGAGGCAGAAAATCACAAGTGCTCTCCCTGCAATTCTGGTTGCTAAGAATACAATAACAGTACATTAAAAATCTAAGAATTTGGTATGTGTTTCTTTTTAAGTGGTTGTGCTCTTGTTTCAATATCGAAGGTAGATGTCCTGAGCTGCATTGTTTCCTGGCCATACAGTGCGATTCGATACTGGAATGAGTTTTCTGTATATGGATAAACATATTCTAGCTTGCATATCCTTGTTTTTGTTCTTGTAAAAGAACACAACTGTTGTGTCCTGGTGGAGTAAGTGTGGAATGACATTGGGCTATAGGCTGTGCTGCCTTTCTCAGCTGTATCTTCAACCTCTTCTTTTTCTCACTTCTCCTAGGTTCCAACTATGTGAGTCCCCGTCCGGCTCATGCCAACATGAATGCCAATGCAGCAACAGGGCTGGCACCTGAGCATATCCCTACTCCGGGTGCAGCCCTCTCCTGGCAGGCTGCTATCGATGCTGCCAGGCAGGCCAAGTTGATGGGTGCTGCTGGCAATGCAACCATATCCACCGCTAGCTCCACACAGAGGAAACGGCAACAGTATGGGAAACAGAAAAAACAGGGTACCACGACAGCTACGCGTCCTCCCCGGGCACTGCTGTGTTTAACGCTGAAAAACCCCATCCGGAGGGCATGTATCAGTATTGTTGAATGGAAATATCCTTTTCTGATGTAGCAATGTGGGAACCAACAAGGGTTGCATCGGGTTGGTTGGAAATGTAAATAAGCATGCAGATTAGTTTGAGGGGATGCAGATAAAATGGAATAATTTTAAGCCGTAGGCTGGGATTGGTTTCTATCAGGTTTATGGAGGGCAAGGCATGCCTGCTTACAGAAGAATGAAAACTGTGGCAGGATACAGGAGTGTTTCATTGACCATCTTACACTCAAATATTGTTTCTGTCTTGATTGGGTAAGGAAACAGGAGATGACCAGATGCTGGATATCAAAAGACATTTTCTGTGATCCTTCCGCAATCTGCTCTTCCAAACTTTTATCTGTAACTGAACAACAAACCCCGTTACAAGTACCCAGTTGATCAAATATCATCTTGATCCAGATCTTTATCTAATTGTTTTTTTTAACCAGATTCTGATTTAAACACAAGAAGGTACGTGCCCTTTTGGCTTTGAAATTGAATTTCTAGTGAGTGGTATGTTCCTAAGGAAAGTAAGAGGGATAAATAGAAAGTCTCACCATCTTACTCAAGTATTTAAAACAATTTTCCTTCAATATTAGGGGAGTTTAAAAATTGACTTGTCACTGCAAAGTTCATAGATGTCCTCCAGCATCTCCTTTTTCTTTTTTTCCATTCTGCTACCGTTTGATCTGCTGGATTAGTTTTATTTGTTACTTTCCTTGACAAAGGAGCTCTGAATTTGGCATCCCATGATGGATGGTCAACTTAAGGGGGCCAAGCTCGTATTTGTTTATTTGCCTGGCATCTGAGTAACTATGCATCTCTAGGCAATTCACACAAGTAAAAGTCTGATAAATGGAAGAGATTTGCGCTGGCTGAACCGAATGATGTGTTGTAAAATAAGAGGGGACAGGGATGAGATCTGGAAATGGTTGAACAATGCAGTTAAGTCAGTCTCTGGAGATAGATATTCTTTTGGAAAACACACAACAAAGAAACAATTGAAATCCTCCCAGCATCTCAGGAATGGGATCCTATGCCGAATCACATATTTGGAGTCATTATGGACTTGCTGTTGACAAATAAAATCCATCTGGTGATTATATTGCAATCTATGTAACAGCATTATACAGCTTTTCCCAACTTGCTGCCTTCCAGATTTGTTAGGACAAAAAACTTCCAGCGGTCTTAACCACGTTATTGTAATCCCAATTCATCTGGAAGGCACCAGGCACATCGTGCAGATGGCCATTGTCTTAGGAATGGAGCATTCTCCCAGATTCTTACCAGGTCTTGGAGGAAGAAACATAGTGTGCCTGTACCATCATGCCCTGCTTGTGAGTTTCCAAAGAGTATTAGGCTACTTGATTTGGGATATAAAGTGCTGGAACTCATCAATCTTTGATCTAAACCAGCGTTTCTCCATCTTGGCAGCTTGAAGATGTGTGGACTTCAATTTCCAGAATTCCCCAGCCATGTCCCAGGCAATTCTGGGAGTTGAACATACATCTTCAAGTTGCCAAAGTTGAGAAACCCTGATCTAATCCCTTCTGCCTGCATTGACCAACCAGATGCATCAAGAATCCTGTATAACTTTCTCCAACTTCTTGAGACATATGCAGGTATAGCGTCACAGATGAAAAACTATTATGAAATGATAAAAACAAACTTTATATAAAAATGTGCTCTCTCTCTCTCTCTCAAATCAAGACATAGTGAAATTTCTCAGTATAGTAATTATTTCTTGGACATTCATTAACTTATCTTTCCTTTTGCTAAAAAGAAACCTATTTAAGTCTTCTCAAATGTGTTCCTATGAGAAAATAAAAAAAATATTATAATCTATTTTAATAGAAAAGGAAATAGTTGAACAGAGATTTTGAATGCTTAAGTCATTATGCAGGTCAGCATAAAATTATGAACAGGGCATTAGCTATCTAAAAGAACTGGGGCAAAATGCATCTCTGGAACCAAATGTTAATTGCTTACTTTCTCTAGTTCAGAATGTCTTGCTTTTCCATATTCCATATTTCAATCTGATCATTAACTATTCTGGAGAAAGCAAAATTGGTACAACTATATGCAAGAAGCCTATTTTATTTTGTGTACTCTGTAGTACATAAAGCATTTGATTGATTGATTGATTGATTGATTGATTGGGCTTATATGCTCCTCTATTCTAAAAGGACTCTGGGTGATTTACATTCCCCACTTCCATGAAGAAGGTAAAAAAAAATCAAAATAACCAACTGCAGTTATAGTTACAAAAACTTCAGCACTTACAAAACAATCGAGCATCAAACAAAAACCCATAATTTTGGAGGTGGATGAGGTGTCACAGTTCCTAAGGATTTGGCTACCAATTTTAATGGCTTTCCTAAAACTTAACCAGGTGGGAACTAATCCAATCTCAAAATTAGATATAAATATACATATATTTTGTTAATATAAATATATTTCATAAAAAAACAAGGATATGGGGACAGCTCAGCATAGTAAACCTGTATATGAAGTACTATAACACTTATTCTCCATGTAGTCCTTTTTCTTTTTACCATATGAATGAAATACTGTTTATTTGCAAAGTTCACTGATATGGTATACAAATCAATAAAATTCCTATTTGAATCATCAGTCTGATTCAGAAAATTGATTCAGTTTTGTTCATATTAATTTGGAAAATGATTCAAGTCCATTCAGATTTAAAACTGAATTGTTGAATCAGCTCTGTTCTACATGGATTTCCTAAGCAATTAAGGAAAAACCTTTGTGCATATTCACAGAAGCATTCAACTTGTTTGAATTGATGCAGAACCACATAATTATATTCAGAAATCAATTCAGTTTGGAGATTTGATCAAATCAGGCTTGTTTTGAATCTCTGCATCAAATATTTGCATCAACCTAATTGTTGTCGTTTCCAGATACTGTATGTGTAGGTTGCTGCTTTGATATATTGATTTCCACGTGATGTTGTCTTCATACAGTTCTATTTCCAGAAGCTGCCATACTATGATTTATATTTGTGCATTTGACCTTAAAGAGTAAAACACAATACTATAGGGAAGAAGATTATATTTGAACTTCTGCAGTACCAGATACTTTGGTTCCACCCATCTCTACTATACAGGAGCAACTACTGTACAGAAAAAAACAATGCAAGTTTGGAGATGGGAAACCAAAATCAAATTTTAATGGAGCTAGGGTTTTCCTATTAAATACATTCTGTTATCAACAACTAGAAAAGCAAATGGGGCAAAGTAAAATATTTCAGGGTCATACTGCTATATCTTGCTTTTCATTGGATGCATCTTCTCTACCATTATGCAAACAAATTAAACCAAAAGGGAAAAACAGGATAAAGCAGGCCTACGACATTGAACCTGGTCACAAACTAGAAGTTAGTTCCTGAATACAGGACATGCAGTGCAACCAGTGAGCCAAGCCATATTTTTACAGGTTAGATGTGCCCTTTAAAGTAACCTTGCATGTGTAGATATGTAAAAACTTCTGAGATGAAGGTTTTCTTTTTAAATAAATCCTTATATCCTTTAAGCTCCCTAGAGCTTCTTTGAATATTCATCCTTTAAATGTATTTCCCAAACATGACAGAAAGAAGACACAGAGACTCACATAAGACAAAAGAAGGTAGAAAGAGAATTTTAAATGTTGCTTTATTTTGAAGGAACAATTTTTCTTAATTGATAGATGATGTTGAAACAGTATTGCAAATGAAGTTAGAAAGTAAGAGTTGGAAGCAGTCTGTCTGCTCAAAACAGCCCAGCAAAGATGGAAATAAATAAATTTCAGCCTAAATAAAGACAAAAAAATGCTTAAGAAATCTATTGTACTCTGGCACACGACTGGCCTACTGTGCTTTTGACATATTAGGAAGAAACTTGGCTGGGAAGGTGAAAAAGCACTTTAAAGGCATGTGTTTCTTTTCAAAATACAAAGGATTACAAAAGTCTTCTTTAAACAGAATTCTTTTCACCTTTTTTTTCTTCCAGTGTAATTGGCTTATACGATTAAAGAAACTAACTCTCTTCCTTAACTCCATTCCTCAGACCATTTGAAATTATTATTTTACTGACTATTTTTGCCAATTGTGTGGCCTTAGCTATCTATATCCCCTTTCCAGAAGATGATTCCAATGCCACCAATTCCAATCTGGTAAGTCCTTGTTTATGCTTACTACTTTGTCAAAAAAAGAACTTAACTCAGAACTCAAGAAAAAGGCGGTTGAAAGGTCGAAATGCCACATGCTCATATTGTAACCCAAGATGCATGGGTTTCAGGCAGTAGAGTATTGGATTGTTCGTAATTTGGATTAAACCTCACTTTTGTGTTTTGTGTATGTGTTGTTGAAACATTGCCTATATTCTGTATATTTCTTCAAACAATGGATGTTTATTTTATTTTTTTAGGCAATAAACAGTCTCAGGGCTAAGTTCTGGCTTGACAATGAGACTTGTGGTCTATTTGATGTATGGTAATTTTTTCTTCTTCTTTTGCTTGATATGTTTTCTCTAAATGCAGTGTTAATGCTATTGTTTCAGTATGGGCTATGCTTATTATAAAAGCCAAAAAAAGAAGGAAAACATATTTGCATTTCAATTTTCAAGTATGTATTGTAAGAGAGTTAGACAACTTGAATGCAAGAATACAAGAGTTAGACAACTGGAATGCAGGGCATTATACCAGGATAAAACATTGGCTTTATCGTCTCCTAAAAGCAATTGCATGGATTTGAACTTGCTAATGCTAGAACGAGAACATGTGAAAAACTGACTTTGTATTATTTCCAGTATTTAAATGTTATAGTGAAGATTTTTCTGAGGCTGGAGAAGCCATGTCATTGCTTCACTCACCCAAAGGAAATATGCTGGGATGGGACTGATTGGCAGTGAATTGAAAATTTCTAGAGGGATAGTACTTCAAAATAATAATTGCCTTTCTAAAACTGAGACTGTTGGGCATCGATATCCATTTTTCAGGCACTGGCTGCTATGATAAAGTACCTTCATAAAGTAATTCCTTCTGAGCAAAAGGAAAAACAAAGGTTCCAAAAGCTAGTTTGAAAATAAATCTTAGATAACAAGTTTAAAGTTGTGGCTGTATTCAAAGCAATTTCTTGGAGAGAAAAGTTGGAGGAAGAATGAAAGACTTGTAAGCCTTTAAAATATTTCTTAAGGATTTTCTCATCACAGGAAGCAAATATATTTGTGATTTGACCCCAGTAATATCCAATTGTCTTTGTGATGACTATTAGAAAGGCAAGATAAAAGACGAATAATAATGTCTGTTCAGATTTAATTCTGTCAGTAAGGCAAATGTTAAACATTCATGTACAAATACAGACCGGTGTGATATGGAAATAGCATCTGCTAAACAAAAATAATAACTTACTAATGTATATTGTAAACTCTAAAAAAATAGAAAGGAAAATAAGTTAATAAATTTGTTTTTGGATATACTGAAAACATGTGACAATGATTGTGGGCTTATCCTGGGCAACTTTTGTTGCACTGATTGTGGGAAATTGCAGAAGACTGCATTATTAATGTGATTATTACAATCATGTGAAAAATTTTATTATGTGTTTAAGAGATGTTTTATTTATTTAGGGCTATTGTGTCTATGCTGTAAAATTCCAGATGAGAAGTAGATGGCAGCAGAGATGTAGTAAAACTAACTCTTTGTTGCCATCTAATGGTTCCCTGGAACTTATCAGCCTAGATATAGTAGCTCTAAACTGCAACAGTCTAGAAGTTGCCAGTGAAAGTATTCTAACACTTTTAAAAGTGTTGGGAAGTGTACAAAGATAGCTTGAATGCTCCCTGATATCCCTTTGTATTATTATTATTATTATTATTATTATTATTATTATTATTATTATTATTATTATTTTATCCCACCTGTTTATATATAACGCAAGATGGCAAACATACCTAATAATCCTGCCTTCTATTTTCCCCACAACAACAACCCGGTGGGGTGGGTTGTCGCTGTAAACAACCTTGTATCAGTGGCAGTGGTTGCCCGTTTGTTACTGATAAAGTCCTAATGGTCTGGGGCAGAATATTTGAAAGGCTCCTTCCTCCTTTTGGTAGCTGCCTTTAGCTGACGTTCTTGGTTTCTATTAACCAAGTTTCTCTTGGTGATGAGACACATAAACTTGGTTAATAGAAACATGGGATGCGTTTTTCCTCTGGTGCCACCTCCACAACCCCACCACCCCAACCATGGAACTTACATCCCTGGGCAAGTTAGATTGACTTTTTTTTTTCGTTTACTTTTTAGCAGATGTTAAAATATTCTGGTTTCCTCTGGACGTTTTGATACCAAATGTGTTCATTGTTCTCTCTGTTTTTAAAATCATGCTTCCTTTTTCTTAATGCTGCTGTATATGAATTTTTTAATTTTTGAAATTGCTTTAAATTAAACCGTCGCCTTGAGAAGCTTTGCTGGCTGCCAGAGAATTCTGACAAATCAGAAATGCTGTTTTAAATGAAGAGGTAAAATAAAACAAAACAGCATAAGGTGGTGCAGGAGAGATCCCAGTCTCTTCCCAAAGTCTGTGGCTGCTAGTTCAACTTCATGGGATAAACGGCACAGAAAGGCAGGGAAGAAAATACTCAGTTACATGTATCAAGAACAGGTATGCATTTCAGGGGTAGGAAAGTATTTGATGTGGGCACCTTATATTTTTTCAGAGGCTGAAATATTATTTTCCAATTCTGACTGTGTGTGTGTGTAAAGTCTCCATAGATTATTCTTTTGATCTGCCTACTCGTCAAATTCTGTGGCATTCACCTTGTTGTATATTAGAGTTGCGCTCAGACAGCTATCATCCATTCCCCTGCTGGAGAGAAGGGAAGCTGCAGTTACTTTCTACTAAAAGTTCCCATTAGCTGCGTGTCAAGTATTTTATTCACCTTTCTAAAGCACTGGGCGAGACGGTAGGTTTGGTTAAGACAGAGAAAGCTGCTTTAGAAAGGCTGTATCCTGCAGAGATGGAAATCAAATGCACTTGGGAAGAAGAGCCATTTTACTGGAGAAAATTACCTTCAGACAGTACTAAGTATGGCACTACTACAACAACCACAGGGTGAAATATTGTGGCTCCACTCCAGAGTGCAGATTTATGCATGCAGGGAGAGGTTTTCCTCTCTCTTCTGAGCAGCAGCAACCCTATGTTGAATCAAGTAGTTTCTAAAGATTAACTTGCAATCCAATAGAAAAAAAAGAGGATTTCCCTGCTGTGAAATGCTTAGTTAGACAGGAACAAAAAACCCAAGGTTTTGCCTCTTGACACATACTGTAGGTAAATTTATATGCACACGAGTACAGCTCCTTAGATAATAGCCTATTTATTGGCACATTCTGTTCAGGGTTCATCACAACTGGGTCCAAGGGATATATAGTATGATAGCAATTGATTTTTCTTCAGTAATTCTTAACTACTTACTTAGTGTATGTTGGATGGTAATCTTAAGTATAGCTAATGCTCTTGACAGAATATAGGTAGTCCTTGCTTAGCGACCACAATTGGGACCAGCAACACCATCGCTAAGCACCATGGTTGCTAAGCAAAACATGTGATTGCAATAGACTTATGACATCACTTTCAGTGCAGTCATTAAGTGACTCACCTCAGTTGTTAAGCGAGACATCATGTGACCTCTGCGATGGTCATAAATGCCGGCCGGTTATGAAGTGCCCAAATGTCAATCATATGACCACAGGGATGACACGCAGGTCATAAATGTGAGGAGTGGTCATAAAGTTACTTTTTCAGCGCCATTGTACCTTTGAATGGTTGCTAAATGAGGCAGTCGGTAAGCGAGGTCTACCTGTAATATGATTCCATACTGAGCAAAATACTTTATGTGCGCTGTTAATACATAGGAAGCTCTCTCACACAATGGGTCCACCTAAAGCTTCATCCAAGAATTTTTCCTGCTGTACTTAGAAATTCAGAGATTGAATCTTGTGCATGCAAATCATACGTTCAGTTACGTATGATTTGCATGAGTTATGTTTATGGGTCCCTCCCTAAACCAGGAGTGAGTGAATGTGAGTATAATCGGTATAATATTGGATTGTGAAGTTGTAGATACATTAAAAAAACATGATCTATCCTTAACCTGTCCTTAATGAAAGGCCTTCAAGAAATATTTCTGGTTTAGCGAAATTAATGGAGCTGGCAGAGATGGTGAAACTGACTACATTGATTAAAGAAAATGATTTGTCTAATTTTGTTTCTACTTGGAAACCACTTTTGGACTTTTTGCTTGAAAGTGAAAAAGGTGAAGTTTTAATCTTGGTATTTGATGATTAGGATTATATAGGAATATAGAAATAATGTGTTTTATAGATAAAATAGAGTAAGAGGTTAATGTATTTTTATGCTTGTATCTGTACTGAAGAGAGTTGGAAGTCACTCTTTTTCTCTCTTTTTATTTCTGCACTTTTAAGTTCTTTTTTTGTTCTTCTTTCTTCAAGTTCTCTCTATTCTTATATATTTTACTTATATTCTGAAATTTAAGAAATATTTCTGGTTTGTGCTCTGATGGGACGTTTCAAAATTAATTTGGACCTGGTAAAGTTATTCACCTAAACCAGTTCTGCAGTCAGTATTACTGATAAATGTTCTACAAATTTTTGAAGTAAACTGAAAAACTACCCTATGTCATTTTTGTCCCTGAGCTGTAGAGAAAAGGAGGAACCCAGTTTAGAAAGATCAAGAGTGCTGTGATGATCGTTGGACACGTTGCCTTGGCTGAAATCTGGAAGGAGACAGAAATTCATTTGTAGATGGCTTTTGCGTTAGAGAGAGAATTGGCCATACTTGTACTACAGACGAGGAAGGAGATTAGCTATTGAGTGGGAGAACAGGAGTAGTTAAAGCTAGGAAAAGTCAAGGAAGCTTTGCTCTAAAAGGAAATGTGCTCAGTGGAATGCTTTGTCTGCATGTAACCCCACTTCAAATTGCTTAATATGGAGGCCCTTTGTTATTACAACAACAAGGAAATGTATTCCAAATCGTTACTGTAATCCGAGGGCCTCTCTAGATAATAATTTTACTACAAATTATGTGCAGTTGCTACACTTTGAAGGTGTGGGGAACCAAGATATTTGACCAGAAAGTAGTGATTCTGTTATTTCTCCTCCACCCATCTACCCCTAATTAGTAGCCATGGGATTGTACTTCCAAGCCAGCAGTTCAGCAGTGTGAGTCTGGGATTTTGTGAGTTGAGGGCCACCATGTTGGAAAAAGCTGACCTTTTGGAGAAAACCAGTAATGTAATTATGAAGTGATAAGAACCTTTCTTTTTCTCATGATCACACCATTTAATGCACCCTAAAGAAATCATTATTTTGGTATATAATCTTTATAGTCTGATTTTGTATGGAACTAGGACATATGCTGATATAACAGTTGTTCCCTAAACGTATTCAGCCTTCAAACTCAGTTAGAATTATGTTGCAATTTTTGCTCCAGCATCCATTTTACAGAAGACAGACCAATGACGAAGGACTTCAGGAGGAATAGAAGACAGTCATTATAGCCATCATTCCTCTGCTCTCAACTTAGTTTCTTCATGCACTATAATTTTCACTTAGAATGTGTAAGTAGAAGTAGATACCTTGGTTTTTAAAAAATCAATTTTTATTTTAAATGCCATAGGAAGCTAAAGCTGGCACCAGACTATGTGCTAAGCCCTTCTTTTTTAACCATGGTTTGTTGAATAACTAGCTGGCTTCACACATCATGCTAATACCAAACCAAACCATATTATCTTTTAGCATTAGATGTAAATCCAGAAAAAAGTTGGATTGTGTGATCTGGCCTCATACATGCAGATCCACCCATTCTGGGGATATGTTTTCCAGAAGGGGATTGCAGTGTGTTGGATGTGGTCTGACCCTGGTTTTGGAGCAAAACTAGAGAAAAGCAGAAGGTTCCAAGGGTCCCTGTAATATCCAATTACCAGCTGAGTATTTGCACATCTCAGTAGGTCTTAACCAAGGCCATTAAGATTCATTGTGGAGCAAAGATTTGGACTTGTATGGTTCAGATCCATTCTGTTCTTTGCATTCTTCCGTAAACTTAAATTGGTGGTTCCACTTTTCTTAGCTGTTAGAGAGCAGCCTTTGCATGTGCACATTTTTGGCACTTACAACTTTAAAGAAAAAGAAAATTGTGGATATCTAAACTAGGATGATCATACCAGATCTGCAGAAATCCAGGGGATCGCTAGATGGCAGCAAAGAGATGAAAAAATAGGCCATCTAGCAGTCACCAGATTTTTGCAACCAAGATGTGGTCACCCTAAAACTAAGCACCAACTTTGCAGAAGTTCTGCTCTTTTTTTCTTTTCTGAAACCTGCTTATGGTACGTATGTTTATTAACATTAGTTATGGTTTGTCCTACAATTGAGTGCATGAGAATGCTTTGTTTAATTCCAAGCTGATGAACACTCAATATTCTAAAAATATTTTTAACTGTAGGCTGTTAAAAAGTAGTCTTTATATTAAACACAAAAGTCTCCCCAATTGGCAAGCATTGTTTCTTAAATATATAATTAGAGGGGTCCGGCTTTTTGGTGAACATTGTGCTCTCTGAAAAGGTTATCTACTAACATCAATAGGGCAAGGACAGTCTAGTTCGTTGCTGGTGCTGTAAACTATGAAAGCGTACATTTTTTAATCTTAGGTCTGTTTTGCCTCCCTAAAAACTTAATATGCACACACGTAGAAGAGAACTTTGCTAACTACTGAACCACTTTGAAATGAATAAATTCCACTGAGGCTTTGCTAAAATTTCTCAGAAGGAAGATTCCACACATGTATGTCCTTATGCAAAGACTCATGTGGCACAGAGTGGTAGGTGGCAGCACTGCATCTGAAACTCTCCCAGCGACCCAAGTTCGATCCCAGCGGAAGCTGGATTCTCTCTCGGGTAGCCAGCTCAGGTCGACTCAGCCTTCCATCCTGCCGAGGTCGGTGAAATGAGCATCCAGCTTGCTAGGGAAGGTGACAACCGGGGAAGGGCAATGGCAAACCACCCCGCTCTATAGTCTGCCAAGAAAATGTCGCGAAAGCGGCGTCCCCCCAAAGGGTCAGCCATGACTCGGTGCTTGCACAGGGGACCTTTCACCTTTCATGTCCTTATGCAAAGAGTAGCAGCACTCATCCCCCTTGCAGCCCGAAGGTTTGGAGGCAGTTTGGGAAAATTGAAACTAGCCTGCATGATAGGACTGTACAGTAATTAATATAGAATCTTTCTGCTTGTTTTTCAAGCAATTGTGTGCTAAAAGGAAGATAACGGGCCTCCAAAATAACAAAACTATAGCTGTCTAACGTAGGAAGTCAAGAGTCAAATATTTCTGTATTGTTGGAGTGGGACTGCCAAGTCTGGTTGATGTCACACCATGGTGATAACTTAATGAGGTTTGGACTATGGTTTGTGGTGCATCTTGCTAGGCTGATTGTTTATGGCTTCTAGAAGAGGAAGAGATTCTGATTCCTATTTCAGCCTTTCATTCCTTGCCCTGTAATAAAAGCAGAGTTTTCAGTTGTGTAAATTAAGAATCTTCTGCATTTACATTTGCATATTTATATGAGTGGATGAAAGTTACTTCTTTTAATTATTTTTCTGAAGATTGCACTGTACTTTCTAAAGCAAATAGATGAAATTGCTGTGTCTTACTTTCTTGCCATCTCAGGGTGCCCTTGAGATTGCACATCTAACCCTGTCTGCCTTGATAAGTGGCTGTTTTGAGATGTTATTTTGGGGCCAGCTGAGATATTTGATCTATGTTAAAAGTTTTGGGTGGAGTCTTTGATGTTAGTGCTGTGGATGCATTTAATTTAAGAGTTATAACAAAATAGTTCTATTAGTATGTTAAGCTTTCCATCACTTTATCTACTCATTTTTAAAGAATAAACTGTCTTTCATAAATGTGTTTAGAGCAGTCCAAACAGAATGTGGTGGTGATAGAGTGATTCAGGAGACTGTAGGTTTTTGGGGGGTTTATGTAGTTTTAACATAACCTGAATACTTTTAAAATCCATGTTGGGACAATATCCCTTTAGATCAATTCAAGATTAGTAAAGACCATGCACGTTTTTGTTTTTTCTAGAACCTCTCACTGGGGAAGATGGTAAACCAAATAAAAAATCAGAAAGGATGGATAATCAAGACATGGAGATGCACACTTAAGATGAAATATGGAGGCAGACTTCATATATTTCAGCTAGATTCTCTCAAGTGATGAAATGGTCTCAAGTTGCAATTAAGCTACCTAACAGCTGGTGGATGAAGTTGATTCTTCATTTTTGAAAATATAAAATATGGCTGACTATTAAGAGCTCTAGCCTTAGGTGAAATGCACAGGTTTCTTAGTAGTGAATTGACAATAATACAAAAAAACTAGACTACATGGCTACATTTACATTAACAGTGCTGGAAGTAATTTTTTATTGTGCAATAATAAATAAACTTTTGAGCCAGTTTCTGTTCCTGGTGATTGCATCCATGTTTTCTGGCAATGTTATGGAAGTGGTTTATTATTATTATCTTCCTTAAATGATATAATAGGCTTTTAAAAAAATTAAAAGAAGCTAAATTAGTGAGCTTTAGCTATTAGTACTTCCAGTAATTATGCCACATATACTCTATGTAAAGTAGCCCACAACTCATTAGCAACAATTATAGGGTAAGCTCAGCCAACTGATAAATATAAGTAATAGTAATTTTGTTGTTTGCCCTTGGCCATTTGAAAATAGCAGCTTTGCCTGCAAATTCAGTATCTGAATGGCCATACCCTGATTGGGGCTAAGAAAGGTCGATAAAGAGATTTTGATTTACAGTGAATAGTTCCTGGTAACATGTTAGATGTACAGATATTTCTACTTTATCTTGCCAGCTTCTGAATATTGACCAGAGTTCTTCATTAAACCAAGATGCAGTACTTGTGCATGATTCTGGGCTCAATTTTTTATTATTCTCATTTTACCCCCTCATGTTCTTCTATCCTCATGATAACAAGATTCCATAATGAAAATAATTTTAAAAACAATTATTTCTTATATATATTTATATCTTAGCAAGGTGTGCATGAAAAGCATATTTAGATGATAAGATAATAGGGGTGCAAATTGGTTACTCTTTTCTGTGGAATAGAACATTTTGATAGATGAATGCCTAGCGCTGCTTGATCAGGAATAGACAGAACCACGAATGAGTAGGAATAAGTAGAAACAAGGAGATAGAAAATATTATGGTCTCATAGCTATTGTGTGTTCAGTGTGGTATAGGTAATACATTTGCCTCTTTTCCAAAATGAGAGAGTGCTCTGGTAATTAAAAATGGCTAGCTTCCATTTCTTCCATTACTAACTATTGAGCAGACACAATAATATGAAAATGTAAGAGAAAGTTACAATGGGGCTTCTGGCAATTGGTTACTCTTGTGAAGTTCTACATCATTTGTATTTGTCTCATTTCTCTGTTTTCAAAATGGAATTTAAATAAATATACTGAACTGCAGTATCCCATTTTGGATGTGAAGACATTATGCTGTGGTCCTTCATATAATTTGACTGCTGTATCTGGGTCGCTTTTTGTGCTTGTTGAACTTCAGTCTTCTGACATCTAACTGTGATGTCAACACCTTTTGCTGTATAAACCCCATTCAGCACTAGCAAGGTCCAAATGCCTGATTCCTACAGCATTTTCCAACCACAGCATTTCTGCAATTCCCCAACAGTTAGTCATGTTGGCATCCATATAACTGCTTTTTGGTCTGCCTTGTTAAACTTTCAGTGATAGAAAATGCTGGGATTTTGGAAGGCTTTCTGCCTGTCTGCCAGTAGCGTGGTGGCTGGGAGGTCTGCAGTGGGGGAGGGTGGAGGGAACTGAAGTGGGGACCATCTGTGTGTGATAGTCATTATCTGGCTTGCCAAAATAGCAACCCATTTTTTAACCATTAATCTCTCTAACCAAAGCATAACAGGTTTATGCAATTAAAGTTCTTTTAGACTACAAGTAGTGGGACATGCATGCTAACTTAGATTTTATAGTCACATTATGCCGTTTTCTTATGGACTAGGTTTATTAAAAACCTAGTCCATAAGAAAATGGACTATAACTGTTGCATGTTGGGATTTCACGTTATTATAGCAATAAGCAATAAGTCATTGCTGTTTATTTGAAATTAATTATCTTAATATTTGAAATCAATCATCTTACCTAAAACTATTTGCAAAAAGTCCATTTCCTTTTACATAATTCTTTTGAGATGTTATTAGATGGTTGCTATTTTGTCCCAGTGATTGTTTCTATGGTGATTGTTTCTGTAGTTCTGCAAACATCTTGATTAGTACTGGTGCTTTTGCACGATATGGATAGCATAGAATGATTCTTTATGTGACCCACATTGTACCAATATGAAGTTCTGTCTGCAAGATCAATTGATGCAGGAAGAATGAAATGGGGCAACATTCCATGTCCTAGAATGTAGTCAAAGAGCTAATGTCCTCAATAATTTATTGAGGAGTTGGGCTGTCTGTCATTAGTGAATTACATGCTTTGTATGGACAGAAAATTCTTGATTTGGACTTTGGATTCTCCAGTTAATCAGGGCAGAGTCCGTGGGAGTTTATTCCATTTAATGAGCCTAACAATAATTGTAGCAGATTGACTGAAATCATCACTTGTCAAGTGCCAGTCAAAAAGCGTGGCAATTGGAACCCCACCCTTTGCTGTCCAACTCCAAAACACTGTCCATCACAGCACTGTGCTAAGAAATTGTATAAATTATTACTAGTCATAATTTTTAGACATCCCTGTGCAAGTACTCATTGATTCCATGTCTGCTGATATCAGTAGAAATATCTGAAGACAGAATCTGTTATGAAAGTTTAGAGATAAATCAGTTTGTTATGTTTATATTCTGCCTTTCATTCAGGAGCTCAGGGTAGTGTATACAGCACTCCTTCCATCCATTTTTCCCCACACAATCCTTTGAGATAGGTTGGGCTAAGAGACACTGACTGACCCCAAATCAACCAGTGAGCTTCCATAGTTGAGGGTCCTGTACCACAGCTGCTCTCCTAAAGGCATACGTTGTGAAAGGCTGTTAGCTATATAATGTGATAACACAGCATTATATTATCCTTTTCCATATCTTTGTTATAGTGCATTAAGTATTATGAGTATTATGAGTATTGTCATCATGCTTGACAGCATATTTCTGACTGATAACCACCATAATGGAGTTGTGCAGAAGATTTTAGAAAATATATTATTTGGGAGAGAATGAAGTAGATTAATTGTGTTTTCTGTACTCGCAGTTTCAAGATTTGAATCAGCTACCCAAAATTGGTCCTATCTGCATGGCAAGTTGAAAATATATTAGCGCCGCTACATGACCAAGCAGTCATCTGATTTTTCCATCACATTGCCAGATTGATTTTCAGCATACAGTGAAGTGTGCTATTCATGGATGGAAAATCAATTTGGATGTGTGGTGTATAAAACCACACATTGCTTGGTTGCATGATTAGATGCAGTTCGTATTAAACTTGGTACATGGATTGGGACAATTTGGGAGTATGTGAACTGATCTCCATGTTCAGAAAAGAAATTTCATTCTGAGGAACTGATGATCTGCAGTAATCCAGATAGCAATTTAAGGCTCAGAGTTGGAAAGGGACAGCTGAAAATCTGTCCAGCAGCACTCACCCTGTAGTACAACATTTTCTCTACCACATATGAAACACGTGGGGGTTGCCTACATCTTCAGTGCAGTGCAGTTGGAAAAATTTTCAAACATAAATAATACTTTTACATAATGCCTTTAAACCCTCAAAAATGTGCTTTCCAAAGTTTGAATTCCTGCATCTTTTAAAATAATTGCTTTTAACACTAAATTTGCATCTGTGATTTTTAGTTTGGAGATTCCTAGGGGAGATTTCTTGAATTCAGGAATTGTGAAACTGCCAGGCAAAAGTAGCTGCAATCTGTATTCTTATATATGTTTCAGAAAGAACTTACCAAATTCAACAAATTTGATGGCCCAATAAAGTAGTGCTGTCTTGAGAACATAAGAAATTGCCTTCTGCTGAATTAGACCTTCATTCCATCTAACTGAGCACTGTTTACTCAGAGCAGAGTTGGCTGTCCATACAGTATTTAAAGGTACTGTAGTGGGGAGCGTTTCATCCCCGTGACATCAACCCGTCCCACCTGGTCATGCAGAGAGGGCATGCTACAGACCCCGTCAGCAAGAGAATTCCACCTGGCGGGGTCCAGGAGGCAGGCCTTCTCTGCAGCAGCTTCCGCCCTTTGGAACACCCTTCCCCTGGAAGTGAGGCTAGCCTCCTCTCTTTTGGACTTCAGGAAACACTTGAAGACCTGGTTTTGTCATCATGCCTGGAGTAGGGAAAGGAACAGCCACTCTTGGGGTTGGTTGGCTCCCTAGTCCTGCCGAGGCTGGTCTTGTTCCCCTTTGGGTGGTATTAGATCTGCCATTACTTGGATCTCATTACATTTTATATATATTTACTGATACTGGTATTTATGGATTAATGATATTATTTATGATTTTATTGAATTTTAAACTGTTTTATTGTGAACCGCCCAGAGTCCCCCATATGAGGGAGATGGGCGGTGATAAAAATATGATAAATGAAAATAAATAAAATAAAAGTTTCAGCCTAGATGGAGTAAAGCTAGTTAGAACTGAATCTGGACCTTTTGCATGAGCTACTACAACCCTATCTTAATTCAAACAATTGTTTTGCAAGATATAAAACACCAGTCATGGTAAGTGGTGGAAAAATTGAATCTTTTAAGAAATGCAGTTGCTTGTGGTAGGTTAGCCTTTGACAGTCCTGGGAATATAGCATAAAATCTTCATGGTCAGTTCACCATTCACTGACAGCAATTCCTTTTGAAAGTGTTTATCTTTTGCTTTCACATGAAAAGGTTGCCTTGAAAAGGAACACCACAGAGATATTGAATCTACTTGCATGGAAGGAGTGTTCTCTATTGATATTCAGGCTGTCATCACTGAAAAGCAACCTAGGTACCTTTCTCCACTTGGTTCATCTATTGCCTGAACCCTTCTTGGAACAAATGGAAATGACATTGTTAGGTCTCACTTTGAATTTAGAAGAATATGTTTCAGTCACTGGGTGGGATTTATTATATATGATCCCCAGCCTGCATCCAAACTGGAGTAACAGGGATTCCATCTGTGACCATTATTGTGTGTAGAAATAAATCTCTGTAGTATCATAAAACCCATTCTTCAGTGGATAATCATTCCAGGAACAACTAAGAATGATGGGATGATGGGTGATTTAAGCTGTAGCCCAAACCATCTACAGTGTGCAAATTCAAAATGCCCATTGATGTTTCTCAGTATTTGGATTACTACTATTTTTAAAATTATTAATTTAATTAAATATGTTGGTATTGTTTGCATAAGAAAAATGTGGCAGCCAGGTTACTGAGTGGGGCAGTTAGCCACGCACATGTTACACTTTTGTTCAAAGGACTGCGTTGGCTGTCAAATCAGGTTCAAGGTTTTGGTTATATATAAATGACCCTAAATAACTTGGGGCTAGGATAGCTGGCAGATCACATTTGTTGAGATTATTATGGGATGTCCTGCTACATACTGTAGAGTGATGGTCACTGAATGCCATCTGGAGGTTGTTCACAGGCTTCTGTTGGGTGGTGCTTGTGTTTTGGAATGTTATACCCCTGAAATTTGGAAGGTCCCATCTTTCACCTCTCAGCATGATCAGGTGAGGCCACAGTTATGCAGTTGTTCAGGTTTTCCTGGTGAGTCTCTCAGTAATGCTTATTTGATCTAGTTGTCTGGGATTTCTTCACAATGTGAGCCAAGCAGGTGAGTCTAGATGATGTAAGTAGTGGCCATTTATAGCCAGGACTGCACATTATAGTAAGTCAGCCACTACCAGTGATATTAGTAGCAACAGTTGTAATAAAGAAATTTCAAGAATTCTGGTCCAAAGTAAGCAGAATTGTATGTGTAATAAAAAGTTTTGCAAATTGTGCAAAATAAGGTCATTTGCCTGTACCTCTCTATTTTAAAAATATAATAATTTATAATTCCAGGCATGGAGAAAGATAAACAACTACATAAGCTACCTTGACCACATGACATCCTGTTTAGAAGATTTTATTTTATTTGGGTAGATAAAGAGATATTATTGCTGAAAAATGAACATCATCATCATTATTAATTATAATGTAGGATACCTAAAAATAATTGAAAAGTTAGAAGGACTTGATGGCCACCGGCACCAGCTGAATTGCCAGTACAGTTGAATGAATTAGTATTTCAGGATGTTATTAACCAGCATTGAAATACATAGCGGTGCTATAGAAATGGGAAGTACTGTATGCTTAATACCCTTAATGGCAAGATTGATTATGTGCCATCAAGTCATTGTCGACTCTTAGTGACTACATGGATTATCTCCCTGATGATCTATCCCTAACCTGGTCTTTCAGATCTTCCAGCTGTGCATCCACTACCACTGTAACTGAGTCCACCCACTTTGCTGCTGGTCATCCTCTCTTTCTCTTTCCTTCTGTCCTTTCCAACATTAGAGCTTTCTCCAGAGAACTAGGTCTTTGTGTAATGTGCCCAAAGTAGGATAATTTGAGCGTGGTCATTCAGGCCTCGTGTGATGGGTTGATTTGCTCAAGGATCCATATATTTCTTTCTTGAGTGTCCATGGTATTCTCAGGAGTCTTCTCCAAAATTCAACAGTGCCACTATTTTGCTATCCTGCTTCTTCAAAGTCCAAAATGACAAGAATAAACTAAAAAAAAAAACTGGGACTTTTCCAACTCCAAATTAAACCTCATGAATACATTATGAGAGAGATGAAACATCATTTCTGATTTCCAGGAAATGAACTCACACACGCACACACTCACAGATGCACACACATGTTTCAATTTGAAAGGACAAAACTAGAAGTAATATTATATCCCATCAAGTTTCCACTTCCTTCTCCATAATAGCAAAGCATACTACATGATGTCATATTGTGTGCTTCACTGCAATTTCCCACTCCCACCTATATATTCATTTCAAGTGAATGTGTGAAGTGACATCATGTAGCACGATGTTTATTTTTCTCAAATCTAGTTTCTCCTTATGAGAAATTGTTGGAAAGTAGGGGCTGAGGTGTTTGAATGTTTATCTCAGAAGAGGCATCTTAGTCTAGCTGCTGACAGGTGTGAGGAAAAAGCATTTCAAAGAGATTTTACTTTAATTTTTTTTTAATCTCTTCAATCATGTCCAATTCTTGGAGGCTGCGTGGACAAGTCCCTGCAGTTTTCTTTACAAGATTTCAGAAGTGGGTTGCCCTTGCCTCCTTCCTAGGGCTGAGAGAAAGTGACTGGCCCAAGGTCACCCAGCTGGCTTTGTGCCTAAGGCGGGACTAGAACTCACGGTCTCCCAGTTTCTAGCCTGATGCCTTAACTACTACTGTACACCAAAATGGCTCTCCCACTTTAATTAACCCACTGTAATGACGTAGGGAAATTCCTCTTACAGTTTTCAAGATTCTTTATTTTTCTCAGACTAGTGTTAGTATTCTTCCTGAAATTCATGTTGTTCTTGCTTCCTTGGCCTTGCTGGCTTGACACTCCTAAAGTCGAGATGCGTAAATCTGAACAAGAAAAGGCTGTTGGATTTGATGCAGCAACCTCAAGATCAGTGCAACTCTGGAATAGCAGTTTTCCTCTGCTAATAGCCTGGCCACTGCATTCTGTACCAGTTGCAATTTCCCTGTCATCTTAAAAGGTAGCCCTACCTAGAGAATGTTAATGTAGTCCCATGGTATGGTGATTATAGTGTGAATTCATCACCAAAGCTTCCTGATCCAGGTAAGGCCATAATTAGTGCGCCAGTTAAGCTAAGCAAAGACCGCCCAGGTATGACGGGTTGCTGCTTGAGCAGGAGCCATACATCCAAGAAGACTCCCAAATTGTGGACCAGCTCTTTTAGTGGGACATAACATCATATGCAGCCATAGGAGCAGATGTTTTCACATAGCCAAGATCTTTATGGACAAATAGCAAGTCTGTCTTTCTTTGGTTCATAGAGAGCTTGTTTATCCCTATCCATTCCTTTACAGCCTCCAAGCCCTGATTCAAGACTTCCTCAGCATCTCCAGCCCAGCCTGGGATGGTGATGTATAGCTGAGTATCACTAGCGTACTGATGATGTCTGACTCTAACCAACTGGTGGCCTATTCCATTACTTTTACACTGATATTAAATAACACAGTCAAAAGGACCAAGCCCTGTGGCGCTCCATATTAGAGCAACCAAGGGCTCAATTCCTCTCCGTAAGCAGTGCTCATCAGCATCTCTTTTATAGCAAACTCATAAATGCAATTATGTATGGTGTAAATCACTTCTAATTTTTTTCTTTGCCGACCCATGGGGTTTATGGAAATTGCAAAAGAATCACTGTGAGTGGAGAAAATAAGTGCATAAAGGATAAGTGTCTGGCAAGGAGTGTGGAATATACATGCACTGATCATAAACTCTTGGCTGTAAGTCCATTGCTCCAAATTCATAGGATGTTCACAGCTCTCTCCCTCTTCTCTGTACTGTGTAGAGAAATATTTTGGGGCAAAGTAATCTTACTTTCATCACATAGATTTGAGGTGGGTGGATAAATTCTTGCTTGAGATAGCACCACTTGTCACAAAGCAAGTCTAGAAGCTGGGCTGGGTGCCAGACACTCAGGGACACCATTGCATGGATGGCTGCTTGAAGAGTTATGGTTGTCTTTGCTTTCATCCTAATGAGTGCCAAGAAATAAAAACTGAAAATAAAAATGAAGTAAAATAGCCTTATAGGGACATCTGAGTAAAAATGTACTCAAATTTGTGCACCACCATGCATATATCATTCTCCTTGGTAAATAAATATGGAATTCCATTCCTATCTGAGAGACTGTGTTCCTGTATGCAGAAAAGAAGGCTAAGTAATTTTAATTTGGGGTGTGCATTTATTTGTATTCTGGTTGTCTGTCTGTTTTTTTCCAAAGAAAAAGTAATCCTAATAATAATTCTGTCAGGTAGGCTGAGATGTAGAAACTTGCCCAGCGCCATCTTGTGAGTTTTATGTACAGACATGCAAACCACTGAATCTTTTTTGTAAGACTAGATGAATGGTTCTATCTGAGAAAATCCCACAAAGGAGCATTTAGTTGCCAAAGTACTGAAAATAGATTAATTCACTGAAACTAAAAGATTCTAAAGTGCTGATGCGAAGAGGTAGCAGCATCAGCATCCAATGGCTGTTTACCTATTACAGTTGGAGATACGTCATGTGGCTTTTCCCATTACCATATGAAAATTGCAATCTCATTCCATGGATGAGAATATCTTCAAAAGGAAAGTGAACCTCACCATCATAGAAAAATACTTTGTGCATTACAATGTATTTAATTTTTCTCCTGATCGCCTCCTTTCTTAACCTTGCCACTAAGAGGATTGTCTGTTGAAAGATATAGGATAGATGAAAGGAAGTACTTCTTCAGAGATTACCTAATTACATTATTGAATTCACTTCAACAAGATGAGCCAGTTTAGTGATTAAGTGATTAAGGTTCTGGGCTAGAAACCAGGAGTCTGTGAGTTCTAGTCCCGCCTTAGGCATGAAAGCCGGCTGGGTGACCTTGGGCCAGTCCCTCCCTCTCAGCCCAACTCGGTACAATGTAGACTAGCCGCCTCATGGTGCACCCTGGGCAACATGACTTGTCATGGCTAAATAGTCTACACATCTGGCTGCTGGACCTCAGAAGGATTTCCCAGCAAGAAAAAGCAGCATGACCACCAAACTTCTATGCCATACAATAATAATAAAAAAAAACTTCAACGAGATGAAGTGATGGCCCCACATCACTTTTTAAAGCCCATTTGAATGGCTTTTAAAAGTGGGTTCTACAGATCTATAGGGGATAAAAAAGCGGATTCTATGGATCTATAGGAGGTAAAATCAATATCAATAGCTAATAGTCACGTTAGCAGTATATTACTTCCAACATCAAAGGCAGTGACCCTCCAAATATCAGTAGCCAAGGTAAGTTGTGAAAGCATCAAGATACTAATACATTTACATCCTTCTGTGGCCATCTTGGCACAGAACATTTGAGATAAACCTTTCATCTGATGCAGTACAGCTCTTCCTATGTTCTCAGGACAGCCACAAAAGCCATAGTGGGAAAGGTAATTCCAATGCAATAAATGGCAGAGAAGAACGGTATGATAATGTAATGTAGGGTTTTATTATTTTTTAAATGACTGTATGTCATTTGGGTGCCCATGGGGAAAGGAGTTAATACCTAACAAGTATGATTAAATAAATAAATAAAGACCTTGAGGGGAAAGTAGGCTGCAAGGCACTTCTGTGTAGGAGAGAGAGGGTGTGAGAAAGAACCAGTTCTGCTCTGAAAGTCAAGCAAATTAAGCTGAGCCTGATTTTAAAGTATACAATTCTATTTCCTCTGCTGGCAGCTGCAGGCAAAGAATATGAAACATGGCCCCCGAAATAGCAGCAAAAACTTTAGGGGGACTAAGATTCCAGCTGATATTGAAAACATTATTCTTAAGGTTAGCCCTAATTTTAGGACAACCTATCACAACTAGAATAATAATTCACATTTTATTTTGCTATTTATCTAAATAATGAGCAGCCAGTTGCGTCTCACGGAGGAAAGAAAAATCAACCTATGTTGGTTTTAATCAAAGAAAAGCAAGAAAAATAATTGGGCAGCCATAAATCAGAGTGAGATAAATGAAGAAAATGCTAATTGTTTTACACTGCCTGCTTCCTCTTCTGTTGTTGGAATAGGCCAATTGGATTAAGCTTGCCAACTCTAGTTTTGCAGTCACATTTGCACAAGGGGAGGCTATGACCATCAGGATAAATGAACATTCAGTTAGTAGTGGGAAAGCAGAAACAAAAGACATGTACACCTTGGGTTTTTTTTTTTAGTTTCCCAGATAATAAAGCATTAATGTATAGTTTCCAAGGACTGAGTACCATTCATGGTGCTGGTTTTAACTTATCAAGCCCTGTAGTGTAAGGGCCTAGTCATCTCATCCAAGCTTACCATGGCTCATCTATCCATTCTGCTCAAGAAGGAATGCAGTGGGTTCCCTTGTTTCAGGAGTAGAAGGGGTTGGGGGCTCTGGCAGCCATGCTTCTCTGTTGTTGCACTGGCTCTTATAAATATGGTTCCTTCCAGATTTGTATGTCACTCTCCCTTCCCTGGAACGGCCTAGATGGTACCATTGTATGGTGCCTGAGTACGATGTGATAGACCTGTCTGTTCTACTGCTGGAACAAATAAATCATGGGCAAACTATGCCATTTAACCAAATAATGTGAATAAAGCAGCTTAGGTGAGGGGAGTGAAGGGTTAAGCATTAGCTATCATTTTGTCCTAATAAAGAAACAGTTTTCAAAGCTGACCTATCTGGGAGTCCATTGCAAAACTATATAACTAACTATATAACTATAACTGTCACAACTATAACTAGAACAATGAGAGAGAGGGAGAGAGAGGTCTTAGATTTGTATGAAGGACCAGCTTCAGTAATAGTTTTTACAGAGTTATACTTTAGTATTTTTCTCTATTCATTCTTTCTGCTATCCTACAATTTTTTCATTTTTGATTGGAGTAGATGCGACCTGAAGACGGTTTGGAGCGCCCAGTTTTTGTTTACCCTTCAGATCTTCCAAAAAAATTCTACTCCTTGCTACCGTGCTGCAAGTGGGATACCCAATTCTTATGATATTATTAAAGTATATATTATTTTTTGTAAAAAAAAACAAAACCCAGCAACTTTTGTTCTAGCTTTTCGGTTTCTTGAATACCTGGGCCTTTTCATGTCCTTTTGTTCATTCCTGTTGTGTCTAGTCTCTGTGTCTTTAAAGCAGAAAAGAAGTTCTAGATGTTGACATTTGCATTTAATTTGTAAGCTTCTTGTGACATAGGAGTACCTCTTTTATCATAGCAATTTATTTCTGCTCATGCATGAAACCTCCCTTCCTATTCCCCCGACATGTGCTCTAAAAATGCCTTGAACAGCCCTCTAATACTTCGTAGCAGGTTTGAGGATTAATTATTACGATGTTATTTGATATTCAATTTATACCCCTCTTTTCTGTTTATACCAACATTTAAAAATAAACACTAAAAAAAATCTTCCAAACAATGAATATTTGTAAGAGAATACATCTTAAATGAACACTGATTGCTTGGTAGCTTCCTGGCTGCTGGCATTTCCTGAAGTTCTAACTGCTGAGGAAAGAATGGCAACTGTGAAGTATTCAGTCTGTGCAACAACAGGTGCCTGTCTTTAGCAGCTGGAGGAACAAAGGCGTAATCTAGATCGCCAGGAGGAGGAAAGAGAAATAGTGGAGTTGAAAGGTAACAACATTTGGGAGGCTAGGTAGCAAGGAAGCTATGAAGTGCAGCAGAAGGAAACTGCTGGATGTGCAGGAGATACAGTAAGAAAATGTGGATATAACAATTTGGAAACCAGCTGAATGGTTGCAGATCTCTGGTCACCCTTTGAGTGATTGGAATCTTCCATTGCTAAGTGTTTGAATGTTGGTCATACCCTGGGCTCACCTGTCAATATGCTTCCCTCCTGTCCTCAAGATGGGAGGAAAATATGTTATACAAAATGGTGGCCCCGCACTATTCCTCTTACTTAGAACAGCAGCCAGACAAAGGCCAGTTGATAAACTGCCTCCATGGACCAAATCAGCACACTCCAACCTGCGCAAAGAAGTAATCTTGATTCTGGGTTTCTCACTCCGCTTATACAGTTTCTTGGCTACGTTTGAGGACCAGGTTCTGTCCAGACATGCTTCTGGGTGAACACTACCATTTCTTATGCTCTCAAGTTTTGCTTTCAAGTCCAGATGATCCTGCAATCACTGCTCTGTGTAGGCACCATTGCTCAGTTTGTTCTGGGGGCTGCCAGTCGTTAAAATCCAGCTGGAGATGGGAGCCTGATTGTGCCCTCCACTTTTGAGGAGAAGAGCCAGACTGAATTTTGGGTGGGAAAATGACAAAACTGATTATGGAGAAGTTCCCCCAGCTGGTGCTTGCCAATGAATACTTATTTATTTATAGAATATATAAGGCTGTCCAAATCAGCCCTAGTGACTCCAGCTGGCTAAAAATACATACAAACTTAAAATAGAGCAACATAAACAAAAACAGTGCAATGCAATGCAACTGAGGCTTCAAACAAAACTCACCACATGGTAAAACTATACGCCAGGCTCGATTAACATCCTGGTCCCAATGCCTGAGGGAATTTTGACCTCATGGAAGACCTTTCATGACGGTGATGTTCCTAAACCAAAACCTAAACAAACAAAACTGGTTGTCAGGTGAGGTCTTACTCTCTCTAGCAGCCAGTGCAGAAATAGCCAAGGAGGCCAAGCGTTCTGCAACTGACCTCAAGGAAGAGGCAGTCCAATGCCAGGCTAATAGAAATCCAACACGTGGCTGAGCCCCTGAACACTCCTGTGTGCAATATAGAGAGCTTGCATAGGAGATCTTGTTCTATTTTCCAGTGGAAAAAACCTGGTTCAGTGGCTGGCTGGCCCCAAGATGGAGGCTCCTTTGTGAATACAAGACGCAAACAGTAGGATTGCTGTCTCAGAACGTGGGCAAGGAAGCTGTATGAACAAGCCCTTTCAGTTGTAACGGAAATGAGCGAATAGTTAAATCAGCCTTTCTCAACCTTTTGACCCTGGAGGAATCCTTGAAATATTTTTCAGGCTTCGGGGAACCCCTGCACATTCAGGCTCAAATATAGGCCAAAAGTTACAAAATTATTCTATTCGTTTCATGGGTAGGCCTGTCTATATGCATTAACAGTGTTCTTAAACTAAAAATAGAGAATTAAACGTACCTCTTTAATGTGAAGTTGTCCAAACTTGAAATAATTTTTTAAATAAATCGTGATCTCCCAGAGGTCCTAGGGACCTCTCGCTGAACCTGAGGGTTCCATGGAACCCTGATTGAGAAACCCTGAGTTAAATATGTGAAGTATAAATTGGGTGGAACTGATTCTTATTTAAAAAGACCCAGAAGCAGGTAGAAAAGTACAACTGGGGAAAAAATGGATTACATAAACATCACGTTAGGATTTGCTGTAATATCTAGGCATTTCTGGTTTCTAGACCAGTTACTTTCATGGCCAAAGTTATGGATGGTTCATACAGATGTTAATTCTTGATAGTAATTAACATAGTCCAATAATTAATATTCAAATTTTATAGTTACTGCATTTACTGATTTCTTCCCAATATAATTAGGAAAAAGTATGTCTTGAGATACTCAAGGTGCTTTAGAATAAAGAAATATGATGTTGAAACAAGGCACAGGGAGTTACAAGTAATGTAAACAATCTTTTGATTTCCCATGACTTGTAAAATCGTCAGTGACTTGTGCCAATTCCTTCATGCTCATGGAATTAAAACAACAACAAACAGTAATCAACAGAAATAAGACAGAAAAATGCTGGATGATCAGAGAGCTTATTTCCATGCTTTTAAAATGACCCAGGAGGGAAGAATTTATGAATTTACTTATGGCAAAAGCTTACATATTTACAAGGTGAAGACTCTTGCAAATAGAAGTTGTCTTATAATTTATCTGTTTTACCTTGTGGCAAACCAAACCAAAAATTATTACACAACATGGCGTCATCTATATACAAAACAAAACAAAGCTGCATACAGTACATTCATACTTCCACAACAAATCTCTTACAGCACTACAATCTTATACATTTATCCATATATACATTAAACAACCTAGGGTTTAATCTTTTCTTACTCTATACTCAGGGTTGAACTATTTCTCTGCATTCATCTGTTCTCATGCATATTTTATATGCATCACATACTACATTTTGCAACCAACTATCAATTCGAGATTCATGCTAAAATTCCCTTACTTCACTTTGATTCACTTTTTTGTATGCTGTCTCTAAATCAACAAATGTATTATAACTTTTTTCTTGCCTTCATCCTTTTCTCAGTGACTTATTGAAGAGCAAAACTCTGACCTACATATCTCCTGTCCAACATAAAGCCAAACAATTCCCAAATTTGCTTGTTGTCATCTCTCATATTCAGTCAGAATTCTGGCAAAGACCTTGGCAGGCCCACTTGCTAAATTAATCTTCCTGTAGTTTTTACACTGTAGCTACCTTTCCTTTTGCATAGAGAACAATAATGGCATGCCTCCAGTTGATAGGCACAGGTGTAGACTTCACACACACATTAAACAAAATGCACAGCCACTCCATAAGCAAATGAAATCCATATTTGCTCCCATTATACCATATATTGATGCAGTCTTACCATCTTCAACATTCAGCACTTACGCCTTTTTATTCATCATTTTTGTTTTCTTGGGGATTACCATTTATAGTATGTTATTCAATTCCATTCATTGACAACTTCTTTCTGTACCACATTAAAAGAATGTTCTTATTGGTTAGACTTAATGTTTTGTTCTCCATGGATCTAGAATTAATAACAGTCCATTCCAGAAGATTGTTTGTGAACTTTTTTGGATGGGACAATTGAAATGGTATAACGTACATTGCTGTGCTTTGCTTTGTATCATGTCTGGCACTTTGAATTAATAACACTCTTGTTTATTAACCTGTTAGGCCAGCTTGAAGAATTGCTAGCGGATTATTCCACAGATGTGCCTAGGAGGGTTGCCAAATTCTGTTTCCATCCATCCATTCTTCTCACCTAAAGGAATAATTCCACCCCCCTCCCGATCATGTTCATTCTGAATCCTGCACATATTTTCCTAGAATTCATCTCTGCCTTTTTTAAAATTAACACTAATGGTAATAATAAAAGCATGATATGCAACTATCATCAACCTGTGGATTCCTACTTTCGTAACGACCCACAACAACCTAGATGACACCATACTTTGTAATATATATTTTAGTCCTTCGGTTGTTTATTTCTTATTTATCCCACTTATTTACTGCCTAATCTACTACAGGCTCATGGGAGTTTACAGTGAAACCCACACTTCAACTTCCCTGCCTGGATTCATTACCTGACCCTACTGTTTTATTTCAGAGGTCTTTTGGCATTGTTTGTATCACCCTTAAGGGTGAATTCTGGTGATTGGTTTTTATTTGAGACTTCAGTCTTATTTTGATTTGCTTTTTCAGTATTGCTTTTGAGATTCTTTATAGTTTTACTTGGCTTATAGAGTATGTTTTATCATTGTGAACTACCTAGAGACAATTGGAATGGAGTGGTGTATAAAAGATATTATAAATGAACAAACAAACTCCAGATCAGATTGCCTTCATTCAGATCTAGTTTCACAGAGACGTAACTTTTGTAGTTTATTCTTCCATTCATTAAAGCATGCTTTTCACCATTTACTCCTTTCCAAGTCACAGTCTTCCACATGCAATGGTTATCATCAGATATATCCATGAATATTGACCTTTACCATCCATCAAGACTTTTTGTGCCGAATACTTGGGAGTTAACAACCAGAGGCGTCTTCTCCCGACATTATGGTGAGTCACCGTCCCAAAGACTTTCTGTTCCATTAGAGCAATGGATCAGGGCAAAGAGACTCCTCCATCTCTTCTTCATGCACAAGAAACCATCTGGAAATGCTGTATGGCTGGCAGAGAAGAGACATGAGTGTACATCTCTCTCCTTGGAAGATCTGGCACACTTCCGGCAACACTAGGTAAAATTAATTGGCTGAATGCAGACAGCTTGTAATTGATGCCAAAGTAAAAGGGAACACCTTTTGCATGATTTAGCAGCTAAATATTCTATGTGCCGCAATTGCTGAGATCAATAGTGAAAGCATTTAACTGCGATAAAGATGAAATAGAATTGTTAACGGTATAACTTATTCTTTTTGATCCAGTAGAGTGCTAGATATAACTGAAATAAAGATAGTTCAAAAGAGCCATCAGGTTCATCCTCACCACCAGTGCCTGTTGGCTCATTCTAAGATTCTGCTACACATGGAGAAACAGATTTAGCTTTCCTCAAGTTCAGAAATGCAGCATGATAATGTGTTCTTAATTGTCAGCAACAATAGGAATGAGTCAATGTTTGCTCTTCAACTCTTCCTTCTGCAGACAAGAGACGAGTGTTTCCAAATACTCTTCATGGTGGAAAGTTCTGGCTTCTCCAACCAGAAGGATTTACATACTTATCTCTAGGCAAAACAATTTGAAAAACAGGCTCATGCACCTATACAAAAGACTATTTAAAATAAACTGCATAGTGATTGTCCAGTGGGATATAACCCTTTTAATAGCAAGATACTTTTCTGAACTCTGCTTTAACCCAAGCTCTGTGTGTGACTTGCAAAATATTATTTGTTAATGTTTTTTAGAGATCAGTCAAACATATTTCTTTTGAGGGGTTATTTTATGTTATTGTTTTATATTGTATGCTGCCCAGAGTCATGATGGAGCCAGGCAGCCTATAAATCAAAGAAATAAATATCCAAACATTTCAAAAAAGGAGTATTGATTGATTTTATTTAATTTACACCTTGCCTATCTAATCTATACTGATGGGTATGCAAGGCAGCTAGCAAATTTAGAAAACAAAAACAGAATATAAAAAGTTAAAAACATAACTTAAAATTAACACTACATTTGATACTAAATCATTTAACAAGATGCAATTTTATAGATTTTATAAGAGATGAGAGAAGGGGGCCAAATGCAGCTCCCAAGGGATGCATTCTATAGCACAGAAGCAATGAAGAGAAAGTCTTTTCCCCCATGCCAAAAAGTTGGATCTCTGATAGGCAGTGCATTTTAAAGGACATTCTCCTACTTATGTAACAATTGGATTGGTTCATAACAGAAGATACATTTCTTTAGATAGTCAGGCCTAATCTATTTAGAATGTTAAAAGATCTATGTACACTGTACCAGGTAATAGCCAGTTGCTGCATTTTGCTTCACAATGGTAACTTCTAGAGATTCATTAAAGGTAGCCCCACATAGAGCATATTGCAAGAATCAAGATGGCGTGTAACTGTCATCAAATTTAGTTGGTTCAGGAGGATTGCAGCTTGTTTGTTTGTTTATTCAATTTAGCCTATATACCAGGCATATATGTGCAAAGACACTCCTTGCTACAGTTGCCTCGTGTGAATCCAGTAACAAATGAGGGTCAAGAAGCAAACTTTCTCTTACAGGAGAAGTGCAGTAAATCCAAACCAGACTGAACTTCAGTCCATGAGTCCAGTTTTCTGTTTACTAACTGCACCTGGATTTAATTGCAGCTTGTTCTCCCTCATCCAGTCTATTCTCAAACTTAAGCACTATTTAAGGTTACCAACTGTCAGCCCTATAGGGTAGACCAGGCAAAGAAACCAGTGCCATATAGGTCTAAAACTACTTTTATTAGAACAGCTACAGTAACAGAATCTTGCAAATCTGAATGTGCTTCGCTCCTCCCTCACTTTATCTTCATGTGAATTAGGGAGAGGTCAGTTTGAAATGTTTTCTCAAGTTAGTTTCTTGGAATGGACTTAATCCAGTTGTCTGATCATTGCCTTGGTAATGGATCTTCCCACTGTCCTTCAAGGCCATTCTTTATGTCCTCTACACCAACTGCTTTCTTGGAAGGTAGATGGTAGGGTGTAGTATATTTGGGTTCACTGATAAGGAGTAATACAGCTCTGAATAAACTCTCCTAGTGGTTTGAGATAGATATTGAACAGCTTAGGGGCCATGAGGGTACCTTTCAGGATGGCCTAGATGTCATAGTTCCCCATTACCATCTTCTGGACACAACCTGATGGGAAAGATTAAAATACAATAAAATAATGCCCCAAGGCCAAATCCCACAAAATGGTCCAGAATCATAGCATAGTTAATGGTATCAAAAGCCACCACAAGGTGCAGGAGAACTAACAGAGCAATATTCCCTCCTGCTAGTTTCCAGATATATCATCCACCTAGGCAACCAGAAAAGTTTCAGTGCTATGTCTTGCCCAAAGCTCAGTCTAAATGGATTGAGGTAATTAGTATTATTCAAATGCATTTGAACTTGTAAGGGCACCATCTTAATAATTATTTCCAGAAATAGAATATTTGATACTGGCATATAATTTTACAATTCTCTGGGTGAAGGATATTTTTTATTCAATAGAGGGCTGATTTTGGGGATACCAGATCTGTGCTGCAAAATTTCAGGCAACCAGTAGCCTGAAAGAGATTCAGAAACACTACCTTTTTGTTCCTATCTAGCGGTCGTCTGGATTTTTGCAGGTAAACCTAATCTTACTGCTGCCTCCTTCAGGCACAGAAGAACACATCCCTTCTACAAGCAGCCACTGATCACCTCTCTTAACAAAGCAGCCAGTCCCATGCTAGCCAACTTAATCAGCCAGGGAGGACAGTAGGACAAGACAACATGCAGTGAGGATCGGTCAGAAGGATAGTATAGTAGTATAGCATGCAGTGGATTTGTGCATCACACTGATACAAGCTCTGTTTAGGTGCAATTACCATTTAAATATGGCAAAATGTTCTTAAGTTGATAGAATTTAAGGCCATAGATGTCTGCTAAGACTGCATCAAAATGACTGTGTTGTGACATCATGATGCAAATCGTGCCCATATGTACTTATATTCCAAATCTGACACAAGTGTATATGTCATCATGACACACATTTTGTTGTTTTCCCTCCCCCCCACCCTCCCACAGATGCCCCTGTCAAGAGACATAATTTATATGTGCTGTAGTCATTGTTGTTAAGAGAGCTGCCATCTTCTGTTCCTGTGTCCTTAATAATTCTTTGATGTGGTCCCTAAAGTAAAAGCTCTGGATTCAGCAAGGATTCAGGTGATATGCTTTTGCAGAGAATTCAGGGAATAGTTTCAGGGAATCAAAACCCCATGTTTTGCCCTCCCAGCATTCAGGACAGGACTAATCTCCTACTGGATTAGGGGCATCACCTTCATGAAGGTGATGATAGATCCTTTTGTGTTCCAAAATGGCAGTATGTTATCTTGAAAAAGGACACCCATAGATAATGAAGCTCAGAAAAAATTGAATGTCAGTGACCTGAGCAGGGTAAAATCCACAACTTGCATTGCATTTTGAGCAACTTGGACAAGACTGTTTTAATAGTTTGCCCATCTCTTGATTTTAATGAGATTTTTGTGTTCATTAGGACAAATATCTGCATCTGCCTTCAAGCTTGTCTCATTGTAGTATCTACACATCATTTGGTGCCTAGCAACAGAGATCAGAATCCAGTATTTCTATTTTCTATCAGTTTAGTTGGTTGATTAAAAGCTTGTTTTCACTAGTTTTTGGAACAGGAAGAACTGGAGACCTACAAATCTCTGTATAAGATAGTTGTGAGATGCTCAATAGTATAATTCATTATTTTATTATGATTTCCAAACCATATAATTGAATATCCTCAGGAATTTTCATGATGCTCCTGATGAAATTTCTGTTCTGTAACTCAATATGCACAGAAATCATAGACCAGTTTCTATATACAGTATGTGCAAAGTGCACTTCTATTTTTCTTTTTTGTCCAAATTCTAGAGACAGTTGTTAAATGTGTATGTATGTGTGCATGTATATGGTTCTTGGTGGTTTCTGTGTTGGGTTCTTTTCTTGCAGATGTTTCAGTACCAGGCTAAGTAACATCATCACTCCCTCGCACTGATGATGTTACCTATCCTGGTAATAGAACATCTGCAGGAAAACAACCCAGGTCAGAGAGCACCAAAAACCCAATGGTTTAGCCCTGAGCTATATATTCTCTTCTGAGGGAGGGAGGGAGGGAGGGAGGGAGGGAGGGAGAGAGAGAATATACTGTATATGTTCTATGTTCTATGTTCTGTCTGTCTGTCTGTCTGTCTGAGAGCCAGTTTGGTGTAGTGATTAAGGCACCAGGCTAGAAACCAGAAGACTGTGAGTTCTAGTCCCACCTCAGGCACGAAAGCCGTCTGGGTGACCTTGGGCCAGTCCCTCTCTCTCAGCCGAAGAGCCAATCATTATCATGGTATGAGAGTTCTAGTCCCGCCTTAGGCACGAAAGCCGTCTGGGTGACCTTGGGCCAGTCCCTCTCTCTCAGCCGAAGAGCCAATCATTATCATGGTATGAGAGTTCTAGTCCCGCCTTAGGCACGAAAGCCGGCTGGGTGACCTTGGGACAGTCCCTCTTTCTCAGCCCTAGGAAGAAGAAGGAAGCTAGGGCAAATCACTTCTGAAATGTTGCCAGGAGAACTGCAGGGACTAGTTGCCAAGAACTGGACACAACTGAATGACAGAATATATATCTTTATGTGTCTATATATATCTGTACCTGTACAAGAGCTTTTAAAAAATAAACAAATTAGTCTTGTTTACACAGAGTAAACAATATCTGTTTCTTCTTTTGTTTCTGGTGTTAGATATTTGGTTCTGAAGCTTAGTTTGTCCTTCAGGTCTTAATCGTATGTTTTTTATTTAGTAAGACACAGATGGTTTGATTCACACTGTATAATATGCCAGAATCAAATAGGCTTTGCCTAACATGTGAAGCCTGTCTGCATTTATGGTGCATTCTCTCCTGTGTTTATTACTAACAATCCCAATAATTATACTTTGAAAGAGTAGATAGGATTAAGGATTTCATGTATAGCAGTAGCTTCCAAGTCCAACTGGGATCATACACCAAGTGATAATGTGAGGAGAAGCCATTCTTCTCTGCTATGATATTTTTGTGTTATAGTTAATAGATTCTACCAGTTTTAAAAATTGTATAAGGAAAAAACCAGTGCTCTCTCCCAGCCCCCCCAAATACTGTTAGGGATGGGAAATTAGAAGTAGCAAAAACTAGACTTGTCAACTGAATGCAGATAAGTAGAGAACAGTAGCAACAAATTAACTTTTCTAAGCTCAAAAATGTACAGGTATAGCTATGAAATAAAAAGTTGTCTGCTACTTGGGAAATCTAGGCAAATGATTAAACTTTAGAGACATCACACTGATAATGGTGATATGTATTTTTCAGGGCTGTAATTTTCTCAGTTGTAACATAAGGCTGTGAAAGCTAGACCATCAGGAAGGCTGAGCGAAGAATTGTAACACTGGAGAAAATTGTTGGGAATACCTTGGACTGCAAGAAGAACAAAATCATTCAGTATTAGCTAAAATAAAACCAGTCTGCTCATTGGAAGCCATGAAGCTAAAACATAATTATTTTGAATGTGTAATGGAAAGACACATATGCCTCGTGTGGTTCAGAGTGGTAGGTGGCAGCATTGCAACTGAAACAGTCCCCATGACCTGAGTTCGATCCCAGCGGAAGCTGGATTCTCGGGTAGCCGGCTCAGGTCGACTCAGCCTTCCGTCCTTCCGAGGTCGGTAAAATGGGTACCAGCTTGCTGGGGAAGGTGACAACTGGGGAAGGCAATGGCAAACCACCCCACTCTATGGTCTGCCAAGGAAACGTTGTGAAAGCGGCATCCCCCCAAAGGGTCAGACATGACTCAGTGCTTGCACAGGGGAACTTTCACCTCAATGGAAAGGCAAGAGAAGACCCTGATGCTTCAAAAAACGAGACAGTTGAAAAATAGGTTGACAGAAGATGGCTAGATGCTATCACAGGTAACATAAACATGAGCTTACAAGAACTCAAAGAAGCAGCTAGACAGACAGTCCAAGCAAAATGAGGTCCATTGGACCATGAAGAGTCAGAAGCAACTGAATGACGGGACAACACAACGTTTCTCTTGTCTCTTCCCTCTTCTACTCTTCAAGGCTTCTGCTTTTTACTTGTTTATATATTTTCTCCAAACTCCTACTCCAAAGAGTAGGATGACTTTTTTAACAGTTTTGTGTATAAGAAAAGATGACATGTCTTAAAGTGGAATGGCTTTGAAGGGAGATGTTTAAACTTTCCAAATGCTTTTCGTTGAGTCAAGATTGCATACGGAACTTGTGCGTCTTCCCAGTGAACGTTTTATGCAGAACTCTAAACAGCCATCTTCATGCATGTGGCACTGCTTATTTATGTCTATTGTGCTCATTGTCTTTGCAGGCTTACCCATGAGAATGCACAAAAGCATTAAATTTATGCTCATTACTCTAAATGGGCAAATGAGATGTTTGTTTCTTTTATTTCGGTTTTCCCCACCTCCATTTGTGCCTATCAAGTATTCTTGGCACTTACTGTATTACAAAGTGCATATTGAAAGCCAATGATAATGTAATTTACTGGTATTGATGTCCTTGATATTAATGGAGCAGCTCTGTATGTCCCCCCCCCCACTTGTGTTCTCCCCTGTGTAATTTCACTTAAAATGAAAAAAGCCCATAGTGTTGTTTGCTTGAAGACAAAAAGACTTTCCAGTTCCCGAGGATAAAGAGTTCTCAGCCCTAGAGAAGAGGGAAAAAGTAGACTGGGTAGGAGGACTCCTATCATTGCTCCTTCTTCTATGGCCTTTGCCTTCCTGCAAGCAAAGAAGAGCCAAGAAAAGAAAAATGGAAGTGGATGTGTGGAAATGTTAAGAACTCTGATTGCTGCTGGTGAAATAGAAACACTACCGTTCCATAATAAAATAACAGTATGCTGCTGACCAAGGGAGGTTTTGCCTAATTGTCTGGCTTTGCATATCTCCTCTCAAATCATATGAGATCCATATTCATATTCAGAATTAAAAGTAATTCAGTGACACATACCCAGAAGCATGCTACAGTGCATGCATTCTGATAAATATTAGCATGCACTTACCTTAAGGGCTTAAGAGAATGGTATGTCATACAGTGACAGTTACCATATGATCTGCTCCTGATAGTCACACAAGGAGGAGATATAGTTCACAGCAGCTTTTCCCAACTGAGATGCTCTCCAGCTATGTGGCTCTCCACTCCCAACATTCTCAGCAATGCCATGCTCTCTGGAGAATTCTGGGAAGTGAAGTCTGCACATCTGGAGGACAGTCAGATTGGATTTGCCACTGTTCTTTGCTTCATTTTTGTCCTACAAGCAGTCCTTGTTTAGTGACCACAGTTGGGTCATTATGCAAAGTGGTCACTAAGTGAAACCACAACTGTGCTTATGGTCTTACTTCAGCTTTCCTTTGCTTTACAGACCTGCGAAGGTCCTAAAAGTGAGGATTGGTCATAAAGTTACTTTTCATCACCATCATAACTGTGAACGGTTGCTAAACAAGGCAGTAGCTAAGCAAGGTCTACCTGTACAAGCACTGCACATCCATTAAAGGAATGCCACTTTTGGTTTCTTCTGTTGTTTTTCTTCCTAACAAAGACTAGATTTAGGGGCAAGTGATTAGGGCAGATGAAACTAAAATGGTATAAAGAGTCAATTTTCATTGTACAGCTGGTAACATTTATCTGTATAGCTTGCATTGCATTAAGCATTTGGGTTTTGGGTTTTTTTTGTTTCTCAGATTCCTGGAAGAAACGTACGATATAGACATACATTTACACACATGTAGTTAATTTATGGTGCTTGCAAATAAAAATAATGAAAGGATTAGCTATGTGCAATTTAAAAAAAGGATTTTCCGAAACAGAACAAATGTAGTGTTTGCCAAAGCTTCTCTTTCCTTAAGGTGTCATTGAGTCTCAAGTGAGCTCTGCCAGTATCTCACTAGCCTTCTCTTTAGTGCAGGTTAATGGGTGTGTATATTTGCAGGGTGGGGAGCAGATGCCTCACTTTGTATCTGCCCCTGCATCCACTGATACAGATACTTCCTTGGTTTCATTGTTGTTGTTTTGTTTTATGTTTGGTAATTTCAAAGTATGATCAGGAGTTCTTATATTAACAGAACCTTAAATCAAATTGCTAATTCATTATCCCAGACCCAGTTCTAAAAAATGGAACTATCCTCTGTCAAAATGTACTTGTAAAGAATCATAGAGGTGACCTTGGAGAAGGTTTGCAACAACAGCTAACTAAACGTGATTTAAGCCCAGGACAGGAAAGAGGACATTAGAAGCTTAAAGGTATAAGAGGGAGGAAAGGAGGGAAGATGCTGTCAGGCTTTCAAGATTTTGTTATGATAGCCTATATCAATAGAGTCAAGTCCCAGGATTACTTGTGGGGTCTGTTTGCTGATTTTGCCCACCTCAAAGGGCTGGCATTGATCTTGGAAGCCTGGTGACATCTTCCTTCCCTCCTTCTTATACCAAAGAGCGTTAAAGGGAGTTAAGTTTAAGTTTCTTTCTAATGTTCTCTTCCTGTCCCGGGTTTAAATCACATTTTGCTAACTATCACATTCCTTCCACAGGGTCATCTTTGTGATTCTTTACAATGCCTACCTTTCTTTTTTGGGCACACAGCTGTACATTTATTTAGGTAGCTATAAGTACAGTAGTTGGGTAACAAAACCCCAAAAAGCAGATTCTTTTTTGAGTTGTGTAACAGAACTCAAAAAAGCAGTTCAAGCAGGGCAATGTATATATGCGTAGGAAATTTGCAAAGATTAGTTCCAGGGGAATAAGCATCAGATGATCCAGTTGTAAATGTAAAGCAATTAAAATTACAAGGAATGAAGAATCAGAGTCTCTCTATTACTTACTGTAGATCCAGCCTGAGCTAGAAGGTTTTATAAGAACCAGGGAGAATGCGTGTTAAGACCTTTCCTTCCTGAGCTATACTTTCCTCTGACACAGAGAAAAACAAAAGACTTGGTAGTCAAGAACATGTTTTACACTAAAAAGGTTGAAGGTTTGATCCATGGCACCTCTATGGAGACCTGTAAGACCTATGTCTGGAACCTTGGGAGCTGTCTCCAATCAGTATAGACAATGTTGAACTGTCCAGACCAGTTTTCTGACCCAGTATAGGCCATCTATAGGCCTCCTGTTTAAGCTAAATAGGAGCTGACATCCAAGTTCAGAAAGTATCACTGATTCTGATAGGGATAAAAGGAAATGAGGCAAGACAAATGCATATTATTCAACTATGGCCAGGAATTCCTCCCTTCCTTACCACTCATAAACAGCAAGCTATGGATTGCAGAAGATATTATTCTCTGAAGAAGCAGCCCGGCTAACTCCACCTTTGAGGGCTGTGATTGGTTCCTATAAATGGTTGGTAGTCAGTTTTACCTTAGCAACATAGCAATGACAGTGTAAGCAGAATTTGAAGCTTCTCATATATATATATATAATGAAAGCTTTGGTAGTTGCAGGACCAAGAGAGGAGATATTATTCTCCTCTTCACAAATCAAACATTGATCTTTACAACCTGACCTAGCCTGGTTTGTAAATTTATAGCTGAGCCTTTCCTGGGCAACAGTTAGAAGAGTGATCTGGTTTTTCTCTTCTTGTTGCTTTGAATTTGAGCCTGGGCTTAGTTTGGTTTGTTTGATCCCCAGAAGTGAAGATCTTGTTTTGGGCTTTCATTATGGCATGATGCCTGACCTTTCAGCAAGCTGCCTCTGCTTTCAGAACTCTTTGAGAGCAGTTCTATTCAGATTGTGCCCAGTCCTGCTTTTGCTTTTCAGTGCTGACTCCAAAATACTTACAGATATTGCTTGTAATTTTTAATTTGTTTATTTCAAAGCATTTGCATCCTAATGCAAGAATCAAACAAAGAGCAGTTTTCAAGATAAAAGCAGTTCAAACACCTAGCTAAAGAAAAGGAGAGAAGGAAACTGTCAGCTCTGTCTGGGGAGAGAATTCAGTAACAAAAGAATCATACTGAGCAAGCTCTGTTTCTGACACATCACCCCACCTGAATGTTCAGTTAAAAATGGTTCATAGAGCCATGCGGTCAGTGCCTGTCTTAGGACTTGGAAAATTTCCCATGGATACACCTGGTTCTTCAGTTACCCAATTCATCCTTTCAGCCCAAGCCACTTGGCTTCTTGGACTGAACAAGATGGCAGGAGCCCTTTTAAACACAACTGAAAATTGCTTCAGCTTTGGGTAGTATCTCATTATAGAGAGCAGAATGAATGGCACACACAATTCTTGCTCTTCAGTGTCACTCCCCAGACCCCAGAGAAAGGAGTATTTGGTATATTCGCTGCCTTGAGTTATTTATAAAGGTGGCATAAAAATTAATTAATTAATTAAGCTGCCTTGCTCTCGGTGTTTCTCAACCTTTACAACTTTAAGATGTGTGGACTTCAACTCCCAGAATTTGCCAGCCAGTACTAGTTGAAGTCCACACATCTTAAAGCTGCAAATGTTGAGAAACACTGCTCTAACTGATAGTACAGGCCAGCCTTCTTCTACGTACTCCATTCTCCCTGAATGAGTTTTCTGACTATAGATCCCATTCTGAACTCTGTTGTTGTTTATTCATTCAGTCGCTTCCGACTCTTCGTGACTTCATGGACCAGCCCACGCCAGAGCTTCCTGTCGGTCGTCAACACCCCCAGCTCCCCCAGGGACGAGTCCGTCACCTCTAGAATATCATCCATCCACCTTGCCCTTGGTCGGCCCCTCTTCCTTTTGCCTTCCACTCTCCCTAGCATCAGCATCTTCTCCAGGGTGTCCTGTCTTCTCATTGTGTGGCCAAAGTATTTCAGTTTTGCCTTGAATATCATTCCCTCAGGTGAGCAGTCTGGCTTTATTTCCTGGAGGATGGACTGGTTTGATCTTCTGGCAGTCCAAGGCACTCTCAGAATTTTCCTCCAACACCACAGTTCCAAAGCATCGATCTTCCTTCTCTCAGCCTTCCTTATGGTCCAGCTCTCGCAGCCATATGTTACTATGGGGAACACCATTGCTTTAACTATGCGGACCTTTGTTGTCAGTGTGATGTCTCTGCTCTTAACTATTTTATCAAGATTTGTCATTGCTCTTCTCCCAAGGTCTGAACTCTGAGAAGGTCTAATTTAATCCAAAGAGCTGTCAACTCCCACCTCCTAAACCTAACATTTCCAAAACTTGTTCCTGGTATTCCCAAAGTAACAAAAACCAGATTTTTTAGTTCTGCCAAAACAATAGATATATTGCAGGACATAACATGCTTGCAGGGGCATAAGGCAGTTAATGGTTCCTTTTTATTATGACGTTGCTGCAATTCTGTGCATGTGCATTGTCAAAGGAAACAAAGTGTTCTATTTGGATTTGATTTTTCTAATTTTCATTTTTTGTGCAAGTGATGGTGAGCGCTAATTAAGTTGCACTGGCAACTGGAGATCCATGTACAGCAAACAGAACCTGACAATCCAGCCATCTCCGGTGTTTACACCAGATTTTGTATAATCTCTTTATTTTAGCAAAAGACTGCATTTCGAAAGAGCAGGTCACAAGGGAGGACAGATCAGAGAGATGAGTCACTGCAAAAGGACTGGATGGAGTTGTGAAGATTTTCCACTCTCGTGCTATTTTATAACTGTTATTAAGTTGCTGGAGGAGGGGAAATGCAGCCTTTTCTATGTGATGAGACTGTTACCTTGTGAGAAGTGATTCCATCAAGGTGACTGAGCACACTAAAACAAAGCTCTTAATGAATGAGGTGACAAATCTTTTTATGAAGAGGCTTTTCGTGATTAGGAGATAATGTATCTGGATTTTTTGCTTCTGGATGTTCAGAAGATGCTTTTCTGAAGCCAGGCCAGATTTATCTTCATAACATCTACAAAAGATGTGGGGATGGAGAGACAACTGTAGCTCTGTGGTAGAACATGCAGAAAGTCTCAGCCATGGACTCACCACATGAAAAATAGTCTCTTCTCTGGAAGAAATGGGAGAAACAAGGGAAGTCAGTAAGAGATGGACCAGTTTCTGCAGGCTAATAGCCACCTGTCCAGTTCTGACCTCTGTTATAAAGTCACTCTATGGCCTCAGGCAAGCTTTATAGTTAGATAATATATGTGAACCACTGGACATTTGAAACTGCTGTGCCAAAATGTAACAGCTGTTAGGTTTTCATACGTTACCAAGTGGCCAGAAAACACTTTAATGGTATCTGCACATAAAAGGAACACTGACAGCTAGCAAGCTAACATATAACAGGGATGAACTGAATCAAGTGAGCCCTGTACCGTTTTTTTTAGCCTGTTGTGTGTGCACCCCACCAAAGCAACTGAATTTACTCTCTTTTAGATTAGTCTCTTTAGATGAGATATTAAAAATGGTTCAGAATAATGCTTGTTCAGTATTTTTGACCAAATTTACTTTCATTGATTTGCCATACAGTCATAGATCGGCCAGACTGAGCTTGGTGCTGCATGGGTGTGTAGGATGTCAGTTGGGAAGGATGGGAGAGTATTCAGGGAATTTAGTGTAGATGGCTTTTTTGCTTTCTTCAGCCTTGAAATTCTTCAAACAACGGTGCAGGATGAAACCTGCCTGGGGGAGGTAGAAGGTTTGGTCTTCTCCAACTACTAGGTATGACTACATAATTTGTCCCACTTCTCTACTTAGTGAACACATAAAATAGTCTAGAAATTTGTGGATGGAAGACTGCTATATTTCTTTCTTTCTTTCCTGTTCTCTGCCAAGCCAGGAATTTGAGTTTTGCTCATGGTAAAAAGCAGATTGGGAGCTAATGGCTTTTGTTTCTTCAGAGCTGGGGGAAGCAACCTTTTGCCTAATCCAGGATTACAACTTGAACTTTGACTTGAATCTGTTGCCCCTGATGCTGACCATTGCATTTAGTCAGCAAAATCCATCTTAAGATAGAACCCTAGGAACAGAATCCATGGCTGTTGACATAAAACCTCATTCTTTATTTATTTATATGTTTTGGCTTTCCCTCAGTCCCCTGGCATTAGAAACATCCTGCCTAATGAAAGATTTTGCAGAAGCCAGAAGCTTGCACATCTTTTTTGTGTGTCTTTGGTCACTTTTCTAGCAGTTACAGGGTTTTTTTCACTGATGGATCAATATGACCACTATTGCTTCTTAACTTTTTGGACACCACATTAGAGAACACTGCAGTAAATAATTTTTTTTTCCTGCTGTTCAGTCGTGTCTGATCCTTGGTGACTGACTGGACTAGTCCCTGCAGTTTTCTTGGCAAGACTTCAGAAGTGGTTTGCCATTGCCTCCTTGCTAGGGCTGAGAGAGAGTGACTGGCCCAAGGTCACCCAGCTGGCTTTGTGCCTAAGGTGGGACTAGAACTGGTTTCTAGCCCGATGCCTTAACCACTAGACCAAATTGACTTTTTTTCTCTGATGGATCAATATGACCACTATTCCTTCTTAACTTTTTGGACACCAAGTTAGAGAACACTGCAGTAAGTAAATATGGAAGTATAATTTCAAGCACAGAGTCTTACATGCCTTAAATCTTTTTTCTTTGCCTCCTGGTTAGTTAAAAACAGGGAACTTTTTGTCCCCACATCCATAGCCTGTCTCAGGCTGAAATTCTATGCATGCTTAACCTAGGTGTAAGCTCCATTGAATGCAGTAAGAATTTTCTCAGAGTAAATATGCATACCATTGTATTGTTGAAGTTACTGATGTTTTCAATAAAAATCCTAACTGTTTACATAAGGATAAATCCCACTCATCCTTTATATAGCAGAGTCCCAGGTGTTACTGATCAGTGACTAAAAAGTGAAGCCAGTGAATTCTGCTGTGCTTAGAAGATCAACCACATTAAGAGATGATGGTGTTTAGCACTCCTTGAAACACCTACTTGGCAGAGAGGGGAGCTGCCGTCGCAAATCAGCTTTGTCTCAAGAGACTCATAAGGTGTTTGTGTATTCAACCTGAAAAACCTGACATAGAAAATGGTGCATTCTGATTTCCAGTGCATGCAAAATTTGTTGTGTATTACATCCATCTGAGAGTGAAAGATGGAGAATATATGTAGCTGAAAAACCTTCCAACTTGTTCTAATTGGCTTAGGGGCATGTTTCACTCTCCACTCCCTCCCTCCTTGGTTCTCTGATTTTGTACTGTGTAGCCAGACTGATCGACAGCTGACTGGGTTTACAGCACACAAGAGGAAATTGCACCCATTAATTTAATGATAATTATTGTGCTTCCTATACTACGGGCAATTATTTATTTATATATGTAGCGCCATCTTTGTACATATCAGGGACTCTCAAAGAGCAGGTCTCTTTCCAAACAGGTTAACTATTTAAAACAAACCCAGAGAGACAATAAAGGGAGAAGGGACATGCAACATCACAGTAGCTTAGGGCCTGATGATCTGAGAGGCCCCTTCTTCCTTTCTCAGCTTGTCTACCTGTCAAGACCTAGAGTCGAACCCATTTAGGCCATTCTTGCCAAAATATCAAGACCTAAAAAGCGGAAGAGGTTCTCATGATCCATCTCCTAAGGAGCTGCTCCTCTCAGCGGGCATTCTGTCTCTCCCGGCCAAAAGGTTAGGAACAATAAAAAAGATGTTCAGAGCCGGGGCTAAAGCACTCTGCCATGATGGGGACAGTCTTCTCTAAGGTGAACCCAATGAAGTGATTGACAGCCTTTTGGTGTATAGCCATGGAGAAAGCAAGGATGGTTTGCAAGGATAGAAAGGTATAGAGACATATAGTGAGAGGTTTGGGTATAAGATATAGATAGATATAGATGTAGATGTAGATGTAGATGTAGATATAGATATAGATATAGATATAGATATAGATATAGATGATATAGGTATACATAGATATATAGATATAGAGTAGATAGATATAGATATAGATGATGTAGATGATATAGATGATATAGATACAGATACAGATAGATACTTCAGCAAAGGATCATTACCTTGTTGTGGTGCTGGAGCTTGAGCACCTCAGTGATGCCATGAGCTAAACCGTGAAGGGCCACCCAAGACAGGAAGGTCATGACAGAGAGGTCAGACTAAATGCGATCCCTGGGGAAGGTAATGGCAACCCACCCCAGTATTCTTGCCGTGAAAACTAAATGGATCAGTACAACCAGAGATATGTCAGTATACCATCCGAAGATGAGACCCCCAGGTTGGAAGATGGTCAAAATGCTACTGGGGAGGAACAGAGGATGCGTTCAACTAGTCCCAGACGTGATGCTGCAGCTAGCTCAAAGCCGAAAGGACGGCTAGCGGCCGACGGTGCTGGTGGTGGACGGCGAATCCGATGTTCTAAGGATCAACACCCCAATGGAACCTGGAATGTAAGATCTATGAGCCAGGCAAATTGGATGTGGTTATTGGTGAGATGTTAAGATTAAAGATAGACATTTTGGGCATCAGTGAACTGAAATGGACTGGAATGGGCCACTTCACATCAAATGACCACCAGATCTACTACTGTGGACAAGAGGACCACAGAAGAAATGGAGTAGCCTTCATAATAGCAAAGTGGCTAAAGCAGTGCTTGGATACAATCCAAAAAACGACAGAATGATCTCAATTTGAATTCAGGGCAAGCCATCTAACATCACAGTGATCCAAATATACGCCCCAACCACAGATGCTGAAGAAGCTGAAGTAGATCAGTTCTATGAGGATTTGCAGCACCTACTGGACAATACACCTAAAACAGATGTTTTCATCACAGGAGACTGGAATGCTAAGGTGGGCAGTCAAATGACACCTGGAATTACAGGTAAGCATGGCCTGGGAGAACAAAACGAAGCAGGACATAGGCTGATAGAATTTTGCCAAGACAACTCACTCTGCATAACAAACACTCTCTTCCAACAACCTAAGAGACGGCTTTATACATGGACTTCACCAGATGGACAACACCGAAATCAGATTGACTACATCCTTTGCAGCCAAAGATGGCGGACATCTATACAGTCGGTAAAAACAAGACCTGGAGCTGACTGTAGTTCAGATCACGAACTTCTTGCACAATTTAGGATCAGACTAAAGAGATTAGGGAAGACCCACAGATCAGCTAGATATGAGCTCACTAATACTCCTAAGGAATATGCAGTGGAGATGAAGAATAGATTTAAGGGACTGGACTTAGTAGATAGGGTCCCGGAAGAACTATGGACAGAAGTTCGCAACATTGTTCAGGAGGCGGCAACAAAATACATCCCAAAGAAAGAGAAAACCAAGAAGGCAAAATGGCTGTCTGCTGAGACACTAGAAGTAGCCCAAGGAAGAAGGAAAGCAAAAGGCAACAGTGATAGGGGGAGATATGCCCAATTAAATGCAAAATTCTAGAGGTTAGCCAGAAGAGATAAGTAATTATTTTTAAACAAGCAATGCACAGAAGTAGAAGAAGACAATAGAATAGGAAGGACAAGAGACCTCTTCCAGAAAATTAGAAACATTAGAGGTAAATTCCAGGCAAAAATGGGTATGATCAAAAACAAAGATGGCAAGAACCTAACAGAAGAAGAAGAGATCAAGAAAATGTGGCAAGAATATACGGAAGACCTGTATAAGAAGGATAACAATATCGGGGATAGCTGTGACAATGTGGTCAGTGAGTTAGAGCCAGACATCCTGAAGAGTGAGGTTGAATGGGCCTTAAGAAGCATTGTTAATAACAGGGCAGCAGGAGACGACAGTATCCCGGCTGAACTGTTCAAAATCTTGCAAGATGATGCTGTAAAGGTAATGCATGCTATATGCCAGCAAATTTGGAAAACACAAGAATGGCCATCAGATTGGAAAAAATCAACTTATATCCCCATACCAAAAAAGGGAAACACTAAAGAATGTTCAAACTATCGAACAGTGGCACTCATTTCACATGCCAGTAAGGTAATGCTCAAGATCCTGCAAGGTAGACTTCAGCAATTCATGGAGCGAGAATTGCCAGATGTACAAGCTGGGTTTAGAAAAGGCAGAGGAACTGGGGACCAAATTGCCAATATCCGCTGGATAATGGAAAAAGCCAGGGAGTTTCAGAAAAACATCTATTTCTGTTTTATTGACTATTCTAAAGCCTTTGACTGTGTGGACCATAACAAATTGTGGCAAATTCTTAGCGGTATGGGGATACCAAGTCATCTTGTATGCCTCCTGAAGAATCTGTATAACGACCAAGTAGCAACGGTAAGAACAGACCACAGAACAACGGACTGGTTTAAGATTGGGAAAGGAGTGCGGCAGGGCTGTATACTCCCACTCTACCTATTCAACTTGTATGCAGAACACATCATGCGACATGCTGGGCTTGAGGAATCCAAGGCTGGAGTTAAAATCGCTGGAAGAAACCTTAACAATCTCAGATATGCAGATGATACCACTTTGATGGCTGAAAGCGAAGAGGAACTGAGGAGCCTTATGATGAAGGTGAAAGAAGAAAGTGCAAAAGCTGGCTTGCAGCTAAACCTCAAAAAAACCCCCAAGATTATGGCAACCAGCTTGATTGATAACTGGCAAATAGAGGGAGAAAACGTAGAGGCAGTGACAGACTTTGTATTTCTAGGTGCGAAGATTACTTTGGATGCTGACTGCAGTCAGGAAATCAGAAGACGTTAATCCTTGGGAGAAGAGCAATGACAAATCTCGATAAAATAGTTAAGAGCAGAGACATCACACTGACAACAAAGGTCCGCATAGTTAAAGCAATGGTGTTCCCCGTAGTAACATATGGCTGCAAGAGCTGGACCATGAGGAAGGCTGAGAGAAGGAAGATCGATGCTTTTGAACTGTGGTGTTGGAGGAAAATTCTGAGAGTGCCTTGGACTGCAAGAAGATCAAACCAGTCCATCCTCCAGGAAATAAAGCCAGACTGCTCACTTGAGGGAATGATATTAAAGGCAAAACTGAAATACTTTTTCAGTATTTCAGTAATGAGAAGACAGGACACCCTGGAGAAGATGCTGATGCTAGGGAGAGTGGAGGGCAAAAGGAAGAGGGGCCGACCAAGGGCAAGGTGGATGGATGATATTCTAGAGGTGACGGACTCATCCCTGGGGGAGCTGGGGGTGTTGACGACTGACAGGAAGCTCTGGAGTAGGCTGGTCCATGAAGTCACAAAGAGTCAGAAGTGACTGAATGAATAAACAACAAAAAATAGATAGATAAGTTCAGTTGTGTCTGATTCTCGGAGACTGCATGGACAAGTCCCTGCAGTCTTCTTGGCAAGGTTTTTCGGAAGTGGTTTGCCATTGCCTCCTTCCTAGGGCTGAGAGGGAGTGATTGGCTCAAGGTCACCCTTAACCACTACACCAAACTGGCTCTCTGGGTATAAGCTATATGAAGCTATATTGTCTCTCCCCGCCACCCACCCTGTCGCCCCACTTCTTCTGTATGTCATTTCTTTTGCTTGCTATTTCTTCCTTTGTTTTTCTCCTGTGCTTTGCATAATGTTGCTTACCCCGAAAGGGAATAATGTGATGGGTATGTATGTATTTATTATGCATGATCACTTTTGTGCATCCATATGTATATTTCTTAGTTACTTCAGTGACAAGAAACATTCTCACTCTCAGTTTACTGAAAGCTGTTATTTGCAGCAAAAGGCAAAGTAGCTGAGGTACTTACATGTTTATCACAGGATTCTGTGGATTGGACCAACAACTCATGAATTCTCCAGAGGATGTTAAACTCTTTTGACTTTCGGCATTTTGCTTATGCTTGATTATATGTATTTGTCTCTTTACATCATGAAGTTCCACCGTGGAACACTGAAAAATCACAAACACATATTTCACAAATGACACCTGTGTTTGTTTTTCTGGTTGGTTTTAGAGTTTCCTGCCTTCTGCAGAATATGAAGAATTGAATGCAGTTGCTTTTGCTTGGATTTTGGCTTGGGCACAATAGAACAATAAAAATTTGAAAGTAAAAGCCTGCTTAAGCAAGGGCCCTGAATTGAGTACTTAAGCAGATTTTGAAAATAAAATGTTGTTTAGGATAAGCAAGGACTTGATCACTTAAGCAGTTTCTAATAATAAACCACTGATTTGGATAAGAAAGACCCTTAACTAGAGCACTTAAACTGGTTTGGAAAATAAATACTGTTCTGGATAGGAAATCACTTTTAGCTCTGAAGCAAGTCTTCAAAATAAAGTATTCTTTTTGACAAGCACGGCTCTTCACTTTACTCCCCTCAATATTTCATTTGAAGTTAAAGAAGGGTAATTAAAGAAACTTGTTGGCAGTCATCCTCATCCCAAAGGTTCTTTTGCTAATGAAGACTCCCCGTACCACTGTGCTTTCTGGCACCCTCTGTCCAGCAATTTCTGTTTTGTATCCTAGCTATTCCCAAACACTCCCCTCCAGTCTCCCAGACCTTCTAAACATTTGCACTCCTGCCATCTTCTGAATGCTGAGAATGTGCAGGGAATGCTATGAATCAATAGAGGATCAATAGAGGAATACAAATTTGGCATTCCATCAGTGCCCTGCCCCCAGAACTAGGTGTAACAAAAATTCATTCACAAAGAAAGGGAAAAAAACAAATTGCTTACTCCCCACCCCCCACCCCCGTGCTTTCAGTATGCATTTGGCTGTTTTTTCAAAAAATCTGAATTATTGCAGAAGGTGAAAACTGCTTGACTTTCAAGATGCCAGATGATAGGATGTGCCATAGTTTTCAGCCAGTGACTAACCACAATTAGTTCAGGGTCTCTGTGTATCTGTGTTCAAGCATTTTGTGTGGGAGGCTTGCTGATAGTTGCAGCTTTGGGGTTCACAAATGTATTTATTGTATTTGTTTCTTAATGTCTTATTAACTACTATCTTACAACAAAGGAAATTCCACATACAATTTGGATATTATTTATTTCACAGATGAATATTTATTTTTAGCTTTTGCATTGGTGTGGACAAATACACAGTGGTTCAGATACTATTTGGATACAAACACTTATACAGATTTTAACATCACATCTTTGGGTGATAGATTTAGTTCGCGTTATAAAGAGGCTTCGATGGATTCATGGATTTAATGAAGAGTTGCTAGGCAATTTTTATACTGGGATTAGAGTTAGCCCACCCAGGGCCACTACTAGGGGGGGCAACTGGGGCACGTGCCCCGGGCGCCATGCTGGTGGGGTGCCAAAATGAGCGCTGGGGGGGGCGCCAAAGTGGGCGTGGAATCCATGTTTGCCCTGGGTGACACAGACCCTAGTTGCAGCCCTGAGCCCACCTTGGAATACTAATTGCTGCGGAACCTTGGCAGGAGAGGCCCAGTGCCCTCATACTTTGCTTGTAGGCTTCTCAGAAGCATCTGGTCGGCAATCCTGGCCAACAAGATACTAGACTTAGGTCTTTCCTTTGATCCAGCAGGGCTTCCCTTATGTTCTTAAATTAGAATAAGAAATGTAGAGCTATGTTTTCCATTTGAGATCTGGAATTCTGAATTATTTCTCTCCTTTTTTTTAAATTATCTCTCCTTCAAATCAGTTCTCAAGATGCAGTTTCATTTGGCACCCCCTTACAGTGTGACTGGTTTGTGACACTCTTCTTGTCTTACTGAAATCAACTTCACTCTTAAAACATACTCTTTGTGCTCACAACTCTTTTTATGTAAGGTGTTTTCAGAATTAGACATTCTTTATTCCTGTCTTTAAGTGCATTCTTGTCTTTATGTGAAATGTATAACCCATTACTGATTTTCTATCCAAAAATGCTTTTATTACAAGGGAAATAGCCTAGAAATGTTTCCTCTATTGATAGTAAACAAGATCCCAGCTTAAAGCTTTTAATAGTTTGTATTAGCCACAGGCCATGTAGGATTTAATACACTGGCTGCAGAACTCTGTCATGGAAATATGTGGAGGGTCCTGGAAATTTTCTTTCCACAGCAAAGAAATGCACCTAGCGAACAGAGGGCAGCACAAAATAAAGTGATTTCACTTTAAAGATGATTTAAAGATCATATGCTTTTTACTGAATGTGCTTGGCCTTCACTGAGAATTAACATGATCCAGTTTACAAAGTTTGCATGTGGGTTCAAACACCTGCTCAGTCTAGAACTCATTGGGTGGCCTTGGGCAATCCTGTCTGTCATCTGTGAAATAACATTGCAGATTTTATTAACCAATTTCAGACTTGTTTAAGTATTAATAGCTTCCTTCTAAAGTATTCTGGGACTTAAAATCCCATGAAATGACCATGCCATATGCAGCTTAGGTCATGTCTATCATACAGATTGTAGCAGGAGGGGTTGGATCAGTCTGTAAAAAAATGTCAACACAACCCTGCTAAATCCCTCCTTGGGATTTCTATCTTCTACCTCCTCCATTTGAGTTCTAGGTTGTCTGGATGTATTTTCCTAGGTGAAAGAGTTCCATCTGGAATGGAGAGATGTCCCACTTCACTTGGAATCTGGATAGGGCAGATAGGAGGTTCTCCTTCCTGAAGAATGAATTATTCCGGTTTCCTCTCCAGTTTTAAGTGACTCTAGTTTTCCCTTTTAACTGTGTTAAACATCTGCATTGGGGCCCTTGCTTACTGTATATTTGGACTACTGAATTAATGTGTATTTAAATCTTACTTATATTTGGACTACTGAATCAATGTGTATTTAATTCTTACTTATGAGTAAGTAATGGATACTATATCCATTTTTGCTCCCCTCCCCTTTTTTTTTGCCAGTTAGAGGAGACTGTTATATCCATGCAAGGGGTATATTTGCATATTTAGGTTTTCTTCTTTTTACCTCTTTGGTCCCACTTGGGAGTGAAATATTTGAACCTGTATTTAATGATATCTTCAGAACCTGAGAGATTTTCACATCCACTCTTTATTTATCAGTTAAGAGAATAGCCTCCCTGCAAGTTCCTACAGAGACACTTTGGAGAAGAATGAAAAGTTCTCTGTCTTAACTAGCTAAATTAAGTTCAAACATGAAAGCAGTTCCAGTGACTGAGATTTCTGTAATTGCATTCTATTTTATTTCAATAAATCTTGTTAAAAGAAACTCTGCTTTCTTTTATGGGCTGGGAAGAGCTATCCAATCTTAGTGCAACTTTCTAACCTTGTGTTAGGCAACTAGGTGCCCTCCAGATGTTTTGGACTACAACTCCCTCATTTCCTTGTATTGGTTGTGTAAACTGGAGCTGATGAGAGTGGAAGTTCAAACTGTTTGGAGGGCATTAAATTGGCTATCTCTGCTACTCCAAGATGGCAGCCAGTGTTAGAAATGTGTCTTCTAATGTCTGTCAGAGTTACACTATTAAATTCAAAGAAATAGAGGGTAACTGAAGCCAGAGCTCAGTTAAACTTAGAGAAACACATTAAGTCTATATGAGATATTGTTTCCAAACTGTTATCTATTACCAGAGATCAATAATCTGATTCCCTGAAGATGTTTTGGTTACCACTTGCCCAGTTCCTTTCCACTGTCCATGCCAATAGAGGCTGGTGGGAATTAAGTCCAAAACATTTGCATGGGACCAGATTGCCTATTCTTATCTATCACTTACTCATAAAATGGTTTATAATACTAATATTATAGTGCACTGATGTACCGTCTGCTTGACAGGCTGGTAAACAAGATTATTGTGAATACATTCATGGCAGGCGTCAGCTAAACATAAAGGATGTTCTGTTGAGATCTTTCATTTGTTGAAGGTATTTTGTCTGGAAGCCCCTTTTGTTGTGATGATGTCACATGTGTACAGGTTAAGATGTTGGGCTGAAGACCATCTCAGCTATGAAAACTCACTGGGTGACTTAAGCCAGTCACATACACTCAGCTTAGACTATCTAACAGGATTGTTCTTGTGGGATTAAATCAAAGGGAAATTCCGATATAAGCTGCTTTGAGATTCTGGAGGAAAAGTGGGATATGCAGGCAACAAAATAAAGATAGAAAGTCAATGGGCTCCCTCATGTTGTCATTTCTGGCCAGTTTTTTCTCTATGTAGCCTTTATAGTTGTGATAGTATATAGATGATACACTGCAAGATATGGACACACTTTATAATCGAATTTATACACCACCCATCTCACTTTATAAGTGACTTTGAGAGGCTTACAATAAAAGACTTCGCAGGTAGAGAAGTGTAGAAACTTTCATTTATCTCTTGAATAGAGTAAAAATTACCTTTTTGTCTTGAAAATGTGTTTTCCATAAAATGGGGTGGCAATTTCAGTCCTAGGTCATGTCCAAACTTTGAAATCTTCTATGAAGTTTTCTCTTAGTCTCAAGACTCAAAACATATTAAGAAGCAGTCTACCCTTGAATGCCAGAGAAAAAGTTGCTGCATTTGTCACCAGCTTAGGAATTTCTATAAAGCAGGTAGTCAAACTGGATTAGTTGGATTGTTGGTCTCATCTAGTACAATCCTTTTTAAGCAACAGATGTCATCATACTTACAGCTTGGTTAACAGGTTTCTGCATTGTTGGGTGGACTGTAGAAAATTTGGTCTAAAATCATTGCTAGAGTTGTGCAAATAATTGCCATATTTATTCATTGTTTCCCAGTTAATCTGAGCTTTTATCTAGGAAGTTGTCACTAGTATGAAACCTCTAAATTCCTTCTGTATGCTTACACTGAATTGAGAATGTGGACTTCTCCTGTCTCTTTCTTCTGCCCTTTATATGAAATTCTGTGCCTTATATCTAGTGGGCAAAGCAGTCAGAAGGATTGGAAATGCAGGGAAATCTTAAGCAGGAAATCAGTGACAGTAATAAGCATGCGTACAGGTCCTGTAAATTACATGTTTACATTGTAGATTTTTCTACTATCAGTAAATACATGAGTAAATCTTTGCATAGCTCAGAAGACAATTTCAACAAGATACTCATTTGGAGAAATAATTTCCTTCTAACTAGTCATATTTTATGAAGACAAATGGAGTCTTGAGCTTGGCACAAAGAACAGAATGTCTTTATATAGGCATTTCATTTCACATTTTGCGCATCTTTATAAGACTTGCTAACCAACACCACCATATATGCAGTTATTTGGATAAAGCAAAAGAGGCCCTAATTATGTTTTAGAAATAGAAATTGGAAAGTGCAGACTAAAATAATGCTCTTTAAACTTCAGCAAACATTGTGTCTCTGGAAACCATCCACTAGATGGATATTTCGATTTCCCAAGAGGATCCAGCAAGGAGAAAAGGAACATCAGGTCTTTTTAGTGTCTGAGACTTTGGCTTCTCTTAAGGTTGTTATTTCTAAATGCCTTCTTCCTCCTTTCCCCAGAACAGGCTGAAATCAGAAATCACAGTTATTTTAAGGGGTATTTGTTTCACTGTGTATGCCCCATTATGGTTGCTTAAAGGATTCTAATGTGATACCTGAGAGCCACATTCCACCTCTGCCATCAGTGAGGGGACCATGGAGAAGCTGCATCTCTGGTTTCCAAGAAGAATATCATTGAAAAGGGAAGAATACCCCGGCTCATCCATCATACAGAGTGGACAGCTGTAAGAAGCTTCATTTTTCTTTCCCTGATAGAAAGAATACCTTCACTGCTAACTCTGGTATTGAACAACTGAAGAGAAACATATTCTGGTCTCATGAGTTGGGTAACATATGTGCAGGATTTTGTTTTTGTTTTTGTTTTTTTCCAGTTGTAGTTTACTGGTAGAACATGGTGCTTGGTTGCAGAAGGTCACCGGTTCCATTCCCGGCATCTCTAGGGAGCAAAACCTCCTCCCGGAAGCCTGAACGGCTGCTGCCATTCAGAGTTCACCACAGAAGACTAGATGGAGCAATGGCCTGCCTGAAAAAAGTGCAGCTTTTGGTATTCTTTCTGTTGCTTATAAGACAACTTGCAGAACCTTTGATTGCAATATGACAGATTAATGACAAAGTGATTTTAGAAGAAAAGGCTCTACTTTGATTTTAAGGTGCTCCTCAAGTAATCAAGGAGAGGCAGAGTTTTATGGTCGTAGTGGTGTGCAGCTACAAAAAGTAGCAATTTTCAGTTTAATTTGCTCCCTTGTGATATGAAACCTTGAGTGACCAAAGCCATAATTTTGGTGAAGGTCTATGGGCAATCTGGTGAAAAACACACACATGGAAGATTGTGATCTCGAATGTAAGAAGAGCAAATAGTAACAAACATGAATTAATGATTAAAATTATATAGTCTGTGTGCCTGTGAAAATAAGAGAAAGGACAAGGATCAATAAATCTGAATCATGGGTGCTCTGAGCTTATGAAATGAAGTTGGTTAATAATCACAAGTGAAAGTGTAGATTTAATTCTGGATAAAAAGGCTCAAATGAAGATCAGAAAATATCAATTGTGGTAATTTAGATCGTTGCACATGAGCATGAATCTATTCATACCTACTTATTGGCAAAGGAATAAATCTAAATCTAAAAGCATTACTGATTTGATTGTTTACTGTGTAAAATTGAGAGAATTAATGAAAGACACAAAGATGTTGAACAGTTCTAAAGGTGGGATAGACCGTTTTTTTGCTAGTGTCAAGGATGGATCTTTGAAAAAGATGTACATGAAAGAAGTGAAAGAAACTGGGACAGAATGACTGCAGGAAGAGAAAGTATGAGTTTTCTATTTGAAGATAGATTACTCTCCTGATAGAATGAATGGAAAATCGACATAAGGAAAGAAGATGTGGAAGCTGCTTGGAACAGAGTGAATGGAATTACCTTACCAAAGTAGAGTTATGTTAATTGGGAGCATAAAAAAGGAAACTTGATTGAATAAATAAGTGAAGTCAGAAATGAATGGATGCCAAATGAATGTGGATTTAATAGAAAAGTGAGTGACCAGTAAGAAAGAAGTAAACTGAGTAGTTTGCTTACACACAGAGTACTAATGTGGACTGAATTGCAGAACAAATGTATGAAGAAAGAGCAAATAGCTCAAAAGGAAAGGCAATACTGAAGAAATTGTGGTTGGATGGAGTTGATGGGAACCTTAAAAAAAAGAGAGAGAGGGAATGTAAAGAACAAAAGGCAATACAAGAATGATGTATGGATATGGTGAAAGCACATGTGTTGGCAGCAAGGGTGATTGGCAAAGTCAGAAAGATATGGAGAGGTGCATGGTGTTTGTGTAAACTAGATATAGCTAAGTTTCCTTTTCTTACCTCTTGACTTAAATTTCTTTGGTTTACTATTTCTTACTCCTTTTTCTGCACCATGAATAATGTTGCTTAAGCTGAAAGGGAATAATATCCTGGATGTATATGCATTGACGCTCACTAGCTCCTTGTTTACAGTCCTTGCCACAGTCCATTTTTGCAGAAAGATTCTATGCACAGAAATCTTCTTTGTCTGTTGTTAATTTAGGTATATATACATCCTTTGGCCCAGGAACGACATTCTCAGTGTTTCATCAGAGCATGTGTTAAGCTTTTATCATCATATTTGTCTTTCTAAAGTATTACCTTCCATGGGTCCACATAAAATGCCCCGGACGAAAGGTGAACTTTTGTGTATATGAAATGACAGAGAATGGGGCTGATTGGCAGAAATACTCTTTTTGAAATATCCACAAGGAAAGAGGTTGTTTGCATTTAAGCAATGCTGCAATGTAGAATCTGAACACACACACACACACCAAAGTTAATGCTAGGGGACCCTTTTTGCCTATGGATATTTTTGTATACTTAGCTGAGTCCATGACAGTTAAAGAGAAACAGTTCACTGAAGTCCATCAGCCATGTTGTTGTTGTTGTTGTTGTTGTTAGTTGATGTCGAGTCATTTACAACTCATGGCGACCCTATGTGTCTCCTGAAATTGGATGGAAGCAAAGAATTTGAGAGCTCTGCTGGCCGCCACACCAGCCCTTTGAAAGCTGAGTTGTTTGTAAGAATTTTCAACAGTATTGATAGGTGGAAGTTGTTAGTTTCTTCTCAAAGAAACTGGCTGAGAAGCAGGATGCTGATAGTAACTGACACTGCAAACCAGCATTTTCCATTTTTAGTTGCATGTAGGAAACAGTTCTGGGGAGCATGAAACAGATTTAAAAATGTAGCAACTGCCATTTCATATCTTGGTAAAACTTGCAATATTCAATTATTTTGTAGACTTTAGTTTTGTGTTTGTGACCTACATAGCATTTACTGTAGCAGATATGACTTGTTACTATTTTTTTCTGTGTATAGACTGTTTTTCAGCCATAAGGATCCTCAAAGAGATTAAATAAATGGATGTTAAAGCTCCATGAATCCTCAGTCCTTGGTCAGAAGGATTGAGTCCTATGAATGTTGCTTTCTCTTAGAACATAAATATTCTCTTGAGCAGTATGCAAATATATTCAAGTCACAATATTGTTCGGCTTTACTGAAATTGCATTTCTTCCTCCTTCAATGAAACAAAATACATAGGATACCTCAGCCTGAGATGGATAGGAAAGGAAGCAAGATAAAAGATTAAATGGCTATTTGTTGTATAAACATTGAGAGAGGGGATGACAAGGAGGAAAGGACCATTAGTAGATAGAGAAACTATAATTCTTCCTATACTACTAAATCAGAAATATGCTTGTAGAGCTGGATATGTGCTGCAATTAATATAAAATTACTTTTAAGCCAGTTTTGATCCACTGGAATCACTAGGAATACTAGGCTACTTGAAGGTTTATCCAGCCCAGGACTTAAATGCTTCTCTTTCATTTCACATTATTTTTTATCCTGTGAACAAGTTCCATTAAATTGGGACATACTGGTTGCTTATTTCCAAACATAATTCAAACTTTGTATAATGGATAATCCTATTCATACATTTTCTTTTGAGTCTGCCTTTTCACCTCTTTAAACTGGATCCTTGTGAAGAAAGAATGAAATGAATTAAATATAGGAAGAAAAATCCATGCTACGGGAAGCAAATGTACAGTTGATGGGAATTTAAAAGAATAATAAATGTTTGCCATAGCCCTTATCATTTGACTAATGGCAATTTCTTCCAACCATATCTTAGATGGGAGTCTTCACCACAAGTTCATCGTATCATAGTTTAGCACGCTTTTCAAATAAATGCTAAATTTCATACACAGGGGTCTTAATCTGGCATGCTCAGTTTAAGTGTCGCTATCAGTGAGATGATTTTACAATTTAGTATGCAAAATATTTGACTGAAGCTTCAGAAATCCAAAATAAAGAATCTCAGATTTACTTTAGAAAACTAGAATGAATTTCTGCAGTACAGTTAAACTGATCCGGTAATCATTTTCTGTTCTTAGTGATTTAATATAGCTTTCCCTAGCCTGGTACCCTATATGTGATTTGAATGTCAGCTCATATAATCTCTCAGTTTTTCATGGTGCTGAATGGAGATATTGGAAGTCAACTGCCAGTACTCATTTAACAGAACACTCAACAGTAGCATATTTCCCAAACTATGGTTCGCAGAATTCCTTGGGGGAATCCATGGCTGTTTAAGTAGCATAGAATCAATCTATTGGTATAACTTTAACTTCAACCTGCAATATCCATTCTGTAATAGCCCTTGGAGATTTTCTATATCAGTGGTCAAAATTTAACCAGAAAAATTACTCCAACATTACTGTATAACCTAGATTTTTTTTTTTCTGTCTTTGAGCCATGTTTGATTCCTGGTGACTGCCTGGACTAGGCCCTGTAGTTTTTTTTTATGAGATTTTTGGAAGTAGTTAGCCATTGCCTTCTTCCTAGGGCTAAGAGAGAGAATGACTGACCCAAAGTCACCCAGCTGGACTAGAACTCACTGTCTTCCAGATTCTAGCCTGGTACCTTAGTCACTATGCCAAACTGGCTCTCATAACCTAATTTACTGTCTCATTGGAAGACAACATCCAATGATGTTGATTGTAAGCTGCCCAGAGTCACTTGTTGAGATGGGTGGCTAAAGAAATCAAACAAACAAACAAACAAACAAACAAACTTGTTTGATAAACCTCCATCTATTTTCATGCTTATTTTTACTCATTTCTCTTCCTTGTTAGACCTGTCAAGTATTCACTTATTATAATTATTATACCAAGTTGCTCAGAATATATGTGGATGGTAATTGGAGAATGCCGTTTGTGTTATGAGTATGGGTGGTGAGCAGGAGGGGGCCCCTATCCAGGGGGGAAATCACATGCGTAGTATAGAGGCTTTGAACTGTCCTTCAAAGAAACTCAGAGCAGACCTGCTTTGAGTTTTGGGGGTTATCTGTCTGGGTTTCCCACACTCCTTCAGTTTGGTAGGATTTTCTGTCTACTATAGCAGTTAATAAACACTAGAATTTGGCTTTGCCTGACTTAGCAAATTTCCCAGTTCTTCAAGTGGCTATTTACTTTGGTAGCCTGGACTTAATTGCCATTCAGTTCTGTAGTTTGAATCGCTGTCAGAAATTTTTACTTCCAACCAATCAAAGTCTCTGGGAACATAGGACGGTGGGGAAGGGGGGAATTGAGTTTTCTCCTTCTCTCTCACATACTCACCCTTTCTGAATGTGGCTTGGAGCATTCATTTCTGCCCCAAGAAAAGATCCTCTGTGGTTCCACAGAAGAAATAAAACTTAGCTCTACTGTACCTGGGTAATACCATGAAATACTTAAAAGGTCTTATGTTTAGCACCAGGGACAGTAGATCTCCACTGAGTTCCCTTGACTGTAAGTCAAATCGAGGATAATGAAAAAAAAACGTTGATTGCTCTCATTCCTCCTGTTAGTTGTGTATAAGCCCCATTGTGATATTTGCCTTCCTTTCATAGATATTGGGAACAGAAATACCCAATCTTGCCTTTGAAAAACGAAGTAGAGGGAGAAACTAATTATTGTTCTTGTTATATTCAAGGACATTTATAGGACGGTTGGTTTTTTTTTTTAAGCTGGTGATTTTATTTTTAGGCTTTGCTAATTCTCACTCTTCTCCTAGTTCCTAGCTACCTGGCAACAGCTTACTGTCATGGCAACACAAATGTTAATGAGTGTAATGCTCGGTGTGCCTGTTTTATCTGCTTCTTTGTGATATAGATACAAAGTTGTTGGGTAGCTTTGGGGCCATCATAGGCTACCAAGTTCATTCTTCCTTTTCAGTGGAAAAATACAGAGAAACTTTGAGGTAGGGTATTGCTAACCGAGGAAGGAAATGCGAATGTGATTCACATTTGGTGGCATCTATGAAGTAGGACTTGGAGACAAGATTTGTTGTATAATATGACTATTGCCATTTTACTCATTTTCATCCTTCTTGGATCTGAAAGCTGCTGTTGGGATTTAGGGATCCTATTTTAGGATATACACCTTTCATTCTATGTATGGTCTTCCTCTTAATGTTGGGAAACATGCTACTGATGGTTGACAATTGTGATTGGAGAGGGGTTCAGAAGTTGAAAAAAGGATGTACTGGACCTTCATGTTACCCAGTTACCTGATTTAGAGCATTGGCAAAAGGAAGAAGCCCATCACAGTAGGAATAGGTACAGAGTTTAGGCAAAAAGTACAACTGGGACACATTGGATGGATTTACTTGGGGTGGATTCAATCCATATGTAGGCTATGGGGGACAAAGAGGTTCCCCATAGCCTTCTAGAGGTTCCTAGTCTCTATCCAAAAGCAGTCAAGTCAAACTCAGGGGACTGAGGAGGAGTCAGACGTATCCTAGCTTACTGACCTTTCTTGTGATAAGGATTAGACTTCATTTCCTGCCAAGGCTTTAGAATGGCCAGTTTAAATTACTTTTGGTTTAGTGCTTAACCAAGCTGGTAGCTTGGAGTCTCATACTTTGCATACTCTAGAAGACCAATTTTTCCATTCAATTAAAATAGAGGAAATTATAATACTGGTGGGTAGACCTATCACAGAAAATCCTTTAGCTCCTTACCGGAGTCCGTTGCATGCAGCCTGTCCCAGAACAAAAGGAATCCTATACACATTAGAAAAGGTAATAAGATGACACCCACAAAACTAAAAAATACAAACCATGCATATACAAGACATTACTGCAGAGCTTCTCAGTAACAATGGGTCTGAATACTTGTTAACTGCCATTGTACTAAATGTATGACTACTATTGTTGTTCCTGCTTATAAGTGAGCTCACTTGAGACATACTACATTACTCTACTTTAGGAAAAGATCCACATGCGACTTTAAACCGGTGATGTTTCCCCTTTGGATAATACACTCTCCCTCCAATCAGCTATCATTGGTGGAAATGCTCCAATAGGGGTATTCCAACTGGGATATAGCATGAAAAATTCAGCTGATATATTGGGACTTAAAAAATGTGATTCGATTCATTGTAGTTTTTCTCAAATAAACAATAAAAGAAAAATGATCAATTGAATACACACAACTAGTGCTTTTCTTCCAACTTAAAGTCTTGAGGACAGATTTATAGACCAGATGTAAATGCCATTAAGTATCTCTATGTTTGCAGCCTACTTCATAAGCTACTTACATCAGAGAAGCTTTGAAAGTCAGCCTGTGTGATTAGCAAATCGTACTTCGTACCTTTACGGTAGCTACACAGTGGGACTGACAGACTGAATACTTTGTACTGGGAAAAACAATCCTTGTATCCAGAAAACTAAGAGTCAAAGGGAACAGGCCCTTTTCTAACGCATCTACAGTATTCTCCCCCCCGCCCCGCCTTTTTTTTTCAATATGCAGCACACACTTCGTCTTCTCTTTCTTGCAGTCTGAAATAGTACAGTCCAGGAACATATTTACCATATGATCCCCTGCTGACTACCTCTAAGAGTATCTCATATCAAAAGCAGTCAAGTGAAATTCAGATCCGACTTGATGGTTTTGAAACACTTCCTCCTCCTAGACAAGCAGAGAAAGCTAAGTGATCATAGACAAATGAATACACTAGAAAGTAGGAATCCTTGGCTGCCTTATTATTTATCTCTGCTTATCTTATCCTTTCAGAGCCAATTGTCTCTACTTCTCAATCACTGGAGGAAATTAGCTAGGAGATAAGACATGTAGAGGTTAATAAGGGACAGAGAAAGCTTTTTGCACCCCTTGGTTTCTGCTTCCTGTTCAGTCCCCTTCTATGAACCACCGAGCTTTTCATGTTTGCCTGCCTCTGTGTTTCTAGGGGTTCTTCAGAGCTTGACATACTTTGATTACTTTTGATCTGATGAATGCAGTAGCCCCCAGCTAGGCTTTAACATCAACTTCATTCCCAGCACTCCAGCTCAGAAAGCTTGTGAATTGCTGTCGGAGAATTGGTTTGGCTTAGAGGGTTGTGCCTGACATGCTATTAATTTGCTCCAAGCCTTGCTTTTGAGATAAAAGGAAGCTTTAATAGCAACAGAGGTTCAAGAAATGTGCCAGGTGAGATAAAATCTACTATTAGAAGGCAAAATAGCAGGATTAAAATTCACAGATTGCTCAATTTTATTATTTCTGTCTCATTTGTTCAGTGTTTGTGCAATGTTGTATGAAATTATAAGAATGGCATATAATAGTTCTGTCTGTCTGAATATGCAGCACTTGATTTTGTATGACCACTACAGCTGAAAATAGGGGCTCAATAATATGTGTAGGAAACTTAGCTTTTATGTATATTCTGGGTTTTTTTCCCCCAAATAGTGTGTGCTTGAGTAAATACTGAGTACTGTTCAGTTATTATTCTTTGTGCAATTGTTCACAAAGTTACAACTGAAATTTTCACTGGTCCAGTAGATTAGTTCTAAAACATGAAAGCATGCATATTATATATACACCCCCCTCCACAGCAATATTTTCAAATTATCAAAACATTTCTATCAAGTATATTAAAAAAAAAACCTAAGATCTGCATGAGACGATGTGCCAGTGAATAAGCTGAAGGCCAGAAACATTTAAGGTCCACAGTTATATTTTTCAGATAAAAAAAAAAGAGGAAAAACTATCTTCCAGAACACTTCCCATTCCTTCCCCAAAACTTCCACAGACATCAGATTATTTATTTAATAGGATTAAGTAAAAATTCTAATGTCCAGAAGCATCTCTCATCCTTTTTAAGCAAATCCTATATAGATAGATAGATGAAGAAACAGAGATATATAGTAATTATAATAAAAATAATAAAAATAATATTTAATTAATATTATTTTAAATAATATTGCATATACTTTAACTTCTTTTGATTGCCCTCTTATTTATTTATTTATTTATTTATGCTGCAAAGATGTCATGAAATAGGCAGAACTGACTGGCTATGTCATGGTATGATGTTATCATGTACAAAAATCAGACCATTCCTGATTGGTATGTCCCATGGGTCTGATCTACAAAGGAGCAAGAAACAATAAGGACACAGATATAATGTGGAAGCAGTTAAGAGCAGAGATGCTCCAAATAGGCTGGAACAGAAATAAAAAAGACGTAAGTCCTGTCACAAATAAAGTATTTTTAAATTATTTATTTTTATCCCACCTTTATTATTTTTATAAATAACTGACGCTGGCGAACATACCTAATACTCCTTCCTCCTCCACTTTTCCCCACAACAACAACCCTGTGAGGTGGGTTGGGCTGAGAGAGGGGGACTGGCCCAAGGTCACCCAGCCGGCTTTCATGCCCAAGGCGGGACTGGAACTCTCATACCACACCTGATTGGCTCTTTGGCTAAGAGAGAGGGACTGGCCCAAGGTCACCCAGACGGCTTTCGTGCCTAAGGCGGGACTAGAACTCTCATACCATGATAATGATTGGCTCTTCGGCTGAGAGAGAGGGACTGGCCCAAGGTCACCCAGCTGAGTTTCATGTCTAAGGCAGGACTAGAACTCTCATACCACACCTGATTGGCTCTTTGGCTGAGAGAGAGTGACTGGCCCAAGATCACCCAGATGACTTTTGTGCCTGAGGTGGGACTAGAACTCACAGTCTCCTGGTTTCTAGCCCAGCACCTTAACCACTAGATCAAACTGGGTCTCTGAGAGAGCAAACTGAACTTCACCCAAAGCTTGGTTATAACCTCTGTTTTCATATTTTGGCATGCTAGTATGATATAGAAGAAAAACCAAACACCGGTTATGCAAATAGCAGTCAACATCATCCTGAAAGTATGCGATAATAAGCAGCAGAGAGCAGATTTAGATCACACCTTGGAGGTACGCCTAAGTACACTTTTTCTTTCCTAAAAACAAGTACCATCTGTGTGGATTGTGACAGAATACAATGCTACAGTTGCAGGAAGTGTGTTGATAAAGAGAAAACCATAGGTTCTTGGGCGGTTTAACCCTTTCTCAGGTATCTCAGTGAGCCAAGATGTCTATATATTCATTCATTTTATAATTTTTACACATTTTTCATTCTTCAAAACAAATCCCAAACTGTACAGATACACACATGTGCACTCACACGCACACACATCTCTCTCTCTCTCTTCTCTCTCAGCTATATTAGCTTGATTTTATCCAATTCTAGCAATTGGATGTTTATAGTGTTATTGAAATTAATCGGTTCCATGAAGATTTTTCAGTGCCCAGGTTCCTTTCCTCTTTCTCCTTTCTCTTCAGCAATAGAGAGAGAGAGAGCTCTCCCCATCATTCAGACTCCGAAGACATTGCAACCAAGTGAGCCAGCGCTAATGGAAGACCCAACTGAATTGTTTTGCAGTGATTTTTGTCACTTCTTCATTTTCTCTCAAACAACATCCAAGATAGAGATTTCATTGTCTGCAATAATCTTCTTCACTGCTGAATTCAGGAAATTAGGAAATTAAAGTGATAAAGTCTCCTGAAACAGGAGGCATTAGCGCTCTTCGTCATTCTTTCATTTGTCTATAGAGTAGGATGTTGCTGTTTATGCCACTCTATGGAACAACAAAGCATATGTTGGTTTTTGGGGGATTTTAAACTTTCAATTAAGTAAAAGGCAGTGAATGGTGGTGAAACAAGAGATTAAAAGTGGGAGGAGGGAACTTCAGAATTTGTTTTAAAGCTAAGTGTTTGCATGGAGGACATGTATTTGAATATAATTAATTTGTTTTTTAAAACAGCATTTGTACTTGACAATAGCATTGTTGGTTTTAAACTGGGTTCTGCAGCTACGCACAGTGGCTTGTGCTATAAAAAAAACTTTAGCTCTCCATATTCAACCTTTTTTTAAAAAAAAAAAATCTGTTAATCGTGTCTGATTCTCGGAGACTGCCTGGACAAATCCCTGCAGTTTTCTTGGCAAGCCTTTTCAGAAGTGGTTTGCCATTGCCTCCTTCCTAGGGCTGAGAGAAAGTGACTGGCCCAAGGTCACCCAGCTGGCTTTGTGCCTAAGGCAGGAATAGAACTCATGGTCTCCCAGTTTCTAGCCTGATGCCTTAATCGCTACACCAAATTGGCTTTCTTACTGAACCTTTATTAAATACTTAATTGAAAGTTGAAAGTCTTAAAGTTTGCAGCAGGCTCTGTGCAGGACCTACCCTTGAAAATTGTCAAGAAGTTGTCTCTAAGCAACATGTAAGGGCTTGATTTTGACCAGAATTGCTGAGCAGTTGACCATCTTATGAACCTAATGGGCATTTAGGAGAAGCTTGCTTGAAGATGCAGCTGCTTTCCAAAGTTTGCTTATTAGTCATACCGGTGATGACCTTGTCCTGTGTAACTCCCAGGCTTTGAAATCCATCGTCCTGGAGATTACGTTTGGTCCTCAATCTCTCGTATTTAGAGGTACACTTCTTCCACCATCCTTTTTGTTGTTAATAAATTTCAGTAATAACATTCATTTGTTTTAACTTTGAATACTGAATTAAGTAACAAGGCATGGTACAGTTCAAGTAAATAAATGAAAATAAATAAAATTTGGCAACCCTATTTGGAAATCAGTATTGAAAATGGATTTATAAGGCAGTTGGGTTTTTAGGAAATATGCAGGGTCCTGGCTGGTGCCTGTGTGTTCATAGACATCGGTATATATTTTGAGAATGAGGATGCTGAGTTTATGCCCATGGAACTGTTCATATGAATGAAGCTAAACCACAATATGTAAGCTATATGGGAGAAAAGAGAGAAGTTAAAAATTTACTCTTTAGCTATGCATGTACAAAATAGCTTTTTTTGGCCTGAAAAGGGAATTCTTTCCAGTGATGACCCATTAGGATCAGTCTCATTATAACATTTTGATATCTGTCCTTGGGAATGAGAGTCATTCTCTTTGAGATAAAGATACAAGGCCCATGTGACAAGTCTAATAATTGTAGTATGTAGTCTCTTTATAAACAGATGATGATGATGATGATGATGATGATGATGATGATGATGACAACGACGAAAAGGAGGAGGAGGAGAATTGACCTCAGTTCTTGCTGGCCTGGAGCTGTCTCTCTGATATGTAATTCTCAAAACTCTTAGTATTGTAATAATGAATTAAAGTTTAAGCTATATAGGTAGAAGAGCCTACATACATACATACATACATACATACATACATAGAGAGAGAGAGAGAGAGAGAGAGAAAATAGCATTGCTGGACAAGACCAAAACTTTAAGTTGAGAAGGCAAGGCAGTAATATGTATTGTATGTATTGGAATACATTGCAGTTGTGACCAATAGTAGTTCTGGGTTAGCAACATTTCAGAATGGATGCAGATAATTCTATGACTTAAATGATGTGGCATGCAATATTGATTTATTTTTACTTTTAATGTGAGAAAAGAATCACATACGAGTCCCCCTTCAGTAGCCAGAAGTGTTATACCTCCAATTCTGCTGTGCAACTTAGTCTTATGTTCCTTGGTTTAACATCTAACTTAATTCAAATTTAATACAAATACTACTGTCTTATGTTCTGTTCACACATATTGTGAACACATACTGTATCATTATTCAGCCTTATGTAATTTATGCAATTACTCAACTTTATGTCCTAGAACATCTAAAAAGATCAATATAATAGAATGAATTTACATATGTAATAGACATTGTTTTGTATTCATTGGAACTTCTGATAGCGTCAATGCACCCATATGTGTGTGACCCTTTTGGACTGAAACTCGCACTACCTCTTAGTACTTCAATGCTGACTAGGGCATGGAATTTAACAACCTATTGCCCATTCCTGCATTCAGCCTTAATCCCAGTGCCCAAAGGCTGGTCTGATAGAATATTTTTATAGTGCTTCTTAATCATGCTAAAGATCTCTGAGGTTGCTGGATCTTTGATATTCTTCAGTAAAAGGAATGTCCAAAAATCTCTGCCTAACTCATATGGAGTCATGATGACTTGCATTTGTGAATTAGCCATCACAAATTCATTACCATAGTTAGAGCTTCCATATGTCAGCCCAAGCAAAAAGCCATTCATTCATTCACTCACTTACAGACCTCAAACAGAGTACTTTTCAGTACAGCCTGTTCACACATTAGGCTGATAAACATCATGATGAAGTTCAGTATATGAAGCAGCCTGGTGTTCCATGATAGAATTTATTTACCAACGTCAGTTGTTTGAATTCTGATTATATGTGTAGCTACAACATGAATACACAGACTTTTTTCCCAGCAGCTGAGCTGAACATAACCCTAGCTCCATTGATATCTATGCTCCAGAGCTTAAACTTTAAAGTTTTTCTTTCCATCCTCCTGATTTAACTGATACTTGGCTGGTTCTTGATGGCATAACAGGTTTTTTTAGCTGGAAACTGCCGATTTCCACCTCACTAGTATCATCCCTTACAACATTATGAACCAGGTTCAAAATCAAATGGAGCCTGTAGAAAGCCTACTCCATCCCTTCATCCTACTGTCCATGGTTCTACTCACTTTCTGAACAAAGATCACCAGTCTTTCCAATGGGAAACATCTACCTTCCATGTCCAAGAACCTTTTGATGTTGGCTGTGTCTACATGCATAGCACAGTCATAGACACTAGACTCAAAGCTTCAAGTGGCATCTTTGATCCTGATGTCCCCCATATCAGTTATTCAGGGACTGCCTGCTCACTTTTAAGGAACATGGGCTTCCATAAATAATAATCTTGGGTTCTACTGAATATTTTGCAGGGTTATATTCTTGGCTAATTCTTGTTTCTAAGGGTTCAGAGTTACAGCTTACATGTTCCCTTCTTCTAGAAAAAGGGGGCAATTGACAGTATTCCTTTAGAGAACTGCACTCCAGTCTTCTGTATACTGGAGAAGGTGCTTTACTGTTCCTAAGAAGGATGATGAACTTAGACCTATTTTAGACCCATCACAACTTTTTTTGAGAACATTATCTTTTTGGGAAGATATCCACTGTTTCTGTCTTTCCCCTCTTGCAGAAGGGTGAGTCTTGCATCTAAAGATTTGCAGGATGCATTTTTTCACAAATCTATATTGCTACTTCACTTTTTGGTAGATGGATCCATTTAAGCTTTTTTCCCCCTGTTGGTTCTTTACTCTGCTTCTAAGGTATCATTTTGTTTTCTTATCTAGGTGATGGGCTGTTCCTTGTCTATTCCTGTACCAAGCTATCACAACAGATACCAAAGTGCTTCTGGTCTTACAGAGTCTCAGTCTCTAGATCAACTAAGAATACTTTTTCTCTTCTCCTCTTGCAGCTTATCCAGTTGATAAGGACAATGAGAGATACATCAGAGATCACATTCCTACCATAGCTGCAACTCTGTAGACTTCCAGAACTTTTTCTCCAGATAGCTTCCCCCAAAAGAGTCACAGTCTATGTCATTTTCTCAACTGCTGAACCACCTGGTAGCTCTGACTTCAGTGGTTTGCTTCACTTGTTTTCACATGTGCCCCCTTCAAGCACAGCATCTCCCTTCTGCATCTTCGGGCATGGACATACCTCCAGGCATCTCCTCCTTTTGGTTCTGCCCTGTGTAAGAAATCCCTCTAGTGGCTGATTTCAGATGATCTCACCAGAGATGTTCCTCTTACGACTCCGTCCCCAGTGAAAATGTGCCTTTGGTCTCCTCCTCCTTTAACTTTTTAGGAAATCTCTCTCTTTATTTTCCTTACCTGCTAATGAAGTATTTCCTGAAAGGCTAAGCACATCTCTGTCCACTGGCATCTCTGCTGTTTCCAACTTGGAGCCTCTCCCTGGTCCTATCTATGTGAATGGCAAAACCATTTCAGCATAGGACAGACATCCTGATTCTCCTCTCTGGTCAATGGACATCGCTTTTTAAGCTGAGGAACTAGGTGCTATATGAAGAGATCCTCTCTTTTATTTTATGGGTACAGTGTTATTTATTTCTTAGATGTGTATCTCACTTTTCCTCAAGGGGCTCAAAGCAGGACTCCGTCTTTCAATTTTTCTCCTCAAAAACCACCCATGAGGTAGATTGAACTGAAAGTTTGTGGTTGGCTCACATTCATGCAACATGCCTTTATGTGGACTGTTGCATGGCACCATTGTGACTTTCAAGGAGCCTTTAAAAGGCATGGTCTTTCCCCCCAGCATCTATAGAGGCAACTATTGTAGAGAGTAAGGAAGATGACCTTGGTGGAGATACACAGGAACTCCTACTTGGGCAAAAGAGGTTGAGGCATTTTTAAAGTTCAGAACGATGAGATAACATCCAGAAGTGGCTCAGGCAGATGCCTCCCTAATGCACTGAACTTGCAAGATTCTGTTGTTGTAGCCAATCCCAATAAAAGTAGTTTTAGCCTTCCAGTAGAGCTGATTTCCTGGTCTGGTCTAGCTAGTGGGGCTGACAGCTGTGAGGCTTTGTTATGAACTGACCAAATATCATACCACCTATTGATTCACACTCATTTCACAAGAGAAGTAGCAGCAGTCTTCATCTGGGACTTCCCCTCCCAGAGTTATGCCAGGTGGTGTCAGGAGAGCCTCGAGATTGTCCTCTGAGGAAAAGAAATCGGTGCCTCTTCAGGACCATAATTCATGGAAGACAGGGAAATTATAGTCCCCACTAAGGAAGGAGCTAAGGGTGAACTCTTCTTAAGAAATAGAAACAGCTGGAGATGTTGAAAGCTAGAACTCACACTACTTCCACTTATAGTGTAGAGTGGAGATAACTCAGGCTGCAAAAGCAGTGATGCAGTGAGCAGCTAAGATTAAGAACTGGCAGAAGCATGAGTGCCCTGGGTGATTAATTCAAGCAGCACTCAGTGCGGGTGGAGGGCGACACCTTGCTTGGCAGATTTTAAACAAGCTTGCTATCCACTCTCATTGTTTGCTGAGTGCATCTTGATAATCTTGCTGAGTGTATCTTGAATCTTCATCAAGTGACTTTAGAACCATGTGCCTCAAGTATTACAGCCACCTCTTCTTGCCTGCCCCATGGACCAGATTGCTGCCCTGAGAATCCTAATGCAATCTCCCTATGGGCACTGACTGTGCGTCTAGTAAGCTGCTTCCCTTCTCCTATTCTCTACCTGTTGCTTTATTGGTTCTTCTCAACTCCACTAACTGCATCTCTGCCAGAGGAATTTATACCTATTGCTGGTATAAACAGATGGCCACATGGATTCAGCCCTCCACTTTGGTCCAGTACTATAGATTGAACCTCTATTCTCAAGAGATGCAACCTTTGGGATTTATCTCTCTCTTCAGGCAGCTTATGACAGCCAAGGCCTCTTGTAAGTGAGAAGCTTGCTATTCATCTAAATTAGTATAATTACCTGTAGCTGCAGGAATTTGAGAGGTTGTCTGTGAACTGACACAACCTACCCTCCCACCTGCCTGGTCTTAGGTGTCTCCAGTGTTTCTTAAGGTCTGCTGCATTAGTCTCAGAAATCACAGGGGTTGGCTGTATAGTTTAGAAAGTTCTGAACCTGTAATGATATGTGGGAATGACCCTGGGAGACAGGGCAATGAGACACAACCAAGGGGACAGTCCGATAAAAGGCAGCTTATCCCACAGCAGAAATATGGGTGAGGCAAGAGGCTCAGAAGAGACCCTCCCTAGTTTTGGGGCTGTAAAGAGGACCTGGGGGGAGAAGTACCTTCAGACTTGCAAGATTCTGTTAATGTAACTGTCGGGGGGGGGGGGGGGGGCTCAGATTCAGAGTCAGAAGACAAAGAAGGGCAGCCAGCTCCTGAAATGGCCTTGGACAATGAGCAGTCAGCTCTGGGGTCACTGGACGAACAGCCGCCTGAGCAGGCAGAGGAGGCAGGGCTGGCCAGCGATCAGTGGGGACAGCTGCCACTGCTCAGGGAAGATGAGGACTCGGAATTGCCACCCCCTCCCAATGCAAGAGCATGGAGAGCAGAAAGAAGAGCAGAACAGAGGAAGTCAGCGATCTTACTTGCAAGGAAGCAGTCTTGCCCTCCAAAATGAGCCCCACCAGGGCTGCTCTTATTTAAGAAGAGCTATGAGCTTGAGACTGTTGTTGGAAACAACCATTCGCTAACTCAGTCCCTCTGTGCCTTGCCTTTTGACTCTGAACCCGGACCATCTGACAACCTCGCTAATGCTTTGGACCCCTGGATTTGCCTGACCATTCCTGTGCCTGCCCCCTGGGCTTTGAACTCTTTATTTAGGCAAGTCTGCTGGACTTGTGAGAACGTGGTTGCTTTTGTGTGCGTGTGTTTGCACATAACTTTTTGTGCTGCTTGCTATAAGGAAAAGTCTGCAACTACCTCTTGTGTATTTGTGTGTGCCTGGCCTGAGACAGGACAGTAACCTTACAGTAAAGTAGAATTAGCACAGCTAGTCGTGTTTCCTGTTTGGTCTACCTTGTAAGGCTGACAGAACCCATGTGAGGGCAAGAGGTGGAAAGGTCCAAAGCAAAGGGCCTGAGGCTAGACTGGTCCATTACAATAACAGTGCACAGGTCCAACAACTTATCCTGCTGGAAAACATTTTTTTTCTCATCTGCAAGCCAGATGAAAAGGGTTTGGTGAAAAGGATTTGAATGTGAGGACTGCTATTATCCTAGAGTTTGCAGAAGCCGATTTTCTTCATATTGATGGCTTTTCTAGTATCCACAATAAAAATACTGTATCAGAGTTGTGTCCTTGAATCTCTGGCTTTGGATCTTCTAGTTTGAGAGCCAGTTTGGTCTAGAGGTTAAGGCGCCAGGCTAGAAACCAGGAGACTGAGAGTTCTAGTCCCACCTTAGGCATGAAAGCCAGCTGGGTGACCTTGGGCCAGTCCCCCTCTCTCAGCCCAACTCACCTCACAGGGTTGTTGTTATTGTGGGGAAAACAGGAGGAGGAAGGAGTGTTAGGCAAGTTCGCCGCCTTGAGTTATTTATAAAAAATAATAAAGGCGGGGTCAAGTACTAGTCTGGGAGCAGCTAATATAGCTGCCATTATTGTTCCACTTTCTGAAACTGAGTATTTTATAACCTCTTCCCCACAAGTGCATTTAATCTGCTGGGCAAAGCATCTTTTTTTTTCCCCAAGGGTTCTATAAGTATGTTGCCTCTTTTTCTCCTCTATGAATCTTTCACTCAGGAACATGGAGGCTTTGAATGCTGCTGGGCTCTGGCATTAGCAATGACATTAGCAGGGAGAGGGGGAATGTAATTTTCCCAGAACATCTTTCTCTCGCTATCAATCTTGGAAATGTAGAGAAAAGGGAGAGAGAGATTTCCCCCCCCCCCCCATTTGATATAACTTCAGCAGCAGCCAGAACCAGGTAAGCAAATGGAGTGAGGAGCAATGAACAATCAATTTTCTTTTCCATCTTAGACTGCTAATTTGAAGTAGATTAGATTTATGTGTGGATTATCTGTATGCATTATTGGTATGCCAGATTCACATCAGGTAATGATGAGACTTTGCAACGTCATTAATAGCTAAAAAGATCCAGTGATCTCTTTGATAGAGAAACAGTCCGCACCCCAATGCAAACAAGCAGGAATATCACTGCTAGCATAGATACAGTAGATCAGTGGCAGGACTCCCAAATCAACTCTGAAATCCTAATATGAAGCCATTTAGATATATTGGGATAAAAGGTTCAGGTAGTCCTCGACTTATGACCGCAGTGACTTACAATGGAAATTCTAGTCCCAGCTGTGGTCATAAGTCAAGGACTACCTGTACAGAAGCCTTTTTTCCGGGGAGATTTCTTCCACTCTGACTTTGATAAGAGCTAGTTGTGATTGCTCACCATACTCATCTTAAATGCTGGTATATGTTTATAAGTCTGAATAATGAAATTAGTATGGGACGCGGTGGCGCTGCGGGTTAAACCGCTGAGCTGTCGATCGGAAGGTCGGCGGTTCGAAACCGCGCGGCGGGGTGAGCTCCCGTTGTTAATCCCAGCTCCTGCTCACCTAGCAGTTCGAAAACATGCAAATGTGAGTAGATCAATAGGTACCGCTTCGGCGGGAAGGTAACGGCGTTCCGAGTCGTCATGCTGGCCACATGACCCGGAAGTGTCTATGACAACGCCGGCTCCAAGGCTTAGAAACGGAGATGAGCACCGCCCCCTAGAGTCGGATTCGACTAGACTTTACGTCAAGGGAAACCTTTACCTTTTAATGAAATTAGTAGGGCTGTGCAGAAATCTGAACTCAAAGGGCAAAATGAGACTCAGAGCATGCATAGTTGCACTTGTGGCACTGGTCAGGAATGCCTTCAAGTGAACATGCCTGGTTTAAACTGTTGCCAACAAGTGCTGTGTAAAGTGGTGCTAACCTAGACGATGTGTGGACTAAAAAGACACAAATGGATTTTATTTTGCCTCTTTGGTGATAGTTCAGGCACTTTCCCCTGTAGATAATTCCTTTCCTAATCCAGTTCCAAAGCTGCAGGTATGTCAATTATGCTCTATGCTTTCCTTTAGAGACTATTCTCATTCTTACAAATAACCAGACTAAATAAGACATTTGGAACAAGTGAAGAAATGATTTTAGTCTCCTAAAAGGGAATATATTAAAGTAATATGTATCTGTGAATTTGTACCGCAAACTTTGGCACAGAATGGTGCACCATACTATTTAGATGTAACTGATCTGGTGTAGATGGTCTTCTGTCTGACCAGTTTTGTACATCTGATAGTCAACAGATATATCTGTTTCAGTTGCTGGATTGCCTTGCTCAGCCAGATTGGCCGTTGGTATGACGGATTGTAAAAAGATTTCTTATTTCAGGTACGTCTTTGGAGCAACAAAATCTGCATCACTGATACAGTACCTGTCGATTGGTTATTCTTTAGTCTTCTCTGCTGGCTTGTTCTCAGATTTTGTCATGCTTTTGATGTTGCCTTCTGGTTTGTTTTTTCTAACACAACTGAGAATGCTGGTTCATATCTATTGTTCTTCCCCGAAAAATTTTGCAACTGTAATTTAATACAAGGAATTCCTGATACAGGATCTAATGCATCCTTGACAATCTAGACCTCCATAAAATGTAGTATAGATATATCCTTAGAAACATTTTTGCAACTCAAAGGTTTTATGCAACTTTCTTGATGATGTAGGTTTAATTTTCTGAAAGCTCTAAATTAAAATAGAGAAGGAGATTTGAGGCAACAGAGCTTAGAAGGAGATTTAATGCACATTAGTGCTTGAACTTGAATGTGCAGAAAGGAATCTGGCTGTTGTCTTAGCCCCAACTAACAGGTTCACATGCTACCATATATGATAAGCTTTCTCTTGGATTTGCACATATGCCTATGAATTGTACTTAACCTGAAGCAAAACAATTTGCTTTGTGACTACAGTATTATTTTGAATTGGACAAGGAGGATCAGGCTGTCAAAGGCTTCTAGTCATAATTACTATTTATTGCTCCCAGTATTAGAGGCAGCAAGGGACACGGTGGCGCTGCGGGTTAAACTGCTGAGCTGCTGAGCTTGCTGATCGGAAGGTCGGCGGTTCAGATCCGCGTGACAGGGTGAGCTCCCGTTGCTAGTCCCAGCTCCTGCCAACCTAGCAGTTCGAAAATATGCAAATGTGAGTAGATTAATAGGTACCACTTCGGCGGGCAGGTAACGGCGTTCCGTGTAGTCATGCCGGCCACATGACCACGGAAGTGTCTACAGACAAACGCCGGCTCTTCGGCTTTGAAACGGAGATGAGCACCGCCCCCTAGAGTCGGACACTACTGGACTTAATGTCAAGGGAAACCTTTACCTTTACTTATTAGAGGCAGCAGGCTTTTAGTATTGCACTGATCATGAATCTAAATCATAAATATTTTGGACACATCGTGGCAAAGTCATTGGAAAAGACTTTGGTGCTTGGAAAAATAAAAAGTAACTGAAAAAGAGGTGACCAGAAGTGAAGGTGGGTAGATGCTATCACTGATAACACTAGCATGAACTTACAAGAACTCAGAGGATCAGTTACTGACAGGTAGTCCTGATGAAGTCAGAAGCAACTGAATGACTAAACAACAGTAACAATTAATGAAATAATATTCTTGCTTTCAAACCCTATATGAGTTTCTAGCTGTCAGTGCTTTCTACCAGACAAAGCAGTTCAGTTCTCTTGCTGCTCCATATTCCCTAGCAGGCACAAGAAGGTTGGATAAGTAGATTTGCTGCAGAGAATTAAGAAGCCATACGTTCAAAGTTCTCTAATAGCACCCTGAATCCTGTCCTGTATCTATGTCACTCCATAGGTTTGAACCCTGTGTGGCTGTTCATTTCCTGACCTTGAAGTTTTCTGCTATTTGTTGCTTGTTTACAAAACAGTTTTCTTTGGTGTGAGATCCTGCCTCACCAGCTTCAACCCTTCACCAGTTGGTCACATAGGAAAGGAATATTCCACTAGGTGGGATTTTGATCTGATTCTCTTCTTGTAGAAGTGTATCTCTCTGTATGTGTGCATTCCCATGTACTATTTATTTATGTACCTCCTACAAGAAACACCTGGTTTCAGGTGTTTCAAAGTATGAATCCAATGCAATGTGATATAATACAAAACCCTGTAATGAAGCAGAACAAATAGTCTTGTGGTGCCTTAAAGACTAACACATGTATTATCACAAAAGTTTTCAAATGATGACATGGACTATGATCCATAAAAACATAGGCAATAATGCGCTAGTCTTTAAGATGCCACAAAACGTATATTTGCTGCAAAATAATACTTTTGGAATTGGAAACTCTCATAAAGTAATTTACTATAGATTAATTTAGTCGTCTGCTTCCCACTTAGAAATCAGTCTCTGAAATGAATGATTTACAAATACAAAATATGAACATTTGCACGCCCAAATGTTTGAGCCTTCTGTAAAGCATAGTGGAGTGGTGTAAGTGTGAGTGTGCACACCTGCATTTCCTCCATTGAGTTAAGATAGGCAGATTGGACTGCCATAGTGCAGTGTGGCCACATGACAACAGCAACTATAGGACTGTTTTCACATTCAGTTCCCATACAGTTGGTTCTTTATTTAGAAGCAAAGTCTGGTCACCAATACAGAAATACTTTACAATTAGATTAATGCTGTTGGAACCTACCATGGACCACTGATTAGGGCACCAAATGTATTATTGGTCTGATTTAATTTTTAAATTCTGTACAGTTTAGAAATTATATATTGGAAAGAAATTCTCAGAGTAAGATATTTAAATCATACAGATAAACCATGTCACCCTTCCCCAGTCTGTTTTCTTCTTCCAAATCTATTGGGTAAGGCTGTTATAATCTGTTCACACAAACACACACACACACACACACACACACACAGAGGCATTGTAAGACAAATTATTTTGTTTGTAGTTAGATAAGCTATCGTAGCCATACACTGAAATTGCAGAACAACCTGATCTTACATAAAGATTAGTTTATTTTTAGTAAATTGGTAGCATCTGGCTTAGAAGGTTTTTTTCATTCAATGGGAAATGTAAAAGAAATGCCCTCTTGTCATCAATGAAGATGGCTGCTGCAAGTCTCTTTGATATATTGCCAAGTGTAACTATTATATACATCTCCAAAGATGAAACTAACAAAATGTTTCACCATAAATCCTCCCAGGAAAAAAGATGAGTTTTCTGACAAAAGTGGATGAAGTTGTTATAGGCTGTAGGACTTAGGATATTTGTATTTGCTTATTATAAAGCGTATACAAGACAGTTGGTGGACAAAACATTGTAAAGTAGTTTAAAGCTGAAATCTGATGGCTTTGTGAGACTGAGTAGCACAGTGAGAAATAAATGTCTTCCTTACTTCAATATCCCTAATATTTAACTTGCCATAATTGGGTTTAAATTCTAGATCTCTTCCTTGCACCTTGCAACAAAATAAATGTGCCCATTCTCTTCCTGGCCTTGAGAGTGGGGAACACTGATCACTGTTTACATAACAGTTGTGTTTGACCCAAGAATGTGTTTGATTTGATTTTTAAAATACAGGTAAGTCTCAATTAGCATGGTTAATGAATCCCATGAAATGGTCGCATTATTCGAATTTGCACTACTTGAAATGATATTTCTATGTAAAATAGGATAATTGTTTGCAGCTCAGTGGAGCTCAACATTGAAATGCAGCTTTTCAATACACCAAGCCGTCTCCCTGGATTGGTTTGTATGGACAGGCTGCCCAGGGACAATACTGGCAAGAGCTGCCACAGTTTTTGTTTTCCAAAAGTCACCTAGGCCCTTAACTGAACTGCCCACCAAGCCCTTGAGATTGACTTGAAAGTGCACCGTGATACACACACATAAAGACAACTTACACTCAACTTCATTGCACAGACCAAAATACAGATTCCTTCTCTGGCTAGTAAAGAGGTCGGAAAGAATTCACATCTGCATCTTTCCCTACCTTGTTTCAGAGAAACAGTCCTCAGAACTTCTCTGTTCACCCTCTAACCTGCTGATATTTATTCTAAAGAACATGTTTTGGCTTGAGATTTCCAGCAGCATTTACAGGCAAGCAGGCAGGTACAATTGCTTCTCTGCAATAGAAGAAAATCATTGATCTCATTTGTAATAGTTGCATCATCAGCTATTTGGTACCTGGATTCTTCATCGGAGGATTATAGCTGAAGAAAGTAAGCTGTAGCAAACAGGAGTTTGGCATTTAATTCTCAACAGACCTTTGTCAAACACTTAACAGAATAATGAAGAGTAAAAATGATGGGACCCAAGAAGCAGGTGGATACATCAGTGAGGTTGTCCTGCACACCTGCAGGTTTAAGCAGATATTTAAAATCAAGGCAAAAAAAGCACACCAATTCATGAAACAGTCATTCTGCGCATGACTGTGGACACCTGGTATACTGCCAGACTCAGCCAGATTTGTAATTAGTGTCTGCTAAACAGCCATATGTGGCATCCCTTTAAATCAATGCTAAGTCTCACTGTTCTGGCTTGGCAGCAAAGAGCATGAATGAAAAATCCATATGCATGCATGCTTATGCTTGTTCTTCTCTGTATAATCCATCTGTGTCATGTGTGTCCTCCTGCCAAGAAGGGGATAGATGGCTACAGTCTAGGTTGCATGCACTCCATGTTGCTTGCCAGAGGAAAGGTAGTTGTGGGCATTCTGGTCTTGATGTTTAAACCTCAATAAAATAGTTAATTGTTTTGGTGTATTGAGTAGAAATCAGCATAATCTATATAGTACTAAAACTCTCATTGTGTTTATCTGTTTGTCTGTCTGTACCCTCAAGTTAGCCCAAACAGTGCATTATACCACAGCAATTTTTGAATCAGGGTACCTAACATCTACTAACTTAAAGCATGCATACAAAATCCAGGACCCATTACTTCTGTGGAATTGAAATTTCCATGATGCTCGGACCAGTTTTATTCGCAAAGTTGTGGCGGATGCAGTGTCCCCACAGTCCCGTGATTGTGCTTTCCGATGCTCCCTGCCAGCTTCCCACAAGCAAAGTCAATGGGGAAGCTGGCAGGAAGATGGAAGTTGCTCCTGTTCCCACTGCTTTTTTGCCTGCCCGTGGTCATTCTGTTTATCTGTTTATCTGTAAATATTGACTTATTATTGAAGTTCGTTTGCCACTACAATTATTTTTCTGTTTATGATATACTCTTCTTAGATGATCCTGGGACCATCCAGCATTGGGGTAAAAAATTATGGTCAGCCTAAATTTAATGTTCATTCTGGCCACATCAGACTGCACTACCTTTCTTTCAAAAGATGACCCAACAGGTCACATGGCTGTCTAGTATGCTTACATCAGTCAAGTGATGCTGACATCAGGTGAGAAGTAGAGATCCTTACAGGTAGGACCCTGTCTCATCCAAGGATGTGTACCATCATATATGCAGAATCTGCTGAAGCAGCCTCCCTACCACCACCACCATTCACACAGTATACAAGCCAAGATTTTGAACCCTATAACTAGAGTCAGCACATGCTCAGAGGATTTTTGTTGCTTTTGAGCAGCTGCAGTGCTTCACTGATGCTTGTCTTTTTATGTCTTTTTAAAACATGATACATGAATGTGAATGCTCTAAATTTCTTTTTTATTTATTTTATTTATCAAATTTGTCACTGCCCATCTCCTCCCACCAGAGGGACTCTGGGCAGTTTAGAACAAAATCCTCAATAAAACAATAAATATATAAAATATATTATAAAATTACATATTATTAATAATATAGATAAAAATAAAGTCCAGATGGCTATATCTCATTTAATCTTCTCGTGGAAGGGGTACTTCAAGGCACTAGCCAACCCCAGGCATGACTCCTCTCCTCTCCTCTCCTCCCCGCCCCAGGCCAGCTGGCAGAGCCAGGTCTTCAAGTTTCTCCAAAAAGCCAGGAGTGATGGGGCTAGCCTCACCTCTGGGGGCAAGATGTTCCAAAGGGCGGGCACTACTGCAGAGAAGGCCCGCCTCCTGGACCCCGCCAGATGGAATTCTCTTACTGACGGGGTCCTCAGCATGCCCTCTCTGCAAGATCGGGTGGGGCAGGTAGATGTAACGGGGAAGAGGCGGTCCCTCAGGTAACCTGGCCCCATGCCATGTAGGGCTTTAAAGGTGATAATCAACACGTTGAATTGGACCCAGAAGCAAACTGGTACCCAGTGCAGCTTGTGAAGCAAAGGTGTTATATGCGCCCTTCTAGGGGCACCACAAATAGCCTGCGCAGCTGCATTTTTGACCAGCTGAAGCTTCCGGATACTCTTCAAGGGTGAGTGAGTGTATCTGGAATTGACCAGATAAATGGAATGAGTGAGCTTATCTGGAACTGACCCTGTGTTACACCTTTTCCAGTCTGGTTGCCTAAAAGACAACAGGAGAAATTATAGAAGTCACCAGGAGGAAAGAGAGAGATGCAAATGAATTTAAAATCATTTCAACCACTGTTTGCAGCAAAGGTGTTTGCAGCAAAGTGTATTCAGTGTATGGAGGAGAACTTAGAGCAATGTTTCCCCACGCTGGCTGGGGAATTCTGGTAGTTGAACTCCACACAACATAAAGCTGCCGAGGTTGAAAAACACTGTCTAGAGTGTTCCATCTGACTTTAATTGTTAGCAAAGTTATTTGCATGCTTAATTTTTAAGCTAGTTTTGCACTTATTTATTTTTACAGCATATCTACATGTTCTGTCACTTTAGTGGTTAAGCCGGTTTGTGCTTTCAATTTATTCTGAAAAAACCCTGGCTAATACAAGATGAAAAAGTAAAGCTCACTCTTAATTCTTTAAATCTATCTGGATTTAACCTGAAGCTTCTGATTAGAATTTCTGTTGTCAAAAACTGTGATAAATACATTTTTACTTTCTGCATGGCCATGTTCTTTATGAAGTATTAGACAGTGTTTGCACATGTTTGTGAAACAGTAACTTTCTTCTGTTGGGGTTAGAACAGATTGATTGAGTCAGTGAGTTTGGTACATTATGACTTAGGACATTGTGTGAAGCAGCTTATATATTCTGGTGGTTGTATGAAGCAATTATTTTTAATATGCTTGGGTTGTCATTATGCTAAAAAGCAGCAGTGAGGTCTATTATACTGCTGTCAGTGAATGTAAATACTTTACACGTGCATGTTTTTTAGATGCAGGAACTAAAAAAGTAAATGTCAGGACTGAAACTAAGACCTCAATTTTGCAACTGGAGTGTTGAAATGCAACAGTCTTTCACTTTCTTCCATTATTTCTTGCTAAAATGTTTGTTGTACTTTGTGTTTTATTTACATTGTTTTTTTTCCTGGATTGGAGAAAAATAATACTATAATGATACAAGCATACAAAACATTCCCCACTTGTTTTGGAATATGTTTAATGTGCTGACTTCTGTGACACATCATGGGACGGTTTGTATTCAAGAGAAGGAACAAAAATTGATGTTATTAACAATACTTTACTGCAAATGCCATCCTTGCTGACTTTATTAATGTGATATTCATGATATGATCAGTGACTGGATCAGAGCATGTCATTATGGATGTGGAATTAAGAAAAGCTGATGTTCAGATTCTTGTGCCTCTTTCTTCCACCAGAGGTAAGCAACAGGATGGCTCCTCTTCTGGAGAGCAACCAGCTGTTGTCAGCTTTAAGATTTTTGGGTTGGATACCAACTAAAATGAAGACACCAGGATGATTACAATTAACAAAAGTTTATTAATATAGTCTCAATACTTATATTGGAGAGATCCTACCCCAGTTGGCCACGGTAAGCCCAGGTAGCAGTGAGGAAGGAATTCCATGGAATTGACTCACAAAGGGGTTGCTATCAGTGGGCAAGTTTTCTGGCCCTTCAACTTCTCTCTTCCTCCCAGAGCTGCCTAGTTTAGGCATCAGCAAGGGAAGGTTACATATTAATGAGGTTTAGCTACATTTTAAAGTGTCTACCAGATATTGGGCACCTAATTAAGACAAAAGTGGGAAATAATTATTTAACTGGTGTTAGAGGAGGAAGTTTGTTATCTCGTAGCTTGTGAGAATAAATAGGCAGAGCTACGGTAGCTTGTCTAAGTAGCTTCTCTTTCAGGTGTTAATGAAAAATGCAAGTCAATCACAGGCCACCAGGTTTCCATCTGTCTCTTGTTTTGCTAATGGAGAGATCTGTGATCAGATTGCTTTCCTCTGATTCAGTGAACACTATTACACCCTTCACCATCAGTGATGGGTGTATCAGATATTGGCCTTGTGATATGGAGAAGTCATTTACTTTTTAACCATTCTACTAAGTCTGAGAATTGGGATTGGTTGGAAATAATACCTAAAATATAGCTGTATTAAATCAATATATTCTGGATGGGATTTTTGGAAAATAAGAAATTCAGTAGAAATATTAATACTCAAACTTTGGTCACATTTGTGGTAAAATCTTTCATTAGTTTCTTCTGAAAACTTGACAGTGTGGCTAAACCAGGAATGGGAAGTAAGAGGCTGAGAACTGTAAGGGAATACAAATAAAGAAGTATAATTACAATGTATATGTGATGTAGGCAATACTGTGATGCTAATAGCAGCTGTAAGATTTTTTTTTAGTGTCCTACAAATATAAGGCTAGTCAGCTATAGTTGTTTAAGTTACTGATACTCTTAAGAAGGCAACATGATGCAAAATCAGCAGTTGATCTAACAAAGGAATCTCAAATGAATCATTTCTTAATAGTTTTGGATAAAAATCAGCTTGAGAGATGTATTCATTTATTAAGCATAGATCTTATGGGATTGTGATTGAAACATCAATATGTCTGTCACATTTGCTGATGTCTGTAAGCCACACAGGCACTGGCTCTGTTGAAAAATGATGGGGGAAGAACATTGGCTAACAGTCAGCTTCATGATGACATAGCACTGAGAATAAAGTAGATTGCATTATGAGGCCAAATGTCAGGGCTGAACTATGTCATACTGTACTACTAATCTCATGTGATTTAGTGTATCTTTTCAAACAAAATTCTGCCTACAGAGAAAATGTGATATTGAAGAGAAAATGTCTAGCAGTCTTCCCTAATTTTAAGAAGCATGAACTTCAACTCTGAATTTCCCAGCTAGCACAACCATTGCTTAAAATTCTGGGAGTTGAGATCAATACATCTGAAGGGTGCCCAGGTTGGGGAAGGCTAGTTTATAGTATACTCCTATCTGTAACATGCTAGTTTCCTATGTAGAGTTCACCCATTATACAGTAGCATGTAGTAATGTGATTTGTTTCATTTTGACTTAGAAATGGTAGACACAGTAGTGGCATATTCAGCAAACTATGATGAAAGAAATAATGGCTTAGCTTAAAGTGTAAACCCAGTCTACGTATCAGTGTAAGTTTCTATATTTTAATCATGTGAACCCTCATTTGAAGTTTGAAATGCTATACCTAGTGAAAATCAGGCTCTAGGTACTGATGAGTGTGTATATAGGATGCTGCACTTTACTGGCATAGTACTGTCTACTGTAATTGTCACTGGCCTGTTAGGTTATAGGTCTTCCTAAACACCTGCTGATCTTTTAAACTGAAGATGCTGGGGCTTGAATTTTGATTCTTTTGGATGAAACATTCATGCTTTCTTTCTGAGCTCTTGTCTCTCCACACTTGATTAAATTATCCAAGATCAATAGAACTAAGTCAACAATTCCAGTAGGTGTCTGGGGCTTTTAATTTGTATTTTTTTCCCCCAAATGCTGCTGCTACTCCAGCTGTTGTAACACAGGGGCTTAAGGGAGCTGCAGCATTTTATGATACTACATTGAAATCTGTACGTTGAAGAGGAAGGGGAACACAACCCCACAGGTAGCTCTTTGGATCCTGAACTCTAAAGCTGGAGCAGACCCATAATTGTTGCTGTTGTAGTGCTGATCTGCCTGTGCCAATCACTAGGTGGCAGAGAAATCCACTCCTGATTTCCAGTTCTTAATTTGCAGCTTTTCCCTTTTTTGTAACAGGGTTTCATATGCCTTTTATATTTGGGGTATTATGGGTCTCATCTAGTCAGGTGTTTGTGTGCCAACCAGTTTTTTCTGTCCACAGGCTGCCCCATTGCATGGGCATGGAATCCACGCCCCCCCCCCCCCATCCTAAGCCCTAACTCTATCTTTCCCATTTATGGCAATGGTGAACTTAATTTATAAAGGAGTGTTTTAATTTATTTTAATATTTCAGTTATTTGTTGGTAGAAACTATAACATCACTGCAATCAACTCTGTAGAGTGAATGGGTATTTTACCCTACAGAACAACAAACCTAAGTAAAACATTGATTCAATAGAGCTTATTTTCTTGAATGGAAAAGAATAAAAACATGAGAAGGTTTTTAAAAATGTAGTAGTTCTACCAATCCCACATACAGCACCCCGAGACATTTTAAGACGGTACACATTTTCTCTTTTCCTTTTTTTTTTTTAAAGCTATGTTTAAAAGAAAAAGAAAAAGAAAAGCTATGCTGCTCTTAGGCTGTAATAAAGTTGTTTCAACTGATCCTAGCTATATCAATTTCTGTCAATGGTGGATTAAGGCATTCTTAAAAATAGACACTTGTTGTCCACAGACGTATACATGACAAGACCATCATCCTGCATTTCCTCTTTGGTGAACAGCAGCCTAATGGTATTAACATGTGAACAGTGAAGCCATTAGTGGACAGCTAGGACCACTGAATGGAGCAGAGCTTAACACAGAGAAAGATGCGCACAGAAAAAGAATATTATCTAAAATAGCTTTAATGAGCACGTTAGAGAAATATAGGTTATTGATCTTGCACGCTTAGCCCACCCAAGCATAAAGAATAATGCACTTAGACAAAGTAGGTTCAAAAGTAAGTAAAAAGAGTCTTACTGATTTATTTGGTCCAGTTATATCCAATCAGAAGAAAAATGATTCTTTCTTTCTTTCTTTCTTTCTTTCTTTCTTTCTTTCTTTCTTTCTTTCATATTTCAAATTTCTGTCACCGCCCATCTCCCCCAAGGGGGACTCTGGGTGGTTTACAACACTTTTCCCTAAACTGAATTGACCCTCAGCCTTTATTGCTGCTGAAGGCTGCATGGAGAAAGGGGGGAACCTCCTGATTTTAGGCCCAAACATGTGGCCCAGAGATGGAAAGAGCAGCTGCATGTTGCTTCATTCCCAGATGGAGAAGGAGGAGGAAGAGAGACAAAGGAATGTGGGAGGGGCAACAAACAGCTTCCTCCAGAAGCACATAGAGAATTTGCATCCTAGTGTGAACTCATCCACATGCTAATGAGGCATGCTGATTTGCTGGGACCTCCAACAAAGAGTAAGGAAGATGACCTTGATGAAAATATGCAAGAACTTTTGCCTAGACAAAGAGGGCTGAAGCCTTTTTTAAGCACCAAGAAACAAGATAATATTTGGAAGTGACTCAGGCAAACGCTGCCCTGATTAACTGGGGTATTAGAAGAGGCTGCATGTAGGGGAAGGTACAGCACAATTAGACTGGTAAGATTCTGTTCCTATAGCCAATCTCAGTAAAGGTATTTTTAGTTTTCCTATGGAGTTGATTTCCTGGCCTGGTCTGCCTGGTGGGGCTGACATAACAGAATGTTTCCATCTACCAGTCCAAGTTAGTTAATAGAATATTCATATTTTTGAAAGCATCACTTTTTAATAGCCGGGAAAGGACACTTCAGGTAATGATTTCGATTTATTTCTAATCTGCAGGCCTGCAGCCTGTGAGAATGTAGCACCCTCAATTGCTGTTGATGTAAGTGGCAATCATCAACTTGCTAGAAAGACCAGCAGAGAACAGTCAGACATCTGGAGCAGAGAGCTGTAATCGTAAGGCTGATGGACGCAATAGGTGATTTTAGAAGAAAGATGCTTTCTGGTGCTAAGTTTGGCTTTGCTTTGTGATCATAGCCTTCAAATGCAGATGGAATATAGTAGGAGTTGAGAACCCTGCCATATTGGGGAACACGGGTTATCCCAAATGGAGAGCAAAACCAGCTTACCCTCTTGGACAGGGACCCTCTAGGACAGGGTTTCTCAACCTTAGCAACTTTAAGATGTGTGGACTTCAACTCCCAGAATTCCCCAGTCAGCTAGTACTGGCTGGCAAATTCTGAAAGTTGAAGTCCACAGACCTTAAAGTTGCTAAGGTTGAGAAACCCTGCTCTAGGATGATCTCATCAAGAGCCATCTTTAAACTGCACTGTGGAGCTCACTGGGACATGACAGCCAGCCAGCTGGAAATCACCCTTCTGGCAAAAGTCAGGAGTAACATACAAGCAACAGACATGTGGTTCCCAGCTGTGAGGCAATTGTTGCTAAAAGGGACCTGATTACCTAGGCAAGCTAATTTGGAGTACTCCATTACACCTTGCCACTGCTTCACTGCTGCCAAGGGAACCATGAGATATAAATGTGGGGTTTGTGTCATGTATGGCACTGTGTAGTGCTCACAGGGCTGGAACAGCTGATAGAGGCTGGTGCCTGGAAGCCAAGTTAAAATGAGCTATGTGTGTGCCTGTGGCATTGATGTTTATACTACTTTGCTTTGGGTTAGTGTTTTCAGGCCTGTTTAATCTTCAAGAGTTCGACAGGATATCTGTATTTATCTCTGTAAAGCTTAAAACATGGTTGTGACGGGAAGGGCTGTTGGACAGAAAATGTGATGGAAAAACCTAAGAATAAATGTTTATAAAAGACCACTGCATATATGTAGTGTAAAGTTAAGGTATTTTAAAGTCAGAGCTTACAGTGTCTAACTGTGCAATGTGAATATGGCTGCTATGCCTTTGAAAATATTATACTAATCGGATGACTGTGACAGGCTGTTTCCACAGGTCCCTGTTCAGTGTGCGCTAAGGCTTCTCTCTGTATAATGTGTACAGGAATAGAAGATGGCTGACATACATCCTTTCATTTTGCTACGATTTCATATGGCAGTGGAAATAGGGATGAATAAGCGAAAGAAGTAACTTATACTTCCCAGTTTTGTCACTTAGGAAAACATAATTTCTGATACTTAAAGCCCCCCCCCCAATATTTAGCATTTATATACTACTTTTTAATATTTAAAATGTCATGTAAATATAAATATAAATATAATACGTGCAGCATATAAAAATGCAGTATAAATATGTACAGTATAGCTATATAGGTATAGATCTATGCAGCTCTTCAGATTTGATGGCAAAAAGATTTTGTGTAATGTGTGGGACTGTGAACATTGGCCTGTCTGCAACTCCTTTCCTGGGACTCGGGAGCAACTCATCCTTTTCTGAGATCACATAATAGCTGCAGAGAGAAAGGGTATATCCATCCATATGCTGTCACACAAACACACACACAAACACACACACTGCAGTGAACATTTTGAAATGTAAATCATTCCAACAATCCTTAAACATCATCTAGATATCTTCTGTTCTTGATTTTTTTTTCCATAGAGAATTAGATCAAAATATTTCTTATGGCTCTTGCGTTTCAGCCCATGCGTATTGTGGAATAGATGGTTGGAGCATGTTCACCTGGACCCGAATGTTAAGTCTTTCTCCATCTTGTTCAGAATTTCCTACCACATTGACCACGCTAATTGGTAATTCTGATGTAGTCCAGACATCTGGTTTCAGCACTATTTAGCCACCAGAGTAAATATTTTTTGCAATTACCCTTCTCACTTTTCATATGAGGTGATTACAAACAAGGAGTTCCCCAGATGAAAAGTGAGGAAACTGTTTATTTCCCCCAATACTGCATATTTGAATCTATTAAGAGCCGTATTTTTATTGGTGTTGATGGGTATAGTATTTTAGCTAGTTTTTGCACAGAGAGAGATTCCAGTTGGATAGATGCAATGTCTCCTCAGCATTTGACTTTTACAGCATTCATTGTAATCTAGCAAAGGCAGCAGAGAAGTTTGAGCTGAAATCTTACTATACACTTACATCCATGATGGACTGAGAGTGTATTTTTGAATTGAGGATCCTAAATTTGTTCAACTGTGTGTTTCAGTTTCTCATTAGATACTGCTTACCATTCGTATTGATATTCAACTGCTGTTCAGAACTAGTCTCATCAGTAATTGCTGACTGAGAAAAACTTGATTTATACATAATGTTAGGCCATACATTTTTAATTTGCTTTTAGCTTGTGTGTGAACTAGGCCACAATGACTTGTTCAGTCACACATGATTAAAACAAACTATGGTGTAGCATGAAATCAACCTGACCAAGAAATCTCCTTTTTATTCTGAATTATGTTCAGATTTGAGGTCTGCGTACAAATGTAACATACCTACAATTCTCAACTTCAGTTTAATAGCTAGTTGCTTTGACTGGTTGCAAATCAACCCTGTCTATTTCTGCTAATTTCAGATACACGTTGATGCCTTCCAAATATTTGTGGCTACAATGCCAGTTACCTTCATTTACTATGTCTAATAGTTTGCCATATCTGGAGATGGCAAGTTGGAAAGGATGATTTAACCAATTTAGTAAGGAGGGATTTAGCTCACAAAAGGTCATGTCACAGCATAAGTAAAAAATCTGTTATTTCTTTCCACCAAATATTTAATATCAGTTATACTGAAATCCCATAGAGGAGAAAAATGGTAATGCTTAAAATCTGTAAAGTACATATCAAATGTTGGAATGGCTTCCTATATGCTGGCTGAGTTCACAGATCAAATTAGGCTGGTTTTGCTTTAGCATGCTGTATGAATCCAGCTATTGTGAATTACTCAAACCATGTTGGAAATTATTGCTCAATGTGATACTGTATGTGAACCCTATAAATATCTCAATCATCTTTACAATGATCTGTAAGATAGCCTGATATTTTTACACTGTCAAGCCCCTTAGAGCAACTCACAACAAAGCAAGATTCTCAGAGATTCAGAGTATGCAGGCTTTTGGAAATCTTGGAAACTGAATACATGTTTCTTGGCTATTATTTATCACTGCGTACATTAAGATGGGGTCTCCCTATTGCCCTTAAACTTTCTAATTGAGTCTTGTTTTCATGGAGAGGATGAAACCACAAGAATAACCATCTATTCTTGCTTTGCAATATTTTGGAAACATACATCTTTGTTCCCAGGCTCAGAGGATGTCCTTCCCTGCCAGGTAAGAGATTACCTGAACCTGGAAAAGTGTTGGAAAAGCAGAAGAAAAAAACTATTTTTTTCCCCTATATAAGCTATCTAGGGAAATGTAGAGCCAGACGCAGAACAGGGTCCTTTTTCAAAATTTACATGATGGCTTGATCCAAGCTGTTTCTGTACATTTTTAGGCCTATTTTGTTCTACCTATACAGGTGTGTGTCTGGGTGTATAATCATGCCTGAAAGGTGAGCTGTGAACACACACACACACACACACCTGTGACTAGACTGAGATCCCCAACCCCACATAATGCGGGAAATTGCCATGGTAGGGATCGTGGTAGAGATAGGGATCCCCATTTGAGGGGGTGAACTTATCACAACTCATTGTTTCTCTGTGTAGGCATGCTTTCCACTATAGTGACACTATACAACTATTGGAGCACATAACATCATATACTAAAGAAAGCAAGTGTTTTAAGATAATCACAGATGTCATAGAAGATGGGTAAGCCCAGAATGAAGTAATTGATATTGTTTTCCAATTTCAGAAGCCTGCCAGGCAGCATCAATTGTTGGGTCATAATACCTTCATTAGGGCTAACCAAAAAGGCACCTAACAATGTTGTTTGATTAGCCCTTATAAAATATTGCCCAGCTCTAGGTTTGGGGCAGGGAGTATTACAAAATGATTCCTGATTTGTTATCTCAAGTAGAAAAATATTTCACTTTCTTTCACTTTCTTTTATAGAGCAGACAAAGGTACAGCTAAAGTGTTAACAGGTTTAATTTTTTTTCCTTATCCAACTCCCATATCTTTTTTATTTTAATGGAAGTTTGTTATATGCCATGAGATCACCTTCCTGTCAAGATGACCTTTTTTCCTGCACAAGTAATTGTCCAAGTGTGTGCGTGTGTCTGTGTTTGTGTGTATGCATATATGCAATTGGTGAATTGTATGAAGCCTAAACCATAGGTCGGAGGAATGACAGGGCCCACTGCCTGTTTTATAATTCTAACGTTTGTTTGCTCAGTGCATTAAGGAGATTAATAGATGAAAGGGATAGGAGGCAGCAAGACACTGGAGAGGACCTTCTGAGGCTGGAGCATTAATGTAATTTCATGATCAGAACAATGCAGCGATACCACTACTTTCCTCTCTTTTCTTTCACTGTACTGTTTCGTATTCACACTGCCAGTCCTAGCCCAGTCTTTCTGGGCTGTTTGTCTGCATGGCTGGTACATCAGCAGGGAAATTGTGCATCTTTCTTTTCCTGCCCTTCTAATATTTCTACCACACAGCAGTGCACGAAAAGAAAATTCGCCAAAAGTTGTATGGCACTGCAGATGCTCATCAAAATGATGTACATAAGAAAGATGCCATCTGCTGGGAACAAAGACAAAGAGAAATCATGTAGCACCAGGACCTAAAGAATTAAGTGCACAAGATATCAACAGATTGCCATCTTGAAGCTTCCTACTGCATCCTATCTTGCAACTTCCTTCCTACTTCCTCCTCAAATTCAGTGCTAACCAGTTTCAGATTGAAGCAAATGCAGAAATAGTAAATTGTACCCCAGCGGTAGATAAACCAGAAACAGACTGCTGATGTTAAATGTCAAATTTTGCAACGGTTCTTAGCATATTAACAAGGAAAATTCTGTTTTCTTACCCTCTTAGCCTTACTTAGTAGAAAATATTCAGTAGCTAATAATTAGAGGTTGTCTTGTTACATTCACAAATGGACTACAGGATTAACTTTTCAGAAAGCAGAGAAAAGTGTAAGTATGATATAAAAACTGTGATATGTGAAATGGAAAATGAATGCATTAATTTCAGGATTTTGATGAAATTAAACAAGTAGAAAATATGGAATGATAATACTTTACAGTGAACCAAACTAATTTTCCTTGGCAAAGTGGTTTGGAATTACAGAAAGCAAACATCATCCTTGAAGAAGGAGATAGATCTATCTATCTATCTATCTATCTATCTATCTATCTATCTATCTATCTATCTATCTATCTATCTATCACATTTCTTCACTGCCAATCTCGACAAATGACTATTGATAGGGAAGCAGTAATAATTGACCAACCAGCTTCCCTACAATGGTAAAGATACGCTATTATAAGACAGTAACATACAGGGAAACTTAAAAAAATGTGGATAGGAGCACAACCTCACAGTACTAAGTAAGTTGCATTAACTTCTGTTTTAGGATTGTAGCCACAATACTGTATTTAGCAGGATTGGTAGAAAAAACAAGGGGAAAGATATATTCAGTGATTAGGCAATTTCAGAAAAAGTATCTGTGATCCAGGGGTGTCCACATGATGTGACCAAAGAAGCAAAGTTGGCAATTGTGACACATATAAAAAAGGGCAGAGCTTCAATTGCACCATCATGACTGGCAACTTGACTTTTTTTTTAACCGTAAGATTAAAAAAAAGCCCTGCTGTCATCGCTATTCAAATTTTATATCGGTTTCTCAATGCCACTGTATGCTTGACACTCCACATAGGTAAAAATAACTTAATATCAAAACTGCTAAAAGTTATTTTAATTGTAAACATCTGGTATGATTTTAAAAAAAATCAGCAAGAGATACTTCAACTGAAATTCCTCTCACCTGGGTGTACATTGGGAGAACTCTGTCAGTTATTGATAGCAGCAAAGAGGTTTTAGAATTGATCAACAAATTAAATTGTAAAACATCATTGAAGTCAAAGGATTTTCATTTGAGAAGCCAGCTCTTCAATAACTACAGTAGGAAATAGGGGAATGATTAAATAAAATACATTACTTATTAAAATCTTTCTCTTTATTGGATGATTGGAGAGTTTAACAAGTTCTTAAAAACAGAAACCAGAGGATGAAAGAGCTGTCAGATCTAATCTTTTCCTGGAACATAGAATTAAAAGCATTATTCTAGCTAGAACTGTTGAATTTGTCAATGAACATACAATGTGATGAAGAATTACTATAATTTCTACAACTTCTAACTGATGCCCCAGAGTAAGACCAACATATTAAGACTTACTGGTATTGTGATGAGATCAGTGATAAAACCTTTTCTCATATGATTTCTGACATAAATATTTATTCAACAAATAGTTGGGGTGTTGCTGTGAATCATTTTTCCCATTCAGAGTTTTTGCTAGCAGTGCAAACAAATGTATTTGGAAATATCTAAAGCTTGATGCATACAGAGAGATCTTGATATAATCAGAGGAATGCTATTACAAGTGCAAATGACTCCAATTTTCCCCTAAAATAAATACAGAGGTGATGTTATTTTCCAGTTAGGTTTAATTTGACTGCATGTTCATTGCTGCTAGGATATTCACAGGTAGGAAGTATAATCTGCTCAAAATGTATCTTCTCATACTGAATAGTACAGTGGTTTTGCTTCTGAAGTTTAATATGGCTTCATGCATTTAATGGATGATTCGGGGGGAAGAAGTTAATTCCAAATTTATGTCATTTCATCAATTTACATTTTTCTACTGGAATGACATAAATTGATGCAAATGATGTAAACAAGTAAATTATACAGTTACACAAATGACATAAACTGATGCAAATAGCATAAATTACGACAGTTTCCAATTTGCTTTAGGCTTTGTCAACTGTTTGAGGGTGAAACCCAGAGAAACATTTTGACCATTATATTCAAAGTCCACTGAATGGATGTCTGGAGAACTGAGGTTTTCCTGTATTTAGTAAACATTGTCTTTTGATGGCTCAAAATAAAAACATAAAAAATATTCTTTATCTGTTGTTGAAAGGATGACAGGAGTAGGCATCCCATTACTGAACATGTGATATGATATTATTGTGGATGTTTAAATTTCTGGAATTATTATATACTGTTTTTATATGTTGTCATCGTAAACCACTGAGAGTTCTTGGAGATTATGGCAGTGTACAGATTGGATAAACAAACAAACAGAAAAAGCTGTACATGAGAACAGTAAGGCACTAGAACAACTTCTGATAACAGCCTGACTTTATACCCTCCTAGCCTTGATCTGAAGCTATGCTTGGTTTCATGAACATTCTGACTCTGATGTTGAGCTGATGATGTTTTGCTCACTATCATCTGAATCCTTGCTGCTGGTAGGGAACCTGGTCTTGGAACCTGGACTGATTCTACCATGAGTGTCTGTATTCTGATCCTAAGCTGTTTAACTCAACTTAACCCACAAACCTTTGGGACAGGATACCTGTTCCATTCACTAATTCAGATAGTTCCATGCTTCCTTATCCTGGAATGGTCATTTTCTGTACCAGGCAAGTGTTGCACAGCGTACCGCATCAGCTATTATAAGATTCTACCATTCCAAAGGAGCCCATTATATTCCTGCAGCTTGCAAGGTCTTTCAAGCTAAGGTAGTCCCCCAGCTTCTCTATGGCTCTCAAATCTGCTCCCTTGCTAAGCTCAGTTCTATTGAAACCATTCAGAATAAGTTTATTAAAGCCATATTGTTGGTACCAAAAAGTATCAGAAATGCCATCCTATGGGTAGAAATAGGTATAGTTTCATTGGATGCCAGAGCATGGTTCCTTCTTCTTACCTTCTGGCTAAAGTTAATTATGTTGCCTATAGGTTTGTTGTTGTTTATTCGTTTAGTCGCTTCCGACTCTTCGTGACTTCATGGACCAGCCCACGCCAGAGCTTCCTGTCGGTCGTCAACACCCCCAGCTCCCCCAGGGACGAGTCCGTCACCTCTAGAATATCATCCATCCATCTTGCCCTTGGTCGGCCCCTCTTCCTTTTGCCTTCCACTCTCCCTAGCATCAGCATCTTCTCCAGGGTGTCCTGTCTTCTCATTATGTGGCCAAAGTATTTCAGTTTTGCCTTTACTATCATTCCCTCAAGTGAGCAGTCTGGCTTTATTTCCTGGAGGATGGACTGGTTGGATCTTCTCTCAGGCACTCTCAGAATTTTCCTCCAACACCACAGTTCAAAAGCATCGATCTTCCTTCGCTCAGCCTTCCTTATGGTCCAGCTCTCGCAGCCATATGTTACTACAGGGAACACCATTGCTTTAACTATGCGGACCTTTGTTGTCAGTGTGATGTCTCTGCTCTTAACTGGGCTTCTGTATGGGAAGTCTGTGCTCATTGGATTTGATAATGCTAGAACTGCCCTGAAACAACGAATCTGTCATGAGTACTGATGGCGAGCTGGAAGGGGCCTCTATCCAGGGGGGAAAACGCATGCGTAGTACTGAGGAATTAAGCAGCCATTCAAAGAGACACAGATCAGACCCACCTTAACTTTTGGGATTTATCTGTCTGGGTTTTTCCCACGCTTCTTCAGTTTGTTAGGATTCTGTTTTATGTAGCAGTAATAAACACTAGAGACCTACTCCTCGTCTCAGCGTGATTTCTGACTGTTAGGACAGAATCTGGGATATAGATCTCCAAACAAATTTAAGTAAGGTGCTACACCCCAATATCTGTCATTTTCTTCCAGAAGGGTTCGTTCCAGCTTCTTATCTATCATCTATCACAATTTTGAAATTTTGTAAAGCTTTCACTTTAGCCAGGCTGGACGCGCTGCCCTCAGCAGTCCTTTTTGGACGTTTTAAGGGTACTCCTATGCACCTTCGGCTATGTCCATGCGGTGATGGCTCAATAGAAACCCTAAGCCATATGTTGTTATATGGTTCCCTACATAAGGATTCTAGACAGATCCTTATATATCCATTATTGAAGAAATTTCCAGGCAGGGAGAGTGATTTCTATCTAATGCTACTTCTTTCGGACAAGGACCCCAAAATATCCTCCCAGGTTGCCCAGTTTTATGCTACCTTCTCCACAATACGCTGCACCATTACTTAGATTTTGAATTTCTTAACATAGCATTTTATTTCAATTCATTTTAGTATTTTCATTCTTAATTAATGTGGGATTGTAGTATATTAATTGCTTTTGTTTTTATATATATGTATTAATGTAAGATTGTTGCTATTGTATAGTTTTATTGTGTCTGGCCTTAGGGCTATAATAAACATGATGATGATGATGATGATAGAAGAATTATTGCAAGATCACCAAGCCCTGAGAGCTCAGCTACATGTTGCAGTTACAGCCTCCTGCTGCTCCTGTGCCGCTCTATTGCCAGTACTGTGTCAGATAATCCAGCAAAGAAGACAGATCTTATGCTGTTGCTTGGCAGGATGCCTTACCACCATCTGTTCTGAAAAGTGGAAGCCTCTTCTCATGCAGGAAACATACCATATTTTACCTGGACTATTCTGATTACTACTCTGTTCTGACCCTTCCTCAAATTTCAGTCTTAGTCTGGTACTAAGTAACTTCATTAATACAAAGTTCTAAATTGTCAACATGAAACCCATGTGGAATCCTTTACCATTCTCATGTCTATGGAGACTTTCAATGGTAGATCTCGCTTTTAGGGGCCAATTATCTATTGCTTCATTGCTTTCTATGGTCATTTCTCATCATTTGGCAGAAATACAATGCTGTTGACTACAGTCATTCCTTTTGAATTGATGGTTGAACACACAAACCTGTGATTTAGTCACTTTAAATGTTATTTACCCTGCAAAATCTGGCTCCAGTACCCTCTGCTAATACTTTGATATTGATTTTCAATGGACATCACTGGAAATCTCAATGGATATATATTTCTTGCATCTACTATCTACTGTTTCGTATGGGACATGCCAGATTGAATCCAGGGACTTTTGTATGCAAAGCATGTTCTATAACAATAAACTAGGCTGATCCCCTGTTTATCTTCCTTTTAAATTCCAGCTTGATATTTTATTTTCAGCCCTTGGAAGATTTATATCTTATTGTTTCAGTGCCTGTAACACTGTATATTCCCTTTTATGCTAAAGATATTTCCCCTTCCATGAAAGCCACATAGCATGTTTCTTCATTACAAATGATAAATTAAGCTTCTGGCCCTCACCTCTACTATTAGTCAATCCTACGCAGGAAAAAGACCAAGCCTGGTTTTGATGTGGGGGGAGGAATGCTTGGAATCCTTCTGATGCATTTCCAGGAAACATCTCTCACAAGGACGAGTCACAGGAATAATTTTCTCCCACTGTATTTAATATAATAATTTCAGATGTGTGTATACCTTTTGATAAATCAGGGCAAAGCAGAACTGAAAAAAAGTAAGAGTGCCCTTGAAGTTAATAGTTATGTTTGAGTTTGTGTAAAACTGGAATGAGAATGTATACCCTTCTTCCAAATCATAGATGTCACCTTGAGACCCAGATTGTAGCATGATAATCCCCATCAACAAACAACAATAATGGAATGGCACAGAAGCAAATATTTTTTAAAAATGTAATTTGAGAATATATAATGCAAAGAAGAGATGCTAAATTTAAAAGTTCCATATTGGACATCCACAATAGCATTTGTGTATGTGGGGGTGATCAATGAGTTATTTATTTTATTTATTTAATTTTTATCCCGCCTTTATTATTTTTATAAATAACTCAAGGCAGCGAACATAGCTAATACTCCTTCCTCCTCCTATTTTCCCCACAACAACAACCCTGTGAGGTGAATTGGGCTGAGAGGGGGGGACTGGCCCAAGGTCACCCAGCCGGCTTTCATGCCTAAAGTGGGACTAGAACTCACAGACTCCTGGTTTCTAGCCCAGCACCTTAACCACTAGACCAAACTGGCTCTCATATGATATGAAGACCAAGTGTGAATAAACAATTCTTAATTGAAAGACTTTTTGCTTTTGTGTTCGTTTTTTAGCATCCAATGCTATTTCCCACACTTTTTAAAAATACCACTGATTTTACTTTAGTTTTCCAATGTTGTGCTATAGTAAATTGATATGTTTCCCCATTGTATAAGTTTTGTGAAATATGGTCAGTAAGGTCACATTAGAATTAACAACTAAAAATTGTGTAATGTTTCCAATTTCCACAAAAATATTCATTTAAAATGAGTTAAACAAACAGAGATAGCAATATGTACCAGTTCAATTACAATCTCTCCAGCATGATGTAGGAAGACTACAATTAATATAATGAAATTTTAAGGAGGTGTAGTGCCATCTATGAAAACCTGTATTATTATTAATCATCATAATCCACAGTTTGAACAATTCTTAAAATAAAGTGAGTGGTTCACATAGCATTTTTCAACAGCACCTTTATAAGTATTGATGACACAAGAGCACCAAAAGGAAGCTAAGAACATGACACATTATTAAAAATTGATGGGAATTCTTAAAAAAAATTCTAATGGCACCTTTTCAGGAATTATGATGTAAGGAAGTTAAATTATACTACAAAGTTTTTTAAAAAATTTCAGAATTGCTTCTCTCTCTCTCTCTCTCTCTCTCTCTCTCTCACACACACACACACACACACACCAGAAGCTGTGAGTATATGTGGCCTGAAGGTGGGCCAGACAGTCAGTAAATACTCAAAACCTTCTGCAAACCAAGGGTTTATTCTGAATGCAGTAAACAGCAAAAAGTCCTATGTGGTGCTTAGTTATGACCTCAAGTACTTTCTTTCCTTCTTTTAACACAGTATTTTACCTTCATGAAATGCATAATTGTATTTAATGCTGTAACTGTTTTAAAATAATTGAAAAAAAATACTAGGGAGGGAATGAAAATTGGGGCTGTAGAACCTAGATAGTGTTTTTATTACAGCTGTGCAGTAATCCTGATTTGAAGGGAGAAAGGCGATTTGGAGCGTGATTGGGCATACTTGTCATACGTCGTCATCTTAAACCAAATGTCTTTAAAGAGTTGTCAGTAGGTACAACATGCATACCCACTCATGCTTCATTTCTGTTTGGTATATTGTTTTCTGCTACAGAAATTAATGTTACCATGGTAATTGAGTACTTCCTTAAGTATCGGCAGGGTGAAGAGGTCGAACTTAATTGTCCTCAGCCTGGGTGTTAAAAGCTGCATTGCCTGGGGGAGGAACCTTGCCTGGACTTGTTTTAGTTTCAGTTTCCTTCTCTCTACACAGCCTCTTCCCGTCCTCTCTGAGTGTGTGTGTGAATGCACAGCTTGTAAAATATGTTTTTGTGCTTTCTGTAAATACATTTATTTTTATAGAAATGCCTGGTGTGTGATTTTTCTGATCTCTTGGACCAAATGCTTCCCAGCACACTCTGCCACAATTTCACCTTTTCCTTTTGAACCCAGGTAGTCTCACAGACCTAATTTTTATCCCTTTATTTCTGCATCATGGTCCTGATAACATTGGTATTTGTTGTAGAAAAGATGATAACAGCCTACTTCACACATCTCAGTCAGCCATAAGATGGTTGCTTTGATTTTTAATTAGTGTAATGTATGAACCCAAATATGTAGCTTTATGCGTGAATCAGACCACAAATTCCACAAATTATTATTTAATAAGCCCTGTCCTAGCAGTTTCAATGAATCACACTACAGCACTGATTATAGTGGAATGGAGATGCAGACAGCAGTCATGTACAGCTTTAGAACCAAACCAGATTTATGTCATTAGTATTGATATTTATTTTTCTAGATTTTCTAGGAATTTCTAGAATTGTAGAGTTTTAAAAAGGCCATGGAACCAATCCTCTGCTCAACAGCCCCAATACAGATAGTCCTCACTTAATGACCATTCATTTACTGATGGTTCAGACTTACAACAGTGCTGAAAAACTGATTTACAAGTGGTCCTCACACTTAAAGGAAAATAAAATAGAAATTTTGCACACAGTTTAATTTTAGCCAACCTCTGCCCTGGAGCATATATTTTAGAAAGCATAAAATAATAAATGTGATCTCACAATCTTTCTCTTTTCCTTGTCTCAGTTACTCAAACCTACCCTGCCTTTTAAGATAATGAGATTGGATTTCCAACTAGCCTGAACCCATCTTTTGGTTTACTCGTTTATCCACTGTCTTGGCAAAACGACAGAGGATGTCTATAACAGTCAGTTGACTGCTAGCTTTTTGCCAAGCAATAGGTAGTCCTTATTACTGCTTTGCTGTAAATGAAATCAAGCAATTTGCCTCCTGTCAGTTCAAGCATTTTTTTTTCCAGTCAGAGTTCAAGCCCCCTTGCATGAATTGAGTCAGCACAGCTACTGTGACTGTTATAGTTATAACTTTTGCTGTAGATAATTAGAGTTTATGGTTAAAGAGTGCTATTTATACTAATGTGCTCCTGGATCATGGGTAGTAGTTAAAATACTTGTTTTCACTGAATAAATAGCTGACTATAAAGTAAACGTTAAGCACAAATACTGTTTCACTTTTGTGCTTAGAGTGGCAATATCCAGACCCCTTTACTTCTTTTTATTTTAATCCATCTCTTGAGTTCTGAACTTCAGCCAATGGCGAAGGAATGTGACTGGTTAGAAAGCCTGCTGGTTAGCATGTGAGCCCCTCTGCAAACTTTGGTGCTTTTCCTTTCGCAGCATAGTCCTTTATATGCCTGTAGTGTTCATATGTCCATAGTTCAGTGGTAGAGCATGTGACTGGCATGCAAGTGGCTCCAAGCTCAATCCCCAGGACTGGGTAAAGACATCTGTCTGAGAATTGCTGTTAATTAAGGGGAGATGTTACTGGGCTGGAGAGAGTATTGCTCTGATTTGGTGTGGGGTATTTCTAGAATTGTACAGTTTTAAATCCTCTGCTCAACAGCCCCAATATAGATAGTCCTTGCTTAATGACCATTTGTTTACTGATGGTTCAGACTTACAATGGTGCTGAAAAACTGATTTACAACTGGTCCTCACACTTACAACCATTGCAGCATCCCCATGGTCATGTGATCATGATTTGGGCACTTGGCAATTGGTTAATGTTTATGACCGTTGCAGCATCATGTAGTCACATGATCACCATATTCGACCTTCCCGGTTGGCTTCTGGCAAGCAAAATCAATGGGGAATCACATGATTTGCTTAATGACCATGTGGTTCGCTTAACGCCTGCAGTGATTCACTTAATGACCGCTGCAAAAAAGGTTGTAAAATTGGGTCATATTTGCTTAATGACCGTATGGCTTAGCAACCGAAATTCCAGTCCCAATTGTGATCATTAAGCGAGGACTACCTATAGATAGTTGTCCAGCTTTGGTTGAACACATGAAACCAGCTAGATGAATGGTTCCACTGCTCTTATTGTTAGGATTTCTTAACATTTAGCAGGAATCTGCCTGCCTGTAGCTTAAGACTATTATTTAATGGTCTAAATTCTAAGATGACAGAAAACCATGGAAGATAGCAGCCCTTCAGATACTTGGAGAGTGTTTTCCCTCATTTCCCCTGTGTCTCCATAGGAAATAGTCCTGGTATTGTGACCTTTGTTTCCATTTTTCTTAAATAATGGTGCCCCAGTCTTCATTTTTGGATAGAGTGGAAACCCAGTAATGATGTGTTGATGAAGGTTGATATCAGTGTTTCCAGTATGCATTTTGGTTGGACCTGGCTAAAACATTCCTCTGAAAACCCTCCTTATCCTATCTTAGTCTATGGCTATTTGTTACTGTTCAACCATGTTCTACCCTGATGTGCTTTAGTGGGCAACCAATCAGTGAACCAATACGATTTATTGTATCATGCCACAGAGACCATTTAGAGTGAGGGCAGTACTTCTTACATAGTTTGCCTGGCAGTTGAAATCAGAGATTGCAAACGATCTTCCGGTACAGAGAAGTGTTGAATAATTGAAAATATGGGGAGCAAGTTCCAAGATCACATTCTATTAAATTCTAAATTGAGAGCTTACCCAGCAAGCAGCAGTAGATAACATAATGCCCAATTTATCAGCATAAATACAGTTTAATTATCCGGGAACAAACTCTGCAGAAAATAACTTTCTGATTACAAAAATCTTTGGCATGTCCAAGGGTTGTTGCAGCAAATCCACTGTCTTCTCAGTCAATATTATACTAGATGGATTGTGCAAGGTAAGCCTTTAGAATTGTGCAGCTAATAAAACTATGAAAGGCTTTAGTTTCTTCCCCTGAAGCACCAAGTATGCAGGCCAAAATTTGGTCTTCGTTTTAAAGGAGATCTTGTTCATATTTTAGCATTATGGGCGGGTTTTTCTTGGACAAGCAGATATTGTCAATTATAAACATGCTACAATTATGATAGCATTAAAAACAATCTGTTTTGCCATTGACTTGTCAAAAAATTACCTTTTTCTGACTTGATCTCTTACATCATCTTCCTTCAATAAACTGTTTTCCTTAACCCCAGTAGGTCTGTTAGGTCTCAAGTGCTCATATCTTTCTGACACCATGTTTTTCAGCTGTGAGATGGGCAAGAGAACTACACTTCGAGCTCTTGGTAAAATTGTCAGAAGCTCAAAAGATGTCAGGTTTTACTTGACAGGCAGAAACGAGGCACCTAGGCAAGCTCATGAGACACCCAAGAACTATAGATAAGTCATATTCACTGAAGGAAGTAGGAAACCCAAACTAAAGAATTCAACAACTGCTGCCATTCAAGAACCCATTCTATAGTGTATACAGAAATGATGTTCAAACCATATTGGGATGACTTTTTCTTCCCACCTTACAACATGGAGTACTTGGCCCCTTCTTTTGGGCAGGCTGATCTGGTTTTATCTGTGCTTCATCTTGGTAACTGTCAGATATGCTATTGCATTTTTTAGTGACAATCATGTTTTATATGATTGAATATAATGTCTTTAAAATTTACAGTGACTCCATGACCAGTTTTAGACATAAAGTGAAGTTTAGCTTTAAGTGAAAGAGTACCAAACATGCAGAATCTTACATACACAAACTCTGTTGGCGGTACTATGGCATGGAAGAGATTAATAATATTGGTTATTTGATTGAAACTCATCCTATATTGTTATTGGGGTTTTTAAAAACATATTAATGTATTAATTTTACAAATACAATCAAAGAAAAAAAAAGGAAAAAAAAGGAGATAAAAAGATTTATGAGCATTATAAAATTAGCCAGAACAATTTCAAAATGACATTAATATAAATCTGCATATTGGAATACATTATATCGATGTGAAATTTTATGTCAATACTAAAATAAGACAATGATATTCAAATTGGGTTGTTATGCAATAATTAACAATAATAACCAGTTTAACTCAAATTATAAATTTAGACTGAGATTTTAAAAATTACATTAATTTCTACCTAATCTAGGAAATTTGGCAAATTTAACAAATCATTAAAATTGAATATTATAAGCTTAATTTAGGGAAAATCTAAACTTGGATGTGGTACAAATCCATTTGTAAGATTATAATCCAAAAATGGTTTCCACATTGAGCTAAATTCTATGTCACATTTGTTTTTAAAATATGAAGTTAATTTTAACATTGACTCATACTCCCATAATTTAGTCTGCCATTCAAGCCAAAGATGTGAAGCTGACTAGTCATGTCTCTTGCCAGCCGGAAAGCACAGTCGCAGTCACGTGATTTCCCACTTAGCAACCACTTCACTTGGTGGTGGAGTTGCCAGTCCCAATTAGGGTCATTAAGCAAGGACGACCTGTATTGATTTCTTGTTTAGCCCAAGCATTCCAACAGAAATCTTCCCTATTTTCAAAGTTTATTTTTACCACAATGCACATGTTTCCCTGAAGAGTATAATCATGATGTGAAGTCTGATAGCTGCTATGAATTCAGGATTTTTTTTCTCCATTTTTTTCGCCTAGTTCTGAAATAGTTAAATCCACCTTCTCTTTCACTGCTCTTCTCTGTTTAATTGATATTCTAGATGCTTTAAAGTAAATTGAACCAAGGTAGCAAACTCACAGATTTGTTTGCTGCCTTCTCTCTCTTTCTACAATTGTTCTATGAAAATTTCTGTATAATCATTATGGTTTTGAGTAACTCTTGGCACAGAAAATGGGCTTAGAAAGCCATTGGAGAAAAAAAAAGTCTTTCTGTAGGTTTAGCACAAAGGCTGAAGCGCTGGAGGAAAGCAGAACCACTTCGCTGGAACAAAAGGGAAAGATGGGCAGGTCTGAACCCTTTTTAGTGAACTTGAACATCTGGAACCTGTGGAGTCAAACAAATGTATGTACTGATAAGAAGGAGCATGGCAGAGCATTGTAGGATCCAAATTGGAATCACTGCAAGAATGCAACATCAACAGAGAGCTTTTGGCAGCAAGTTGCAACTTCTGAATATAATTTCTTTCGCTTAAAATGCATACAGAAGCAGATGTCTGTTTTCTTCTTGAGATGCAGTCTCTAAAAGTGTAGGAGCCTTGGCAGACAAAAAAGTTAGCAAGTTCATTCTTGGGTTCTCCTGTTTCTGATTCATATGCCAAATTCTTCACATCCCTACATCCCACTGCTATGGAGAAGCACTCCTAAAGAAGGACCAACCTGAACTCTCAGTCTCACCAATTCCATAAAATGTGTTGATTGAAAGAAGCCTTGAGTATGTATTCAGGAATAAGACTAATATGACTATTGCTCCCCCTGCAGTAGGGGACTATTTGTCCTATTCTGAACTACTTCTGGGAGAGTTGGAGTGCCTGGGAACAATTTCCAGGTCTGTTCCAGCACTGTTCCAAGTCTGACCTATGCCTTGCTCTACACAAATTTACTCTAACGGAGAATAACACATCTCTGATAGTGAAATCACTGCAGATTGCATTACTACATTTATATTATGTATGCATATTAAACTTATTTATATTAATCCCCCAACAGTAATCCAAATCTTTTGTTTTCTCTCAAAAATGCTTAACTGTAGCCTGTGTTATATTCCCCTAAATAATTTGCTTCTTTAGCTTTCATTAACTTTATTTATTTATTTGATTTCTATAGCCATCCATCTCAGCAAGTGACTCTGGGTGGCTGACAACACTAAAACTATAAAACAGTTAAAACAATTACAATTAAAACAGTTAAAATATAAAATAAATACAAAATAAACATACATGGCTGCCAAATAAGCAATGGATGGATGTTAATACAGCCAAGAGGTGGGACCATCCACACGCTTGAGGCCCCAGGCCTGGGCACAAAGCCAGGTCTTCACGGCCTTATGAAAGGCCAACAGGGTTGGGGACATCCTAATTTCTGGATGGAAGATGTTCCAGAGGGCAGGTGCTACGGAAGAGAAAGCACGTCTTCTAGTTCCCGCCAACCAACACTCCCTGGCTGACGGGACCCCTAGCATACCCAACCTGCTAGATAGAATTGGATGGGTAGAAACAACTGGGAGAAGACGGTCCCTCAGGTAACCTGGTCCCAAGCAGTGAAGGGCTTTAAAGGTGACAACCACACCTTGAACTGCACCCAGAAGAACACCAGCAACCAATGCAGCTCGTGTAGCAGTGGTGTTACATGTGTCGAGTATCCGACATCATTTTCTATCCGTGCGGCTTCATTCTGCACCAGCTGAAGCTTCCGAATGCTCTTCAAGGGCAGCCCCATGTAGAGCGCATTACAGTAGTCCAGACGGGAGGTCACGAGGGCATGAGTGACTGTGAGCAAAGCCTCTTGGTTCAGGAATGGGCGCAGCTGGTGCACAACCTGAAGGTGTGCAAAGGCCCTCCTAGCCACGGCTGCCACCTGCTTTTCCAGCAAGAGCCTTGAGTCTACGAGGACCCCCAGATTGTGCACTGGGTCCGTCTGGGGCAGTGCAACCCATCCAGGACCAAAGATGGAAAAGCCTTTTATAAAACAAGAATTAACTCGTTTTATTAGTAGAAGGACGTTCATGGTTGCTTTAAAATAAATTATTATCTATTACGGTGGATGTATAGAGGTTAATATTACGTTTCATGTAGATTTTAGTATACAGGCTCCTTACTTTATATTATGATAATAGATTGTATATGTTATTTTTCAATTTTTCTTTTATTCTATGTACCCTGCTTAGTTATAAGTGGGTACAAAACAAAATCACTACAACTGCTATGGCTGGAACATATGGTTCAGAGCAGGCATCATCACGTTGTGGGAGATACTATGTTTTCTCCTGTAGTTTCCTCTCAAGTTTCATTGGGACCAAAAATATTCATTCTTTGGACAGATGTAAGCAAGGACAAGAACTGTTGGAGGGGAACAATGATGAACATGTGACATAAACAGAATAGTACTAGACGGAATGCTGTAGATTGAACTGATACACCCTCACTATAGCTTTACCGAGTTAAATGAGTACATTGCTTAATCTAGAACATCCTTATGTGTATGGTATTTTTGTTTCTGAATACAAAACCATACACATATTGCATTTTTGGAGCTTTCTGGGCTTCTTTTGAGGGTTACAGACATTTTATTACTCTGCTAGATAATATCATCCATGCTGGATTCTTGGAGAACAATAGTTCTCCCACAACAACAGTTATGTCTCTTTCTGTCTTGCCTGCTTCCCATTTGCTGGGATGGAACTGTCCATGGGCAGATGTTGTTTTGCAACTGATTGATGTCCTCTTGTTGGTGGGTGATTTATTTGGCTGATAAGATGGTGGTTCTGTATTATCTACATATGTGTTGGTTGCTTCCTGTGTGATTGGTGGTGTTTATAGTTATGTGATAGGTCACTGGAATGATGTTCTTTCCTTATGTTTGTTGAATTGTGGTTGGATTTGGGTTATTAGGTTAGCCAGGAGATGGCTCTAGTCTATTAGTTGATTGCTGTGTGATGGGAGGAATGTTGTAGGTTGAGCTGACATCTAATGCTGGATTTTTGGTTTTGGCTCTTGAAGTAGAAAGGAAATGGTGTTAAGAAAGGCAAGTAAATTACCACTGCTCCAAAAGTCACTTTCCCAGGGAAAATAAGCTGTCAACTCTGCTATAAAACTTTCAGACACAAAGAAGGTTGATCAGGGCACGAAGAGGCTAGAACAGGAGATAACACCTAGAGAGTAACATATCAATAGTAACTTAATGTTCAAAGAACATGGCCTTTGTCTATCATGATGGGCTGTTTTCTTTGTAGTGGCACCCTCACAACCTCACCATTATACATGCATATCCAATCAAGTTATACTGCTCTACCCAATCAGTTGTCCTGCCATTCTGATCACATGTAAATTGAAATAGTGTAAATCTAGATAACAGAGTTGCAGCCCTGCTTCTTTTAGGTTAGCTTCTTCTGCCTCCTAATTTGGGTTTCAGTAAAAGTGCACCTCTAATCCAGGCCTGCACAACAAACTCAATAAATCCACTGTCCTGAAAGACACGCTGCTGAGTGCCTCCAAGGCCTCACCTACATCGCCCGCTCCATCACTGCCATTGCACCGCTAGCTACCAAACAGCTGATCAATGTGCCAGCTATTCCTGTGCAGCCCATGATTATTTTTAATTTAACTTTGTGGCCTTTCCCTTGGATGAGTTGTGCTCTAATCCCCATTATTAAAGAACCCTATGGAGAAATTTCTCCCTTTGGGGATTAGAAAGGGTTAAAGAGGGATGGGAAAGAGTAAGATGTCAATTACTCAATAGAAAGGATGGCTGAAGTCATAATTCTATGTTTTCTTCCTTTCACTTTTTTATCTTATTTTTTCTTTCTTTTCTTTTAATTTTTAATATATTTATTGTATTAGAAAATTCTAATAAAAATATTTTTAAAAGAGAGAGAAATTTATCCTATAGGTTCATTGATATATCTATATGTCTGTTGATGACTGCTTGTTTAGAGTGCCATGCCTATGTGGCTTCATTTTTGTGTGCTGTACAATTCATACTTTTTTCTAATGGATAAGGCTGAGAGAAGGAAGATAGATGCTTTGGAACTGTGGTGTTGGAGGAAAATTCTGAGAATGCCTTGGACTGCAAGAAGATCAAACCAGTCCATCCTCCAGGAAATAAAGCCAGACTGCTCACCTGAGGGAATGATATTAAAGGCAAAACTGAAATACTTTGGCCACATAATGAGAAGACAGGACACCCTGGAGAAGATGCTGATGCTAGGGAGAGTGGAAGGCAAAAGGAAGAGGGGCCGACAACGGGCAAGATGGATGGATGATATTCTAGAGGTGACGGATTTGTCCCTGGGAAAGCTGGGGGTATTGACGACCAACAGGAAGCTCTGGCGTGGGCTGGTCCATGAAGTCACAAAGAGTTGGAAGCGACTGAACAAATAAACAACAAAGCATGTTTTTATAGGAATCTACTGGACACAGCTTATTCTCAACATCTTGTTCTAATGGAGAGAAGCCACTAAACAAAATCTTTTCTTTCCAGAGGTTTTTTTTAATTTGGAAGTCATGCTATCAGATGACGTTTAAGGATAAAATCATAAATTTCTTTTGAATATTGAGTGGATACTGATTTAGGTAGTAAAATCACTATTAAAATGAGAATACCTTTTGAGCATGTCTTCTGTGGGATCCTCAGAGAGTTATTCTGGTGTCCCTAGTGTTCTTTGCCTTCAACTATTTATATGAGCTTCTACAAAATACCAAAGCTCTACAAAGAAATAAAATCACATGGAATAATTTGAAGTCATACTAAAACTGAAAGAAATACATTTTTATATTAGTTTGGGAAAGATAAAACTAGGCATTGTGGCTAGAACAAGGTGCTAGAGTTTTCTATATCTCTTTGGTGCCACTAAGTAGTTTTTGGGATTTTTGCAGCCTCGTGCTTAATTGTGAGGGAGGGAGGAGGAAACAAAAACACAAAGAAAAACTGGAAAAGAAAAAGGGAAGCAACAGAACCATACCACACAGTATATAGGAAATTATTCAGTCTACTTTTTAACCACATCATTAAACCTTGATCACATGGAAGAATATTGATCAGTCTTTTCATTGTTTTGACAGAGAGCCATTTCATAAAGAGAAAGGGAGCCTATACTACCAATCCAATACTGTAAATCTGGGGTTGCACTGCCTTTCCAACATTGCAGAGTTATTAGTGCTGGAACAACAGTGTACATGATGCACATAAAAACAGGCAGATCTTTGATTATACCATCATAACTGCCATCTTGATTTTTTTTTTGACCACACCCCTGCTGACAACCCTGGATACTAGGAAGTAACTGAAACTTACTCCACTTAACTGAACAAACTGATAAATTACCAACCTGTTGCACAATGTTAGTACATTTTGTTATAAAAACATGCTTATCAATAAAATATATCACAATAGTAATAGTGTTCAACTGCAGATGCACTTGGCATGCTTACATCAGATAACTGTTTAATTTAACTTGAAAGTGGCTGGCAGCAGTGTTTCAGATCCAAGAACTGAACCTGGAACATTTTGCATGCAATGAATGTGCTTGATCAATATGCTGTGACTTTCTCTATATACAGTAGATATGTATAACATCCATGTTGCAAATCTTATCAAATTCTTTCAGTTTCATGTGGATGTTTCTTGGACGGTTTGCTAAATAAATACTTTCAAATTTATTCTGATTTTCACTCTATGCAAAACCAAGTGGCAAATTTCAGGTGCGAGAAATAGGTTTCATGCAACATTCTTCAAAACATCTACTCTCAAAGTACCTGTTTCCAAAGAATTGGGCTGGACCAGAGGGAATGCACAAAAGAAAATTTTTACATTAGCATTGCTCATAACAATGAGGACATAAATAAAAACCACCAGACTACAAGCCTGTTAATCTTAACCCATTTTTTATAACCATGGAATTGATTTTTAAATTGAAAAGAGAATAAAGCTTTTCTTCTCTCCCCCACCCACTCCACTTGTTTGTGCATCTTCCTACATGTTGAAATAACACATATGAAAATCCATTAAGAAGCTTTTTTTCTCCACTGTCTTGCAGAAATTTAAGCTTTAGCACTGCTGGCTGATAAAGGCATTTAGTGTAAGAAGGAAAGATGGTCTATAATTAAATGTTCATATGCTGTCATGAGAGTGACAGTTACAAAATATTTCAGCACAGAACTCACTGGAGAGTGAGTAGCGGGCAAAATTACTTCAACATGTATAAGGAATTCAGACCCCTACGGGAATGCTAATAGAAAGGCAAAGTAATAAGGATTAGTGCATGATTTATGGTATGGCTAGCTTCAAGGAACTACGAAAGCTACTTGCATTGTTCTGCCACCTCTATGCACTCACTGTGAAGGAGGCTGAATCATTTTTTGCTAATGTTAGTAGTGATGAGCTGATGAACCATTCAGATATAAAATAACATTGTCAGTGGTGTTGTGGATTAAATTATTAATGAGATGTAGCTAAATTATCTGCCATTATTCTCCTATGCTACAGAACTACCAGTTTATATAAATAATTCCATATATCATAAAAAACTATTACTGCTAAATCATATATCTCTGGGAGTATTCACATATAATGCTAAACTATGATTTGTTATTCATTTGGGTTCTGCCTTCATTTTCTCCTCTTTAGCTGCAAGCGAATCCTAGTCAGCCACTAATCTTAAGGAAGGTTTCCTTGAAGCAAGCCATTTTCATAACCCATGGATCAACATTAGCTTGTTTCAAACAAACCATAGTCAGAATTAAGCAAAATGAATTCCAATAATCCAAAAAGGAGAAACTTTTGAACATCTCCTTCTAACTGCTGTAGAGAAAAAAAGAGGAAAGCTTCTCATCTTATCAAAGCAAGATGTAGTACAAAATCAATGCAGTACAGTAAAATCAATTAAATGTCTTCTGCTTAGTCCTACCGTCCCCCTGCCCTTTCTATGTGAGTTCACAAAATCTTTTGAGAGGTATGACTGTTGCGGTATGCCAGGAAGAAATCTTGGTGATACCATATAATGGAATGTGAGAATGACCTTGGAAGACAGGGGAAGAGGTGCTGCCTAGGGAATGATCAGATTAAAAGGGAGAGGAGCCCACAACTAAGTAACAGGCAGAGAAGGAAACTTAGAAAGGATCCACCCTAACTGATCAGGCAGTAAAAAGGGACAGCGGGAGATTTATACTTTCAGACTTGCAAGATTTTGTTAATGTAGCCTAACAATAAAGTAGAAGTAGCTCATCTGGTTTTGTTTCCTGTCTGGTTTACCTAGGAGGGCTGACATACCATGACGTGAAATGAGATGGAATAGAAAGCATGCTAACGACCATAGCTGGCATATTCACTTTTGGCTGTGCATAATCAATATATCTGAAAATAGATTCTCCCCCCCCCAACCTTGGGTGGAAAATGTGATGATGCTTCATTGAGATGAAACACATGGAGTTTTGCAATAGCTTTCTAAGTAAAAGAGAACAGCTTTCCTTTATTACATTTTCAGAATGTCAGATAAAGCAAGATCAAGCCAAAGTGAAGTGCGTTGAAGTCCCTTTCATTTTTATTAGAGGACTGAGATTGTTATGCTTTGATTTTTTTCAGCTGGAATCAGTGGAATTAAATATATATATATATATGCATGCTCTTATTTGATTTCATGTCAAAAGAATCAAGTACACATTCAGCTGTCTAATCAAAGGATTTTGTTACCTTAAGATTGGTTAGCTCACATAGTTATAGATTGTGTGCCAGCCAGGTCCAACCTCACCCTAAGAACAGGATATGGAGGGCAGGCTGCTGTGGAAGTTATTTTGAGAGCAAGAGTTTTCCGGAGTAGGAATGCCAGTTATGTCATCGATTTCTACCTAGCACCAAGCCTGAGAAACTCAAAGCAAGATGTTAGTTAAACCATGGAAAGGCAGCCAAAAGAAGTTCCAGATTTAAATTACTCTTGCAAACTAAAATGTAATAGAGATTCATATCTAGCTATGCCATGTCCAACATCTAGGTAGCTTCTGCCAAGTTCAAAAGCCCCTGTTGTTATTTAGATATAAAAAGCATAAAAGGTGACCATCTTGATAGTCTGGGTCTTTATGTCACAAGAGCCAAAGGCAGCAGGGAAAGAGAAACAGCTCCAAGTAACACAACCTATTTAAAGACTCATGATTGCTCAGACCTGGAGTGGTTTCCTTGCAGTGCTTATTCATTCCAAGGATTATAATATGATTTCTTCTACAGATTTCAGAATGATCAGGAGCCTAGATAAGGCTGGGCTTGTAAGCAAACCTTCTATAGACCCCAGGTGTCTACTCCTGAAGGTTTCAAAGTTTCCCACATGCTTGGTGTAGACCTTGGCAAGAGTTGTCTGAATGCCCAACTCTGAGAACATGATTTTCTCAAAAACAGGTAGGGATTATGTCATGGGTGCCCTAAAACAAGCTAAGCACAGCTTAAGAAACAAATATCTCCATTCATATGAAGGACCAATTTTGCCCATTTTTTCTGATTGCCCTATTTCCTGCTTACCTCAGCTTTCCCTGAAACATTGTCCAAACATTTTTGGCCATGAATAGGTGGTTTCTGAGTACAGTGGAGATGTGGAACAGCTTGTGAGTCCCTGAGATATGAATATATGCTCTACTGCAAAGTTTCTCTGAGAATAAAAAGGAGGAGAAAAATGCTTTGCCTTATGGTACACCTGAAAAACACTGAATTTAATTATGTTCTAACACATACCCTATGCCTCTCCCCATCCTTTTTTTCTGACAGGACTTCTGCCCATTCAGGATATCAGGATAATCTGTCCTATCATAGAGACACAATAAATAGAAAAGGTTCAGCTCTATCTGTAGTATTTCAACAGGAAGATTTTCAGGTACTTCAATATGCAGAATAGGAGCCTAGCCAGAAAAAAAAGGTGGCAATGCTACTTTGGTGTTGCTAATTTTCTTTAGAAAAACAGAGTCATAATTTCTGATTGCATTCTGGTACATTCATCTTGCTAAAAGCATATTTTTAAGTAAGGGAAAATTTGAGTGCTGGCACCATCCTGGGAAGAGTATTATTATTCCCCAAACTCTTAAACCATTTTTTAAAAGCTTCTAGTAAAATATATTATAAAATGCTTGCCTTTGCAGTAAAGCTGTATTCTCTCAAGTTGAGAGAACGTGCAATTTTACAACGCTCACATTCATATTATTACTAAATAAATAAATTATTATTTCTCTTCAAATGAGCATAAGATCTCTGAAATTTTCCTTCAGACTCAATTCTGAAGGCAGAGTTTCAGCATCAGAACCCTTTAGCTATATGGAATAAATACACATTTTGCTCAGATTGGGCCAATAACTAGGAATAAGGAATAAGAAGTTTTAAGATGGAGTGAGAGGAATTTACATTTATTAGAAATAGGGCCTTTCTGGTGGTAGTCCCAACACCTGGGAATTTCCTTTCCCAAGTAGTGCACTCTGCTGCTCTCTTGGGCAAGCTTAAGATGTTTATACCTTACCCCTCCCACCACAGGGCCTGATTTAATTGTCTATGTAGATTTCATGTTGATGCTGCTTTTTATATATTATTATGCACAGGTTAGGGACGCGGTGGCACTGCGGGTTAAACCGCTGAGCTGTCGATCGGAAGGTCGGCGGTTCGAAACCGCGCAGCGGGGTGAGCTCCCGTTGTTAATCCCAGCTCCTGCTCACCTAGCAGTTCGAAAACATGCAAATGTGAGTAGATCAATAGGTACCGCTTCGGCGGGAAGGTAACGGCGTTCCGAGTCGTCATGCTGGCCACATGACCCGGAAGTGTCTATGACAACGCCAGCTCCAAGGCTTAGAAACGGAGATGAGCACCACCCCCTAGAGTCGGATTCGACTGGACTTTACGTCAAGGGAAACCTTTACCTTTACCTATGCACAGGTTAGGAATCTGGGGGAAGTGCCAACAGCCATGTGAATGGGTCACTTGGCAGAAGAGGAATCTCATCTAGTTCAGAATAAGAGTGTTGCTGAGGTCATAATCATCCCCAATATGTTAGCAGTCAAATTGGAAAGAAATTCTGTTGGCCTGGTCACTGTCAATGGCACAGCTGCCATTTCTTCTCATAGAGAACTTGGTTCTAGTGGAAATGAATGCCTCTCCAACATGACATATTTCTCAAACTCAGTAGAATATTTGCATCTCTTTAAACTTTCCTCCATGTGGGACAAGGAAACAGTTCATAGAATGTGTGGCCAGATAGAATAGGCTACCAGTTTGATTGGCCTCCAAGACAGCAGTTGGAATCAGCTTTCTGTCAGTCATCCACATTTGTGTAGACATTTGTCTTGAGTGTGATTGTTTATACTGTAACTATTCAGTTGGTTGAAAGAATATTAAACCAAATTGGAAAGAACATTAGATGCGGCTGAACCTGAACAAACTGAAGTAAGAAATCTATTGGTTCCAAGGCTGAAACCCCTCTCCCATTTTCTTTTTCTAAAATTATTGTTGTCATTGCACTAAAACCAGCTTTAGATTCCTTCCACATTGCATGAAGTCCCCAAATGAATTTGTTTTGTTAGCTCCTTTCTGTGGCATATTAACATTTTAATTATCAAAATTACCATATTAGCTCAGCACTGAAACAGAGAAGGCAAGTCTAAAATACACATGCTGCTGAATGCTTCATCAGCTTTTAATTGGCTGGTAACGCTATTACTTAAATCTTTATCACAGTGTGTATTATCATCTTTGATCTGATCTGTCTTGAATTGTATGTACTCAGAGCAGTTGGCATGACTGGATTTTGTGTGTGTGTAAGAAGGAGTGAAACAGAGAGAAAGAGAAAGCTTTATTTAGAGAACTTTCTATGATAAAGCCTTGAGGCCTAATATGTTTGGTGTTTCTACAAAAAAGGGAATAGAAATAGACACTAAGTTGAATTTAGCCCAAGGAAAACAATTTTGCAAGCAGAGTTTTAATCATCCAGAAAATTTCTCATGACTTCAACGAGCTGCTTTAAATAGGAACTTTGTTTTTAGCCAGTAGATGTTTATCCCCATCAAGAAGGCTAAGTGGAGCAACTGACAGATGACATATTATACAAACCAAGAGCAGGAGAAAGTTCTGAAAATATCAACCTGAAACAAACACACCATTAGTTTTAATTGATACACACACATACGCGTGCACGCACACACACACACACACACGAGAAAAACTTATCACAAGCTATTCCAACCAGTTTTCAATGTTTCACAGCAATTAAAAATCTTGATGATTAATATAAGGAGGAAATCTGCAAGGTTATGTGGGTACAATGCATAGGGTTGGGACATTAATCTGTAAGGTTGAGAATATTTATCTTTGTAGATATAGAAGAAAATGAAAATCCCTTGGGGTACATTTTGTTAAATACAGGTAATACTCTTTGAGCAACCACAATTGGGACTGGCAACTAGGTTGTTAGGCAAAGTGGTCACTAAGTGAAACTGCGACTGTGCAGTTATGATCTTACTTCAGCTTCCCTTGCTTTACAGACCTGCGAAGGTTGTAAATGCAAGGACTGGTTGCAAAGTTACTTCTTCATCACAGTCGCTAAAAAAGGCAGTCGCTAAATGAGGACTACCTGTATTTGTGATTGTTTTCTATTGATTGATTATGTGCCATCAAGTCGTTCTTGACTCCTAGTGACCACATAGATAGATTTTCTCTAGGACACTCTATCTCTAACATGTCCTTTCAAGTCTTCCAATGGTGCACTCATAGCCATTGTAACTGAGTCCATCCGCCTTGCTGCTTGATTGTGTTTTGCCTTTTAATTTGGCCACTTTCATATACCAAGTATATACAAACTGTACTGTTTATGAATGAAGCACATGTAAATATATTTCAACTGACAACAAATGCCTTGCAAAAAATAGCCTGATTCTTAGCAGAAGAATCAGGCTGCTTGTGTATATCTTACACACAGTTTGTGTATATCTTACACACGTGTCTGCCCTTTGTGTCTGATGATAATCCTTCTCGCATGGTATGCCAGTGGTTGGCTTGATTTAAGGAAAAAGAACATTATTGGACTGGTGAAAAAGCTAAGGAATTTTGGGTGCAAATTCATACAATGATGCAAAAGATACTTAATTTTTATTGAGTTTTATGGATGCTGAACTAGGAAAGAAATATGGAAAACTAATATTGTATATGGTAACTGCGGCAAGATTATTGCATGCACAAAGATGTACAAATAATGAAATACCCATAGTAGAGGACTGGATTATAAAATTGACAGAGCTCATGGAAATGGCAAAGCTGATCTGTCTGGTCAAGGAAAAGACAATGAAGACTTTTTTAAAAGACTGGAAGCCTTGTATGGATTTTTTGCGGAAAGAAGAAAAGACTGAATTGATGATTTATGGATGTGGGGATTAGAAAGGGGGGGGAAGAGTAAGATGGCAATTACTCAGTACAAAGAAGGGCGGAAGTTGGAATTCTGTGCTTTCTTTCTTTTTCACTTCTTTTTTCTTATTTCCTATCTTCTTTCTTTTCATTTTTATACTTTTATTGTACTGTAAAATTCGAATAAAAATATTTTTTGAAAAAAGAGAACATTATCATACCATCAATCTACTGTTGACACACACACACACCGACTATGTGCAAAGGGTGTACATGTATACAATTTGTATATATCTGGATTTCACAAAATAAAGACTTCGCTAAAACCAAGATCTCCGATATAGTGGCTACATGTGCACTAGTTGCCTGTGTCCAAGTTCTTTGCATGCAGGAACAGTCAGCCAGGGGACAGACAACCGTAAAATTCCACTTGCCTTCGGCCAATTTATAAGGGACACGGTGGCGCTGCGGGTTAAACCGCTGAGCTGCTGAGCTTGCTTATCGGAAGGTTGGCGGTTCGAATCCGTGTGACGGGGTGAGCTCCCGTTGCTAGGCCCAGCTCCTGCCAACCTAGCAGTTCGAAAACTTGCAAATGTGAGTAGATTAATAGGTACTGCTTCAGCGGGCAGGTAACAGCGTTCCGTGTAGTCATGCCGGCCACATGACCATGGAAGTGTCTATGGACAAACGCCGGCTCTTCGGCTTTGAAACAGAGATGAGCAGTGCCCCCTAGAGTCACACACAACTGGACTTAATGTCAAGGGAAACCTTTACCTTTACCTCAGCCAATTTAGATAGAAGACCATGTGAAAAGAGCTACTGTTTGTATGGATTTGTGGCTTGTACACCAGCCTCCATGTAAAATGTAGAATAGGAGGAAGTCCTGAAAATCTAGAGGACATCTTGAAGATGTTTCAGTGGCTGGAGAGAGGGTTTTTGCTGTTCCACTCCTATGTCTATCCTATGTTTCTTTGCTTCTGAACATTTTTTTCTAATGTTTTTAAATCTCGGTTAACATTATGAAGGCAAACTGGATAGTCGTCAGACCTCTTGCAAACTCACTTGTGCAAACTCTGCATTTTTATATTAATTTTCCCCTCCAAGATTTTGCCACTATTACTTTGACATTGCTTGTGTATTTAAATATCTGAGCAATTAGATTTCTTGAATACCATAAAAGCACAGCAGAAAGTTAAGTTGAGATAATGACTAGCTTTCCCCATTGTTGCACATCAGTGTTTGGAAGCATAACACTATCTAAGTCGTTCGCTACCTGTTTTTATTGTAACAAATAGAAGCACAGAACTTTTGTTGAGGGAAAAACTTAGGAACTTTAATTGAGATCTGCGTCATAATTGGTTACAAAGAAAAATAAACTCATGTGAAATATAGCTGCATCTATAATAAGAAACAAACTGATTCTATTCCAGTCCAGCAAAGGAAATCTGCTCAAGAAAATTTTCATATTTGTACCACCTACCAGGTGAGGTGTAGTGATTGTAAATCTAGTGTGCATCCAAATTTTATCTGTACTGTATCACTTTCATGCTCCCATTCTGATACAGTTCCAGTTCCTTTGTACTAAGTATCTTCAGATAGCAACACACTCTTGACTGAGGTGAAATTCTCCTGGTACTGTTTCAGTTTCTGAAGATCTCCATTTGTGTATTGATTTTGTGGTCAGCTGTAATAGCTGGCAACTTTGGGGAATTCTCTTTTTCCCCTAATGCTTGTAGACATGATTTGTATCCTTTATTCATAAATATTTCAGAATTACTTAAGCTTACAGTGTGGGTGCTATAGGCTGTAAGTAAACTACCAAGAATAGTTATTAATGTGTCCATATAGTGATTAATATACATTTTTCAAAAAGAAAAGTTGCATATTTTCAAGGGTTAATCTAGTAAATATATTGCCCTAAGGATCAACATGGCTTACTTTGTTTATATTCTAGTTTGTTTTAAATCACCTGACTGGACATATAGGTTTGCACAAATACATTGATTGGTAGTAGATTAGTAACAAAATACATCTTCACACAAACCTATAGTAGATTCTACTATAAGAGATGGTGAAAGCCATGGATCAGACAGTTTTAAAAGGGAGATTTAATTAGCAAACTCCAGTCATGTTTTGTTCTGTCTTTGCCACCAGTTATGGTCCTGATCACTTCTAACATGCAGCCTCAACAGGTTATACTCAAGAGAACATAATTTTTGTAGCTGTCGATAGTCAAAACTAAAGGCTCCTCAATCCTGCTTTATCATGATCCATGATACTGTAATCTGTCCTTTATATTCAGAGGTTGTCTTCTTTCAGCATTCCAGAGACCTCAGGCTGACCATTTTTCAAAATGAAAAATTGTATTAGATGGAACTACAATATGACCCAATAGGGTTCAAGTTACATTTGCTCCGTCATTAGTGCTCAGCCCTGCAGAGGTAAACTGAAATAATAAAACCAAAAGGTATAGATGTTTTTGCCTAGAACAAGATGCAAGGGAAAGGTAGAGAAGGATAAATATAAAGGCTTGCTTATCCCTAAGACAGCAGGGATCCTGGAACTCTGTTTTTGAGATGTATTTCCCAACTTTGCAGCAGGTAACTAAGAAGTTAAAGATGAAAACCAATTAACATTAAGAGAGTTTCATCTTAATAATTAAACTAGTTTTCTTTCCCATCTTTATTTTTTAAGCTTTCACCTAGTCTTGGTGAAATATGTATCAAAATACCACAGCCGCTCTATTCAGTTGAAGGGGAACCAATACTAATTAAAAAAAACTAAATAAAACACCAAATATATGAATAATTGAGACAAATTTCTTGTGCCACTCGAAAGCTAGGTTGTCTGAGCATAACTGAGTCTCACTCAACAAGAACATTTCTGCAGTTTCTCACCAGGCATGGACAATAATCTTACTAATTACTTTTTAAAAATGTGAACAGTTTCTCATTTCTAGTTATAGCTTCTATTTTCTGCTCTTCAGGACAAAAACATACAATGTATGTCTGTATATGTAGAGGCGTTCTAATATAAACTTGAGAATTTTGTCCTAAGCAGTCAAAATATATAAAAACCTGCACAGTTCCAAAGGATTTCTGATACATTTGTTCTTAAAAGTCTTTTGTTCTTAATATCTAGCTCTCAGAAATCTTTTTGCCCCTTTAATTCTGTTCACTGGCTTCGATTCTTATAGGTTGCACAGTGAATGCTAATAATTGATCGTTTGTATATGCAATAGCACTTGGGAGATGCCATACATATTAGTCAAATTAGCGGATCTTGCCAAGTAAGTAAAAGTATTGTTTTGTATACTTTACCAGGAGAACTCTGGATGACAGCTTCAAAGTGGCCCAATGCTGCAGAGTGGCACAAGTAGTAAAAAGATGTTTATAAAATAAAATCTGGCAAGTTGATAATTTGCCCATGAACTCAACTAAAGTATCTGAGTTGTGAGAGTGACCAGGCTGGAAAAGGAATACTTGGTCTCTTGAAATGCAAAGTACATTGTGTGTGTGTGTGTGTGTGTTTATATACACATACGTATCTATAATCACACTATTCCTTTTCAAGAAAAGCAACATTATGCAGAGCACAGAAATAGTAAACCAAAGAAATTAAGGGGGTGAGATAAAGAAAGGAAACATAGCTAAAACTAATTTACTAACACCATTCACTATATCTTTCCATTCCTTTCTGTCCACTAATTTGACTAATTTTACATCCATGTAAGTGTTTTGTATGAAAGGGACGCAGTGGCACTGTGGGTTAAACCGCTGAGCTGCTGAGCTTGCCAATCGGAAGGTCGGCGGTTCGAATCCGCGTGACGGGGTGAGCTCCCGTTGCTAGTCCCAGCTCCTGCCAACCTAGCAGTTTGAAAACTTGCAAATGTGAGTAGATTAATAGGTACCGCTTCGGCAGGCAGGTAACAGCATTCTGTGTAGTCATGCCGGCCACACGACCACAGAAGTGTCTATGGACAAACTCTGGCTCTTCGGCTTTGAAACAGAGATGAGCACCGCCCCTAGGGTCAGATACGACTGGACTTAATGTCAAGGGAAACCTTTACTTTTACCTAAGTGTTTTGTATACCACCTTAGACATGGCTTTCTGTTCTTTAAACTTGCCACCTCTCTCCTTTTCAGGATCTCATCAATTCCACATTGACTTTATCATTCTTTCTCTTCCTTTCAGCCAATTAATTCTGTCTTCACATATTAGTTTGCAGTTCAGTCCTCATTCATTTTTTCTGTATCACCAAGTTATCTCAACATACTTCTTCTGTACTGACCATTCATTTTTGTATTCAGTCCAATGCCTAGCTCTCAGAAATATTTTCCCCCATGCTATTCTGAGTACTCCTTAGCCCAAGGGTGCTTGCTCTGTTCTCTGCTAGCTAGGATCTCCACTGTAGAACCTACCTTGCAAGCCCAGATGCTGTTGCCTGCATCCCACCAACGGCTGTCTGCAATATACTGACATACACCATGGATGCAAAGTCTTCAGTTAATTGCATAGAGTATAAGTCTGCCATATGAACATCACTGTGTACGTATTCTGTGCACAAATCCTACCAATAACAGATGGCCAATTCCATGGATACTACTTACATGGAAACATAGGGTCTTTCCTGGGAGGCTTTTTCACCCTCGTATCAGGCGGTCCTTCTATCTTTTCCTCCTTAACTGGTTTTGTCTTTTGACATTAGATGCAATGGGAAAATGCGGGGCACTAGTCTTGCCCAATAAAGTCCACATCTGGGAACATCCATAGAAAGCCCTAACAGAGGGAACTGTTTAAAATAGTTTCTGGGTGGCAGCTGAAGTGCATTATCTCTGGATACAGTAATTATCATTTCTGATACCACAAATGTGTGCATTGTGTCCCAGATCAGATATGGTTTCATTTGTGATAAGGCTGGACTTCCAGCTGCATTTCCCAAACCTACAGTCTTTAGAGATGGGAGTGCTCTTGAATTTTGATTAGAATGTTAAAATATTATTAAAGGATAAAATAATTCTTACTGTGGATCGCTTACTTTGCTATTTTTAATGGCAAGTGGAATCTCAATTTCACCCATCTTTCATTTCTTAGTAATTGAGTAGCAGCACACTGCAGTACACTGTCATATCACAATGATTTCGTTACGTTTCCAAAAGGTACCCAGAATCTTTTATCATTGTATTATGACTTATAGTGGCACAAATGCAGAAATCTGCATTTTCAAGTGTCAGTGTAAGAATACTTGGTTAAACATTGCCTTTGCTTCAGCTTCAACTTGATGCTTATCCGCTAAGATATACTGTAAAAAGGTAAAGGTAAAGGTTTCCCTTGACGTAAAGTCCAGTCGTGTCCGACTCTAGGGGGCGGTGCTCATCTCCGTTTCTAAGCCTTGGAGCTGGCGTTGTCATAGACACTTCCGGGTCATGTGGCCAGCATGACGACTCGGAACACCGTTACCTTCCCGCCGAAGCGGTACCTATTGATCTACTCACATTTGCATGTTTTCGAACTGCTAGGTGAGCAGGAGCTGGGACGAGCAACGGGAGCTCACCCCATCACGCGGTTTCGAACCGCCGACCTTCCAATCGACAGCTCAGCGGTTTAACCCACAGCGCCACCGCGTCCCTAGATATACTGTACCTTTAGAAAATCTCATAAGTTATGCTTACAAAATTAAAATGAAGTGTCAAACTGGGAAATTTGCAAGCGAAAAGCAAATCTGCTGATGGTTCACATGTTTTTTCTGATAGCTTTATCTGGTCTGTCAGAATTCTATTTATTTATGGTCCATATCTACAAAGTAATATGCATATTATAAAATACATAAAATGTGTACACTTGATTAAATTAGGTAAAATGGAAGAACTTACTAGTATAAGCACAATAAGAACAATTCACAGATATTATGAAGGTGAATAGGGGAGGAAGCAGGATTGAAGAAAATGTCCCAATTAAGTTTATGAATGTGTTACAATCAATGAGCTACTTCTGTCTTATTGGTACCCTGTGCTGTTTCTTCATACAAGAATGGCTGGGTTGCACATCCTAACTAATGCATGGAGATGACTTTTAACTAAATTCTACAAACTGAAAATTGTAAGAACTTAAACTGAGAATTCAGATTCTCAGAAGGTTCATATTCTGAGTATTTTTTTAAATGCTGTTTTTAAGAAGAGTAATGTGGAAATGATGAGAGGGATGGATTACATTTATCAAAAACAAAATTAAAAAAAAATCTCTATGAAATACAACACCCCATTTCAGATACATTATCAGAACCTATAATCAAATCTGGTTGTTTGTTTCCCACTAATGTCAGGAAGTCAGCCTGGCGGATGGATAATGCTTCCTCCCATAACTCTCATCTGACCTCTTGATTTTGGCAACACATCAACATATTGCCTGCCTTTTCTCTGATTTTTTTTTAAAGGCTGCCTCTCAAAAAATGATATTAAAGCTGTAGATTGAAGCATAGCGTAGCTGTGGATATAGGGAGAATAGCATGTGCATAAACAAACCAGAAGGTTGTTTTAAAAATCGATTCCCCTGAACTTTCCTCTTTTGCTTGAAATATAATCATGCTGATGTGGGAATATAACATTTTAAATGACATAAGTACACAGAGTCACAAGCTGTTGGCATCCTTATATGTTATTCTTTGTTTATTTTAAACTTCTGAAGGTTTTTTTCCTTATCAGAAATACATGCGTATTTTAAAAAAATATATCCAGATCAAATCTGTAAGCCTAAAGAAATGGCATGAGTCCCTCCCCACCATCCTTGCAATATACAATGTATGATGTACAATCCATTGCTGTAGTTCCAGGATCTAGTGCATAGAAAAGTAGTAGAGTTTCCATTTTCAGTATCTGGAAAGTCTATGAAAAATTGTTTCTGTTGACAGTCTCTGTTACAATTAGTCTCTGTTAGAAAAGGCAGCTTCTCATGTTCAATTACTTAATGTTGTTTTTGCCTCTCTGTTTTGGCATTTTCATCAATATTTTGATGATGTCCCATAAATGTGCTGGATTATATTTCATATCAACAATGAGCTGCTTCAAAATTATTCAATATTTACCTTGACCATCACGTTTGACATGGAATGTTGGAGATTGGATTAGAGTTTTGCAGACAGAACATTTATTTGTGATTATCCACTTTTTTTTCTTTCATTGTTGATAGAAGAAGTTGGTCAACTGACTTTTTTCAGAGATGTTTTTTTTAATTTGTACCAACACAGCACAGCATAGTGAATAACCATTCAGATAACCATTCAGATTTTTCAATTTAAAATGTGCTTTTACTACTATACTGATGCAAAAATGCACAATTGAACTTTGCTTTAAAAAAAGGAATTTGAAATAGTCTACATAATTTCTAGCTTTTCCCCAAATGACAGGACTGTGCATTGGTGTGTGGCCTTATAACACAGTGGATTTTGCAGAATTAATTTAATTATAGGGCAACAATTGTACTTGAAAAATACCAATGCAGTTGTACTTCAAGAATTAAAAGCCTGTGCTATCATGTTAATTCTACAAACAGAGTGATTAAAGAAATATGAATACAGCCTTTGGCTTCAGTCTAAGATGAATCACAGCTTCCATCATCTCTACCTAGTATCTGTTGTGCTAATGGCATTTGTAATCCAACAAATCTGGATCATACTAGGTTGGGAAAGGTGCCTCAAGAAGTGCAAGGGGGAAAAAATGTGATAAACTCAATTTTGGGGGGATGTGAAATATGTTCCGAGGACAGTTCTTCCACTTTCTGTAACCAGAAACTTAGTTAAACAACAGTGCTACTTTAATAGATCTATCCAGAAGATGCACAATAGCTATGAATACCTGGTTCAGATAATCTAAATTGAGGTGACTGAGTAGATCTCCTGTATTTACAAAACATGAAATCTGACATTTCTTTTACTTCAAGAATATGCCAAGGACTGTAAAAATTCTAGCACCACCTACTGGATTATATCATATATATTAATTTTATAGGTAAGAACACATCTTCTGTGATGGAATATACTGTATGCATTGTAGCACCTAAAATTAGGATCTGATCATATATCTAATGGTCCATTCTAAACCAGATATAATCTTTTCCACCATTTCTTCTATATTCTGCTATTAAATAAATATATTTGAACTCAGAGCCAATGAATGTCAGATCATCCATTCTTTTATTATAGGAAGAGGATATCAGAGAATAATCATGCCATTTCTTGCATCTATTGACTTAGGTGTTCTGGTGTCCCAGAGTGTACAGGTAACTTTAAATTAGATTGCAGAGATTATAAAGACTTAGAATTAAAACTAGTGTTTTATTCATGTAAATTACATAAAAAATTACTATGTATAGTATTTTTATTTGGTATGCACTTATAACTAAGCACCTACATGACCTATTTTAATGCCACAACAACCACCCTGTGAAGTAGTTGGGCTGAGAGAATGACTGGTGAAAAGTCACCCAATGAGTTTCCGTAGCTGAGAAGAGATTAGAACTGGGCCCACCATTACTAATCTGACACTTTAACCACTAGGTGTCATGACTCACAGTGTAAGTATTTTATACATAGCTGAGGTCTGAATTATATGCTGACACACAAGTTTATGAGTTCTAGAATTTTTCAAACAAAAGCAATTGAATGAAGTCAGATTTTCCAGTCGAGGGACCTTCATTCACAAAAGGAGAATTGCATACCCAAAAGGAATCGCTTTATGAGTATAATCCTTCTTCTATCCCTAGATAATAAACTTTATAACCACTGCCTGCAAACTAAAAAGACTTGCTGTTTATACTTCTTCACCACAATACCAATAAAACTGGTGGCTAGAGCAGCCAGTGCCATGAAATAAATGTAACCCGTTGCTTATTTTTGGACAACAAATTACAATTTATGAACTGAGAGACTGGCAAGATGCAACCTAAGGGAGAAATGTTGCTAATTCATTTGTACAGTATATTATAATGAAAGCTTTACTGTACATCAAATATTATTGAATACTATCAAATTATGGCAACTTAATTATTCATAGTATTCTTTATCGTTTTATAGTTTTTCTAGTGAAATATTTCACTAAACAAGCTTGAGTGTATTATATTACTTTTTTTCAATGATTTTAAATAAAATTGGAATTAAACTTCTATGGGGAATTGAATTATTATTCTAAAGTATAATGGATAAGAAAAAATAATTGTAAGGTACATCTGTGTGTATTGTGTGCATTTGGTGAAAAGTATTTGTTTTTTATATATTTAGCACTTCTTTACAGTACAAGATAGATAAATGGATCCTTGAGATAATCAAGTCCATTTTTATACCTCCTTATTTGTCAGGTCCTTTATTGAGTCCTAGAGTTGAAAGAGGCTTGGAGTAACCAGAACATAACTATAGCAAAACACATTCAGCCTAATTCAGGAAATACTGCTTACAACTGGTTTCAATCAAGTATGTTCATCACTTGATATTAGCAGGAATGAATTGGCCATTATGCAGTACCTGCCATGATAGGATGAACAATGCATGTGCAGGGGAGATTACTATGCAAATTAGGCATCTTTCTCTACACTGATGAAAATGAGAAAAAATAGTCTATTGTCAGATTGCTAACTCTCTGAAGTAAGTTACTGCTGAAGAAATCTCTCATTTTTATAGTAATGGATGCCACATGAAAATGTTTTTGATGTGAGAGTCATAAGATCTGTCATGTCCCAATCTATTTGACTACTGGAAACTAAGAATTATAGTGTGTGTCTCATAATGGTCTTAGTTACAAGCAGAAGAGAAATAACATTACTACCTCCTCCTTCCTTCGTTCCTGTGCCAAATCTGTGGTATAAAACTATGTATAGTAGATAATAAGCATTTATGAATTAAGAAATACGGCAGCTATCAGTATCATCAACACAATTATAATTTCACTCAGAAATCTAATTTAGGTACACCGTATATCATGGGACAAGCTTGCTTCCCTTTTTTCAAACTTTTTGTCTTTGCTGCACATGTAATATATCAGTGACATATTTATTTATAAAATTTACTGATTGCCACCGTCCACTTAATTCCCAAAGGTTTTCTAAAATGGCCACGTTTTTACTAGCCTTCTGAAGAGCTTAAGAGTAGGAGCCACCCTTGCCTTGAATTTTATTTATTAGATTTCTATCCCACCTTTTATATGGAAGTTCAAGGTGGCACCCATAGCAATGCCCCCCAGAGTCACTTGCTGAGATGGGCGGCTATAGAAATCAAACAAACAAACAAATAAATAAAATGCATCCAGTCTTTCCTCTCAACAACCCCTGTGAGCCAGGTTGGGCTGAGAGAATGTGACATTGGTAACCAATGCAGCTCTCGTAGCAGGGGTGTATTGTGGCAGTACTGGGATCTTCTGATCAGCATGTGGGCTGCTGCGTCATCGATTAGCTGGAGTTTCTGGGTGACTTTCAAGAGCAGACTCATGTACAGCAAAGGAAAGGTGATAAGGGCATGAGTGATTACCTCAGTGCATCAGGTTCCAGGTAGGACCACAGGTCAAAAACCAGGAAGGTTTTGAATGGCAAGTTTTTGAAAAAATACAGCAAGAATGAATGGATATAATATTTTATTTGTGCAGTCCTTGGTGCTCTCTAAGCTTGGTTGTTCTGTTGCAGACATTTCATTACCCAAGTAGGTAACCTCATCAGTGCAAGCGAGTGTGGGGTTTGCTGCCTGTTTATACATAGTAGCTTGTCCTGCCAGGTTTGGTGGGGGTGTGGTTTCCTCCTTGGTGGTCCCTTGATCAACAGGAGCCCCAATAGGCATTCATACTTGCCTTAATATTCTGACCAGTTCAACAAGTTGTGACCCAAAATAGGACATCCTCTACCCATCTGCCTTTTCCATGCTCTCCTTGACAATTTGCCCCCTGCATACTTCCCTCTTGCCCCAAACTGGGGAGGGAGGAGAGGGCCACTGCAAACAGAAAGCTTCCTCTGATCTTAAATGGACTTCATAAAGAACCATAAGCATCATGCTGCCCATAGAAAATGAAAATCTGTCCATCTGCAGCAGTGTTTTTCAACCTTGGAGACTTGAAGATGTGTGGACTCAATTCCCAGAATTCCCCAGCCAGCATCCAGAGAGAGTTCTTATAAAGTATCTTTGCCTGGAAGAGGAAGAATGTTAGAACACACACATTCCTTCTCCTTTCCCAAGGTAATGGCTTTTGCATGGACATGTTTATTTTTTCATGAGATGGAGGCAGATATTGGATGGAATGGGAGCAGAAGGATGTTGACTTTTTAAGTGTTCTCGAATATTCAACTATTGTGCTCTTTTGATTGTTTTTAATATTATGTTTACAAGCAGAATAGAGCTTACACATACCAATCTTACTAGTAAGTTGAACAATCTTTGGAGTAGCCATCACTCCTTTTGAGTAAATCAATAAGAATGCATTTTACTTCCACTGAGAAATACCCCCAAGCTACATCCCATCATTATATGGGCCTATATTTGTTTCAGACTTACTTTTCTTCAGAAAATTCCTTTGAGCAAGTGATGTTAGAGAACCTAGAGTCTATAAATTTTGGTTGGGGGGAATGATGGAAAAATATATGTTCTTAGATTAACAGGCATGGATAATTTAGTACATTTAGTATGTTTAAGGTATTTTTTGTAGGAGTAAAGATAAAGAACTCTTCCAGTATTTACAAGATAACACTAATTTAGGTTTATCACAACGCTTTGCTTCCTGTGTTTGAACACTCAGTGCTACATAGTGAGGATGAGTTGCAGTAGTATTGAAGGCAGTGAGTGGCATCACCCCAAAAAAGCAAAAAAGCTAACAAGAGTTGTACAAAATTTTCTTATTTAATTTACATGTATATGTTCATAGTTAGAAAGAAACCTTTCATTCAAATAAAAAATGTTAAACTTCTAACAGGAATCATCATAGAATGACAATATTAACATAATAGAACTTTCAGTTTCCGAGTGTCATGAGTAAGGATGGCCAGCAGGGGGCTCCCATCCAGACTGTTAAGCACATGCGTAGCACTGAGGAATTGAGCAGCCATTCCAAGAGACACAGGTCGGGACCGCCTTAACCTTTGGGGTTTATATGGCTGGGTTTTCTTCAGTTTGTTAGGATTCCTGTTATGTACAAGCAATAAAACATTAGAGACCAGTTCCTTGTCTCAGCGTGGTTCCTGGCTGTTAGGACACCGAGTCTGCTTATATTGTCTCTACCAGTTCACTTGTGATTCATCTTTCCTACTCATGCAGCAGATGCTTTTCAGGGTGGGGATACTACAAAAAGCAGGATTGTTTGTTTATGCATCCTGGGACTCTCTTATCATTTCTGAGGTTAGGCATATGGTTAGGAGAAATGGAGAAAGGATTGCAGTGGTCAGTGGGCATGGAAAAATGAGTCACTATTAAATGTCATAAAAGGAACAGATAAATTGTACTATGTATCTTAAAGCAAGCATGAAAAGACAGTGAGATGTGCCTGAAGAGAAAACACATCGATAAGACTTGACATGGCAAACTTAAAAAATAATTCACACATCTAAAATGAGAAGCAGCAAAAGAATGAGGAATTTTTAAAACAGGGAATGTGCCAATAACCCAGTCAGGTCTGTTGTTTTCAAAGTTTAATTGTGGTCCCTACATAGAGGGAGAAAATGTAGAATCAGTGAAAGACTTTGTATTTCTAGGTGCGAAGATTACTGCAGATGCTGACTGCAGTCAGGAAATCAGAAGACGCTTAATCCTTGGGAGGAGAGCAATGACAAATCTCGATAAAATAGTTAAGAGCAGAGACATCACACTGACAACAAAGGTCCACATTGTTAAAGCAATGGTGTTCCCCGTAGTAACATATGGCTGCGAGAGCTGGACCATAAGGAAGGATGAGAGAAGGAAGATAGATGCTTTTGAACTGTGGTGTTGGAGGAAAATTCTGAGAGTGCCTTGGACTGCAAGAAGATCAAACCAGTCCATCCTCCAGGAAATAAAGCCAGACTGCTCACTTGAGGGAATGATATTCAAGGCAAAACTGAAATACTTTGGCCACACAATGAGAAGACAGGACACCCTGGAGAAGATGCTGATGCTAGGAAGAGTGGAGGGCAAAAGGAAGAGGGGCCGACCAAGGGCAAGGTGGATGGATGATATTCTAGAGGTGACAGACTCATCCCTGGGGGAGCTGGGGGTGTTGACGACCGACAGGAAGCTCTGGCGTGGGCTGGTCCATGAAGTCACGAAGAGTCGGAAGCGACTGAATGAATAAACAACAACAAACATTTTATTGTCATTTTAGGTGGTGATGGCAGTTATCAGATCTATTAGCACATAGAATCATATTAAACATTATAATGGATGCCTGTAGTAGTTCAAGTTCTAAGAATCCTTGCAAGATCAGCATATCCAACAACTGACCTGTAGACTAACTTCTAGTAAGATCAATGGAACGGTTGGAAGGACCATAGAGATCAATGCAGGGATCTACTATTATAACAGGCAAATATCTCTTGAGGTTAAATAGCAAGGGATGAGTTTGCTTGAGCCCTTTGTTTTTTAAATCTCCCCCAGGAATGGCCATTGGCTCTGGGGAAGGAAAAAATCTAACCCTACCCCACCACCCAGTTTTGGAGTGAAATCTTCCAGGAACTAGCAATGAATATAATCTAGTGCAGATGTCTAGATGCTGTGAATAGATAGTGTTTGATTTTATTAATAGAGTAAGGGTTTGATTTTATTTCCCTTGTGCTCAAGACAAACATCTGGTTTCCTTCAAAATGAAGAAAAGTATTTTCTGTGAGGTCTAATCTTCACTTTAGATTAGCCTATCTATTGTCCCTTTATTTATCCTTACTCTCTTGAAGCCCAGTTCTTTTCTCTAAGCTTAACACCTGTCTATGCTTTCTTTGCTGTTGTGTGTTCTTAAGAAACTATTATAAACCGACATTTTTGGCACCCAGTTGTATTTAGTGGGTTGTAGTTTGGTTGTACTCCTACAAAGGCTTAGGTTTTTTTCAGGTTGGCTACCAGATACTGGCTTATAGTGCTGTATAGTTGTAAATTGGCAGAAAGTAGAAGAGATTTTCCTTCTTTTGGCCTTGCTCCTATAATGTGATGAAGAAGTGAAGGTGGTGGCATTAAGTACCAGCTGAAGGCAGTAGCTGCAGCCACACTCCAGTCTTCCTGGTTGGTTGGGCTGAGCTGTTGAAACAGAGACTTAAAACCTTCCATGTAAAAGAAAAATCACATACAGAACAGATGAGGAATTGAAGATCCTACCTCAGATAGCTAGCTTTTTTAGGAAAGTCAGAGTAGGAAACTACCATCATATTAATTTATGAAAAAGGTTTTTAGTACTGTTATGTACAAAATTCAGTATGGTACAATTTTTTTTTTTTTTTTGTATTCAGTTTATGCTCCCAAAGATAACACACAAAGCAGCTATGTTAAGCCTCTTCCAGTTTTCCCAGGTAGAATATGGGAACTTTGGAAGTCTTTTCTCAGGTATGTCACACTGAATTGTTATACTTTGGGAGAATCTTCATATTTTTCATGGTTACCTCTGTGATTTTAGAACGAATCAGAAATTGCTATTGCATCAAATTTGTGCCTTGAGTAACTATGTTAATTACTGTAGCACAGGCAACAGGTTTGGCCTTTTTAAAGATTATTTTAATCCAGTAGGGAACAATGTGTAGATTGAGGCTAAGCAAGAGGAAAGCAGAACTGGACCTTCACTCAAGGGATTTCTCTGAAAGAACCGAGGTAAAGTAGCAACACACCATTAATTCCTGATGGTAAACTGAGATGTGTGTGTGTGTTAGTTAGGGACATATTATCCCAAAGTCATTAACATAAAGTTTGGCAAGGGAACAATATGGTAAAGATTCCAGAAGTCTTAGGGTATTTCCACACTACCAGCATTTTCATACCCCAATCAGTCTGAAGGATGAAACCAACCTGCAATTGACTTTGTTTCTGGCAATCATGAGACGGTCATTGCTCACCTATCTTCCCTCCAGCTGAGCAAGAGTGCAAAGAATCGAATCCAATTAGTGTCCTGCCTCCTGAACTACCCCCAATCATGGAGTGACCCACCCCCAAACTCTTATCTCTAATCCATCTTGAAATCATAAAATGAATTGCTGTCACGCTCCCATTCACGTTTTCCATTGCATGTATTCGTATGAATTTGATGATTTGTAAAAAATCATCTCATACTTTGAGGAGAAACTGTGAAAAAGAAAGTTGATCACTTTTAAAAATCCAAGGTTATTATGCTACCATTTCTATGCTGCATCAAAAAAACTCCTGTGACTTGCAAAGATAGAAAATTGTTAAGATGACAATTTTGCAACAGGGCCTTCTACCAATAGGTGTTATCGTGGTGGCATTTGCAACAATAACTAGATTGTGAAGGGGAAAGATAAATTCTGAATGGTGCATTTAAGAGGAGTTGACCAGAAGTTGCCTTTCTGTTGGGAAGGAAAGTAATGGTTGACTTGAGCCCAAGATTGGGGTGAGATGAGAATTCCTACCAATAGGAAAACAGCCCAGCATAAGAGATGCACAGCCATTGTAGTTTAAAGAAAAATAACACAGTTAAAAATAAATAGATCCAGCTCCAAATGTTATGATTTGGATCAGATCAGATCCATAACTGATCCCGAAGTAGTACAGACAGTGTGTGGGAAAGTCCTTAAATATTTTGAAAAAGTGGAGAAACTTCATCCAGGACAAGTATGAAGTTATTGAAACCATCCTAAAAAGAAATTTAAGGATGTTAAAGCAATTAAAAATCTAGACATTTACCAAATGTCATCATTTGGGAAAAGACCATAACCAAGTAATAGAGAATATGTTTTGCTTGCAGAAATTCCCCATTACTTGGCATCTCCAGTTAAAAAAGAATTAGCATATGATGGTTAAAATCTCTGCCTGAGGCTCAGAGCATCATTACTATTTGGAGGAAAGAATACTAGGAGATAGAGAGACAGACAGACAAATGTAAGCAATTTTCTTATTTTCTGTAGCCATTTCAGGGTGCAATGTGTTGGTCACTCTAAGGTAAGTTGGTTAGTAGATCCTTGCTCCCTCTGAGAACATCCAAACTTCAGGAGATAATCAAGTTATCCTTATCTATTGCTTAACCTCTTGTGTTAACTGGATGTTGACCTACCCTATCACCTCTTTCCTAAACTATCCTCAGTTACCTGTTATATTTGGGATCTGAATACATAATATGACCTGATTTACACACGATTTGTTTTAATCATGGTTTCTTGAACACACAACAGTTGGCTGAATTGAAACAACACACTGAACCATTTCATGAATTTCCATAATATGTAGAGCCTGTCTGTGTACCAATCAACTTCTGAAGTGTAATACAGAAGCATAATATTTATTTATCTATTTTTCAAACTTCTATTACTGCCCATCTCCCCGAGGAAAGGAGGACTCTGGGAGGTTTACAATAAAAATATTAGATAGAACTTGGTGAACTTTTAGCATTTTATAATTGTTATCACAACTGATATAGGTAATCTGTTGTGCAATATTTTTAGTTGCATAGTGTACTATTTCTCTCTTGTTTTAGGAACTTAGCAGGGAAATAATTTTCCTAATCTGTTTTAGAAAATATATTTTGTGATATTGGGTATTTGCACCTAGAAAAGTACTCCTAGGTTGTGGGGAAATGCCAACTAGAGCATTTTTGTCCTTTTTAGTGCTGAGGAAATGTACCACGTTATATAGTGTGTGGAACACAAGATTTCTAACCTACATAGAACTGTATGAAACCATTAGACAAAAGAAATTCATTTGAACAGTTTGCATGAAGTAAGATTAAACATTTGCCATCTTTAAAGTGCTCTCAAAAAAACATTCTTCCATAATGATACTGCTATTAACCATGTCAGGAAGGATATATTTCAATACCTTCAAGGGACAACATTTACATTTTTCATGGAATTGGGGATACATTTTTGAAATAGACCTGGGAATATATTAGGCAATTATAAACAAGACAATACTACTCCAGCTTAACTTGATCTTGGGCCCATCCTTATCTGTAGATGAATAATGGTTCCATATCATCCAACTATTCTTATTATCAAGTCCATATTTTCCAATATTTAAATCTACACTGATCTTTTATGCACAATTTTGAAAGGACAATACAGACCCCTGATTCATACAAAATTTGAATATTCCTATGTTTACATTCAAATGTGTTTAATTTACAAACATATATGCTGCTTGCTCCCAAATGGCTCATGGTGGATACCTACCCTCTCTCTTATATAAGCATTTAAAAACCACCAGCATAAATATCTTTAAAGGCCTGTTAAAAAATATAATAAAGAATTGGCTTGGCAGATTATTCCGTAATGAAGATTCACAGAAAAAGCATTTACCATCTTAGGTCTATCTGTGGCAGAATCTGGAAAAGGGGTTTGCATTATATGATTCAAATAGAAATTTGTTACGTTACATTACATCTCAAAACACTGTGACCAAGTAATCCACATTTTGCTGAATCTGCTCCATGACTCCTACATTCTATTCTTATAGTTCTTTACCTTTAAATTGAGTTAGGGTAGGTCAGCCTTTTAAGGTGGGTTGTGTCATCTGAAAGCCAGCCAAAAAGAGCACAGCTATTTGTAAAGTAGGACTTACGGCCACTCTACTCATCTCAGGCCTCTTGCTATCCCTGTTGGTCTCTGTTTTTCTCAGTACTTGTTCTGGTGTGATTTTGTAGAAGTGGTCATTCCTCAAGGTTCAACTCCCTTTTCAGGGTGCCTTGTAGTAAGATTTCAATGTGAGAGCTGCATGTGAGCTCTTTATGAAGGTACAATTTATTTTACACACTGTAGTTTTCAAACAGATTACAAAATGCTGGTAACATATTTTAGAACAGTTCATGCCCCAGAATATGTAGTGTTCAACAAAACTAAATGCTAGAGGGCTGTTGTGGAGTAAATGAATGCAACCTTATGTGGCAGACAGCTTTCAGCAATATACAGTAGTGAATTACAGGCATGATTCTCGGCATAAAAATTAAGGCATTACAATTATAGGTGTGTCCCTATTTTCATTTCTGAAATGTTGAAAGACATTTCACAAATGTGATTGTTTATTATAGTGTAATATACAGGAAATGCATTGAGAACTTGGGGAAATGCTGTATTACATACTTTTGTGGTCTTTTAAGTAAAAGTTGGAAAATTCAGGTAGCATGTTTAGGTTCTGTTTATGCATCCATCTTGCTTGCCACAGCTGCAGCTCTGTGCTACCAATAAGGCCAACCTCCCCCTCTTTTTTTTAACAATTTAACACGAGGGTAAAGCAACAACACAAAAGCAGGCTGCAGAATTTCCTGTCTGCTCAGTTGGGTCTCCAGAACATAATGCAGCTATTTGGGGAGTTTTTCAGCTCTCTACATTCCTTCCCCATATTTTCAAGGATTATTATAAATCTATCTACATACATTTATGTATCTCTCCCATGTGTGCAGAAGAAATGTTTTGCTAAAGAGTAAAACTCTCTCTTGTCACCTGAAATTGCTCACTCTTCATGAGTGTTGTAGCTTTGTAGTGCAGCAGCTGCTTGTTCAACAAACAGCACTCAAATTAAGCAGCAAAGCAGACACACTCTTGAAATTGAAATGAGTTGAGGCATGGAATTATTGATGCTGTGGATAAGAGTACAGGAGGCAAGACAAGGCAGAGCCATGTTGGTTTGTGCGTCATCAGGGATGTGGGGGGTCAATCAATATTTGCCAAATGGAGTAGAAAACACTAGGCAGGATGAAATGTGTCTTTAATGCATCACAGAGAGGAAGCAAGTGAAAGATTGCACATTCATATTGCTTAACACACTAGGTGGGCTAATATAAATAAATGGTTCCGTCTGTGCACAGTGCTTGATTGCTGAAGAGTACTTTGAATCTGAGCTTCCCCTGGCAACCAGGATAGTGACTGTAATGGCAAATGGAAATTGACTGGAGAGTAGTACCCCTGGGAAGAAGTACCTACTAGCATATTATGGTCACTGGTGCCTGTGCTAAGCACACCACGAATGCCTGGTGGTGGCTTCCAGGTATACAGTGCTGGGCATATGCAGAAGGCTCCATCTGGAAGTTTCCTCAGTCCATGGCTCTTTTCTAGAATAAAGCATAATAATAATCATCTGAATTTATTATTTTAATGCAACCTAGATGACTGCAGGACAGTATGCCAACCTCCTCTGAGTTTTAGTCATGGCAAACACCCAGAGCTCCTGGTGTGCAGAGTCAACCTAACCAAGGAGCTGTAGAACAATAGACACTGTAATGAAGAGTCATGAGCCCCTTCTGTCTTAGGTCTTAGCAGTTACAGTTTTCCCAAAGGTAACAGGGTTCTGGCTGTTATTGCCTTATAGCCAAGCTTTGCAGTTTCAGGTCCTGAATTTGTACGATAGTAATGCCTGAGCTATAATGGCATAAGACCTAGGAAGGTGCACTTGTCATTTACTAAACATGAGATTCTTATTCAGATTCAGATTTGGAATTTTAGGAACTGCTATTTTGTAGTCAGAACCAGGCAATCTTCCTTTTGATTTTTTCACAGAATTCTCATTATCATGATCACCATATGCTGTCTGAAGCCTACAAAGGTAAATCTAAGCCAGGGTTCCTCAACCTTGACAACTCTAAGCTGTGCGGATTTCAACTCCCAGAATTCCCCAGCCAGCAAAGCTTTGCTGGCTGGGGAATTCTGGGAGTTGAAGTCTGCACAGCTTAGAGTTGCCAAGGTTGAGGAACCCTGATCTAAACGATTCCATTGTCCTATAACAGCCCTCTGCAACCTGATCTTCCCAGACAGAATGGCCATCTCCGACCACCAAAAAAGGATTTAATGGAAGAACAGAACAAAACAAACTAGCTCATCAAGTGCACACACCTTATATGTTTGTATTATATAAAGAATGAAGTAACTGGTCTCAAAACAAGCTTAACAAAATGTGCTTAGACTATTTTTAACCATTTGATCATGTTGGTTGTTACATAAGTTTCACTCACTATATATAAACTATTGGGTAAATAGTTCCACATATGAAGGAATGATATTTTTAAGGTTCAATTTGTTTTCTGTCTTTCACATTTTAAAATAGGGCATGAAAGCATATTTGGATTTTTATGGTTGGGTACATGAATGAGGTAACTATTGGTGAATTATTCTTGCCATGCTTTGGTTTAAAAAATCCCTGCAAAGGCAGAAAAATGTGGAACCCTCTAAATAAAAGGAAAAATATGCACATATTTGGTTCTGGTTTTGTAACACTCTTCTATTTTCCTATCCAATACATAAAATGAAAAATAAGAATATTACAAGCCTCATTCCAGCACACAATCACCCAGATTCCTTTCTCCAATGCTGTACTAGGAAGTATGTGTAGTTTTATAACTTGAGAAATGTAATATATTAAATTATTTGATAACATTAGCTGCACAGAATCTCTCATATTAGAAGTGAGTAACCTAATAAGGAGAGCTAGCAAGAAAATAGCAGCAGGGTTTGGCAGCGTCTTTCAAATGTTAAGTCATTAAACAAGAAGTAGAAGCTATTCTATCCATGATGCCTGAAGATGAGCTGACATGACTCTGGAGTCAAGAAATGTAGTGCTTTTGGATTGTTTCTGTTCCTGCTTAAAAACAGACTTGGCATAAATTTGCAGCAAGTGCAAGCTTTGGTTGAAGAGAATATATAATGATTGGATCAATGAGTGACCACACTTCGGCTCAAAAGAAGGGATGAAGATTTATTAGACCAAATGAGCAGCTGCAGAGGAAGGAACTCTTCTTATGAAAGACAGTCAAAGGAAAAGGCCCAGTGGGCAAGAATAATAATTAGGAACAAGAGGCAGTTAATATTTTCTATATCTCTGGAACTTAGAGACAGCTTTGGGACCCTCTTAGAAGAAACCAACTCTAAAAATCTAAGGGAATCAAAAGAGACATTGCATAAGAGGAGACAGGAGGGTGATCCCCAAAGAGCAGAGGACAAAGTCATGATAGTTGACAATTTATTGCAACCAGGAACAAAAATGACTGGAGCCATTTACTTTTGAAGCAAGCTGCTTCCAGGACCATGGATAAGGGATGTGTGGCAGAGCAATTTCCAAGACTTATTGAATCCACAGAAAATTATCCCTTCTTGCTAATACATATGGGGACAAATATTGCCTAGAGTAAATACTACTACATCACCAGGAACTATGAAGATTTAGGAAGGAAGTTAAAATCCTGAGTGATCTGGCAGTCTTTTTCATTAGTTACTTATTAAGAGGCTTTTATATACTGCAACATTTCAAAGGGATTCCCAATGGTTTGCAAAAATAATACAGAAGTAATACATAGCCAAATATCACCAATCTGGAGTCCATAATCAATGGCAACAGCACTTAAAGATCAAAGGATTTGTAGAATAGTTCCATTTTGACAGCCTTCCTATATACCATCTGGATATCTGACAAGAGGCAGTTCCTTAGGAGTGCAGTGGCAATAGAAAATGTCTGCTTCCTGGCTCCCCCTCCGCCAACTCACTTATGGAAGAAACTCTAAGCCTCCCCACCCTGGATGAATTAACCACATAGGCTGCTTCTATTCATCCATCTTTCAAGGCAATGGAAAAGGACTGGGAAGGGAGAGAATTCTGCAGGCTTGGGAAATGCTGCTGGTGAGACATAGCTGGACATTTGGTTTCTGGACTGGGTTATTTGGGTGGTAGGTAGTTGGCACAAGATGAGTTGTAGTTCATAAGGTCTGGTAAAAATTTGTTTGGCTAAAGCATGGCAACTTGATCAGAAGGGCTTTAAACATCTTGTGGAGGTTAAAAATGAAATCCTAAAGAAAGGATTTCAGATAAAGATCTGTGTCCTGTAAAAGGGAGAAAATGACCTGCTTTAATGGGGCCAACTAAACCCTCAGAAAAAAAACCACACACAGGCAGAGTAAAACTCTTGGCTTATAAAGTTCATGGCTGTACCTGTCTCTATACTAATGCCCGGAGTGTGGGAAATATATAAGATGAGCTTGAATTCTTAGGACAAAAAGGCAAATATGAGATAGTAATTATAGCTGAGACCTGGTAAGGTAATTCCTGTGATTGGAATAGCAATCAAAGAAATACGTTCAACAGAAACAGAAGCAGTAGAAAAAGAGGACAGATAATAAAAGTGTCCATACCTGTTCAGAAATCCTTTTTTTAAAATATAATTTTTATTTTTTATTTCTTAATATAATTTTTATATCTATTCAGAAATCCAAGTGGATGAATTTGGGAAGTAGACCATGGTATGGTATCTAAGGAAGATCCCACAGAGGTAGCCTGGAATTGTGGAGTAAATGTCAGAAAGGCTAACGTATAGAATAAGCAGAAATTGGTGAAGCATGCTAAGAGCTTCTCCAGATATGTTCAAAGAAAAAAGAATCCCTATGTTTTCTGCTCAATAAAGATGGTAAAATTCTAACAGGTAGCCTGAAAGAAAAACAGCAGAATTACTTAATTTTTCCTATCTTCAAAAAGCAAAGAAAGGGCCATGTTTCACAAATGGTGTGCCACAACGAACTCAGTAGGGTGCCGCAGGATTGCAAGCTACTAGCTCAAGGTAGTTCACAGTTTTGGCCTAAGGGTGCTGTGAAAAAATTATTGAGGCATGGCACCATGAACCAAGAAAGTGTGGGAACCTCTGGTCTAGAGAACTATAGTCTAACTAGGCTCATATTGATACATGGAAAAATTTAGAGCATTCCTTAAAATGATTGAACTGTAAGCACCTGGAAAACAGTGCAAGGATTACTTTAGCAGTCAGGATAAATTTGTCAAGAACAAATCTTGACAGATTAATCTTCAGAGTCCTTGGTGCTCTCAGAGCTTGGTTGTCTGCTTGCAGACATTTCATTACCCGACTAGGTAACGTCATTAGCACTGATGATGTTACCTAGTCGGGTAATGAAATGTTTGCAAGCAGACAACCAAGCTCAGAGAGCACCAAGGACTCCACAGTTCAAGCCTGAGCTATGTATCTTCTCTTCTATTGGAGATTAAACTTCATCTCATTTTTTAATTGGATAAGTTTCTAAATAGATTATTGGAACGCTGTAGACATGATATATCTTGATTTCAGTAAATATTTGCTGAACTTTAGGAACCTAGTTAAATTTGGGCTAGATATCACATGAATTAATTGGCTACTTAGCTGATTCAGCACTTGTACTCAGCATGCTCATTAGGATTTTTCATGAAACTAAGAAGTATTAAGCAGGGTGCTGCAATGTTCAGTCCTGGGCACACTACTTTTTAACTTTTTTATTAATGACTTGGATGAGGAGATGGAGAGAATATGTATCATATTTCCTTAGCTGAAAGCTGTTGCCCTCCTCCTGTGTATCAGGAAGAAAAGGCAAGGCAATTGTGGGAAAAGTCTTGTTAGATTGACATATCTTAATAGTGATTTTGTCTTAATTATTTTTTTAAAGATAGTTAATATGGCTATAAATTTTTCCCACAGCAATATGAAATATTCTGGTTTCTGGTTTTGTAGTTTGGTCTGGTTTTTGTGACATGTGAATGTAGATTTCTCAAAAAGAATCAAAGGAATATATGTTTATTTAAACTGAAATCCATTTGCAACCTGTGTTTTTGCACCATTTTTCTATCAATTTTCTTAAACTCCCACCTACACCTCCCCCCTGAAAAATCAAGGAAGAAAAGGCAGAATATCTTTATACATCTTTTGATTAGTAGCAGTAGGCATCTTCCATCTGGAAGCACCCACAGTTTACAGTGAATGAGATTGGCCATTTTTGCCTTCATAAGCCATTTTTAAAATATACTTAAAGGATAATGGCCCTGTCTGAAGACTATATGAAACAATCAACATTTTTTGTGCATGATTAAACTCCAAACAGAAGCTGAAATATCAAGGCCATGGACATTATTTTTGTTACAGGGTAGGAATACAAAGGAATTACAAAACCGAATCATTCAAAAAGCGGTAACAAAATATTGTTTCTGCTTTGTGAAATGAAACTCCTAAATTGTTCCTTTCTCCTCAAACCTTCATCTCAGCAACCTGGGATCTCATCCCTTGCTTGCACGTAAACAGTGGGAGCCTGTCAGCCTTACAAGGTAGACCAGACTAAGGAACCAATGCCATATAGGTCAGGACTATTATTGTAACAACTATAGTAACAGAAACTTGCAAGCAGGGCTGCAACTAGGGGGAGGCAACCGGGGCATGGGCCTGGGGCGCCTCGTTGGTGGGGTGCCAAAATGAGCGCAGAATCCATGTTTGCCCCAGGTGACACAGACCCTAGTTGTGGCCCTGCTTGCAAGTCTGAATGTGCTCCCCCACCACTTTATTTTTCCTGTGAACTAGGGAGGGGCTTGTCTGAGATGTTTTCTCAAGTTATTTTCTGAGCCCAGGCTCAAGCTTCCCTTATCTGACCACTGCCTTGGTAGTGGCTCTTCCTCCTGTCCTTCAAGGCCGTTCCCTATCCCATCTGTGAGCCCCAGGAAACCGGTCCACAATACTCTACGTATTTGATCTGTGATCAGCTGGCTTCTGGGAATAGAATGTTACTTCCTTGCTGTTAATAGGAACTGTGATTTAGAGCAGCATGATTGGAGAAGGGGATGATCAGAAATCTTTCAAATTTGTTGACTGGGTGTGCATGTGAATGGGTATGTATATATTTGTTTGTTATGATAAGTCTAGGTGAATGACTGCTGCTTCCACTCATATCCAAGGGAGCTGGACTAGGACAAAGCAGTGCCCTACCCAGAAATTTAGCCCACTCCAGCTTTAAGCCCTGTTTTTTAACATTGAAAAGAATGGGCATCAGTCCAGTTTTATCATTTTCATATTCTTTGTGAACTGATGGCATTTATTTCAGGGCACACATTCCAATGAAAGAAGGAAAGAATCATAAAGAAGTTAGATAGAAAGGATCTGTATTTGTAACATATCAAGTCACTCCATACAGGAGATGCTGTGACTATAACTCACCAAGAGTCTCTCAGTTATGGCAGGCAAAGAATCAAATCACATAAAAATAAAGAAATTTTTTAAATGAGATATATTTGTATCTTAATTAGAATTATTATGTTTCCAGTTATTTTTATAGGAAACCTTTCTATTGATTTTAATTTCAGTTTATATTTTCTACCTGAGAGATAATCAAAGGAATAAATTCAAATACATTTAGGTTCTGAAACCTCAAGCTAGAAGATCAAAATGTTCTAAACAAAACATTTCATGATCTTTTCTAATAGTCTCTTCTAAATTACACCATTCTAACAAAGTTTGAAAAATGGTTATAATTCCCTAAGGCTGCAATAAAGCTGATGAGAAAGTGACAGCTGCCATAATATCTGCAAGCCAAATGTTTCTCTTGAGAAATTGACTAGATAAAGTGATGTTAAAGTGGTATCCTCTGACCAATAAAAAGCTGTTTGAAATTCTGCAGTTCCAAGCCCTGAAATTTAATCTATAGCAAAATTGACAGATTCTCTCCTAATATATTCTTAGTTTTATGAATTCTTATATACTTTGTGGTTGGATTCAGACTCTTTTTTGTTTTTTCCCCAGTGCAGACTGCACTGCATATCAAGAACCATGTCACTGATAATAATTTCTAATTAAAGCTCACAGGCATTCTGAACATACCCTGTTGGGTTTGCACATAATATTAAAATATTTTATTTACTTCCATCTTTGCACAAAATGTAAAGCTATCCATGGTGGCTTGTTCAACAAGCCACAGTTCAATGAACCATCGCATACTGCAATATGTGATCTCAGTTCTGTTTTAAAAATGTAAAATTTAGAACCTATGATAATTGCAGTGTTGTTGAACTACATCTGTAGAAGGACATTACAGGAATGTCCTTGGAAGAGCTGTAAGCATGTGTCTCTAAGGTTGAGCCTGACTTGGTGGCATCAACTATCTGGGTGACTTTGGGCCAATCATTCTCTTTGGGCCAATCAACCTCATAGAGTTGTGGAGAAAAATTGGAGGGAGCTGTGTGTACCATATTTAGTTCCTGGAGAAAAAGCAGATTATAACTAACTAGGTATGCAAGCTGTAGGCCTGTAGATTCCTTCTTCCTTCACAAAGCCATAGAATAGTTTTTACTGGTAGACTATTGACTGGCTTTAATTCTTCATTTGGTAATGAAATGAAATAACTTTATTTCAGTTGTTGACCAGCCTTATTGGATAAAATTGACATGGCCACTGAACCCCTATTCCTTTAATACTTAGGGACCGAACTGATGGTTACCCACACATATCCTAAACTAGTTTCTTTAAATCTGTAACATAACAGTTTATCTGACATGCTATGAAAAACTGGAAGAGCCATTTATGCATAAATTAAATTATGCTTAAATTACTCTGAATGGGGAAAAATGACTGCAAAATACTTGGATTCTGTACTGATCTAACATAAAATATTTAACATACAGAGAGCCAGTTTGGTCTAGTGGTTAAGGCACTGGACTAGAAACCATGAGACCATGAGTTTTAGTCCCGCCTTGGGCACAAAGCAAGGTGGGTGACCTTGGGCCAGTCACACTCTCAGCCCTAGGAAGGAGGCAGCGGCCAACCACTTCTGAAAAACCTTGCCAAGAAAACTGTAGGGACTTGTCCAGGCACTCTCCAAGAACTGGACATGACTGAATGGATTAAAAAAAATGTATGGATAATTTTACAGAAAAGCTTGAAAAGTAGTTTTGTTCAATGATAAGAGGCTTCCTTGCAGTGGTACCATTTGTTGGCATATATTCAACTGGAATATGTAGAGTTGTGCATAGATAGGAAGTGGGCTGTTGACATGAGATTAGACCACCCACACATGTTGGTGTTGCCCTACATTACAGGGGAGCATTCTCCTAAAGTTGACGCTCCCCCTTAGTTGACACTATCCTTGCTGTTTATGAGGTTGTAGGCTCAGGGGAATGTCAATGCCTTACATGTTCTCAGCATAACAATGACAATTCACAATGTATTTGTTCACTCTAGATCTGTATGAGATATCTTGTTAGTTCAAAGGATATTTTTTCTTGGCTTGCTGCCTTGCGATTCTGCATAAATAGAAAGAATGTGCAGATGTATAGTTGACAGGGAGTGGGTATTATATCTCTTGTTTAGAGGAACTGCTTCTACTGATTTATTACACTTCAGTTTAAATTTATCTCCAGTATGGTAAAGCAACTGAATATGGTAGAAAACAGAACCAGCAGAAGTTCCCATGTTAATTTCTGTAATCATAATCATAGTTATTGCTTGATTACAAAAAAAGAAAAAAGTTAGAACAGAAGTTCAATGATCACTTTTGTGTTTTCTCCCTGTTTTTCACAATTGTTCCCTTTTTTTGCTTTCTGTCAGCATGCAAAGCAGAACAAAACAAAGATCTGCAGTTTTTAAAACAAATTTTTAACACCCATACTTGCATATGCGCACCAGTTGTGAAACCCAGATGGGCAGACTTCTCTTGACTTCAGTGGAACATGGTTGCTGCATTGGTTATCACACCTTTAATTTGGAGCAATGAAGCACTATAAATCTGTGATTAGAGGCTGTAAAATCCTGTCTTTTCAAGACTTTAAATGTATACCAGCTGGAGCCTTTAAATCCTTCATACTCCTTTTCACATTATAAGATTCAGGAGCAGCACTCAAATGAAAAATGGAAATATGTAATTTGGGCAGCTGTCAGAACTATGAGGAAGTGAAGCTTTGTCCTCCTTTCAGAACTACTGATAATTAAATGACTATATCCCTGTTTTGCTTTGCTAATCTTTTGCCTCATTTGTTCATTTATATTTGAAGGTAACTTATAAATTCTTTGCAGGTATTGATACCCAGTGCAGGGATTCATAATGTCTTACCCACCTCGTCCAAGGGTTCTGTAATTATATTCTGAGCTCTCCAAAATCTTGTTCTATTTCTAAAGTCTTTTACCCCAGCTACCTTATGCTGCAGGTTGCCTGATTTTCAGGATGATCACTCATTGCTACTGTAACCAGAACACCTCCCTTCATGAGGGGGCTTAAGAAACCCTGTAGAGCCTCAGATCTCCAGAAGAAACCATAATGGACTAAGCAGCAGAAAGAGCAGCATTTCACATTTCACTCTTCCATCTGAACTAGGCATGTCCCATTGTAGACAGCACTGCAACTTACATAAACAATGTGTTTATGCATGTTTTAAATTATTTATTAGGGAGAGGAAAATACACACACACACACACACAAACACCTGTGTTTTTGTTTGTGTGTCTCTGTGTGTGTGTGTGTGTGTGTACTCTCTCCTGTCTGGAGAAAGGAAGACTTCCTTTGGAAGTTTATTTTCAGATTTTAATCCAAAGGTCTCTAAATTTTAATGGCTAGTGAGAAGTTCAAGGGTAAGGGGTAGTCTTATTTCACGTTAAGCTTGACTCCTGGCTATTTGAACAATATCTCCATATAGGTTTCTGGGTGCAATTCCAGAGGGGGGCAAAAGCTTTGAGCAATTTCCAGGTCAGCACACACAGAGCCACCTGGAAGACAAACTTGGGACATAAGAAAGGGAAAACAGAACCCTGCTCTGAGCCCTTTCTAGAGCATCCTTTCTCACTGAAAACTACAATGGCCAACAAGCCCCATTAAGGAAAAGAACTGTCAGGGGCTTTCTCATGAGTAGGAGTGAGGTGCACCTTTCTTCTCCCACTGTGGATTTGGGGGCTGGTAATCCCAGTGTTTTGGCTGATCCAGTATGCCCAGCAATTAACAATTCCCAAAAGGAAAACAATCCTGAATTTAAGATGATCCCCTTCCAAAAGGAAGAAATAGACCTCCTCAATCTAAGATGTCTAACCGTGATTGAAGCCAGTCCTAGAGATTCTCCCCATGTCCAGTATACCAATATATGTATGCATAGGACACATTTGTATATGTGTATGCAAATAGAATGGTGTCTGTGCTTGTGTATGTGCAAACATAGACACATGCACACACACCAGGCAATGCATACACAAATGTATACATGTGTACTCTATCTGCCAGAAGAAACATTTCAGAGAAAGGCATAGCCAGGACAAAACAATACATATACATTAATTGAATTAATAACTGCTAATCAAAATTAAATATAGCTTCGTCTCCTTCAAGTCAAGCTCTACTCTTGCATGTAGCTTTCGTGACAGTATAGAAATTGTTTGGTATTGCCATCTTGCTATCATAAATATGTACATAGTTTCACCAAAGACCCCCGAAATGTAATGTCGCACAAACGTGTGACAAATCAAAACTTCACTGCCTCATCAGAGGCCATGGCGATCAAAAGCATCTGCACTCTTGGACAGCTTATAAAAAATATCAACAAACCACTATAAAAATGCTGAAGCCTGTACTGTACAATTGACAGCATTAGTTTTAATAGATCAAGCCCAAATTTTAGCTGCAGTGACCGTGATAAACCCATTTCATGACATTTTTTGCAATATTTCATTGTAAAATTTCATTGAGTTACCTCTTTTCTCCAAAATCACACATAATTTTCTTTCAAATAATACCTTTTGGAGTATATAATTATTTCGCACATAGCATGCAGTTGGCACTGGCTGCAAATTGGTTAAACAGCCTTAGTAGTGGTAAATTCAGTGTGCATTTAATGTACACTTAATGTTATGGGAATTTTAAGGCCATTTATAAAATGACTTAACAGTCTTTTTACAATGTAAGTAAAATGCCAAATGAAAATGTGTGTTTTCTGTGGGCAGCCAAATTCACTAATTTCTGAATATGACATCCCTGTATCCCAAGTTTTTATATCTTGTTAGTCCTCTACTTGATAACAATAATCTGTTCCACAGATGTGTCTGTGGGGATCCTGGGTACAATTATTTGCAGAAAACTTGGTTTGCCACTTAGACTGATCATGCTGGTTGGAAATTCTGGGTGCTGTAACTTCTAAGGTGCACTAGGAAAGTGAAGGCTACATTAGAAGGATGGCGTTAATCTGTCTTCTTTCCTTTTTTCTCAATCAGGTTGGGACAATAGTGAAATATTTACAAACATGTTTATTTAACAGACATAGAATAAAATCTACTGGGAGTGAAATGTGTCCAGATTCAGTGAACACATTGGTGGTTGAGAACAGGCAAACATGCTAGTGCTTTTTTGGATGGTGAGGGTGGAGAGTGTACTGTTGGGAAAAGCTACTCAAGACTGTGGATTTTTTGTGTTTATCATCACCAAATTCCTCCAGCCTTAGCCCAGCAAGCCATTTTTCCAAATTTTAACAGGATTTAAAGAGTCTCAGAAATTTTCACATACTGTACCTCTATTCTGGGAAAGATTTTTTAAAAAAAAAACCTTTTTAAGTGAAACTAGGAAACCGTTGTGTCTCCATTTTTAGCCAATTTTTTCTCCTGGACATGCAGAATCTAAGGAGAATCATTTATTTCTGTCCTTTTTTTAGTCTAAGATGTATTCTTTTTATTTTTAGCAGCCATGCTGCATCCTTAATCTGAATCTTTGACTATGTAAGTGAGTCAGAAGTCTCACGGCCTGGAGACACATGAGTCAGAGGAGCAGGAATAGTCTGTCCTTCAGAACACCAAAGAATGCAGAGATATAAAAAGGCTGGACTCACAGCAACTTTTACAAAAGGGATCATCTTGTCTCAATGCAAATGTTAATACTCCTCTAGTTGATTTTTCCCCTTGTTGGAAACTCTCGTCCCAAAAAGTAATTGCACATTAATTGTTTTTATTTGTGACAAAAATTGACATTGCACCCATCCTTTGTCATCCTTTTATTCCATAGCTGTTCCTTAGGTAATGAAAAGCTGCCTTCTTTCCTCATTGTGATGTAATCTATTCACCAGAGACCAAGTATAAGCCAGATAGCAAGGTTGAATGGATAGTTCTTCCAAATTAGCCATTTCTTAAATTATTCTTCCCCAAAGAGGGTTTGTATTCATTTTAGCTTCACTGGGAGAGGAAAATGGCATAACTCTTTTAAAATGTACCTTCTACTTTTTGAAGAGGCAGCTCCCAACAAAACAACATCAACACATTGCTAAAAGGGTTCTGAAATCTGATAAAAGATTATAATTCTAGCTCTGTCCCTGCCAAACATGGAAACATTGATACATGAATTCATTAATTTATTCTTTCATAGTTTCCTGAGACCTCAATCATAAGATTGCACAAGAGTTGAATAGCATGGAACGGAATTCTTGGATTCTAATTTTGATGTAAAGCAGGGATGGGCATCCCAGAATCACATAGTTGAATGGTTTCCTGTAACGTTTAGACAGGACACATGTGACCTCTTGAGTAAATCCTCAAGTAGCTTAACACAGTTTTTCAAAATATGGGAGGGGAAATGGGATCTTCTAGGTTTGCCTACTTTATATCATCATCTCACCAACTGTGACCTTCATGCTCCCCTCCCCCAGTGTAAAATGTAGTTCTTGATCATTAAAAGGTTGTCCACCTCTTTGTAAGGAACAGTAACACAGGAATTTGTTCTAGAATTGGGGTAGCAGCAGTCATTAGTACCAGTGATGTTCCCAGGGGATGGTCAAAGAGTCAAGCTGGAAGTGCAAAGGGTGTGGCTTCAGTTGTATTACTGTGAGCCCCCACTGCAGACATCACTGATTGGTAGATAGGAAGTGTACATCTTCTACAAAAGGTAATTTAGGTAATGAATAGACAGCACATCCATCCTTCCCTCTCCTTAGTATAGAAAACTGCTACAAGTTGTTCTACCATAAGCAGAAATCTGCACTGAAGGACTGTAGCTGTTGACAGGAAATATCTTTGATAGCTTTCTGTTCAATTTGTTCCCATTCATACAGCATTAAAACACAACTTTCCTTTCTGAGTACATGCCGTACATAGACAGGTTGCCCCTCTAAAAGCATTTTTGAGCTGTGTTGATTCAGAAAATACCTTATGTAAACTCATTTGCAAATCCGTATGGTCACCACAACAAAAAATGTGTGGAAACAGATTGTGCAGATACTACATGTCCTGTCATGCATGGCATTCTGCAAGTAAGGAAGTGGCTCATTCTTGCATTCCATTATGCCTAGAACCTATATGCCAGGGGCTTTTGTGAACTGTCTGTCACTTCAGAAGAAAGTCTATTATGAGAAGGAGATATCAGTGAATAGACTGGAATAGAAATATTGATATGAAGTTACCAATTTGTTAATTGTGACTTTGTTTATAGAAAGATGGCACCTGTTCATGCAGTAATAAGTATGGCCAGAATGTATATGACTCAATGAGTATACAGTACAAGGAATCCCAGGAGAGAGTATGAAAAACAAAGTGGACTTTTCTAGGAATTACTATGTTCTCTCAATTTCATAATTCCTGTGAGAATACCTCAGTGACAGATTGCACATTTTGTATACTATCCGAATGATGGTGTTTCTAATGAGATGATTCCATTTCTTTTATTTTTGAATCAAATACCATGTGGGTTTAAGAAAAAAAGCAGCTGAAGTGCTGGAATTGTCCCCACACCCTAAAATAAAGATATCAGAACGGATAAGAAGTCAAAAGGATAGGCTTGTGAAGTAGCAAATCAAGCAATCTGCACCAAGTACAAAACCATGTAGCCTTCTTTACTTTTAGGAGACAGCAAGGAGCCACTTTCTCTCACATGATGACAGCAATGTGGTTTCAAGTACCAGATCCATTACTGATTTGATCTGTAATCTGGTAGCCCGGTCATCAAATGTCAAATTGAGGAAGCCCTTGGCTACTCTCCCCATCTACATTAGTCAGTATTTAAAAGAGTAGAGTTTGAAAGGCTTAAGGATTCTTTTTGTTGGTCAGAGATGATCTCTTTCACCTGATTGTCCCTCTAGAATGATCTTATCAGATTTGTATCTCTAAATCTGTTCTCTCCTGCCAATATTATTTGCCAGTTGTGAACAGAAGGAAAAACTCTAATTGGCTGAATAAGGCCTTGGCCAATTTTGGAAAATACTTTCCAGTGACTGTTTATTAAAGAGTGACTGTGTAGTTCCTATGCTCAGTCCAGTGCAATGGCAATTTCATTTGAGTTAGTAAGTTGAGTGAATCTAATCATTGTGGCTTATGCCTTAGTATTTTTATTTGATATGCACTTGTACTAAGTGCTGTACAAGATCTATCCCCACACTTCCCAACAACCTATAATGTAGATTGGGCTGAGAGTGACTGGTCCAAATATATCGATGCAGACTTTTATGGCCAGCATCAATCCAACGGTGATGAGCTGCCAGGCTAATAGTCCATGGTCTAATTATCTAGTATCTGATATTTCACCAGCAACTGTGATTGGCATCTTCAGAGATAAAGTGATCTGCTCTGTAGGACATTTCTTGGCAGCTCATGGGCAACTGAGCAGCAACTGGTGAAATTCTTGTATTTGTAACAGAACTAACCTCTAATTGGACCATATCACTGGAATTCTGGAAAGCCAGTTTCTGACTGATTCTTTCTCTAGATGAATTTGTAATTGGTCTGTTTAGAAGACATTCCAAAGGAGCTAATTTTTTATTGGTCTGTCTTTGAAACACTCTCCTACTTATTATTCTTTCAGGTCAGACTGCTGTAGATGGTGTGATATAAAGCTGGAAGCCAGGCTTTGTTAACCTTCAGATTCTGTCCCTTTTTGTTAAAATTGTTGGGATGTTTATAAATCTCAATAGCTTCTCTATGCAGTCGTGCATGATGATTTGACATGATTGCTAATACTTATGTGTCTTTAAATAGAAACTTAGGCCCATTATGTAGCAGCACATATTCAGCTACCGCTGATTTTTCAAGTTGTCCTAGTGAGCACTATCTTTCGTGATCTTTTAGTCAAGTGTAAATGCTACATTTTGTAATTCCAATATATATCTGCTGTAGCTGCAAGTTATGTGATAAACTCCTGGTGATAAAAGTGGATTTCTTCCATCCTTAGATGATTGAATCATTTCTTGGATTTTTCTTGTTGGTTAGTGGATAGTTTTTAAGTTGTGTTTTTCCAATTATTTTCCAGTTCAGTCGGTAATCTTCCCAGTATAAGGGGGAAATGTCTTCCCTACTGGGAACAGACATTACAGACTCAATTGGAAAATTGCTGGAGAAACACAACTTAAAAACTATCTACAAACCAATGGAAAAAATCCAAGAAGTGATTCGATGATCTAAAGATGGCAGAAGTCATCCTTGGAATAGCTGATCCAAAGTTTCTCAGTGAGCTTCTCTAACTGAGGGTGGACTAGAACTTGGATCTCCCTGCTCGTAGTCCAACATCTTAATCATTACACCACACTGGCTCTTGTAAGCTGTTTAAGGCCTTTTGGAATTAAGTGACATACAAGTAAACAATAAATAAATAATCTGAACAATTTGTTGATTCTGATAGAAGAGAATATATGTAGCTCAGGGTTGAACTGTGGAATTCTTGGTTGTTTGCTTGCAGACGTTTCATTATCCAACTTCATTACTTGTAGTGGGAAGATCTATTGTGACTTCAGTCCTGTCCCTCTGTCCTGCTCTTCACTGTTTCCTGGTGGAACACTTGTTTTTGTTGAAGAAGAATGAAACAAAATAGGTGTTGGGTAAATCTATCTTTTCTTCATTCCTTGGCCTTTTCATTGAGCAGGTGGTATATTGGTTCTTTTCCTTTTATTTTAAACACATCTAAGGACCTTTTTGTCCTTTTTAGTATCCTAAGAAGCTGCCTGGAGTCACCATGTGTGAGTTGGGTGGCCTTATAAATGTGTTTACTTAATAAATAAATAATAAAATCCTTCACCAACCTCACCTCACTCTGGACTTAGGCTTCCATGGCACATTCTCTATAGGTCCAGAGTACCTGTATGTATTCTTCCTTGATGCCTTATCTCTCTTTCCATCTCCTATATGTTGCTGCTTCATTGCTCCCCACTCATTATTGGCCCTGTTGACTTGACTCGGTCAACTAGGAATGTGTAATTCATCTGTTCTCTTATCATTTTCCTAGCTCCACAAAAGTTTTAACAAAGGGAGGGATCCAAAAGCTTTCTCCAGCTCCCTGAAGAGACTCATCTCACACTCCAGGAAGCATGAATTTAAATTGCCATTGTTACTGTATTGGACAATATAACAACGATAAACTTTTCCCGCAACTGAAATCCATATAAACAAAACTTCAGAGCAGGAATGTTGGCATTGAGCCCAAGCAACAAACTTGAAAGAAAACCCATCTATCAGAAGACTTTCAAAAGCCGAATCAGTAGAGCAGTTCTTTGTGTTAAATACATTTCTTCTCTTTAGTCACTCAAGCTGACAGGCTGTAAGATCATTGTTTTATTCATTTTGTATTTATAACCCTGCAATTGATTTTACAGTTAAACGTAACCATAATGGCAACTCATAGTCTTAGATTACAGATTCTTAAAAATGCACATGCATATCTTAAATGTGCTATTTGGGACTTCTTTAAACGGTTTGAATAGATAGTTGAACTCAGGAAATAATCAATTCTGGATCTTCTGAGAGCCTCAAAATACTAGTATTAAATTATTCCTTTGTCACAATTTCTTAGCTTGACTTAATATAATAGAAACGTAGTGCTGAAATCATCTTGGAGCACCTTTGGAGTACCAAAAGTTGGCCCACCTGCTTCTAACTCTTGCTCTGCCTATCCAGCTTCTGGCCCATTATGCTGTCATGTGATCCTCAATTATGAAAATATTTCCTAACCCTTGCCTAAGTGTTTCCAATTAGATGATCAATTGGGTCTTTCAAAGAATGCTACGAATTAGAGTGCCACATCTTGCCGCTTTACCCTCCAAAGCTCAGAAGATCAAGTGCCACACAGTGAGGCCACCTAGTGTGTCTGCGGTCTATAAGTAACATTTGTTCCTTATATTTATATCATACACTTCCTCCAGGACCAAAAGGCAGTGTACATAGCACTCTCTGGTCCAGTTTTGCTGGTTGGTCTGAAAGATAGTGACTAATCCAAGGTTACCCAGTGAGATTCCATGGCTGGGAACAGACTCAAACATGAATCAGTTCCACCACCCTCTATACAAACATTCTTATGAGAGGTGGACTGCCTGTATTATAATTTTCTACAGTTGCAAACTAGCTGAATAAACCCTTATATTGTGGTGAAAAAAGATTTGCAAATATCCCTTCAAAAAACCTAGTTGTACTAAGGGCTGCATGGCCATTTAAGGCAGCAGGCAGGGAATAGCAGAGGGATGCTGAAAGAACATGCTTTGTGTGCCACACAGCCTCTCTTGTACCCTGAATTAAGCCTGTTGTTCTCCAGTACAGGGTAGGAAGCTGTCCATGTCCTGTGCTAAAGGAAGTCCATTTGAATGTTGTACGTTAAAGGTGAAAGCATCATTTTCAGGCAGAAAAATGTCATGTACTAGTCCTGGTTCTATGAACAGGGTAGAGTTATTCTCAAATAATTGCACTGCCATTGGCACAGCTCCAGTTTACTGGTATATCCTATTCTGTGAAATAGCTTAACATATTTCATCCTATATGTGGTCTTTATAGTAGTCACTAAAATCTGTCTTGTCACTAGCCAAATTTACAGTTATAGTGAAAATGAGTTTAAATTCTTGCTTGTGGCTTGGCAGTGTTGGCAGTTATGAATATTATTATTAACAATAAAAATTTTATAACTAAGATTTATCAACTCTCCACTCTGGGGAAAACAGAGTGAAGGCTTGGGCAGTCAAAAAAGGCTTCATATTAATAAAATCCAGTCCCTAGGGAAAGGAAATCAAAGAGGCAAAATTGTGGTTTATGCATCATATTCCTAAAAGATGAGATAACATCACTGAAAATTTCACATGTATGCAGCTATAGCTTAAACTGACTACCCATACTGTGAAGTAAACCAAAGGGATCCAATCAGCTTACCATTTATCTGATTTCCAGGATATAAAGATAAATATCATGCAAATTTAACTGAGTAGTTAGATCCAACATTACAGATTAGACAGCCCTCAGGCATGGCTTATTGCCTGCAGATGATGTCAATTAGGAGTGGGCAACCTGGAGCCTTGCTGACTGCAACTCCCATTTTCCTTGACCATTGGCCATATTGTTTGGGGATTATAGGAACTGGCAGGCAGGCAGGCAGGAAGACACCAGATTGCATATCTCTCTTTAAGTGAAAGATCTGCACATAAGGATGGCTACTTGTAAAACCATGCTGGACCAGGCAGCTGCTTTATCTCTTCAAGGACTGGCTGAGCTCCTGAACTAACTGAATCTCAGAGACTGGGGGATGATGAACAGGGCCAAATTTGTGGTCATGACAGATTACAGTCTGGTACCTGCATATCTGAGGCACAGATCTCACAAACAGCAAATTAGGTGTATCTATAAGGTAAGGTCTCAGATTATAGTGTTTTAGTAGCTTTTAATCAAGAAAGTGGTTGAGTCAAAAAAGTTAACTTCCATCTTCACTGTCATGGTTCTTCTACAATGTTATTGTATAAGATAACAGCAGATAGAGTCATTTTTTCCAGCATCAGGAAATCTTTATTATGTCACAGGCCTCCCATTTTAACAATAAACTAACAATAACCAAGTGAAACGTTCTGAAAATGTGGTCCATGAAATCCTGGTGGCCCTGTGTTAATTGATCCACCTTACAACGGTCTTTGAGCATAGTCTGAAGGCAGATGTCTCCATCATTTTTCCTTTAAAGCAGAGCAGGCTTTGCTCTGTATCTTCTCTTTTGCTGATGTTAGACCTGGGAAGGCTTACAACCATGCCTCCTTCATTATGGGGCCCACGTTTTGAAATTCTTTGCTCACTGAAGTGTACCCATCTTCATCTTTGGGAGCCTGGTACTGTCAAGTCAGAACTTAGCTTGACAGTTGTTTAAGACTGCTGGTTGTTATTGTTTTTTTAAAGTCTTTACTTTTATCTAGCTAAACTTTCATGGGAGGCTGCTGTTCTGCCAGTTTTGGTCCTTGTTACTTTTGTATATGAAACTATTATCTTGTGCTTTTAAGGTATAACATTTCAAATTCTGCTTGTGACAGACTCAAGATCCTCTGTTACTGCTTTCCCTTGGGACACTTTCGATAAAAGCAACTTGAGAATTCCCCAAAAAATTGGCTGCCAAAAAGCCTGTGCTGTGTATTCTATGTATCTAATGGTGAACTCATTTTCTAAGTGTTGATACCTGTATGGCAAAGACAGCATCAGCCACGCACAAGTGAGAATGCATCAATTGTGTGGCCGATCTCCAAGACTTCCTTGCAGAAGCCTCTAAGGAGAGATCCAAGGGGTTCTTTCAGTCAGGACACAGGCATACCAGGTGGTCCCAGAAGGCTGAAGGCCACACTAGATATGGAACCCACTGCTGGAAATGAAATTTGATAACTGAAACTGAATTGCAGGTGTTTGAGGGCCAGCCTCAGTTAGAAACCCGGAGCAAGAGTTTAGTTCCTTGTTCTCAAATGTGATTGCAGTTGTGATTTGAGGCCCTCTTCTGCTTTTTGCATTGGATAAGAAGATCCTAGTAGAACATATGGAATTTGTTTTCCCAATGCAGATAGTACATTAAAGCTTTCCTACTTCTATGCCACGTTTCTAATTTAGATCATGCCCTTATGCCTGCACTTTTTGTGACCATTTTACTTTAAACCTATTGCCATTTCTATTTGCAATAAGTAATTGTGTGAGTGGTCCATAAGCATATGAGTATCCTAGAAGAGGTCGTGTTTTTGTGGCTGGAATTCAGAATAGGAGCATTTCACCTCCTGTCTCTTGTGGCAATTTCTTTTTAGCAGCTCCCCAATTAATTACTCCCAATCACACCTTTTTCTTTTGAGTCAGCCTTCGTATTCCTGGCCATCAGGGGCAGAGTTCTGAGTAAGTCATCCATCTATATATTTTGAAGATGTGAACAAATAAACACTGCCTAAAATATTTCACAAGGAGAAGAGATATCTAATAAAGATATTTACTAGCACTAAAGATGTTCCATTTTATGCACAGACTGATAAAATCCCACTGATTTTTACAGAATTTAATTAGCCTAAATCTATGCCAGATTGGAGCCAAACAATTAGACTATCTGTATCTTTCACTTGTAGTTCTACTGCATATCTATGGCATGTTTTTTAGTGCTATCTTGTTATAAGGTAGTTTGGAGTTTCCTGTTAAGTTTAAAGCACAGGATTATAAAGGAGAATTGACCTTCATCTGGCAAATATTGATTAAAACTGATTGGGGAATACTGAGAATTGTGGGTGAAAAGGTGAATTATGAAACTCAAAAGTTCATCAGCAGCAGGAACTCAGAGAGCAGTTGAATGTTAGGGGGAAAAACATTCCTAACAATAAAAGTGATTGAGATACAATGAAACCAATTACTGGATGTTTTCAGGCATAAACAGTTATCTGTTATGGCTTAATTTGGATTGGGGATTAGACAGTCCTTCCAATTCTATGAATGAGGTTGCATGTGTAGAGTCTTCCACAATATATGAAGGGGAAGGCATTGGCAGTAGCTTTTGGATTTTAAAAAAATGTGAAAATGTTTTTTTACTTTGTAAGTGGTTAAAGGGGATAAAAGTGCAAATCAACCCTAAGGTGCCATTTGAAATACATAAATCGAACTTTTCTTAACTGATTCTAAGACAATTATACTTTTTCTCCTGGAGGGTATTTAGATCAAAAACAAAGACAAAATTTAATTTTAAAATAATGACCGAGATCAAGATACTCTATTGCAGAGTAAAAGAACACAACATACTGTAGAAGTGGGTGCCGAAGAATATTTGTCAGTAATTTGCAGTATGGAAACTGGGAAGTTACAACTATAATCCCATTCAGTTTCACCTGTGAAATATTATGGAATACAAGACCCATTTCTTAGGTCTCTTTTCTGCTGATGCACATGAGTAACCAACAGTCCTCTAAGTACAGCAGCAAAATTTCTTGCTTTTGAACTGAAAGACCCTGCTGCAGTTCTGAATTTAGAGCCCTGTTGTAAAAGAGGATAAAATGCTATAAAAATTAGTTAGCACCATTCTGTTTGGTCAGAAATAAATCTCCCTGTTTTCAGTGGGACTTACACACAAGTAAGTGTCCATTGGATTGTAGCCTATTGTCACTCCCCACCGCAGTTCAGGAATTGAACAGCTGCTCCTACCCTCTCAAGGAAACACGCCTTTAACACGGCAATGTTAAAGATTGGCTCTGTCTGACAGTGAAGAATTCTGTACATATTGATACAGACTGTTCTTTTCTATTTCATTTCCTGCATTTTTGTGTAGCCAATCTAAACCTAGGTAGGTTGACATTTCTCAACATTCCCCCACCACCACCAACTAGATTCTCTGCATTCTTCCTGCTGCAGTGGCCAAAGCATTGTCATAGCTCTGAGAAACGTCCTCCTCTCCCAGTGGTGTGACTCCTGTAATTCTAATGTCATGTGGAGGTGGGTGGAGTCAGCCAGATTCAATTTTGAAAACGCAGATAAGTCATGGCCAAGTTTAAAAGATGGCTTTAAAAAAAAAAGCCACATCTTGTATAAAATAAAACTCTTTCTTCTGACAAGACTCGGTATGATAAAAGTATTAGTTTCATGACATCTTTGGTATATATCTATTTGTCTTTGTTAAGAGTATATTTGTTATTTTCTAATCTTACCCTTGAAGTATTTCTAAGAAGAAAAATCACCTCTAACCCTAACTCCAATGCTTGCTTAGAAGCAACTTCTGCATCCTTTTCACCTACTGCAAATTAAAGCTAAAGCCTCAGGAAGCATATGTCTCAACGAAAGTTTCTAATCTGAGATGGTAACGTTTATTTTTTTGCTATATTTGTAGACAACCCCAATTGTAAGACTCTGAGCAGTGTACCATAGAGCACCCACAGTCAACCAATTAGTAAAAAAAATTAAAAAGAATAAAAATGTTTTACAGGTAGTCCTCATTTAGCAACTGCCTTGTTAAGTGACCGTTGGCAATTATGATGGTGATGGAAAAAGTAACTTTGTGGCTAGTTCTCACACTTACAACCACCACAGGTCTGTAAAGCAAAGGAAAGCAGAAGTAAGATCATAAGCACAATCTGGTTTCACTTAGCGACTGCTTTGCTTAACGACTGAGTTGCCGGTCTCAATTGTGGTCGCTAAACAAGGGCTATCTGTAATCACTTTGGAGAATGCAAGGAGGGAGGGTGCAACACAGAGCTCTGAAAAGCATATTCAGGAAAGCCTACCATTTAACCCAGGCCCCAAGTACTTTCTGTGGAGGGAGGACTCTCAGCAGGCCCTCTTGGGATGCTCGGATCAGATGGGCAGAATCAAGTTTTGTAAGGTGGTATCTGATGTATCTCAGTGCTTTGTAGGTAATTTTATAGGGCTTTGTAAGCAATCACCGATACTTTGATTTGGACCCAGGAGCATTTTGGTTACCAGTGCAGCGACCTCAAAATCAGCCTATCCCGCAATAGTGGGATTTACCTTCCAGCAGTCTGGCTCATGCTTTCTGGCCCACTTGTGGTTTCCAAGTTGTCTCCAGCGGCTGCCCCACATAGAGCGTTTTGCAGTACTCCAACCACATGATGATCAAGGCATGAGTTACTGTTGCAAGGCATCCTGGTCCAGGTGGGGTTGCAACTAGTGTGCCAACTTCAGCTGGGCAAATGCTCCATTGGGCATCACCATGTACGTTAGGTGGTCATAGTGTCCATTGGACCACACCTGGTTTCATTGTGAATTGTTCTCATGTCAAATATTTAAATACAATTTATGACATTCCTTGCTTCATAGGTGGATGGTTCTATAAATAACCAGAAGCGCTTTTTCCGTCATTTGAATGCCCTATTTATATGTTTAGAGAATGAGGAATTATTTGTAACATGATCCATAGGTCATGTTGCAGACCACACTTGAGAAGTAATTAATTCTATGAAGAAAGTCCAAATAAGACTTTTTTTAAAAAAAAAATGCAGCATGAGGAAGAACTGAAAATTAGGTGATGAACGAAGTATTTTAAATTTTGCTTTCTCTCCTTCCCTGAACCTTTAAGCTAGCAAAAGTTTAATAGGAGGTTATGCTGATCCAGCAACAGCCTGCAAGTTCCCATTGCTCCATAATTCTACATTTCCCAACTGCCTTATGTTATATTTCTGTAGTCCCTTTTTCAGGAAAGTAGAACAGAGCAAAAAAGCAATAGGAGAATTACAGAACAACGCAATGCAAACTGTACTGCGGTTTTCCATTATATTATATAAGGAGTTTCAAGCTGTTTTTAAGATCAAAAACAGAGTTTATTTAAAGAGAGCTCCCATTAGCTCCAGTGTAGTGACTAAAGGATAACCAGCTGTTATCTCTTATTCAAAAAGAAAAAAATACAGCTTAGAATGTAAGTTTAGGAGCCAGATGCATGCAAAACAGTCAGCAGCCCTGTTGGCTGGGAATTTCGGGAGTTGTATTCCCAACACACGTTTTTTTTTTATCATATGACATAGCAGTTTGGTGTTCATGTTGCTTTTTCTTGCTGGGAAATCCTTGTGAGTTCCAGCAGCCAGATGTGTAGACTATTTAGCCATGACAAATCACGTTGCCCGGGGTGCACCATGAGGAGGCTAGTCTACATTGCAACAAGCTGGGCTGAGAGAGTGTGACTGGCCCAAGGTCACCCAGCCAGCTTTCATGCCTAAGGCGGGACTAGAACTCACAGACTCCTGGTTTCTAGCCCAGAACCTTAACCACTAGACCAAACTTGCTGTCATACCCAACACACCTGAAGGCGCCAGATTGGCAACACTGCAATATGTAGCATGGATCAGCAGTGTTTTTCCTATGGAGTGGATACTATGCCTGCCCAGTGATCCAGATACAAAGCGGAAAAGTTCTTTTGGAGTACACTTGAGTTGCATGTCCAACTTCTCATCATTTTCATTAATAGATCTTTTTCTAGAATTTTGGAGCCAGGCTCAGAAAAAGAAGCAGCATCTTTCAGGAGGTGCCAACAGATGGGATAAAGTTGCTTCTGCGTGCTGTGAATCACCTTTCCCCCTTCAGATCTGATCATTGCACAGCCCTAGTGGAGATCTCTGGGATAGACTACAGGAAGAGAGAGGACTTTGGCCAGATCCAATGTGGTTTTTATAGTCCTAAGTTTTTAAAAAATGAAGCCTATCTTTAACCAATATGATTGTCAAATAAGAAGAATAAGCATCCTGATGCCTTTCAGCTGTTTGGACTATAGTTGTCATCAGCCCCAGTCAGGATAACTAATGATAATGATGGGATGAGACAGAGAACTCCAAGGTGTTTATCCCTAACCTCTTATCTACCTAGCCTTGCAGAAATCTATCAGACAAATTACTTTTTTCACAGTATTACAGAAAGAGATGCTGTTGCAACAGTAAAAGGCATCCATGATTTTCCTTTTCCTTTTTATTAATTGAATTGCCAACACTACTACATGGAAACCATTAACTATTTATCCCTCATACCGAGAGAAGTTGAAACGTTGGTGCAACTAGAGCTGGGCTTTAAGGTCAAGGTCCAGAAGACATTATCCCAGGGAGCACCCAAATTACACACATATGCAAGCACGTATGCCATTTTGATGTGTCCATGTGTCAAGTGAGTGTTCTCTGAGCTGATGGACCCTGAACCTTGTGTGCATTATCATCCATCCATCCATCCATCCATCCATCCATCCATCCATGTATCTCTGAAGAATGTGTAATCAGGAGAATACTTGCATTTTTTAAAAAATAAGGATAAAAAAAATGCTTTTTTCCTTTTTTTTTTTTTTTGCTCCAGTATTAGGAGGATAATAGTGATAAAAAATAATAATGTATCAAGGATAGGGAGAAAAGAGAGAAAAGGCTGTGTGCTTCACAACTGAAGTACTACAACATTGTCATTTAAAGAGGAAGTCATGTAACACTTTAATTTAAAATTTATTCACGGTCACTCCGGAACATAACAATACAAGCAAGTCCATAAAATATTACCCGTAGTGCTCACTTACAAAAGCTGCAACAACCTGTGCTGAATATGCATCATATCAAATAGAATTCAACTACCTTGAACGTTACATTGAGACAGGAGTTAGTAAATAAAAAACATATATGTTATTTCCTTTATTCAGGAGCTTTTCTAAAATAGGGGGAAATGTATAAAATATATTTTATAAAAGTATAAAATTTGCAGCAGAATAAGACATGGGTGATGTTCTCTACTACCCTTGTTTCCCAAGGAAAACAATATTCTGTCTAAAGCAATTTCTCTAACTGAACCATTGACTAGAAATTTTTAGACCTCGTGACTTTGCAGTTGCATTTTTCTAAACAAGTCAAAGGTATGCCCATCCATGGCATATCTTTTTGTGCATGTTTAAAATAGTCTTATTTTTCTTTTTTCTTTTTTTTTCTCTTTCCATGTTGTATACAATCAGATGAAGAGCCTTGTAGATTTTAAATTTAATTCAAAGGTATGGATCCTGATCCTGGAAGGAAAAACCACTGTAAAATTCTCAGTCTTTTAAAACTTGACTGAATGTTACTGGGGACTGTGTGATTTTCATTCTTTTGATAAGTTTGCAATTTAAATTCTAGGCCTTCTATCTCAGAAAAAGTAATGTGTTATTTACTGAATATTTTTTAATCTACTGTTCCATGTGGTCATGTTTGAGTATCTTTGCAGAATCCTGTCATTGAAATAATGCAGGGGTTCTCAGACTGTCTGTCAGAAACCCACCTGAGTGGGTCACAAGTGACTTAAAAAGTGGGAACATCCTCAAAACCTTGGCAAGCAGGAGTGAATTGGGACAGCATTCTCACTTTGCCTGACTTATGCAAGGCTCAGTGTGTGGCAGCTGTAACATACTTGGAGAAGCTCTTGAAATAATTAAACTTTAATTATTAAAAGTAAGTCGTATATTAATTCCCTGCCCAGTCCAGCCTTGACCCCAATGGGATTAATAGTTTTAATATGCAGAGGACATATACAAATTCATATTTCCATTTAGGGCAGTGTTTCTCAACCTTGGCAACTTTAAGATGTGTGGACTTCAACTCCCAGAATTCCTCAGCCAGCTTGGCTGGCTAGGGAATTCTGGGAGTTGAAGTCCACACATCTTAAAGTTTAGATTGAGACAGTCTGATACTGCAAACATTATAGGAGAAGAGCTGTTGTAATCTATGGTTGCCCAAAATCAGAAGGAGTCTGGTTTTGCTCACAAAAGCTTATGCCTTTTGATAAAAGTTATTAGTGTGAAAAAGTACTACCAGACTTCCGATTTTTTTTCACTAATGCTAAAAAATGTGAAAACTTTTGCAATAATGCATTGCTGTTCAATCAGGCCTGCTTTCCCCACTACAGGGAAATTTTTCAAGGTGGATGTTGGATGTTTTTCTTTATTGCACCTGTTTATCTTATTTCAATACATAAAATACCTTTTGCAGCCTTTCTGCTTATTATGTTGTATTGATCTCTCCTTTTTGAAGATGGGAAGCTAAGGCTAAACATGCAGTGTGTCTCATTCAATTCCTTTTTTATTTTTGAAGCCCTATCAACTTCACAGACCTGTATGTGAATGAATATAAGTGGGCTGCAATTGTGCTGCATAACCCTATGTATGATAATCACAGTAATTTCAGTAGCTGTGAATGTGAGTAAGTATATGGGGTTCTAGCCTAAAATATCATCATCTTTTCCAGGCTGACAAACAGCCAGGTATTTTTATGCTCATTTAATTAAAATAGAATGCCTTACCCACCCATATGATTTTCCTGCTATTATCAGGTAGAAGCCAAAATACAGCAAATTCACTGTTTTGCAAGAATGCAGTTTACATGCAACTCAGGCATACAATAAAACTGATGTCATTCTAACAACAAGCAATGAAATTCCTGTGAAGTAGATACTTGTTTTGTTTTCAGCCATGAATGTGAAACATACAATTTTTATACTCTTGCTTAGTACAAAAAGTTCTCAGATATTTTGCTAAGATGATTCCCCAATACATTGTTACAACTGTTTTTTAAACCACATTTTATTGAGCAGCCTAGATTCATTCTTCATTTCTTCATGTATACATGGATCTGAATAATCCTGGGACCGTAGCTGGGTTCCCACGATGACACTAAGCACAACACAGTTTGTTGATTTTGACCTAGCAGGTTGTCTGAACTCATATGTGGTGGCTTAGTTGACAAACAGTAGTTAAACGGAGGCTTTGAACCCAATCTATTATGTTATTTATTCATTTATTCACCTAAAGTTTCTGGATGTGTTTTTGAGCAGGCTTTGAAGGTGGTATGGTCTGATAGCATATGGTTTACAGTTCCTCCATTTCACTTACTAGTTGATCCTTTTTAACAGGAGATGGCAGAGATCTAAAAGACCTTCTGCAGTTCAAGCATCTGTACTTATCACTGAGCTGAGGTTGATCAGTATTTAAAGCTAAGGCTGGCCTTAGTCCAGAGGGTTAACTTATAGCTATGAATATGTACATCTGGAATTTGTCCATATGAGCAAATCGTAATATGCAGCATTGACCTCTGTGACCGGCAAGTAATATTAGGCTTTTGGATTTTTCAGATGAGATATAAATTCTTCTACAAGTTAATATTCTCCAGATACGTTAGGAGTGCAACTCTCAAAAGTCAGCATCTGGCTGGAAAATTCTGAGAGTTGTAGACTTAGCACATCTGTAGTAGGAACATGGTGGAAACTTCCATGGATTTCACTCAAAAGTTTCTGGCTTGACTCCAGGTCCAAGTGCCATCTTCAAATTGGAACAAAATCCAGGTATGGTTGTGCCTGCTTAAAGTACAGTTCTCATTATTCCTTACAGAGGAGCAATTAAAAAGCTTTATTTTAAATTATTTAAGCAGTACATAATTCTAAACTATTTAGACTTGGGAATAGAAGCAGGAGCAAAGTATAAGAACAGAGGTAGCCAGGATCCCTTGTTTTTAAAATGCGAAGTCTGTAAACTGGCTCCATTTTAGAGCAAATTATTAGTCATTCAGTTATGGCTCAGTGAATTTTTCTAATTCTTCAAGATAAGCTACCTTCGCCTCAGTTATTCCTGATTGCCAGCTAGCTAACAAAGTAGCAACATTATATAATTAAAAAAAATATTGCAATACATTTGATTGTATTTGGATTTTCTAAATCTTCTTATTGGATGTTTGTAATGCACAGATCTGGAAAACTGCCATTTCTGAAACAGTTATTTTCTTCCAATAAAGGGATTGCAGATAACTGCTTAATCCTCCTAGCTGTAGATGTAGGAAATATTTTTCAGAAGCGCATGCTGAGCTCCCTAATAAAATAAAGAAGAATGGAGAATTATTTCTAAAGACAGGACCATTTCATCTATCACCGCTGGCGGCTGTAATTTTGCATTTTGAGAAATATAATCCTCAGCACAAAATGAAACTTGATTTTCATAGATTTATTAGTAAAGCAGAGATCTAGTCTGCTGGCCAATATTTCACAGCATTTTATTCCAACATGTGCTTTAATCTCTTATTAGTCTTTTGGTTTAACAATTTGATTAAAGACGGTTCTTTGGAAGCATGGAAAAGATAAAAGTTTTAATTAATGTTGTGGTTAGCTGCAAGCACCTGCTTTATCTTTTATCTTGTGCTGATAATCAGCTGTACATCTCAAGTCCTGTTTACCCTTGGATAAAGGCTTTTGATTACTATCACCAAAAGTAGAATAAAAAGCATGTAAGTAGGTTGCTGAAAAATGGGATGATCATTTACTGTTTTGCTCTGGGATTTGTTATACATCTTGTTTAAAAAAGTGGAGCAACAGAATAGTACGTGATGAGAAAATAATAGCCATGGTGGTTCATGTAGTTGCATGGAGTGCTCCACTTCTTAGATGTCCTGGATTAGTTTATAAGACAGGAAATTATTTATGCCTAAAATAGATAAAATAAGGTCATCGTGGATATGGGTGATTGGATGGAAATCGGCTCCCCCCCACCCAATAGCTGTTTCCTTCTTTCAAAAGCCTCAGTGCTTTTGTTACCATAAGATTTTAGAGAATTCCTGTAGCGTCACTCTATTTTTCATAATCATTTTTTCCCCTTGATCTTTATCTGCAATCATTCTGCACCCACCCCAATACGAAATAAATCACACCAAGGCCGTTTCTTCACTGGTATCTTCCCACCCAGCCTGGTTCCTTTTATCTTTCTCCTTTCTAAGTGGCATGTTAGTATTTTCCCCTCTTTTGTTCCCCATTCCTCATGACTAAGTCGCTGCCTTGGCATCTCATCCTCTGCATATTTTTAGCCTCTCTTGAAAAACTCTGAAATGAATTCCTTCACCTGATCATCTGGCATTTCATCTTCCAGGAGCCAGCATCCAAATGGCATTCTTTGCTCTCTCCCCAAGCCCAATGGGGTTCACGTTTGGTCTTCGGAGATTACAATGCTATTCCAGCTTGGGATCAAAAAACCCAAAAGTTACTTGTTCTCTGGGGTAGCACCTATGAATTCTAGATTCAGTAGTAGATTCAGGCTTCAGAAAGAATTTCCTTGGCTCAGTTAACAGACATTTAAAATAAAACAAAACCTTTCTCTGAGTTGTCATAGTGACAGCTACATGTGTTTATCATGGTCCCTCTCTTCAGTTTCGTATAAGAAGTCACCATGTTCCTTTGTTGTCCTCCAGTATCATTAAACTAATTCTGACAAAACAAAATGTTTGTATTTGGGCAAGCCAAAATAAAAATCCTCAGGAGCCAAGCAATTACGATATATACGGTATGTGAGTGCAAGAAAGCTAGCTTTTTAAACAAGAACCTGTTGCAGGAAGTGTGTGCAGTTTTTAAATGTCTAGCACAGTACATCTTATTCTCATGCAATAAATGCCACCTACAAGAAACCCGGATTTTAGCTTTCATTTACAAGATGATTTCTCAGTTTTCAGGGAGAACCTGGTTACAGCCCAATATTGTATTCTCTAGCCTTCCTTTAATCATTCTCTCTAGAGTAAATAGGCTAGGAAGACACCAAGGTAGGCTGGGTCTGAATTCTTTAAATTTTAAATAATTCTCCTATTGTATCCTTCTGAAATTTTCTCTGGGATGGTACATTCCTATGAAAGAAACCTCAGATGACCTGAAGCCCCTTTAATATTTGTCTCAGAGCCATTTGTAGCTTTCCAACTGGGGTGGGGAATTGATTAAATGTCTTAGTTGAATATTTATTTATTTATTTACTATTAAATTTATATGCTGCCTGGCTTCCAGTGACTCTAGGTGGTTTACAAATTGCTAAAAACATTAAACAACAAAACAACACAAAAGAAAAAAGAACAACAATCAAACCCAACATCATATTACAATAAAAAATGGACACTCAAATCTTTTTCCTGGGCCAAAGTTCTGTCAAAAAAGAATGGTCTTAAGTGTCTTTCAAAACATCAGGAAGTTTGCATATGATTCAAATTCAGTCTTAATGCTGTTTTGTGTTTCTGCTGAAAGCATGAAACTGCCCCATTTAATGAAAGCACTGGGTTTCAACATTGTGCTACTGTATATGATTGTTTGCTTAACCAAAATGTGTTGAGCAAGCAGCAATTAACTAGGTTTATACATAATGCTAAACTATGACCCACAATTTTCATTCTAAAGTGGCTGAGTTCACAGACCACACTGTGTCAAAACCAATAAAATAACATTATGTCACAGTGGGTGAACTGTTAGAACGTATGTTATAATGTATAATGGGAGACAATGGGTTGGCCACACTGTCCCTGAGAACGTAACCTGGCATTAACATTTCCCTCTGTGTTTCCCTGTGCTCTACATCAAACTAACTAACCTAATCTGATAGCCATGCTGGTTAGAATTCTAGATGTTATGGAATACATCAGAACTCAGAAAACCTCTAAAAATGCGTTCTCACCTTACTTACAAAAATGTATTTTAACCAATTGGTCTCTGTCAATTAAGTACTTAATTTTATTAATCTTTCTGCTACCTAATTAAAGTTTGCAGCCTTCAATTAATTATTTTGAAATCTTCAAAATTTAGCAACAAAATCCATCTGCTGCCCAGCTCTCTTCTTCACAATACCTTCTCGAGAACAGATCATACCATTCACGGCTGATTTCTTCTTTTGCTGGCTACATACACCCACGCTCTTAAATCAAGAATCTTGACAAAAGTAGTCTTCACAAGCAGAAGATGCAGTTTTGAATGCTGCTACTTACACTCCTATGCATAGCATCTTGTGCTCATGTCATACATGAGATTCAGACAATTGGTTTCATTATATACATGATGTCATTCCATCAGGAAGAAGAAAGTAATAATATTATTTGGACACAGTAGACTGGTTTGCATGAAAAGCAAAAGTGTTATGTACAAGCTTGACAAGCCTCAAGTTCTCATATCTTCCCTTCATTCCTTCTCCTATAGTATCATGGAAAGAATAAGCTATGATTCAGTTTCACATTCCCAATACATGGTTTATTATTACATATAAATTTGGAATCTTAGTTTGAAACAAGGCAGCAGAGTAAGCAATGTGGAGTCCTTGGTGCTCTCTGAACTTGGTTGTTTGCTTGCAGATGTTTCATTACCCAATTCGGTAATATCATCAGTACTAGTGAGTGTGGGGTTTATGGAGTCCTTGGTGTTCTGAGCTTGGTTGTTTTCCTCCAGACATTTTGTTGCCTGACTAGATAACATCTTCAGTGTTAGAAGGGAGTGGGGTTTGCTCTTTGCTTATGCTCTTTGGTTATGTTGTAGGGGGTGTTGTTTTCTCCTTGGTAGTTCCTTGATTAGGCTGTTGTTTACTGCTTGATGGTTTGTCTGGTGTTAATTCTGGTGTTAATTCCTGCTTATTTGGGTGTTGACTGCTGGCGAAGAGGTATTCTGGTCTTTTTGTTTCCTTTTTAGCTTTTTTATTGTCTCTTTTGAATCGTGTGTAAATGTTGTTTATCTCTAATGCCATGTGGTTGTAATAGTCTGTTGGTTGTTTCTGAGATGGTTTTGATATATGGTAGTGTTATCCTTTTCATAGCTTGTGTTCGATACCCCAATCAAGGAGCTGCCTTGGAGAAAACCACACCCCCACCAACAGCGGCAGGGCAAGCTACTGTATATAAACAGGGACCAAACCCCACACTTACTAGCACTGATGATATTACCTAGTCGGGTAATGAAGTGTCTGCAAGTGAACAACCAAGCTCTGAGAGCACCAAGAACTCCACAGTTCAATCCTGAGCTACATGTATTTTCTTCTATTAGGGTAAGCAATATTTACTATATCTAGTTTAACCAATGATGACACTTTGTTTTAAATAACAATACTTGCTTCACCTATGTCTGCAGTTCTATGTGACCAACAATGGAAATCAATAGCAATAAAGAAAGAATGTGCTATGGGTTTGAAATGAAAACATTGTTGAGAGATGCTCAAAAGGGCCTTAATTTGGGGTAATAACAATACTTGTTTGAAATCAAAACAAAGCCAAAGGGTTTATTTAAGGTCTTCATTTACTTTTACATAATGTAGGGTTTTGCAATTTAGGCCAACATATTAGTTTTAAATATTTATATAAGTTCCCATTTAATGGGAGGCAAGTCTCAAATATATTTTGTATCGGACTCTGAGACCTTTCTGTAAATATGTGAAATTCTAGGCTTCTGGGCTAAGCTGAAATTTGGCATGAAGAAATTGTCAGCCCCTCTCCCCCCAAACTGCACCTCTGTTTCTGTGAATGGGCAGATAAAGCTACAAAATAGAGACAAAATGCTTGTAGTACCCACTCAGAATGAGATTATTTCTCACTCTGAATATTAAGCTCTATGATTGCACGGACCTGCTTAGCTCACCTATAGCTTTACCCTGGCTCTGATGAGCAGCAGTGGGGGAAACAATGAAAGCATCTGTCAGCAATGGGCCAGAAGGTCTAGAGAGGACATCCCAACTATCCAGGGGCCCTGGAGCTGCAACATAAGTGGAGCTTTGTGCAGATAAGCAGAAGGTGGACATTTCTGGAAATGGGTGGGGAATTCTTTCAATAAACAAGTAATTGCTTTGGGTACCAATCATGCCAGAAAAGGAAAAGCAGGGCATTTTACCATTATTGGAGATTTAACAAAAGCCAGGTCATGCTGAAAAGAGAACACTCATATATTGTAAGATGCAGTGAAAACGTATGAAGGATGTATTAGTTGCATTCAGAGGTGTTTGTTTTCAAGGTAGAGGGTGCATGTTCCTTCCAACCACTTTCAGAACACTGAGAACATCTGGCTGCCTTTTTCTCTTTCAGGAAGGGGTTGACTGTACTGACCTCAACAGAACTGGAGAAGTAGATGGTTGAGTAGCTGTCCACAAGGTGTCTGGTGGTCAGCTCAGGATTAAGACTTGATTAGGGTCGGGTGGGATTGTAGTATTGGCTCTAGGGGGGATATACTGTAGATACCTTTCCACTGCAAGTATAGACCTCATAAACGTTTTAAGGCCATGGCTGAGGATCTTTTTTTAATCAGTCACCTTCATACCCTTTGTCCTGACCCTGTCCTTGAACATTGCAAGTCTGGCTTTTCACAGTAATGTGCAGCAGCTTATAGGGCCAATTCCCTGTAACCATTTGAAGTGGTAATTCCCGTGTGATAAGCTTATCAAGTCCCAATTCACTTCCCATTGACAAATCTTGCATTCACTGGACAAAAAAGGCTGTACTCCTGGGAATTTATCAAGTACAGCTGCTTCACACTTATCACTTGTTACTTGCAAACAGCTCACAATCTGCCAAGTTGAAATAGCTTGAAGAGAGCAGCAAGACAGGATGCCTAGCTAGCTGGCATGCACCTTTTTGCTTCAGGATGCTCAGTATTATATTTGTATTTATATCTATTTATGGTATTTTAATATTTTTATCTTCGTTGTAAACCGCCCAGAGTCCCCCTATGGAGGGAGATGTAACTGCCATTCTTGTTCACTATCAGTACAGTTGGGAAGAGGTCAAGAATAATTCAAGGGAAGCAGCATGGATAACAAAAGGAGTTGGTGCCCACCCACAAAAAACAATTCTTATTTATTTGTCACATTTTTATCACTGCCCATCTCCCTCACAAGGAGGGACCTTGGGTTTACAATTAAAAAAAAAATTCTTGTCATTCATACATTTTCTATGTATCCTGAACAGCAGACCTAATGACAAGAAGGGTTTCAGGTGTGGCAGGGAATGTGACATTACAATTATGTGTAGAAAGTCTTTCCTTTACCATAAAAACTCAGGTTTTTCTTTCCAAGGCTCTGCATTTGTCTTCTCTGTACATAAAGCAATTGTCTGGCAGCATCAGGGTTTTTTTAAAGACAGATCACCCATTCTTTAATTCATGCACTTGACCACTTCCTCTTATATGCCAAGTTGCAATCTTCCAGTTGTCATGCTCATCACTGGATTGGCCTATAGATAATTGATTTCTACCATCCATCATTGGGTTTTGTCAATCAAGGCTTTCACATAATGCTTTTTAATATATAGAAGATGTAGACTAAATTACAGCTTTTGTTGTATCTATTCCATCCACAGGCAGCATTCATAGTAACTAAGGGAAGCACTGGTCACTTGTGGCACATTTTGGCTAATATGCCATAAGCACTGCCAAAGTTCTGCTTTACCCCTAGCATTTATTTATTTATTTACTTACTTACTTACTTACTTATTTTATTTACTTATCAAATTTTATCACTGCCCATCTCCCCCTCAAGGGAGGGACTCTGGGTGGCTTACAATAAAATGGAGTTAAAATTCAAACAATCATAAATACAATAAATACAATAAGAGTGAAAATGATTCTATGAAAGTTAAGATTCCTAATTAAGAGACTGCCTTGCAATCCAACATATTGCCGCCCATATCTCACCATAGAGAAAGCTTCAAGTACATTATCTCTGACATTTAACTTGAAATGTTCTATTATCACAGCTACTGCTTATATCAAAGAAAGAGGCTATAATATGATAAAAACTGATATTTCAGTTGATAAAAATTATATTTTTCTAAGAATATAGGGTTGGATCTAGACTTATAGTAGACCGACAGAAATCAGTGATGCTTAAGTTCATCAAGACTTTCTTAAAAGCCATACCTTTCAATGGTCTGCTCTAAGCCTGACAAATTCAGGATGCAGCCTACAATCTCCAAGATTCTTTCACTAGAGTAACATTGAAGGATGTCCCCTTACTTTAAAACCTGTATTTTTAAAAAGAGCTGTTAAATAAGAGCTTTCAAAGATGCTTTGTAGAGCAAATCATTTAATTGTGTAAGGTCCCTCATATTTTTATGGTCTAAAGATATGCATTTTCCCACAATGGTTATGATAGTGAGCTCCTGTGTGAGATTCTAAAAAAGAACAGCCCCCCTCAGATTGAGTTTGAGTCCTGCCAATTCCATCCATGCATTTTTCCCAGTGTTATGGAATGGGGGTGACACTCTTTCTGAGATTATCTGGTGGTCTCCCATGTAAGCACTGACCAGGCCTGGCCTTGCTTAGCTTCTGAGATTAGCCAAGTTTCTGATGTGCTACCACCTGTTAAGGCATTATATGTGAGAACAGTTTAGTTTTTGTTGTAAAATCCTAAGGCATATACCCAGTCAGAAATAGAGGGCAAAATTTGTTTTCATCATCCATAACACTGATATCAACTGTGGTATTTGATATTTTTTCACTAGACTGTGTAGCAACCTTGTAGGGAGATCCATTCTGGAACTCTTATTTCATTGGAGCCAAACCAGTTTCATAGACTTGGTTCCTACAGCCTTTGAAAATCTTTCCTCAAAGCTGAGCTATAGAAAGCCATCAGATTGAAGCTAAAGCTAGTTATGGTCCAGTTGGAGGCTTAGAGCTAGAAGGATAATTCTGGAATCAAAGGCAAACTAGAAGTGTTAAGGAAGAAAGCCAAGTGTCATTATCAAAAAAACAAAAAAACAAGCCAAAACACACCAGAGATGGAAAAATATTGTTGCCAGGCAAAATCTGAGTTCAAATAAGAAGTCTTGGTTATCATTGCACTAGCACAGAGAGAGATAGGGGAAAGTGAGAAGGTGTCATGGTCCCTGTTCCAATGTTCCTGGAAAACATTGTAACCTGTTCCCATGCCATGCTGGTGCTGACACGGGTTGCTGTATGGGAGGGGAATGCTCCTGTTCCCTTGTACCAGGCTGTGATGTGAGGAGTGAAGAATGCATGTTTGGGTTATCTTGACTGGTCAAGGACATTTCCTGAAGACTGGCAGAAACCATTAGGGGCACCTGCAGGGAATGGAATTGTACTGACTCTGGGGAGAGGGACTGGACACTGCTTGGGTTTTTACTGGGAGAAATCCTGCACTTCCACTATTCTCAGCTTTGCTTGTGATCCTGCATACTATTCTTTATTAAATTAGATATCCATGAAAGCCTTGTGTGAGTCAGATAGTGATTTTGAATAGGCAATCATTACAGAAGGAATGCAATCAATTCCAATCTCTTCTTATCAAGGAAGAGATTCAAACTGCCAATCTCATGGCTCACCATACAAGATAGCCATTCAGAGCTTGACATCCTGTTTCTGTTACATATATGAGCTCAGCTGGATGAGATTTCAGTCCCCATCAGTATTTCTTGCAAGGGTTCAAGTTTTAGAAGAGTAAACGAAGCCAAACAAAGTCCATCATGCAAAATAGGTCCAGATTCTTGTAAAACAAGCCCAAACTCTATCTGGCATCCTAATTAGCTCTGTGCAGAGTTCAGGTTGAATAGTTTTGGGTGTGTATGGTGGCTGTCTTAAGGCTTCCAGATTGGAGTCCTCAGCCTGAGGGAACAGCAGTTCAGCCATTTCAGGTCGAGGATGTAATAGGAGGAAGGGTTACTGTTGCATTATAGAAGGTTTTGGGGAAAGTCAGTTCATCTGAACATAGTTTTCCTTTTCATATAATAATTCCTGCCATCCATTGTCTTATTCTCCAGAGAAAGGAATTTGGATCCAAAGTCCTGAGTGTTTGGTCTATGACTTTATGTTTTTAATAAACTGAAACTCCACAGTCATGGTAGATCCCAGTTCTAGGTTCAGTGGCTTCTGAAATTTTGCTTTTCTCTGCTCAACCCCATCTTCATCTGGCCCCACCCTAGATGGTGCTTCTGTATTTTTCTGTTTCCCAAAGTTCTTTCTTTCTTCCTTGTACTATTTTCCCATCCTCCAGGGCATGAAGTCTTAAGAGTTTTCTATCTCACTTTAAAAGCTGTGTTACTTTTTTCAGTGTGAGATTAGGTTGTATCTGCTGAGATTTTGAGACCACAGGGGTCTAAAATGAAAGGGACAATGTATTTGGCAGTGTCCTGACAGTACCTATATTTAAACAGAAATTAATTTAACATAATTCTGAGTTAATTGGTTTAAAATACACATGCAAAACACAAGAGCCCTCCACTGTAGGGTGTATAGGAGGCGTTTCATAGCACGTACTGGAGTCAGTTACCATGGCATTGCAAAGGAAAAAAAAGATGTTGGTATCTATGGCAACATTAGGCTAACTTGTCATACCTTAAATCTTATGTAGACAGAAAGTAGCAGCTTCTTTTAACATTGGGCTAATGTGAATGCTGAAAGATACATTTGTTTCTAACCACCCTGAAGAAGGAAACTCTAGACTAATTATTAGTAATTATGTTTCTAGCATGCGGGCTAGTAGTAGGACCCAGCTGGAACTAATAATACTAATTGCAACTCTGTTTCATTTATTTGGCACATACGTATTTATGTTCTTTTTATTATCTTCCCTCAAATGTGATAAATATTGCACACATGAATTATCAAGTTTTCCCATTGTTACACAATATATTTTATCATATTCACAGATCTCGAAGCCTGATGGACAAATCTCTATTCAAAAAATTCAGAAATGTCTTTATTAATTGCTATCTTTCCTTCACCCCTTTAAAATAAGTCAGTACAGTCCCTTCACATTGGATTGCATCACTTCCACAAGTAAGACGGACTAGCCTCCATTTCTTAATTTATTCATGCAATAATTATGCACAGTGCAGAAAGAGATGAGAACAGATTTGAACCTGTTTCCCATATGCAGATGTACAGAGATTGACTTCTTAACAAGCACAGTGGGTCTTCAGATTTACATTCTTTGTCTTCCTTCTCTCTCTCCTTTCTACATTGCAGAATTACTATTCATCCATAATAGCCACTAAGCCGATTTATCATAAAATCATATTAAAACAATTCAGATTTAAAATAAATCCAATCGTTTTAGATAACCAAAAAGCAGTGATTGTCAAAATACACCATTAGGTTTTTTTTTAAAGAGGCAAAATTAATGTGCTTAATATTTAATTATAAAAGGCCCAGTTAAAAAGCTAAGCTTTCACTCCCTCTGCAAAAAAAGAAGAGGCTATCAAGAAGTTCTAACAATTGGTGCCAGCACAAAAGATGACTTGCTTCTTGTTCAAGATAAGCAGTTAAAACTGAGAGTACTAGAAAAGTGCTTCATTGAGAGATTTTAATACCTGGAGGAGCTATTAATTATATAATGTACCATGTCATGAAATCATGTGCATTCTAAATTATTTCTAAGTATGTGTCTATAAAAGGTATATATTATAATAACCATATGAATCAGTTACATCCAATCATTATACCCTAAGTTAGCACTAGTAATTTCTTTACTTAATTTCATCCTTATAGAGATCATAAAATGCTGGAGAGTAGTGATAAATATGTTTATTGCTGCTTATTAATGTAATTTAATTCAATTCAAACACTTCTTGGGGGCCTTTGCAATAGTCCAGCACTTAAGATGACCTACAACATTCTAAAGCCATCATATAAAACTAATAAATTGCTGAAACGGAACACACACACCAGTAAAAATAAGTGGATGGTGCCAAAATTCAGTGAAAGTGTTATCTAGAATAGTTACAGGAAATGATGCATGGGAAACCTAACCTTTGCCAGCTCGCTTTCCCCATGAGAACAGGAGGTCTCCCCCTCTCTTGATGTTTATTTCTGCCAGGTACAACAGGCAGGTAGGGTGTATTCAGTAGGGTTCACCAGAGGGATACGGCACTGGCATTTTCCCTACAAGTGTTAAAGCTCCATCCTTCAGTTGGCACAATGCCATCATAGAAATTCCATTGCCAGTTCCTATCCTGCCTCTGTTTTGAGTTGTGAGGCTCAGTGCCAGGTCATCTTTTTCCAGATTTGCAGGTGTCCCAATTGTTACAGGGCCACTGATTCTTTTCTTTTCTGACCTAGATGCTGTCCCCCTTTGACGCATTGTTACTGAGTAGAAAAACATCTGCAAATCAGTGCAGTACAGTCAGCACAAATGCATGGATATGACATTAGAGTCCAATTCCACAATTTCAGGCCTCTGCTTTGGCTTATCTCGGCTGTTTTTATCAGTCCCAAACTGACTAACTCTTTCCTACCTCATGGAAACATTATCGAAACTGGCAAACATAAGGAAACCGATAAATAGTCAGCAAAGGCCCAATACGTTTTTACACCGCTATACAAACACACTCGTTTGCTCTATGAACTCATTAAGCTACCAATCTTGATTTAATATAAGGTTCTTACTTAGACTACGACAAACACTGCTAGGAGCTACATTTAGAACTATTGTATTTTAGGAAATGATGGCCATAAGAGATAGCTGACAGTTTCTGAGAGAGAAGGAATGGTAGTTCAGAATTTATATCTGGTCAGATCCAAGACCTTTTGCACTGTCTCTTTACAGAGGAGACTCAGATTTCTAATTATCTCTAGCCCTCAGATTTTTGGTGATACTCTCTGCATTTCTACTCTCCCACTGAGATAAATCCACTAAGTTAGGTCACTATCTGAACGCTGACACCCAAGGGTACTATACCCAACAGAGCTAGAAGACTGATTGTCGAAGCAGAAGTTCCTCACATACGGAGGAGAAAGATGAGAGTGTAATAAAATATTCTGAGTTCTGTGAGCTCTCTGCATTTGGTTGTTTGCTTGCAGATGTTTCATTACCCAACTAAGTATCATCATCAGTGCACGTGAGTGTTGGGTTTGCTGCTTATTTATATATAGTAGCTTCTCCTGCCAGTTTTAGCGTGGGTGTGCTTTCCTCCTTGGTGGTTCCTTGATAAGAGTATTGTTTTCTGCCTGATTGTTTGTCTGGTGTTGATCCCTGCTTATCTGAGTGTTAGCTGCTACAGGGGATGTGTTCTAGTCTTTTTGTTTCCTTCCTTGGGTTTTTATTGTTTTTTTTGAATGGTGTGTAAATGTGATTTATCTTTGTGTCTGTTGATGGCTGATTTGTAAGAATGCCAAGCTTCCAGGAATTCCATAACATTTTTGGATTTTTGAAACTGTGGTTGAGTCTGTAAGGGTAAGTTGTTTTCAAGGAAAATGTCCATGGAAAAAGTGGTATGGTTTTAGTTCTACACCCAAACTGCATTATTCAGTAAAATACAACCTGTTTTGGTTCTGGTGTACTGAACATCATTTTACATAATAGGATACTACTTTGGGGAGAAACACTGCTTACATAGCAGGGGTAGAGAGAAAATGATGGCCACAGAAGCAGAACAACTTGAGGGTAGGGGATGGGACATGCTTAAACCATCATGAACAACACCAGTAGACCTCTAGTCATACCTAAAACTGGTATCTGACCTTAGCACCACAATAATGGACTATGAAGTGTTACAGATTGTCCCATCATAAGTATGTAAAATGCTACATTTAGCACAAAAATCCATTTTTTATTCTGGTGCACCAAGTGATGATTGAAGACTGCTGAAATCATGTCTTGGGGATGAGATGAGATCCATGTTTCATGATCAAGGGGAAAGATTGGTATTGTCAGGGCATGATAGTATCTCTGTCAACTGCAAGTAAAGACATGGCCAATGTGGGCAATTATAATGTTGGTCACTTGGTTGGAAAAGAGTACTCTGGGCAATGGCTGCTTCAGTGGTTGGCCCTTGCAGCTGCCCAAGGATGTCATCCCAGAAAGTAACATTGCTCTTTTTCTGAAAAAAGTGGAGGATGGATCATCTATTTGTCATAATTGGATTTAATCATCTCCATGTGTGCTATAATCTGACACAAAGCTAACTGAAGGGAGAATGGGACCAGGAACCATTGTGTAGTCTTTGTGTAAGACTTTTTGTGTAGTCCACATCCATGTTCATTTCTTACTGAAATTCCCTGGAGACAACAGGAGGCAGCTCTTTTGCCAAGGATAGCTTCTGCAACTATCTGATTAAATGAATTGTGTTGTCCTTGGTGCTCTCTGAGCTTGGTTGTTTGCTTGCAAATGTTTCATTACCCAACTAGGTAACATCATCAGAGCACCAACAACGCCATGGTTCAACCCTGAGGTACATATATTCTCTTCTATTGAAATGAACTATTTCCCAATCTGCCATCTCTCTCTCTCTCTCTTTTTCTTCTATAACTCAGTATTTGGGAATTTCCTTAGTAAAAGTTCAAAGCCTTCAGTTAAAGAAATACTCTTGGTGAAGGTTTGCTTTCTAAGAGTGTTAGCATATGGGTGTTTGACAACAGAAGTTTAAAAGGTCAGCTGTGGCCTTGGAAAGGAGGTGACAGCCTTGAAGTGGCTAAAAGAGGACTTTATGTGGGCATGCATCTCAGAACAGCGTCTGCGTGGAGAAGTGCATCCAGCAGCAGCAGCAGCAAGCAGTAGCAAAAGAAAAAAAAAAGAGAGGAGAGGAAAAAAAGGAGCAAGCAAAGATGGAGCGTGCTTGGTTTTCTGCCTGAATTGAGATGGATGACAGTAATCACAGAGACAGTATGGTGGCCTTTTCCACTGTGCCCACCTACTGATGCTGCTGTCATGTTCTGCATTAAGCTGCCATCCCCCTTGACAGAGGAGCCTCCATTTTGGCACTGCTCAGAATAATTAGGGGTGGCATAACTTCACAGCTGTTTTGGTGTTAAAGGGGTGTGTGTGGGGGTGCAGCAAAGGGGGGAGGGGGACTGAAACAAAGCCAAACAAGAGAAAGAATTAAATGTGCTGCCTTGAAAGCCAACAGTTACTGTTTCCAAGTACAGTAATAGCAAAGGCTATGAAGATAAAGCTCACCAGAAGGAGGGGTAAGAAGTGGTGTCATTAGATAGATCCAAATAGTCATGGGCAAAATAATTCTAAACAGGTGAGCATGGACAGCTGGGATTTTAAACACTTTTTTTTTAACTTTTAAAATTACAGTAGACCACAGGCTTCCCTTGCTTTATGCTAGGGTTGCATTCCCCACAAAACTTGCATGAAGTGAATTTGCATAGACACCAAACCAGTGGGGAAAAGGGTTGTGAGGTATGGTGTCAAATTTTGTAATCCAAGTGCATTGACAACAGTACTCATAATTTTTTAGAGCCTTATTCTTAAGCACTTTGTTACTCAAACATTTTCTCTTTCTCATGTTCTATATACAGTGAAAGAATTTTCCCCGTGACAGCTGGGATTCCTAATACATGTGGTGATCATGGTAGACAAAGAGGCCGAATACATCACGGGACTACAAATTTTATTACAGGTAGACCTCAATTAATGACCACTCATTCAGCGACTGTTTGAAGTTGCGACAGTGCTGAACGAGCGGTACTTATGACTGGTCTTCGAAGTTCTGGCTGTTGCAGTGCCCTCACAGTTAGATGATAGTGATTTGGGCGCTTGGCAACCTGCTCACACTTATGACAGTTGCAGCATCCCATGGTCACATGATCACATTTGTGACCTTCCCTGCTGGCTTCCCACTAGCAAAGTCAAGCCAGCAGGGAAGGTCTCAAGTGACTCCCACTCCCATTGCTTTTTTTCCCCAAGGAGGCCCACTATGGAGTATGAGATCCCAGGGATTTTGTACTCCGTAGCGCACGCATGCCTGCAGCACTCCTCCACCCACACTCTGAAGCAGCCACCCTCCACCCATCAGTACTGATGCTGTAGCACCCATCCTCATCCCCCTGCCCACCCCTGTAGCCCTCACCTGCCTGCCAGCCTGCTGGCAAGCCACCTAAGGAAAGGCTTGTTGTGACCTGGACTTGCAACTTCCTGCTGGCTTCCCCATTGACTTTGGGTCAGCCCTCCCTGTTAAACCAGACAGGTTTACCACCTGCCAAGTTAGGGTGGATCCTTTCTAAGTTTCTTCCTCTGTCCATTACTCAGTTGTGGGCTCCTCCCGCTTTTATCTGATCATTCCCTAGACAGTGTCTCTTCCCCACCATCTTCCAAGGTCATTCTGACATTCCATTACACTTTGCTTGTTGGAAGCTGGCAGGAAGTCCCAAGTCATGGTCAGGTGAGGTCCTCACTTAATGACCCAAAATCCTCACTTAACAATGGCAACGGGGATTGCCATCACTAAACAACGCAGTCATGTGACATCGTCCTTTATGACCACATTGCATAGCAACAGAAATTCTGGTCCCAATTACCATAGTTAAGTGTGGACTACCTGTAGTATTCTTCATTATGTTGCACACTGTAGTTTTGTCTAGGTGAAAAATGTGTCCTAGGATTGAGGATCTTTTACAACCAATGTTACTTCTAGTGTTAGAGAGCTCCTCTTCCTTTCTATTTTGGGTAAGGGGGATGGGTGAGATTCTGATGGTCATTTTGACCCAAGAAATAGTAGTAGCTATTGCAAGTACAGAAGTAAGTAGGAGACAAGATGCATACTCACATTACGCCAGGGTTTCCCACAATTTCCAGATATGTGGACTTCAATTCCCAGAATTCTCAGGAATAGCCGTGCTGCCTGGGGAATTTTGGGAGTTGAAGTTCACATATACAGAGGTTGCCAGGGTTGGGAAACACTATACTACACGACGTTAAATGCATGATTGAGGGCACAAGGGGGGGGGGGGTTGTGGGAAAATGTTCAAGCAGTTTTGGCAGGAAGAAGTCTTGGCATAATTCCAGACATTTGGTGCAAATTGATTATGCTGGCACATAATAGCTTTTTTTTTTTTTGCATAATGTGAATTCTTGGATGAAGATGCTCAATTGCATAATACTGTAGCAGATTCACATAAAGCAAGGGAAGCTTGTAATATATCTTTTGCACAAGGCAATCATTAGTTGAGCCTGGTGTTTAAAAACAAAACAACATCTGTATCTCTACAAAACTGAAATATACTCAACCCTTACAAGATATGTTTCTTTATTACATCTTCATTCTTCCAGACTATCCCTGTGTAATTCAGAAGCATTGTCTAAAATAAAAGCAATATTGGGATCTGCAGATAATCAATAACTCTCCTGAATTAGTTAAGCATACTGTTGGACTCTTTGGGAACTCTTTGGTTTAATCTACCACATAGTCGTATCAAGCAATTGCCTGAAAAGCAGTTTAAAATCAAAATTCATACACACACATATACATACACACAATATATATAAAACATTGTAATATATGATACACTAAGATGCTTCCTCTCTTTCTCTCTCTCTTAGACATTGCATTACTCTCCTCCTCCTCTTCCTCCTGCATGAAACTGTCCCTGAATAAAGTCATAGAAGACCTCCAGGGAGCCAAAATTGCACCGTAAACTTTCCTGTATTCTGATAAATAATAACTGCATTACAGCGTATTCTGAAATACAAAATTATCTGTCTGCATAAGAGTGATGATAGGCTTTCTGGAGCTGATATTCAGACCCTCTATATAGATTTTTCACTTTGTTAGGGAAATGTTCAGGAACAATAGTTATTTCTATCAGATTTTGTGCCATGTTTTCTAGTAAGTGGAACAAGCTTTTGACCTGGAGATTTTAACTGTTAATGATAAAAGATGAGAGAAAAAAGAGAAAAAAGATCAGTTCCCTTTTATCATAGCAGGATATAGTTAACTCCCCCTGCTATTTCTAAAAGCTTTTAGAATTGTATTAATGTTGAGAAATCATCTTCTGCTGCACCTCTAAAGCGAGTGGTGCTTTCAAAACAGTTACTCTTTGAATAGCCTTCCATAACCTAGACCCCTCTAGAATTTTTTTTTTTGATTGCTGCCTTCAGAATTCCTAGTCAACATAGCATAGTTGGCTAATTACCTCCCAGAGTTCCCCATTGGGGGAGAGAGGCGGTAATATAAATCTAATAAATAAATAAATAAATTTCAATGCGCATTTATGGAGCATTCAATGGATTTCTTTGTCTATGGTGCTCCATTACTCTGGCTTTTTCTAGCTGGTTTTACTGGGTTGACATTTTAGCGTTTCCGGGGCTTAGTGCACAAAAGAAGATAATACAGAAAGGCCATATACATACGGGGAAAGGAAAGAGGCTATGACATATTTATTCAGTCCACAAAAACCTCTAGGTTTAAGGTGAGGATACTGATTGTATAATAAGAGGGCATGATTTTGTCCTTCTGATAAGAATTCAGTTAACAGTGCAGATCTGCTTTAGTTAGCATAGCAATGTGGCCAAAATTTGAATTCTCTGATGAAAAAGTACAAATCTCACTGGCTCCAAAATTTATTTTTATTTTATTTATTTTCTATCCTGCCTTTATATAAATAACTCAAGGCGGTAAACATACCTAGTACTCCTTCCTCCTCCTATTTTCCCCACAACAACAACCCTGTGAGGTGAGTTGGGCTGAGGGAGAGTGACTGGCCCAAGGTCACCCAGCCGGCTTTCAGGCCTTACCAAGAAAGCCCAGCAGTCCCATTTTTCTCCTGTTGTTTCTGCCTGACCAGTGAGATCTGGCAAAGTTAGCGCTCTCCAGCCCCAATTGTAAGGCATTGTCATCTCATGAAACCAGGAGGTGTGCCTGCCCTGTGGATCAGCATCCCTATGATGTTTGTATGTCCCTGTCCCTGTTGGGCTTTCATAAAGCTGCAAGAACTTGTCTCTTCCACCAAGCCCTGGGAGAGGGTGTAGCGAGCTGCCCCCTGTTAGTTTATTCTGATGGTTTAATCCTTTGAGTTGATTATTCTCCTGCATATGTGGCTATGCGTAATTAGCTGTTACTTTTACGTGATTATTTTAACCCTGTTATGAAAGCTGCCTAGTTATTTTGGTCATTGAGCTGGCATACAAATAAACACACAACTAAGGCTTCCACCAACCATGATTTGACCTGATATCTTGAATACCTAAGAAAGCAGGACCTTTTTTCTCACTTTCCTCTTCCCTTCTTGTCAACAACCCACGATCACCACTAATTCATCTTCCCACAAACGATGCCATGGCAGCTTTGGGAAATCTGATTTTCTCAAAGCAAGTAACGTCACTCCGTAAATCTGGGAAAACAATATTTTCTGCTACTGCTCTTGACTGACTTGCAGATATAGCATATGCTAGTCACTAAAGGGAAGAGACACTTTCTTCCCTTTGTTCTGCCATCATCTCTGATATAACAGATCAAGTTAATCGGTGGTAGGAAATGGGAAACTTTTGGAACAGGATTGGATACATCCTGAAATAAATTGAACAAGTTTTGAAAGTAAGAATTCATTTTGCCAAGGTAAATTCCAAGAGTGGTTGAATTCTTCCAGTAAAGCAAACCACATTGTTATCATCATCACTAGTAATGATGTGTATGATATTTTCCAAGAGAACTGAAGCAAGAAATTTAAAATCTAGATTCTGAGAGAAGTGGGAAAAAGGAAAGAAAACAAGCTTCTAGCTTCTGCCTGAGTGGCTTCTTTGGCTGATCAGTTGAAAGTTTTCTTATTCCCTCATTCCATTGTCAGAGCAGGGTGAGTTCACCAGTCCTCTGACAGATAACATCCATGCTCTTGCACTGCACAAGCATTCCACTGCTGATTGCCCTTTCTCATTATTTCTGCACTCTTGCATCTTCATGCTGCTGTGTCCAGATCACCAATGCACCCCAGTTAAGTTCAGGCCAGATATCCCAGATAATTAATTATCATATTGATTAATTAATAATTAATACAAATTAATTATTGTATTAATGCATTGTGTGCTTTCCCCAAGGTTTAAAGGTGTAAAAACAGTTGTAATTGCTCCACAACTGCTGTCACAGCTTTTGAAGCATTATGCGGCTCTTAGTAATATTCACATTATCTCTACCAGGTGTTCCCAAGTCTTTACAAGACTCATTTAGTGTACTGTTCAATGGAAGGTTGTGATGCGTATGCATGACAGGTAATTAACAGAAAGAAACAGCAATGATAGTATAGCTTGTTCAGGAAACTGTTGGACATAAATGATTCCCGACATTTATCATCGTTGCTTAAAGTTGCTCCATCTATAGCTTGGATTAATGGGTGCTGCCAAAGCGTCATATTTGAACTGAGAGGTTTGTAATGTGTCTGATGAAGACATTATTCCTTTTTCTTTAAGCAACAGGCATGCCTGCTAGAATAAAGCAAGTAGGATTCATCATTAATGCATGCAGTTGTGGCAACATCTGTTTCCCTTTTTTCTCAAAACAAATTTTATGTGGTCTACAATCTGAGATCTGAACGCATTGGCTGAAGAGTTGCAAGGGGTTTTCAAAAGGTAAATAGTCACTTCACTTTACTATACTTCTTGCACTTTATTAATCCTTCCTGCACTCTCCTAGAAAATCTTGGCTGATCTTTTATATTCAAAACAACTCTGCTATTGTTACTTGTGGTGATCGAAATACGAGATCAGCCATGTCAATACCTGTAGGTGTACTTGGTGGTGAGAGTTACTTCAAGCATCCAAAATTCACTTTCTGTGGAGGTCTGTTTCATCTCCAGTTTATGAGCAGGCAATGCTCATTCCCTCAGTATTGTTTAGAAATAATCCATGGAACCTGGATTACATTGCTGAATGGTCCTGAGAGATGTTCATGAGATCTCCTTCTGCTGTCATTTCCCTATTATATTAATATAATGGAAAGAATGGGGCAAGCTCATATTCAGAGGAGAATATGAGAACGATTTTTTCCCATGGTTCCTGGCATCTCTGAATTTAATGAAATCTGCATGTTTCCATGGAAGTTCCAAAGCCCAAAGAAAATATTACTTGCTCCTCCCTTAGTGCATTTGAGAAAAGAGGAGAAAAAGCAGGTGGTAGAGATAGGATATAAATAGATCCATTATGATACAAGCGACATTTAGAGGCTGGTTGGGTCCATTTGTAATTGGATCTGGCTGACTGGACAGATGGGTATTCAACCCTTCCCTTTTTAGGATTCTGCTCCATCCCTACTTCTGACCAAACCAGCATTGTATTATAGTTTTATTAAAAGAATATCACAAGGACTCTGGGACAGAAGTAATCATTCTTTCTTAAGGGCTGATTCTTATATTATGGAGGACAATCCCTGGTTTTGTCACTGGGAACCCATCCTACAATAAACAACAGCCAGCTCTGGTTTGTTGATATTTATATTTGCAAGCTCTTTTGTCACACTGACATATAAAAAATACTAGTTCTATACCTAAAAATAAAAAATGTGAAGAATCTATATATTTGTCTCTATCTTCTCCAACCACTCCCAGCATCTTGCTCCTCTCACTACTTTTTAATGTAAATCATTTTGTAGAAGCTGAAGTCAGCAATCAGTAGTAAGTCATATATGCTATGAAACTCATACCACCCTGTCTGTCTGAATCATGTCATGGGCAAATGAAAGCTATTGTCAGGTTGGATGGAGAGCAATGTATATGTGCCAAGCCCAAAGGAATGAATACATAGAATTCCCTGTTTTACATCATGCTGTCTCAGAGAATAATTTTAGTGCTAAGCAAGGATATGAGACACCGGGAACCCTTCCACGACAGATACCTAAAATGTTGCTTTGTGTTTTCATTAAAATAAACAACAACTATTTTCCAATTTTTCCAGGTTATCTGTTGCTACATAAGCACTTAACATGTCAACAAATGTTTAAAAAATCAGCAAATGCAAAAATGCCAGGAGGTTTGAATAACCATTTGAGTAACATGAACAAAACCTTGTAGATTGAATTTCAACTGTGTGAAAATCATTTGTTATACCTCGGTGTGTTCAACAAGGTTGAAGCTGCATAGCCAGAAGTAACAACCATATTTACTCCTTTACTCTGAGTCTGATTGCAGTCAGACCCAGTCACCTTAGTTCTTTCACTTGGTTTTGATTTGTTTAGATGCCTTGGCTTTCTGTTGGAATTTTTAATTAGAATATTACCTTATTTGAGTTAGCATGCTGAGAATTATGGGACTGTAGTCTGTCTCATCTGGACAGCATCTGGTTGGGGAAACTGGCTTGCCATACTAAGTAACAATAAATTGTTAATCTTTAAGTTGCCTTTTATATTTCTCTTGTTTTTGCTGTAGTAAACCAACACAGCTAGCTCTCTGGTAATTTTCCCCAGTATTATTAAAAGTAATATTCAAAGTAACACAAAATATGCAATCATTTTAAGTCAACCATGCAAACCTTTCAGACAGACGCTGAGTCATTCCCTGGCACTTTTCAGTAATCACTTAATGGAGCGCCTGTTTTTGCTCTTAGAAAATCCTTGCTTTGTGTCTGAGCTTGAATTTAACTTGCCATGAAACCACTGTGACTTTCTCAGTGCTTTGAAACCTCTTCTGCTCCAGTCTTTTCCACAAGACTGGTAAAACTAATCAGCAAAAGTTTGAGCTTATCACCTTGATTGGTTCTGAATATAGTCAGGCCATGATGGTTTGTGCTCTAGTAACTGCTTGACTTGACTTACTATAACATCTCATAAGTCAGATTCAATGACCTATAAGCTTCCACTAGAAGTGGATTTGACTGCTATAATATTAGTTGGTACCATCACGTAGGAATGCCACTCCCTTATGCCAGCTTTCCCATGTTTTAAGATCTTTAGGAGTGGCTCTTCTCAAAGGTAATTCTACTCTAAAACTAAAGAAAAGACTTTCTGTGTTATTAAGCCCTTTTTGTAGAATTCTCCTCTATGGTGGTTTGACTGATGCTGGCAATCACTTTGAGGCCAAAGATTTTAAGGTTGTTTGGTATGCCCTATTTTATTTTCATGGCTTTGTAATGCAGCTTTTTATAGTATTTTATTATTTTTCTTTCAGTTCTGGTTATTGTTAATGTAACTGTCCCTATCCTAATATATTTTGATTAAGGGTCCTTTTTTAAAAAAAATCCATTCAATCATCTCTGATTCTTAGAGACTGCCTGAATAAGTCCCTGAAGTTTACTTGGCAAATGTATGTTTTCGGAAGTGGTTTGCCATTGCCTTCTTCCTAGGGCTGAGAGAAAGTGACTGGCCCGGGGTCACCCAGCTGGCTTTGTGCCTAAGGTACGACTAGAACTCATGATCTCCCAGTTTCTAGCCTGATGCCTTAACCACGACACCAAACTGGCTCTCAAAGGGTCCTTTATAAATTTCTAAATGTCAAACAAGTTAATGGGTTTTCTGGAGTGCAATATAGCCACATTTACAACTGCCATAGTTACATCTCTATGTTGCCTATTGTGGTTCCACCATTCCCTTGTCAGAACTCAGCTGTGCTTACTAAGAAATTAAATTGAATTTGACCATGTTATCTGGAATGTAGTAATGGAATTCAGAAAAAAATCAGCAATGGATTCTGTTGGTTTGGATCCTTTCCTGCTTGACTCTAGCTTCATTGATACCATAACTCAAGATTTATGTAATCATATTTTTTCTGAACATAATAGAACCCCTTCAGACCCCCCTCCCACTCATTTTATCTTCAACCCTCATGCTACCTGTATCTTATGGTACCACACCTCCAGTACATCCTTCTGAATTGCCTGAAGCCATGCATGACTTTTATATTCTCCTGTTCTGTGTGCCTGTAGATTCTAAAGTCCATTACAATAAGAGTCCAGAACTGGTTGCATTCTCTCTTCTACCATTTCATCTTGCCTTCTGGTTTCAGGAGAATTGCTTTTTCATAGCTTTGTGAAAGTCCCAGGAGTGTATTTCTTCCTTTTCATTTTTTGCAACTAGTAATAGAGTGGCACCCTGTGTTTCTAATTGCTATGAAGAACACCTTTGCTTTTAGGTTTAAATCTGATACATAGCAATAATAGCAAGAAACCCTTCATGCATTTATATGTGCCGTATTGCTACTAGAACTGAATGAACAATGTTGACTTTTGACAGTGTTCTCTGATCAGTGTTTTCATCCAACTAAACATAAATATTTTGGTTAACTCTGATTTCGGCCAACCTTTATTAAACAAAAATATGTTTGTTTTTTGATTAATTGAATGATAGTCTGTATGCATTTTATCCAGATGTGATGTTGCTTTCTTTGGAGCACATTGGGAATACAGGTACATCAGGGATTAACAATAATTGGTTGCTAAGGAAGATATCTATCTCTTTTTGGTTGTTTCATTTCAATAAATATTTTGATTGGGTTGAGCAGCACATGTTTCTATTAACAGAGGCTCTTCAAATATTTACCTGTAATGGGAATAATGCAGTAGGGAAGACTTGGCACTTTATAGTCAGGACCAGGAGATAAGATATATCATGGTAAGGGCAGAACCTAAGATTTATCTAGAAGTCTTGTATCTTATCATTTCTTTAAAAGAAAATAAAATAAATTTGGTAATGGCACAATTCAGCCAGAGTAAGACAGAATGGGTGCCAAGCTAATTTATTACTCTGATTCACTTCTTCTATGGGGACTCCTGTGTATTCTTACTAGCCTGAATTTCCCTGTTCAAGGCAGTAGAAAGATATTATAACATGATTATTTCCCTTCATTTGAGGGAATACTGGTCCAAGTCCAGTATTTTAACCATTACACCACAACAGGTGTGACTTAGGAGATGATGAAGGAAAACCCGTGATGAATCTAACAGTAATGAATCTCAAAGCAGGCTAATGCATGAGGACTGTAGCAAATAAATCTTTCTGCCCTACCAGCACTGCATCAAGCATAGAGCTGGCCATGTTAGCTTTTTCAAATAGATAGGGATTTATTACATAGAACCCCTTGGAGATCCACAGATCCAAGGTTTGTGACCTGTTTGCAAAATATTTTCCTAAGAAAAATAGCTTGTAACCAACCAGGGTTCAGTCCACAAAGTAAGGCCATGCACATTCAGCAAGCTTCCCTTGCGCAAATATATAGAAAGAATGTTGCAAGGCTGGTAACAAGAGCCCATTGGACATAAATCTACTTCCTGCATTCATGCGATGTAAATAGCAGGGGAGCTAACATGATCAAGGTTGATGAGGAAAGCTAATTAGTCTGGGTGAGCATTGTCTTGGAATTATTGTATTACTTCATAGTTTGCCTGTCTATCCTTCATTGCCGATAAGTAGCAGATGTCATGTTGTTTGTTATTGGTAACACCTCAGGAAGCAGGGAGCAGATAACAGATTTTCCATGGGCTGTTTGGCTCTAGTAAACAGTCCCTTTGTAGAGCATTTGCTGATGATGTGGCTATGACACATACAGAGGAAAAGAGGGAACATTGTTTAGGGAAAACCATGTCAAGAAATGCTTATCTGATAAGAGTAGGAAAGACATATTATAAATACTTGAGCCAAGTATTTGTAGTTGCATTAAATCTTTCCCAGTCTGGTACCTTGATATGTATTGGTCATATTGCCTAAAGATCACAATGGGAATTGTAGCCCAACTCACTAGAAGAAATGGGTTGAGGCAGCTGAATTAGATGAAGAGGCAACATTAAAATGAAAAGAAAAAAAGAATTCAGCATTGTGTTTCTCTTTAAAACAAAACAAGGAAAATGGAATGGGGACAAACTTGAACAGAGAATGGTTTAGATGAACATTCTGAACAAAATGTAAAAGAAAAAGGGATTGTTTGATTTCTATGTTCAGAGCCAAAAAATAATAATTCTGAATACTGTAAATGTCCATGATACACTCAGACACTTTTTATATCTCCAGCATTTCCTACTCAAAGAGATGGGTATTCAAGCTTGGAAGCCCTACTAGTGGTAAGAATGGCTTGGAAAAATGCTCTAACCATCATAACTGATGGTCAGGTCTCTGAGCTCTGTTGTGAACCAGCCTGCTTCTCCTTCTCTTTGCTTCTCCTCACAAGATAACTGTGGCCTTGATTTCACCAGATGAGATAGTATTCCTGAGACAGAGAGACAAAAGTGAGTGGCAGAAAAGAAAAAAAAGAGGAAGGAAGCAAGCAAGCTTAAGACCTGGTGTACGTGTACCATGTTTGTGTATATTTGTTTGTGTATATAGAGCCAGTTTGATCTAGTGGTTAAGGTGCTGGGCTAGAAACCAGGAGGCTGTGAGTTCTAGTCCCTCCTTAGGCATGAAGGCCGGCTGGGTGACCTTGGGCCAGTCCTTCTCTCTCAGCCCAACTCACCTCACAGGGTTGTTGTTGTGGGGAAAATAGGAGGAGGAAGGAATATTAGGTATGTTCACCACCTTGAGTTATTTATAAAAATAATAAAGGCAGGACAAAAATTAATTAAATAAATAAATATTTACAGATGGGTGATTTGTCTGGGAGTGAGAGAATGATGGAAAGAAAGAAAAAGTGTGAGGTGCTTTTGAGCTTAAGAAGGAATGAGAGAGAAAATTTGGAATTACTTTGGCTCATCTGACATTACAACTTACTTCTAAGGAAATGTAGTTCTCAACTACAAAAGCTTACCCCTACCTCCTCTGGAGGATTAATCATGTATATTATAGTCTCCTACATGCAACACTGAATTCATAAAATGGTAAGGCTGTATAGAACACATGATTTCTATAGAGTAAAGTTATTTGCTTTAGTCCTTTTCACTGTATTTTCTGTGCTCAAAATTTTTGCTGAACTTTGGAACAAAAGCATAGCAAGATTTCAAAATGGCAAGCACAATGGGTGATTGAAGCCCTGCCTGTTTTTATGTACATGAAATGTGTGCAATGTATGTTAAAAAGAGGCGGGATTTGATGTTCCAGTCAAGCCCGCCATTTTCACTTCACTGGTACCTCCTGCCCCATGGATGCCCCTACAGGAGCATTCAAAAATGAAGCCTGTGCTGTGGCAGAATGCAGAACTTGTTTAACAAAACAGAATGTTGTTACTAAAATTAAGAAATGAGAGGCGAAAAAAAGATTCCAGTTAAAAATGAAAATGAATGTTTAGGGTAATAATATTAGCCGAAGATTCTCAAGTAATCTAAGCCTGTGTTATTAAAGAACCTGAGATTTTGATTTGAAAATTTCTAGCCTCATTTATATCCATCTTTGCCAACATGGTAGAATGTTCTGGTATCAGTTTTGAATAAAAGTAAGCTCTTGTGATCATTCTTGATAGACATTCTGTGATAAGCTAGATGCTTAACCACCAGACAACTGGAACAGGCACAATAAATAACAGATGAAGAGCTAGATATTTTCAGTTTTTCATGGGAATTTTAGTCCAAAATATCAAACAGCATCGTATAGGCTGTGTCTAGAACTTTTCTCTCTTTCTCTGAGAAAACTAGGAACTATAGCTTCTTTATTTATTACAAATATTTTTATGTTGTTGTTTATTCGTTTAGTCGCTTCCGACTCTTCGTGACTTCATGGACCAGCCCACGCCAGAGCTTCCTGTCGGTCGTCAACATCCCCAGCTCCCCCAGGGACGAGTCCGTCATCTCTAGAATATCATCCATCCACCTTGCCCTTGGTCGGCCCCTCTTCCTTTTGCCTTCCACTCTCCCTAGCATCAGCAACTTCTCCAGGCTGTCCTGTCTTCTCATTATGTGGCCAACGTATTTCAGTTTGGCCTTTAATATCATTCCCTCAAGTGAGCAGTCTGGCTTTATTTCCTGGAGGATGGACTGGTTGGATCTTCTTGCAGTCCAAGGCACTCTCAGAATTTTCCTCCAACACCACAGTTCCAAAGCATCGATCTTCCTTCTCTCAGCCTTCCTTATGGTCCAGCTCTCGCAGCCATATGTTACTACGGGGAACACCATTGCTTTAACTATGCGGACCTTTGTTGTCAGTGTGATGTCTCTGCTCTTAACTATTTTATCGAGATTTGTCATTGCTCTTCTCCCAAGGATTAAGCGTCTTCTGATTTCCTGACTGCAGTCAGCATCTGCAGTAATCTTTGCACCTAGGAATACAAAGTCTTTCACTGCTTCTACATTTTCTCCCTCTATTTGCCAGTTATCAATCAAGCTGGTTGCCATAATCTTGGTTTTTTTGAGGTTTAGCTGCAAGCCAGCTTTTGCACTTTCTTCTTTCACCTTCATCATAAGGCTCCTCAGTTCCTCTTCGCTTTCAGCCATCAAAGTGGTATCATCTGCATATCTGAGATTGTTAATGTTTCTTCCAGCGATTTTAACTCCAGCCTTGGATTCCTCAAGGCCAGCTTGTCGCATGATGTGTTCTGCATACAAGTTGAATAGGTAGGGTGAGAGTATACAGCCCTGCCGTACTCCTTTCCCAATCTTAAACCAGTCCGTTGTTCCGTGGTCTGTTCTTACTGTTGCTACTTGGTCGTTATACAGATTCTTCAGGAGGCAGACAAGATGACTTGGTATCCCCATACCACTAAGAACTTGCCACAATTTGTTATGGTCCACACAGTCAAAGGCTTTAGAATAGTCAATAAAACAGAAATAGATGTTTTTTTGAAACTCCCTGGCTTTTTCCATTATCCAGCGGATATTGGCAATTTGGTCCCTAGTTCCTCTGCCTTTTCTAAACCTAGCTTGTACATCTGGCAATTCTCGCTCCATGAACTGCTGAAGTCTACCTTGCAGGATCTTGAGCATTACCTTACTGGCATGTGAAATGAGTGCCACTGTTCGATAGTTTGAACAGTCTTTAGTGTTTCCCTTTTTTGGTATGGGGATATAAGTTGATTTTTTCCAATCTGATGGCCATTCTTGTGTTTTCCAAATTTGCTGGCATATAGCATGCATTACCTTGACAGCATCATCTTGCAAGATTTTGAACAGTTCAGCTGGGATGCCGTCGTCTCCTGCTGCCTTGTTATTAGCAATGCTTCTTAAGGCCCATTCAACCTCACTCTTCAGGATGTCTGGCTCTAGCTCACTGACCACACCGTCAAAGCTATCCCCGATATTGTTATCCTTCCTATACAGGTCTTCTGTATATTCTTGCCACCTTTTCTTGATCTCTTCTTCTTCTGTTAGGTCCTTGCCATCTTTGTTTTTGATCATACCCATTTTGGCCTGGAATTTACCTCCAATGTTTCTAATTTTATGGAAGAGGTCTCTTGTCCTTCCTATTCTATTGTCTTCTTCCACTTCCGTGCATTGCTTGTTTAAAAATAATTCCTTATTTTCTTCTGGCTAACCTCTGGAATTTTGCATTTAATTGGGCATATCTCCCCCTATCACTGTTGCCTTTTGCTTTCCTTCTTTCTTGGGCTACTTCTAGTGTCTCAGCAGACAGCCATTTTGCCTTCTTGGTTTTCTCTTTCTTTGGGATGTATTTTGTTGCCGCCTCCTGAACAATGCTGCCAACGTCTGTCCATAGTTCTTCCGGGACCCTATCTACTAAGTCCAGTCCCTTAAATCTATTCTTCACCTCCACTGTATATTCCTTAGGAATATTAGTGAGCTTATATCTAGCTGATCTGTGGGTCTTCCCTAATCTCTTTAGTCTGATCCTAAATTGTGCAAGAAGAAGTTCGTGATCTGAACTACAGTCAGCTCCAGGCCTTGTTTTTACCGACTGTATAGATGTCCGCCACCTTTGGCTGCAAAGGATGTAGTCAATCTGATTTCGGTGTTGTCCATCTGGGGAAGTCCATGTATAAAGCCGTCTCTTAGGTTGTTGGAAGAGAGTGTTTGTTATGCAGAGTGAATTGTCTTGGCAAAATTCTATCAGCCTATGTCCTGCTTCATTTTGTTCTCCCAGGCCATACTTACCTGTAATTCGAGGTGTCATTTGACTGCCCACCTTAGCATTCCAGTCTCCTGTGATGCAAATAACATCTCTTTTAGGTGTGTTGTCTAGTAGGTGCTGCAGATCCTCATAGAACTGCTCTACTTCAGCTTCTTCAGCATTTGTGGTTGGGGCGTATATTTGGATCACTGTGATGTTAGATGGCTTGCCCTGAATTCGAATTGAGATCATTCTGTCGTTTTTTGGGTTGTATCCAAGCACTGCTTTAGCCACTTTACTATTAATTATGAAGGCTACTCCATTTCTTCTCTGGTCCTCTTGTCCACAGTAGTAGATCTGGTGGTCATTTGATGTGAAGTGGCCCATTCCAGTCCATTTCAGTTCACTGACACCCAAAATGTCTATCTTTAATCTTGACATCTCACCAATAACCACATCCAATTTGCCCTGGCTCATAGATCTTACATTCCAGGTTCCAATGGCGTGTTGATCCTTAGAACATCGGATTCGCCATTCACCACCAGCACCGTCGGCCACTAGCCATCCTTTCGGCTTTGAGCTAGCTGCGTCATCACATCTGGGGCTAGTTGAGCTCATCCTCTGTTCCTCCCCAGTAGCATTTTGACCATCTTCCGACCTGGGGGTCTCATCTTCCGATGGTATACCGACATATCTCTGGTTGTACTGATCCATTTAGTTTTCACGGCAAGAATACTGGGGTGGGTTGCCATTACCTTCCCCAGGGATCGCATTTAGTCTGACCTCTCTGTCATGACCTTCCCGTCTTGGGTGGCCCTTCACGGTTTAGCTCATGGCATCATTGAGGTGCTCAAGCTCCAGCACCACGACAAGGTAACGATACTGTCCAAGAAAACCAATTCCCGACAATACAATTTTCTGTTGTATAACAGTTCAGAGGTTAAGCAACCATTTGCTTGTTCTATGGGTGATACGATTTTTCCTGCTATTAGACAAATACCTAGACAATGGTTTTATACTAGGCTGGCCCATCTAACTCAGAACTGCCTTAGCTATCCTGTTCGGCTGTAGCTCTCCAGTGTTTTGCCAGGAGATGTGAACACCCAGGATCTTCTGTTTACCAAGCATCTGCTCCATTACTGAGTAAGGACCCTTCCTTTATTGTTTCTAGTTCGGTCTGTCCTGTGCCTTATTCCACCTGAATTGCATTCAACTGGGAGATGTTCTAAAATTAATTTTGGAACTGAAATGCATGAAATAGTAAAGGTGCATTCAGTTCCTTTTCTTTATCAATATCTATTCCTCCTTTGTAATATTGATGCACAAAACCTGCCAAAAAAGGATAAATGATGTGTTTATTTAATCGATTTATAGGGCCGCCCACTTGCCAGAGCAACTCTGGACAACTAACAGAACTTTAAAAACAATGTACAATTGTATCATGTCTGTTTGCTTTGCAGGATTTTATCAGTGGATAGTGCTGGGTAATGAAGTGCTCAATATTCAGAGGGATTTTGTTTGTTTTTTATAGAGCAATAAATAATTCCTATTCTTAAACATCTAAGTCGGTAAGTAGCCAGTATGATACAACATTTAATACATATCTTAAAACATGGAAAGGGTAAGCTAGTAGTAAAGAATACTATTTACTGTGCTCATTTTAAAGTTTCTTGCGTAGACAGAAAATGGCTTGAGTCAAAGAACCTTGGAATAATTTGAGTAACGTAAATTGGATGAGATGGCTTATGCCAACCAATAAGTTTCCAGTTGGTACACTTTGCTGAACATAAAAGGGAAACTAAAATGTTATTTAATAGTCTTTGATTCTTCCATATGCAGGATGTGGAAACAGTTAGGAATTCTCTGTAGAAAGCTTTATCCTTGTCCTATTCATTCAGAAAAACTGGAAGTACCAATAGAATTTATAAAATAAAGATGTGCTTCTCACATTACTTTCTTGCACTTGGATTATAAAACGTCAGCGTGGATCTCCCCACAGCCACACAAAAATGTCTCACATAGCTAAGTAATATGCACAGGCAGATTTGCATGTAGACTCCCATATTTCTAATATATTTTCATTTCTGATGAGCAACACGATAGCTGTTTGAAAAACACATAACTGCATAAATCACAAGTGCAATCAGTAGTGAAAGAACAATAGCTCCCTTCCTGGTATTCTAAATAACACAAGACAATCCTTGTTAGTATGGAGAGACAAAATGTGTGTGTGTGTGGGGGGGGGCTTGACTCCAATTATAGTTACAAATAAGGGATGTCTTCTTGTTAAGTATGAGCTGTGCCAAACTTTATGTGGAGCCTTTCATCACAGCTAGGGCTACAACTAGCTATACAACTTTAGGATAGAGAGTCATTCCTCTTGGACGTACCTCCACATTAATATGACATTTCTTGAGAATCTCATTCCATAATAAAATATTTTCTCTACCTGGCTTGGAAAATGCAGCTAACTGCTTTGGCAGTTTCCAGTCATGGCATTCCCTTTTATTCTCTTTCAAAAGAAAACTGGAGAGGCCCCTTCCATATGGGGCTCAGGAAGTCTAGCTAAGTAACTATTTGGCTGGCCTCTTCTGCTCGGGAGAAAAAACTGCAAAAGACAATTTTTCAGCATTTCCTTTTGAGTTGTGCAGCAAGTAGTCCATTACCTTGGCCCATCTCCTAGCAGCTGAGGTTCTTCCCTTCTCATGTGGTGGCAGGGCACTATTCATACCTCACCACCATTCTCCTGTCCTTCACAGTTGCCCTGAGGTATGGCTTTGCTGCTCTTCCTCAGAATGCCAGGGATCTGTTATAGTTTTCTTTTGCCATGAAAAGAAATTGCAGCAAAGGAAGAACCAAGAAGGGCAAAGCTTAGCTAGCTGCCATGTTTAGCACTATTGACTAGCTGGCTGCTTCCAGGAGAAGAGAAGGCAAAGATGGTCACCAGATGCTGTATATGAAAATGCTGCTTATACCAGTAGAAGAGAATATCTGTAACACAGGGTTGATCTCTGGAAGTCTAGATAACATCCCTGAAGAGCAATGAAATGTCTGCAAGAAAACAACCAAGCTCAGAGAGCACCAAGGACTCTACAGTGCTGCTTATAGTTGTGGGGGTGAAGCTAGTGACCATGTGGAAGAGGCTAGAGAAACACAGTGCTGTGATAAATCCCTCTTTCTCACTCTCTTCTATCACAAGTACAACAGAAGGAAAAGCTGGGTTATAAATCGAATAAATTAAAAAAGAAATCCACTGTTTTCCCAAGTCATGAAACTCTACAGCAGCTATGTGCTTGGCTCTCTTGCTCTTAAAAGACTGAAGATCACAAGAATGAAAGACAGCAAGAAGGGCATCTACCACTTTTGGTTGGAGGTAGTGCTGCAGTTACATGATTCTCTGAAATAAGGTCATTGGTTTTTCTCACCTAGAAATTGCACCGTGCCTTACATTTTGCCTATACTTGCACTGGTCTTTTGATCTGTGTAGTGAACTTAAGCCGATGGCTCTTTGTGCTTCATTTGCAAGAGAGATGGTAGCTGGATGTAGGGCATTCTCCATTTATAGCACCTCCAACTCTGAAACGCCTTCCCAAGAGAAATCTTTTTCACATCAGCCAACTCAACACATTCTGTTCCATCAGGTCTTTTAAAGTCTCGTCTGTAGTTTTGTTTAGGTCTGCTCTGTTTTAATGTTCTATAAATCTTCTGATTTTATACTGAATAATATTAATATTATAAACTGCTTTGATGTTCTAAACTTTCAAATTTAAAGGAAGAGCCACATTTAAACTTCTTAAGTTGAACTGGATTCCTTTAATAAGTTGGTCATAATTAATAAGTTGGTTAGACCTGGCTCTTCCCCCAGGCACTTGGGCCAGGATGTTGATGGAGCTCTGGCAAGGGTGTGGTTTTGTCTGGCATGTTGATAATGGGATTTGTAGGATCCTCAACCCACTGTTTTAAAAAAATAAAAGTTTGGTTTGTATAGTTAGGGTTTTCTGTTTGCCACCCAGAATTCCCCGGGTAGATGTGTTGCTGTATAAATTTGTTAAACAAATAAATGGTGGCGTTTATTGTCCCATTCATAAATTCACCCCCCCCCCCCAATTGTAGCTGGTTTCCCTGATGAAATGATGTTTGCCTTGGGAAGTAGCATCACAGGAAAATTATTCCATCTGACCAGTCTGTGACACAACAGTTTCAGCCTCTGAGTCCTACTGTGTTAATGGCTTGGAAGATTAGCCTCACTCTTCACAGCGGGTTATAAACAGAACTTACATTTCTTTTAAGAAGGCTCCCCTATGGAGTGCAAAGACTAAAGGAAAAGGCAAAGTTCACAGATGGTTTGAAGCAATCCAAGGTCAGAAACAACTATCAGTTAGACAGAAATTGTTGTTTCTTACAAGGGTTAAATCTCACTTGAACATAAAAGGAATCACAGAGGAACTACATGTTTTCCTACAGTTTTCACTTCACAGGTACTAGACTGTTCATCCCTTTTTCATAACTACCTTGCATCTGGGCACTGGCCTTTGATTCTAGATATCAGGATCCACACACATGCTACAGGCAAGTGAGTTTATGCATTGAGTTTTGTTAATACAAATCCCTGCCAAGTCTTTTAATGCAGGTTTACACCATTCTTATCCTCCCTTGCTGCTTCCAGAAAAGCATACCAAGGGACATAAAGAGCATATACAACTGTGGTATGTAGGTATCAATGTAGTGGTACCATTTAATACCATTCTTGGGACTTCATTTGTCCTACTTATCAAATTGATTGTGGTGGATGTAGATATAGGATTTTCAGGCAGAGTAAGATATAGATTCAGAATCCGAATATGTCTTTTTCTCTTGCTTCAATACAGAATGAATTTAGTCTATAAACTGGCCACCTAACACATTTTGATGCCCTAGTCCAGGGTTTCTCAACCAGGGTTCCATGGTGCCCTGGGGTTCCACAAGAGGTCACTAGGGGTTCCCTGAGAGATCGCAATTTATTTGAAAAATTATTTCAAATTCGGCAACTTCACATTAAAGAGGTAAGTTTCATTCTCTATTTTTAATTTAAGAACACTGTTAATGCATATAGACAGGCCTACCCATGAAATGAATATAATAATTTTGTAATTTCTGGCTTATATTTGAACCTGAATATGCAGGGATTCCCCAAGGCCTGAAAACTATTTCAAGGGCTCCTCCAGGGTCAAAAGGTTGAGAAAGGCTGCTCTATGGAGTTACTATTGGAAAGCCAAATAGTCATTGCAAAGCATGTTTCAGTAGCTGGTATCACCCTTTCCTTTCTGTTAATTTATTCCAAGGAAATATAGGCATTTTTTCCATCAGCCTGCCATGACCTTGAAGGTTCTTTATTCTGGGAGCAGATAACAGTAATAATTAGGCTTTTAAAAGTGATGTTCAAAGTCTGGATCTCATACTAATTCACCAGCCTAGCCTCTGCAATCTCTGGCTCTGAATAGTCAGCACCAAGGACATTAACAAAACAAGGCCTGCTTGTCAACAGACACCACATGCAGGTGTAGAGGTTATTCTAACTAAATAAGGATTTAATTGCCTATTTCATTTCATGTACACAAACTGCCCCTAATTCTTTCAGTTCAGGTACAGAAACAGTGTTGAAATGTAAGCACAAGTCTCACCACATTTATTACTTCATGAAGTAACTCCTACGAAATGAACACAAGCTTTATGGCAATAACAGAGTAACAGGGAATAAAATATGTCAAACTGCAGTTACACAGCTTGCATTTTTATATCACATTAACCATGGCTTCTTTAATCTTTTTTTTTAATAAACCACAGGGGGATAAGCACTCACAATATGTTAAGCCGTAAACATGGTTTTCTAGCTACAGTAGCTGGGTTCATCCAATATAGGTAGTCCTCGCTTACCAACCACTCATTCAGCGACGGCTCAAAGTTGTGACATCGTTGAACGAGTGGTACTTACAACAAGTCCTCGAAGTTCTAGCTGTTGTAGCAACCTACCAGGGTCTCCCCCACCCCCCTGTGGGACCCCCACACTCCTTACCTGGGACTCCCACCACTTTCTGCTTAATGACACACGCATCTTGGGGTTACAATGGCAACCAGGACTGCTTGGATTGCTGTTGCTAAGCAATGTGGTCACGTGATGTCACATTTTACGACCACATTGCTTAGGAACAGCAATCCCAATCCCAATTGCCAACGTAACCCAAGGACTACCTGTATACAAAACAAACCAATCATATTTTGCCTTAGTAAAATTATTGCTATCTCAATGATAGATTTGCAGCTAAGTGAACTTTGCTATTCATAGCTTCTATGTAATCTCCTTTTTTTCTCCACAAAAAACATTAGGAAGCTGTCATGATGAATAAAGAGAGAACAGCTGCAGACTCTATTGCCTTGTCTAGGACTTTACACATTACTGACCAGCAGGAGGCAGTATAGGACTGGTTTTGTCCTTATTGGGACTCATCAAGTACATGCAGCCATGTCAGAGGTTTGTGGGAAGGGGTTATGGACCAACTATGAGTAGTGCATCCGTCCCTTATGTGAGCTCTCAAATTAAAGTCATCATTAGAATCATCAAAGGAATAGATGACTAAAACATGAATGTGTGTTAGGGGGAAATATTAGTTCAGGTTGTATTGTGTCATGCTGAAAACAAACCAGTAAACAAGAAATATTAAATCCTCATTTGATTACTGGTCTACTGGTTTTCTCTTGAATGATCTGACTGCAGACAAGATGCTGGCTTGCAAGTGGACTGATTCCTATGTGAAGTTTACTTTATTTGTACTTTATTTAGTTTGTACTAAACACAGTTCAAGATAGGATAAGGGCTAAGAGGAATTGATGTCACTAAGCCGATGCAGTTACCCTGTGCAGTTCAGCCAAGGTGAATTTATTCTGAGCCTAATCCATTTCTGACTCTCTTTTATACTTTCTGTGCTCTAAGGGATATAATCCAACTGTTTCATTTTGGATTTAAACAATCTGTGATGCCATATGCTATGTTGGGGTTCTTGTTTTCCAAAAAGTGCTAGTTTTGAATGGAAACACTTGATTGGGGATGGCACAAAATATACAATATATAAATGCCACACACCTTTACAGTGTTGATGGATTATTGCATGAGCTCGGGCTATAATTAATTATTTTTCCCAAACACATTTTGATTATTTAGTCAAATGTATACATAGTTCGTGCTAAAATTTCATCTTATATAAAAGCCTGGTTTGTGTCATTTGGATGTTGTATTTTTACGATAATTTTCTGTGCTATTACACATTACACAAAACTGAAAATAGCCTATTACCTTTGGAAATATTTTGGATTTGGACTATGTTATGAGCAACATTTGTCCGTATGGTAGTCCCAAGCAAAAGCTTGAGGGTTTTGCAGTCCAACCCTTTCTCTGGTTTCCACTGTAATGCAATTCTTTAAAGGCATGCCTATAACTGAGGCCATAGGGAATAAGTCGGTTTTTCAGATTAATTTATATAAGCTTGTGCCGTTGTGCTTTCAATCATCAAGCTAACTTTGCCTTACTTAGTGTAAGGATAGATTTTCTATAAATTCTGTATTGAAAGGTGATAACCCTGAATTTTTATCTGGTTTGAAATTTAATTTCTGATTAACAGAATTCTGCTGAACTTGAAAAGTAAATCCTCCAGATATACCAGATACTGTTCTTCAACATGACATTCATTAAAATTAGCTTTTGGAAGGGAGATTTTAAAACACTCAAAAGCTTAAAACAAAACAGAACAAGTCCTTATTGATTACAAGTGTCTATTTACATGCCAAGCAACTATTCATATTTTTTTGTAAAGGAATATGTGAATGGGAAAGCATTCTAAAACACAGCATAGCATATTCTAGCTATCGCAGAATGCACCATATAAGCTTTGGACAGGCTTTTAGTAATAAGTGTCTTCAAAATACAAGATTGATAGGTCAGATATGGGGGGGGGCGGAGATTAGGAGAAGGACCTTTTTAAAAATGTAACCAAAGAAAGCCAGGAGTATCCAATGAGATCTATAATTTTTCTAGACAATCATTTTATTCTTTATTCTACACTGAGTATAGATTTATTTCTTAGATTTTTTTTTTTATCCCCAGACATCTAATGTAGGATGGGGAGTCACCAGGCTAGTGAGATCTACAAACACTTTTTTTTATGATAACTTTTGATATTTGATAAACAAAGCCTAATACAGGTAGTCCTCATTTAGCAACTGCCTTGTTTAGTGACCATTTGCAGTTACAACGGTGAAGAAGAAGTAACTTTGTGACCAACCCTCGCATTTACAACTTTTGCAGGTTTGTTAAGCAAAGGAAAGCTGAAGCAAGATCATAAGCACAGTTGCAGTTTCACTTGGTGACTGCTTCACTTAATGACCAAGTTGCTGGTCCCCATTGTGGTCGCTAAATGGGGACTACCTGTACATAAGTTAAACATTGGGATTTTCAAGTTTCAGACCCCAGATTTTTTTTCTCCCCAGAACTGAATGGAGTACAGGATCCTTTCCTACAAAAATCCACTCTGATCAACTCAAGCATTCTTCATTTCTGTGGTACAATTTAGGGCTGAAGGGATGTCATTTTGTTGATGCTGTTCAGATTATGAAAAGCAGGTCACCTGACTGCAACTGATAGGACCCATTTTTCTTTTTTATATTCTCCATGTATGTTAGAACTCCTGTTTCTAGCTTGCCTTTTTAATCTTTACTGGAATCAGGATTGAGAGAAGGCTCCATGTGGTGCCCCTTGCTGGCTGCATTGCCAAGGGATTTCTTTTCCCCCTGAGTGTGTCTGTGTGCATGGGTAGTCTCTCCCAATTCCCCTCTCTTGCCTCCCCATTCCCAGCACACTTTCTCACAGCTGCCATTGTTAATATATGTGAGAGATTAAGCCTTGAGAAAAATCTGTAGATCTCAAGTACAATTCTAGATTGAAGGAAACACCAGGGCCATCATCAGCCCATTCATTAGACAGCAGAAGAAGCCATTTTAATGAAACTGAAGCTTTCATTTAGATTTTTAGGCTGCCAAATTTCCTTTCCTCCCTCCTTCTCTTCTTTCCATTCCAGCATCTTGCCAGATGCTTGTATTATCCAAATGCTTCTTAAGGCGTAAAGATTCAAAATAGTTTAATCAAGTATGAATCAATAGCATGCTTTTCATTTCATGACAGGTTTATCAGGATAAAATACAGCAACCGTATTTAGATCTACCCATCTTATTCACAACAGAATGCCATTGTGTTGGCTTGCCTCAATTTTTATATTGTAAACATTAACTTGCAATAACCAGTTATAATTGCAAGAGAAAAAACATAGTAGTGAATAATTAAAAAATAGGTAATTGGGTGCTGCCACTGCCTTCTCCAATAATATTAAATAATATAAGGACCAGTAACTTTATACATGTAGAGATCTCTGCAAGAGGATGCAAAGCTCAGGCAATAAAACTGAGACCAAGAAGCTGGGAATTACCTGCCAATATCATATAGACTAAATACGGTATAGCTAAATGATAGCTCTTGAGAAACATACCGTCTAGGACTGTCATTTCTCAAGATAAAGACATCTCCTGATGCTGATGCTTGCAAACACCCAGTGCAGGAAGAACGTTTTGATGAAATCCATTCCCAGGATACCAACTTACAGATCCAGCAGTGCTTCCAAATCTCTGCCTGAAAACATAACATGGTCCTATTTCTCTTCTACTGACCACTGATCTCTGAATCACCTGCAGCTTGAGAGAGCTTCCTGTCTTTCTTGCTGTCATTCTTTTAAGCTAGGATTGCACGATCTATTGCTGCTTACAGCCCCAGCACTCCATTTCTGGCCCTAATTTTGTTGTTTAGTGCCTGAGTTTGGGAGGTTTAAGGGACAAAATAGGCAACTCTTTAAAAGTTCAAATAGTCTTCCTACAGCACAGCAGTGGGCCTTTTCCATACTTGGGGAGCTTTTAAGGGGGAAATTGGTGAAGTATAACTTTCACCCAACCTATAAAATAAAAAATGAGTTTGACTCATGTATGTTGGCCCCATCCACTCCAGTAATGCCACAGTCACCAGCCATACCCTTTGCAGCTTCCAAGCAGAGCTCAGAGAGAAAGCATCTTCCCCAGGCCCAGAAGATTGGCCCTTTCTCCCAACTTCTTTGGTTGGGAAAATTGATGAGCTGCACCCATTTGGCTACAAGTTTTCTTGAATGTCTAGCTGATTCAGTTTTATCGATGAAACAGTCTTTATTCGAAGAATTCCAAGACAAAATGGCCAGTTGCATATCTGAAGAGCAATGAATTGCATAAAGATGTGCTAGAAGACTCCTTCATGAATTCAAGCTGCTGCTGCTGCTTCTGGTCTTGCAGTCAAGTTAATTTTGTAACAAGCCACCACGGTAATCTGTACATGATCCTGATTTCTTTCATCGTCCTAGACTTTTGTCCTGCTGGCATTACTCTGGAACTAAAGAATGATTCCATTTTGTCTGACCACTCCATCATGATTCTTGATTACAAGCAGGCAGGATAACATAGATACAGAAATGAGCAGTGTGATGTCCTTGACCATACTTGGTCAAGGGAATACTATTTTTAAATCATGAAGCTCATTGTGTAAGGTTAATCACTGACATGTGAGATTAAAAAGGCAGTTGGCATAGTTAGATGCTTCTTGTAGAAAGTATGGGATAAAAATAATAATTAGGTGATTCATCTTTCTAAGCTGGTTGTCTTTGGTAAGAAGAAGACATCATATCTAGCACGAGATTAGGTGAGCCTTCATCCACAACACTGCCAAAGTGCTTCTAAGCTGGGTATCTTCAGCAAATGGTGGGTGACTCCCTGTAGCATATGCTGAAACTCTTCCAAGCTGGCTGCCTTTGGTGCACACTGTGGTTAATCTCATTTTAGAGCCCATCAACAAATCAAAGATCTAGGAAGGGTGGCTTTGGCATGTGTACTGAAATCCCACAGCTTGTAGGCTGAGATGTCTTATCCTGGAAGTATTTGGTCCAGTGCTGGGAGAAAAGGCTGAGAGAAGCCTTCTCCCATAGCATTGGCCATAAATTTCTTCATCAAAGGGAATTGCACTGCCTTTTCACTTCAGTGAAGAGAATCCTGTCACCACCACAGTGCAAATTTTCTGTGCCGTCACTGCTGGCTGCCAGCCAACAAGATAGCAAACTGGATGCCTGCCACAATCCAGTGACAGACCAAGCTCAGGCAGAACTTCCAGAGGAAAAGATTCCTTTTTACTAGTATCTTAAGATGGCAACTCTAAACATAGTCAACAGACCTGATATAGGTCAAGACCAGGAATCAAGTGACAAATCCAAGTGGAGAAACAGGGGACATGATGGGGCAGAATCCAGAGTTCTGAGCACAGCACAAGGTAAACCCAACAGAATTGAGGCAGGAAAAGTTGTTCTTAGCATTTTCTCCCATGGAGTGGGACTAATAAATCAGCCATGCTGAGCCTCCACCCAATACACAGTGGAGGCATGTACTCTTTAGAGTCTATACTTCTGTAGATCAGGGTTTGGGCAAGCCTTTCCAACCTATGAAGCACAGCTCTCTGCTATTGGATTTTTATCACTTACCTCTGCATAGGACTGGGTTGCTGATTTTCTAAGTCAGAGAAGCTGTCAGTGGGTGTAGGCAAGATGTACTACAGGCTTTCTGGATCTGCCTCAACTTGAGTGGGCACTGGTTCCACCACTGTTGGCATTATTGATGCCAAGACTGTTGTCCCTAGATGCCCCTGGCTCCATTTCCTCCCCCTGCTGCTCCTCAAGACATATCCAGCAGGGCCATGACAGCAAATCTCTTCTGCAAAGTGAATCTAAGATGCTTTGCACAGATCTTGTCAGATATGCCCTCATTATAAACTCTTCCCATTTTGAGTGGGAAGAGTTGTGTGTCTCTGATAACTGCACTTGTTTATGGAGTACATGATGATGCATGAGGAGAAGAACATCTTGGATTTTGTTACACCTTATCAGGATGGTGTCAGCTTCATGGAAAAGGGGAAATTGTCTTAAAAAGTTCGTAGGAATGTCCTGATGAAAACTGGACAGGAGCTTCCTGATCCTATTTTTAATAAATTTAATTATGACTTTTCTTATGGTGTTTTGAGTAAACTAACTGTACTCTTAAAGCCAATTGAGAAATTTTCATTTTCATTTTCATCTGGCGTGCCTCAGAAGGCCAATGATTAGTCTATAACATTTCAAATATGCTGCTTAGAAAAGTAATATATTCATAAATTTCTCTAAAGTGAGGTAAAATACAACCCACTTAATTACTAGCAGATAAACATAACAATTCTTTTTCCTTGAAGCACCCAAAACGTTCATACTTAGCTAATTAAGCTACCAGATAAATGATTATTCAAAATAAAGAGAGATTGAGGGGATGGGAGTGAAGCAAAAGAAGTGAATTGTTATATGCACAGACGTCGCTTTTTTAGGTAATGAGTCGTTCCATGAAAAAAACAACTTGTGGAAAATTATAAGGAAAAGAACAGCAATTAGCTCAACAATGTCTATGGCACCAAACCCACCTCTTTTGTCTGGTTATCGGAAGGCTGTTGCGTGTGAAGGAGAATATTCAGCTGTTCTTCAAGCCAATATTATTGTCTTGGAAGGGTTTTTTTTATAGCTGAAGCAATGTTCCTTGACTTGGAATCACCAGATATGTGTCTGTTCTCTGCTTTGCATATAAAGGAGGCATATACTGCACCTGTCTCTGCTTTTCAGTAAATAACAGAACAATTGTATATATGTCCACCTATTTGATATCATTCCCTCAAGTGAGCAGTCTGGCTTTATTTCCTGGAGGATGGACTGGTTGGATCTTCTTGCAGTCCAAGGCATTGTCAGAACTTGCCTCCAACACCACAGTTCCAAAGCATCGATCTTCCTTCTCTCAGCCTTCCTTATGGTCCAGCTCTCGCAGCCATATGTTACTACAGGGAACACCATTGCTTTAACTATGCGGGCCTTTGTTGTCAGTGTGATGTCTCTGCTCTTAACTGTTTTATCGAGATTTGTCATTGCTCTCCTCCCAAGAATTAAACGTCTTCTGATTTCCTGGCTGCAGTCAGCATCTGCAGTAATCTTTGCACCTAGAAATACAGTCTGTCACTGCCTCTACATTTTCTCCCTCTATTTGCCAGTTATCAATCAAGCTGGTTGCCATAATCTTGGGTTTTTGTTTTTTTTTGAGGTTTAACTGCAATCCAGCTTTTGCACTTTCTTCTTTCACCTTCGTCATGAGGCTCCTCAGTCCCTCTTCGCTTTCAGCCATCAAAGTGGTGTCATCCTCATATCTGAGATTGTTAATGTTTCTTCCAGAGATCTTAACCCCAGCCTTGGATTCATCCAGCCCAGCACATCACATGATGTGTTCTGCGTACACGCTGAATAGGTAGGGTGAGACTGAATGAATAAACAACAACAAATATGAAGAAAGTCCTGCAGAATTCAGTGATGATTTTCCAGAGTAGCATATATTGAAATTTTGAAACTGGAAATGCTTCTTGTTTCTAGCACATGCCCAGGATTGTCAGCATAACCATGAACTTAAAAGCCTTATGGAAGGTATAATACATTTTGTCTCACTTGGTGTACAAAGCCACAGAGATGACCTGCGAGAAAATATGCAGAACTGGTTACAAAAACAAAAGCATGCTTTATCCCTGAAAAACAGAGAAAGTGTGAGAAAGAAGCTCAGACTGGCTCTATCTTCACTCCCTGGGGTATAAGGTAGAGGAAAGGGAGCTATTAAGGGTTACTATAGCTTATATCAATAAATATACTTCCAGACCAACTTCTGGGGTCAGTTTACTGGGTCTGGCATACCTCAAAAGGCTGACATCTTGTGTATTTCTGCATATCTCCTTCAAGGTCAACTCTGTGGCTCTACACTCTGCTACTATTGAATTATGGTGCTGGAGAATAATATTTTTCTAGTAGATCTAGAAAGGGACAAATCAGCACTCCTGTACTTTCAGCAGTACAGAATGGGATATTGCCAGTAAAGGAATCAGCAGGATCTCCAACCATTATTAGACAATATGGTTGATATCTTGAAAGCATATTTTGAGGGTGATCAAAGAAAATGATTGAGGACATATGCCTGTTATCCAGATAACTGCCAGAGTGGTTGAGGCCAATCCTCAAACACGCACTGATCAGAAATCAAGTTGATAAGATTGTCCTGTGACATCCTCTCTAGTCTTCCAAGATCCTTTTCTCAACTCCCTTAAATCTTACCTTTATCCCTTTTCTGGGCAGATGAACTCATTAAACAGTGGTATGTTTAATAAAATAAATAATAGCACTGAAAAGCACTGAACCTCACACACTTTATTTTATTTTCTAAGAATATCTATGGGGTCTGTGTGAAGTCCAAGGGTATCTTGGAAGGAGGGGTATCTGCAGACTAAGGTCACACATGCGACGCACATAGAAAACAGAGTTTGATTGCACCCTGCTGGCACCCCTGCTTGGTAATGAAAAAATATAGTTTCTGCTTAGCAGCATGCCAGCTTCCTTTTTCATGTTTTTTAAAATTAAAATATTATGTGACAATGCAAAAGGTAGTCTGGGTTAGGGGTCTGGTGAGTGCTGCAGAGATGGTCATGTGGGGCACCATGTTGAAGATCTCAGGAGTACAGAATATAGAAGTCAATGGACAGATTTTAAGAAGTGGGAGGGAGAGTCCTAGAATACTGAAGTGATATGAGAATTAAGAATGCTATAAGTATGTTCCTATTTTCTTACTCAAAAGGCAAGCACGCATGAAGGGCTAATTATAGTTTTTATGCAAAATGCGAGCAGTTAGACCCTAGTTCTGAGTTGTAATTGTTTTAATAAAGGCAAAATCCACTTTGGGAAGATGGGCATTAGAGGAAAGAGATAGTAACAAGTGTATCACACCTGGTAATTCAAAATACCTCATTTTGGGGAAATTGTTAAAAGGGACAGCTTGAAGACTTACTGGAACTGTACTCTTTCTAGTATATTTATCAATCTTTTCTGAATGGTTGCCCCATATTCCTATATACTGCATCTCATTCCGATAGAGATATCCCTTATTTCAGTACAAGACTCTAGAAAATCAACACAACTACTTGGCATTGTCCATTCACTTTGACATTTGTGAAACCAGCATGCTTTTCTAAGGAGAAGAAAAAGAACAGGGAAGAAAAGAGATACAGAAATAGGAAATGTGGAGGAAGGATTATTTTTATACTTCCTTCTATCATCTAAGACTGTCACAAAGTATGCATCTTTTCAGTTAAATCATCACAATGTTCTCTTTTTATTTTCTAGGGTCCAGAAAAACAGACATGAGATCTGAGTGGGTTTGTGATTATTGTTGGTGTTTCTGAAGTTGTTTTCTCTTTCCTTTGATTAAGTTGATCTTTCTGATATAGACTGCCGTTGACTGCTAAGTCAAGGGGTTGATTGCAGGCTTGGAAAAGTTTTAAGATTATTTACAACAACAACTCCACATCTACAGATGTAGTGTTCTTAACGTCTTAATATTCTGAAGAGATAGTACATTTAGTGTAAGTACATGCCAAGGGATAAAAGACTGGTATTTGTGGAGAATGTATTTACATACTATTGTACCTATTCACAGTTTGCTCTTCTGTTTGGAGAAAGTTGTAGAACAAGGATTAGCTCCTGCAATATAGTGGTTAAAAAAGGGTTTTGGACTCTGGCATAGTACAGTTAATACTGGATACATTTAGATTTGGGCTGTCACTCAATATAGTAGTCTCTGCAGAATTAGCACATTTAACTTGAAGACTAGACTCAAGGAATGCTCAATAGTTCCTCATCAAACAAATGAGATATTGAGTTGGGTGCCACAGGGTTTGGTGATGAGCCCTTTAATTCGTCAACATGTCTATTAATGACCTGGATGAGGAGGAAGAAAGAATGCTCATCAAATTTGCAGATAAACCGAACTGGATGGGATACCAAATATCCTAGAAGATAGACATACACTTCAAAGTGAATTTGATAGGTTAGAGAAATGGGTTGAAAATAACAGAATGAAATTTTAATGAAGACAAATGCAAGGTTTTTCACTCAAGTAATAGAAATCATACAAACAAATGTAGGAGTGGGAATATCTGTACTTGTGAAAAAGAATATGGAATAGTAGTTGACTGCAAACTGAATATGAGTCAGCAGTGTGATGTGGCTGCAAAAAAAAACATCAAATGCAATTTTAAGCTGCATTAACTGAAGTACAGCTTCCAAATCAGGGGACAAATTGTCAGTGTGGCTTGGGCTACACCTTAAATATTGTCTCCAGTTCTGGGCAGAACATTTCAGGTAGGATTCAAACAAATCAGAACAGTTTTGGAGAAGGGCAGAAAGGATCATCAGGGAACTAGAAAGTACATCTGAAAAGAGATCAAAAGATCAAGGGATGTTTAGCTTTGAGCACAGAAGGTTTAGCAAAATACAATAGTACTATTTAAATTCATTCATTCATTCATTCAGTTTGAGCCTGTCACAATTAATCAACAATGAAGAATTCAAAATAAAACATCTATGTTATTTTAATCAAAAATAAGCATTTATATAAAAGTAGATTGTCAATCAGAAAATATCACATTAACTCTCCCTTTCAAAAAAAAAAATTCTTGGACGTCTTGGTGAATATCGAAAGCTTAGTTTCCTCTTTCAAAGATTTATAAAATTGGGTGAACTTGGAACGTATTTGTAAGTACAGGCTTTTTCCTTTTTCTGTTTTTATTTGTTTTGTTGTTGGTTTTTTCCCCCTGTTTTTGAGTGGCGAGTTGTTCGTTTTTATTTTATGTACAGTATATTTGTTTGAAAATGGACTATCTTGTGTAATGCAAGTAAATAAATTTAAAAAAGTAGATTTCACAAATGAAAAGTAGATTTCACATGCAAGATTTCAAAGCCCTCTTAATTTAGATTTTAATAATACCTGATTCATATTTGTAGTGGAAAAATACCCAAAGAATTTACCAAAACAACTGGAGAGAATTTGAACAATCATTTTATTGAATACGGTGAGTCACCAGACTCTATACCTTGGGGCAAAGAGCTCTGTTAATGTGTCTGTGTGTGTAGGTGTCATACATACAGTGTATATAATATGCACAATAATGCCATTAGGCTAATATAGGTTGTTGCTTGGTAACAAAGGTGAGATAACAATTTTCTGATGAGCCACTAAATCCTGAGTGTGAAAACACTGTAAAGAGATGCTTTGGTATGCATTGTTTATACTTTGTTAAGAGTATATGTGATAAGGATGTACAATCTGTTCAATCGTCCTTGAGATGTCTAGTCTCCTAGGAAACAAGCTGTTCTCACAGATCAAGGAATGAGGCCCCAGAATGCTCAGCAATCATGTCTAGTTATGTGATCTATGACAATACATCTAGGCCTTACCATTTTTTAAAAGAAGCTAAACTAATTCTTTAATATGAACTAACTATATTAGAGAATATAGAGCACATAGCAGGTATATAGTGTATTATCGTGTTACTTAATTTACTTGATTAAACTAAATAAAACATTGCCAGTGGAAAATACTTAAGAAATAATGTCATCCACAGATTAAAACCTTTCCAATCAAGATCTCCATGTTTTGGCTAAATCCATTTTTACCAGTTCTTAAGAACTCAAGTCATGCAACAGCCTGTCATCTACTGTAGCTAGTTCAGACCACAGGACCTAAATCTCTCCCATCAACACTATTTCAGTAGCCAGACATTCACCTGTTCTTTTCCTTTCCCAGTCATCTTCCATGAACATCTGAACCCTTAAGACCTTGAGCTTTGTTCCTAAATCTTCAAAGCCAATGATGAAACACCTGTAACTCTCCCCATGGGGATTAGCAGGAAAGGGTAATTGTCAGGAAACCTGATAAATCATATCTGTCTGCCTGACAGACAGCATACACCATGAGCCAGTGGGTCTGATCAGTAAAATTTGTTTCTGTTCCTTGTGGTGAAGCACTAAGCATCACAGCTCTTCATTTTCTTGCAAGATGTAGCTGCCTTCCCTCTGTCCGTCATGGATCCATCATCCTGTCTCCTTTTCAGTACTGCCTTTTTCTTCTCCTGAAGCCTTTGAGACTGTTTTCTTTTGCATGTGACTGAAAGCTATTTGTGTATTTCAGGAGTGCAGATTATCTTCTGCATCTCTTTTTCTGCTTTGTTGCTTATTTGTTTGTCAATTCCTGCTGTATTGCCTTAATTATTTGATCAGACAAATCTTCATCTTCTCTTATAAGCCTAAATGTGCCCACTCCATTCCAAGTCGTTCTCAGACAAGAATACAAACATGCTACAAACAGCAGTTCAAGCCAGAATACAAACATGCTACAAGCATTGCATGTAACAATGGCAGAGTTATGCCTACCATCTTCACCTTCATTCTGCCCAAGATTTGGATAACCCCAACCCTGCTGGCTTTCCATAAAGCCATAAAATGCCTGGGGTTGTTCCCCAGGCATTGGGCCAAAGTGTGGGATGAGCCTATCCAGAAATGAAAGAACTTCAATGGAATATGCAATGGTTGGCCTCTGTTATTCTGTTTTTCTGTTCTGGGTCTTTGCTGTATTGTGTTTTTAATTTGTTTGCTTTTATACTTCTAACCAACTGTAAGCTGCCCAGAGTCATCTTTGCAAATTGGCTGGCCATATAAGTCAAATAAATAATTTCTGGTTTCTTACTGCATCAGCAGCCCAAATAGTTTTATTTTTTATTATTTCTTCTTCTTCATGCTTATGTTACCCAAATGCTCAATGATGACTTGGGGGTAGGATTTGTTAGGGATATCTTCCCATACCAAATCTCTGTTAGGTCTCCCTGTTCACTTATTCAGTTTGCTCAAATCTTGGAAACTGGCTGCCTTATCAATCTCCTACAGTTTTTGCAGCAGTCCCTTTCTTAGGCAGGCTCCTAATTTCAACCTGAAACCTCTTTAAATAGTATTTCCTGCCTGCAAGGCTAAGTATTCGTAACTCCAGGCTGCATTTCTTTAGCTCACAGCATATAGCAGCTCCATAAAGAACCAAGAATTCTCCATGCTTCTCTTGATTGCTTTGAAAGTATTGTCATTACAATGGTGGGCAAAGACTAAGTGACTGGGAGCCTTAAGTAAGCTCATTCAGCTTTCTAATACTGAACCTTGTTTAATTTGGGATGAAGAGGAGAACCGCGTACAAGTGATAGAACTTGACTAGGAGGGATTCAGACATGGGCAAAGAGAAATCAAAGGGCTCACAAGGTTCAGATGCAAGGGATTTTCCAGAAGACTCTAAACTTGCCTCCCAAATCCAATCTGTGTTTGTAATTTGACAGAACTTAGCTTTCCCATGTGCTTAATCAGGCATGTTATTTTAAAAGAGTGGTAGGTGTTTTCATGTTGGAATTACTGCTTTTTTGTGGCTAGCTATGTTAGAGAACAGTAGTTTTCGGGGGGGAGCTCCATCATTTTTAATAATTTAATGGGGTCCTGAGACCAAAATGTTAGAGAACCACTGCCATAGAAGAATGGTAACCAGATAAAGCACATGTTATATGCAAGCCCTCTGGGTTTCACTGCCTGAGAAAATGGCATGCAGCTCTTAATGTGGTATTCTAGTCGCTGTGGGCAATTATCTCATACCACTAAGAAGTCTGTAACTCTGAATGTTTGAGAATGGGGAAAGGAGAGAATTGCCCTTAATTTAAAAACTACTTAGTAGGCAGGGAATATTTTGGCAGATATTGGAGATATAAACAGATTATGGAGCATGGTTTACAGTGAGCCACAGTGGATTACTTAGAAGCTCTTAAGATTTGAGAGTTGTCTTCTCCCTCTCTTCTCTTGATCTAGGAGAAATTTCACTGCCGACTGTATTAAGAGTCCTACTAGAACCCAAACCTCACTGAAAAACGACTCAAGATTTTACAGATAGCATGGGTACACAGCATGAATGTTTTTCACTAAAAGATTTTTCCCACAATATAAAAAGTGATTTGGGATGGAGGGAAGTATTTTGGTTTGTTGGACCTTTTCTTGTGTCAAGGAAGCCAGTGAAAGAATAAGAATATCAAACCAAGTAAGCAAGCCTGAATTCTTAGACCCATGAAACACCAGCAAAGGGTGCTGCACTATCAGCACATTTTTGTCCTGCAGTGCACACAGTCACAGGACTCGTATCGCATTGACAGAACAAACAGGAGGGACCCAGCTTTCTTCTTTTTCTGTCTAACAATCTATAAGCCTTTTAAGGCTGTTGGGGAAACTGACCTATATTTTAAAATTTGCAGTTGTGAGAAAAGCTTGGAATATGCTTTGCTTTGATGGTGTAAGAGACGTGAGGAGGCTGTAAACTAGCCTATGGAACCTAACTCTCAACTGGACTGGGAGGGCTTGCAATATTGGATGTGACAGCTTTTTTAGATCTAGGTCAGAGCTGATGCATGTTGCATTTGTATTGTGCAGATTATATTGCAAGTTGCCTCCATTGACTTGTACAAATAGGATATGGATTTAGAACTGAGGAGCCTGAGACCTTCCAGTGTTGCTAAATTAGAAATGTTAAATAATACTATTATCAGCCATGCCAGTTATTTCTATTATATCTGTTCTCGTATTTTCTGTTAATCTACTTTGATCCATGGCCAGAGAGACTGATTTCTCCAACAATTCATTATTGGTGTCTGAATGTTGAATAGGGTACAATTACTAATGGCCCAATTATTTTACCAAAGTGACTAGAATTTTTGAAAAAGCATTTTAAATGAATAGCATCATTTTTTTAAAATTGTAGCAACTACTTTTGCAGATAAGCAATTCTGAGTTCAAAGATCTGGCTCTCATTGAGATTCTTTGGCAGTGATCTTTCTAGCTTCTTTTGCAATTCCCTTCAATAAGTCTGCTTTTGGAATGGGGGGCTCCAACAGGCAGCTCCCTCCTCCCTCCTGGGGTAGCCAGTGAGGAAAAATATCAAACCTTATTTATGAACTGACAAAAAAAACAAATACATGGCATGCAGTAGAGAAACAACAACCATACAGATGTATGAACAATATGCAGACTCACAAATAACTTTAAAGAAAACTAAGTTATTGAACTCAGTGGGAGTCCTGCAGAGATGCTTGCTGAGAAACTAGCAGTCCTTCCTCTCTCACACCCATGTGCATAACAGGCTGAGCAGTCTCCTTAAAGGTACAGCGCATATTTAAAACAATTCTCCCCCTGTGCTGGAATGTGGGTTTGACTCAAAGAAGGGGAAGGGTAATACTGAACCATTACAGAAAAGATGTCTGAGACCTGGGAAAATAGAAAATGTGTGAGAGAAACTCAATAGAACTCCCATTTAATTGTGTTAGGTATAAGTTGAAGTAGGGAGGGACTTTGACAGGCATCCAAGATTCTTAAGGTATCTTTTTTTATTGTATCTTAATCTCTTTTTAGCTTTACTGTAAACTGCCCAGAGTCCCTCTTTTGAAGGAGATGGGCGGTGACAAAATTTGATAAATAAATAATACCCTAACTCCATTAAAGTATATTCCAAGATTCCTGTATCCTAACCTTGCCTATATTGAAGGGCTGATATCCCCCTTTCTTGCAATTGTCCAAATCCAGCAGCTGGAATCTTATGCAGCATTTCTCACTCTCCTTTGCCTAGCTACCTGATTCCTCCCTCTGAGTCAGATTCTTCCGTGCTGGCCTTTCTGATCCAGTCCACTTCTGAATCTTCAAGTCTTGGTTCTCCTATGCTCAAATCATTAGGCAGTTTCCTTGTTGGTGAAACTGCCATCCTCTCTCCATGTTGGTTAAGCACCAACGGAGATCACTTTCATACCTAATGCCTGAGTTTTGTTTTCTGACTGTTCTTTCCTTTGTCTAGAGGTCTCTAATTCTAATTTCCTTCCTGATTCCCAGGTGTCTAACAGCAACTTCTTTATTTCACCTTTAACCACAAACTCTGTTTACCTTGACATCTCCAAGGAACCTATTTCCTTTTGATTCTGACTTCTGCCAGTTACAGTCATTTGCATACAGATTCTTGGCACCCAGGTTTCTACTTCCTTACTTCTCTTGAGAATTTCTCACCAGTTGCACCAAACTTTAAAAGTACCTCAAAATATATCTGATTTATATCCTGATTTTTAGTATTGGTCTGCTTATATTGATTATATAGGCATAGAAATATATAAGGGGGTTATTTAAGACTGCAAAGAGCAGTTATAATTATATAGTTAGCATGGTATTTAGGGAATAAACCCATCTGCTAAGAAGAGACAGTGTGAAAAATACCATCCCTTCCTCCTGCACTATTTTCTATAAAATGTGTCTTGCAATATCTCCTCCATGAAATACCAGTGCTACTGGCTGTTATTTCCTATGAATTAACACCAAAAGAAGAGTTGTTGGAAACTCTGCGTTGAGTGTTTTGTGGCTGTTAATGTTCTCACTGCTTTTCATAGTTGAGAGCTACATGTTCTTTATGTCTGCTGTTGTTTATCAACAAATTTTTATTAAAGTTCAAACATGAAACAAATGGGGCGGTATTTCCCCATCATTTTTTTAATCTTACAGATTGAGTATTTGGTGCCTTTGTAATTCTTTCTGTGCAAAGTTTAATGAACACGTGGAGCTTGGCGTCAAGGCCAATGAGCGAATTCCCATTCTCCTCCTTCCAATTATGATTCAGAAATGTTGACGTTGAGGTCCTTGCTGTGATTATCAAGAAGACTGAAGTATTTACCCCCAGCCTATGTTCATTCAAAGATTTGTTTTCACTTTATTTATTTTTTTAAATAAATAACTCAAGGTGGCGAACATACCTAATACTCCCTCCTTCTCCTATTTTCCCCAGAACAACAACCCTCTGAGGTGAGTTGGGCTGAGAGTGACTGGCCCAAGGTCACCCAGCCGGCTTTCATGCCTAAGGCGGGACTAGAACTCACAGTCTCCTGGTTCCTAGCCTGTTGCCTTAACCACTAGACCAGACTGGCTCCTATGTTGTAGGTGGAATGCTACTCTAAGTCTAGTTCTAAATAGGACCTAGCTTGGCTTGTGTAGATTGTTGCTGGACATAATTAGGGGTGCTATCACAGACAATATGGTTAGGTGGTAATCTGATTCAATAGAGAGAACAAAACAAAAACAGAGGAAACCATCCTTTAAGATAAATGCTTACTCTTTTTGAATAATAGTTACAGACCAACATTACAAAATAAAGGATTCTTCATTAGCTACAACTGTATCTTTTTAATGTTTTTTCTCCTCAGAATAAAAATAAGATACTGCATTTAAGTTATTCCAAGGTTCTGAGCCTTATATTGGTATTCTATAGTAATTCAGTTAAGCACAGTAGACTTGGCATACACATACTACATCTAATGTGGAAGGTGACTCCCACCAGTTTTCTGCTTGCATTAGTAACACATTTAAGGCCTTTAGAATTCAAGGCAGTGACTTAAATGGAATATACAAGCTCATTAAAAAAGGTTAGGCAAATTAATTCTCTAATTTTATATTATTTGAAGACCAATAATCAAAAGAGCATCAGTGTAAGAACCTGGACTATTTTAGATGGCATTTATACATATTCATCTATAACTGTCACAGATTTAGACTCATTCTAATCATTAATGTTCAAATACCTGTTTGTTCCTTTTGTTTCTGTTTTCCATATGACAGCTCTGGCTAAACTGAGTCTCTAATACAACACAGCTAATGGCATCCATTACTTGTAATTGAACTTTTTATTAAAGGAATGATTGCAGAAAGAAAAACTAATTAGAATTAAAGAAATTTGTCTGATTGCTCTGTTTTATAGTCTTGTTGTTGAAGGCCAACTGAATGACAATCTAAATCGTTTATTTGCGTCACTATCTCATCCTTGAACAGGAAGGCAGAAATAAAGCAGGGGAGTGCCAGGAGATCCACTGTGTGGGAAAAGAAAAGGCAACAGAGGCATCAAAGCATCTTTCAGAGGAAAAGGAAGATAAATCCCAACCACAACAGTTGCGATCACAAATAGGCTCAGACCAAAACAAACCAACCACATTATGTTTAGGCAATGTCTTGCTCCTAATTCAGTACACTGGATTAGAACATTAGGCCCATCTAGCTCAACCTCATCTAGCTCAACCATCTAGCTCAACCATTGGCTCCCTCCCTGTGGATCATCATCCCTGCAGAGATAAGATTGGCTCCCACCTTAATATTCTTCCAAAAGGCCCTGAAGACATGGTTTTGCCAGCGGACCTGGGGATCCCAGGCTGATGTGGAGCACATCAAGTGGTTTGTTTGAACTGTATTGTTGCTGCCAGTGGAGTGGGGGTGTAGTGGGTTTTGTATTTAGGGTTTTATTTTTGTAAGCCACCTGGAGTCACCATGAGTGAGTTGGGTGGCCTGATAAATGTCTTATATAAATAAACAAATAAATTGAACCTCTGGATTCTCAGCCACCAGATGGTCCCAGAAAGCCAATCAACAGGCTGTGAAAGCTGCAGTCTTGTCCCCCTGTTATTACCTAAAAATAAGAAAACTAATACTTGGACATTCAAGCTCTCAATCTGGAGGCAGTACATCATTCTTGCTTTATCCTGTACAGATAAAATACATGAATGTGGGTACGTTCACCTGAGAAGAAGCAGTGCTGGTTTGAAGTAGCAGGTGAAAAATATCTTCCTGATTGATTTATCCCTCCAAGCCAAAACTTTTGTTTCCAGGAAGAGAATTTGATTTTGTCAAATTGCTGTCCCTTGTCCAGCCCAGAACAGACATCAAGAAAAGTCTTGCTCAGCTTACTTCCAACCTCTAAACATTGTCCAGGCTTTATTAATAACAGCTAGAAGAATGAAAGCTGATAATGTCAAAATTCTGTATTCAATACCAACTTCTATCTTTGCATGATTGAATGCAGACCGCATCCCCTAGTAATAATGATGCCATCTGTTAGCAAGCACAGACATTTCTCTCCTATCTGTAAATTCATCCTTGCTGGTACTTATACTTTATTTTTTTAGACCTGTGCCTTATACGTGATATAGGGCCTTCATATCTAGGCTGCAAAAATCCAGATGGTGGCTAGTTGGCAGGAAAGAGATGTGATGTAACCCACATATAAAGCCAGCATACTTTATTTATTTCATGGTGAGCAGCCAGGCAATTGTGACAATTTTAAGCTATTTTGTTTTATCTATTTATAACAATCAACAACAATAAAAACATATCTGGTATATAAAAGGCATCATTCACTTAACCTAAGGACCAAAAGCCCACTGGAACAGTGCTGCTTTGGCCTGTTTTTGAAATATCTGTAGAAAAGGGGCCATTGGTAACTCTCTGGCAGAGCATGCCCTGAAGTGGGGGCCACCACCAAGAAGTCTTGTCACCTGGATTAGATGGGCAGCTTCGATTCTGGCAAGGCTTTGCCTATTTATCCTGATGCTGCACCATAAAGAGCCTTAAAGCTGATAAACAACACTTTCAACTGGACTGGGAAGTTTATTGGCAACCAATGCAGCAACTTCAAAATAGGTGCTACTTGATGGTGACCCATCAGGAATCCAGTCACCTCATTTTGTACCACCTGTAGCTTCCAGGTTGTCTGTAAAGGCAGCCCCATGTGGAATACATTGCAGTATTTCATCAGCTAGTGATTAGGGAATGAGCTACTGTTGTCAGGGCACTTCTGTTTAAGCTGGAGTCATAAGTCCAGGAAAATCCCCAAATCTCAAACTCCCCTTCTTCAGGAGGGGATGTAGCCCAGTCCACAGTAACTACCAGAGCAGATGTTACAACATCACTGGGATGTCTATTGCCAACTAGCAAAGTTGGTTTTGAACTTGTTTTGTCCCATACACATCCTTACAGCCTCTAGACACCAATTCAGGATTTCAACAGCATCTCTGGGTATCATCAGCATATTGAGGATGCTTTATCCCCAAATCAGCAATGACCTACCCCAGTGGTTTCATGTAGATGTTAAATAACTCAAACCCTGAGGTATTGTGGAGTACCTAAGGACTCAAATACTATCCCTCAAGACCAAGAACTAGAAATACCCCTGAGATAGGAGTGAAACTACTATTAAAAAGTATCTCTAATGCTTAATCCCTGTAAATGATCTGGAATGAAATCGCGGTCAACCATATAGGAGGCTGTTGACAGATCTATAGGATCTGGAGGGGTTAATCCCACACATTAAGGTTCTGATGGAGGTCATTGACCAGAGTGACCCAAGCTACTTCTGTCTCATAACCAGGTCTACATCCTGATTGAAAAGGACCCAGATCCTCCATTTCATCTAGTTTCCACTTTAGCTGATTTGTTAACACCCTCTTAGCAACCTTCACAAGGAAGGAGAGATCAAAACCAACAGTCCATGGTGGCCCGTTCAGCAGAAAGGTACTGACTGTCTCCCAGACCCAGTTACTCCCACCTTCTATAACCATTTGAATAAGCTAGGATCTAGCCCACAAGTGACAGAATTCAGACTACAGAGGATCCAATCCACTTCCTCAGACTCTACAAGATTTTTTTTAAAAAATCCCAGATAGCAACACCAGGTGATTCCTTGTTCACTCAAATAGATTCCGCCAAACTGGCATCCAAACCAGATACTTGCCCAGTAGTTTCAAAATTATGAGCCATTTATTTCTTATGTATTATTTTCAATGAATCCAGCTTGAAAAGTTGATATACCAAATCAGGACTGCAGAAATCCAAAGAACCCCAAGATGGAAACAGAGATAGAGTTTTCTATATCTTTTTGCTATCAGGTAATTAGGTAAAGGTAAAGGTTTCCCTTGACGTAAAGTCCAGTCGAATCCGACTCTAGGGGGCGGTGCTCATCTCCGTTTCTAAGCCTTGGAGCCGGCGTTGTCATAGACACTTCCGGGTCATGTGGCCAGCATGACGACTCGGAACGCCGTTACCTTCCCGCCGAAGCGGTACCTATTGATCTACTCACATTTGCATGTTTTCGAACTGCTAGGTGAGCAGGAGCTGGGACGAGCAACGGGAGCTCACCCCACCGCACGGTTTCGAACCGCCGACCTTCCGATCGACAGCTCAGCGGTTTAACCCGCAGCGCCACCGCGTCCAGATGATAATCCCAATTTTTGCAGCCTATGTCTGATTGGCCTAAAATCTTTAGGAACTGACTGAAATGCAGCTAAAAGAAATTACCAGAAACTAAAAACAAACACATGCAATATGAAGATCTTTGGCTACAGTATCTTCAAAGAGTTCCTTGGGCCAAGTTAATAGAACAGTGCTGCTACAACAATAGAATTAAAGAAAAGCATTACTTTTGTCTGATTATTCTAATCTATTGCAAGGAGTCAATGTTTGAAATACAATAAGCATTATATATTTGGCAGGAAATAACAATATAATAAAAAGCATTTGTCTTGCACTAGCAAGACAGCTAATTTGAAAGGAATGAACTAAGATGAGAAAATTAAAAAGAAATAGTGTGATGGAATACTATTGAACATTACTTACAGAATTAGAGTGAGTATGGGAGGAAAGCATGCAGAAGGCTGAAGTTTTAAGAACACTGATTCACCAATAGCTACAAAATCTTTACCGACTGCAGAGCTTTTTCTAAATATTGTTGAAGTTTTCCAAGACTGTTTCTCTTTTGGCAATAGTAGTCAACCCTATATGCAACATGAACAGTCCACAGTACAAACCAAGTAACATTACTTTTGCTATTCCTCAGTTTCTAATTAGATATTCTTCAATATTTTATAGGTTTATGTCATAACATCACCATCACACATCCATACGAGGTGGTGAGAGGGTTGGGAATAGAACAGATTTCTCCATGTGAAGCATATTGAATGTACCTTTACACTGACTTCCTCAACGTGATTTGCATCTTGAACAATGGAATATATTGCTTTGCATAACCATAACTGTGAGCTGACATAACTGAGAGCCAGTTTGGTCCAGTGGTTAAGGTGCTGGGCTAGAAACCAGGAGGCTGTGAGTTCTAGTCCTGCCTTAGGCATGAAAGCTAGCTGGGTGACCTTGGGCCAGTCGCGCTCTCTCAGCCCAACTCATTTCACAGGGTTGTTGTTGTGGGGAAAATAGGAGGAGGAAGGAGTGTTAGGTATGTTTGCCACCTTGAGTTATTTATAAAAATAATATAGGTGGGATAAAAAATAAGATTAAAAAAAGAGAGAAAGAAAGAATATTTTGTAGGAAACATTATCATTTCAAAATGATGCATGTAGCAGGGGCTTCTTTACCATTTATTTATTTATCTACCATTTATTTGTTTTTTTAAATTTATTTATTTGGTTTATATGGCTGCCAATCTCATAACAATGACCCTGGCCAGTGGAGCATAGGAATTCCTAACAGGTGCATTACACATCTTGACACAAAGGTATTAAAGATACAACGACCAAAACATATAGCAAGTTAGATGTCCTATTCCACCTGACATTTTGCCATTTTTGGACAGAACGAACCATACCAAACTTAGATCACGATCTGTTACCTCAGAAAAATAGGTTTCAACAGTTCAACTTGAACTGGTTTCAAACTTCAATTTGTCGATTTGTTCAAATAGTGGTAAAAAGTTTAGCAGGAATTGGAAGTCCCATTGAAGATTATGGGCGCTTGATCTACTTCTCCTTTGTCTCATGAAAAGTGAGCAAGGAAGAAGTGCTTACATTTCACTAGAGAGAAGGATATCTAAAATGTCTTCAGTTCTTTGCAGGTCCTGGCGATTAGGATTGTGCAAATTCATTGAAAGAGATGCTTCAGAAGTACTGTATGTGGGATCACATATGAAACCCCTATTTTTGAATTGTCAAGTTCTACCTGCCTACTTTGGAGCCTGCTCATGTCTCGAAAGTACAGTGCGTGCTTGCGCAGCCACTTTGCTTTGCATTTCTCCTGCAAAGCAGAATGGCTGTGTCTGCAGAGTCAGGAGTTGCTTCTAAAGCAAGTATAGGAGCTTAACATTAAAAAAAAGTGTGTTGAACCTCCTCCCATGGGTTCGGAAGTACTTCCTTCAAAGCATCTATGCTGGTGTTTCACATGATTCAGTTATACCCTCCGTATCATTATTTGCAGGATGAAGCGCAATGGAACACTCTGAGCATTGTCAACTATTCCTAGGGTGGGCCTGGAAGGGGACAGGTATTTCTGGCCAGAGCTGCTTATTTATTTATTTATTTGTTTGTTTGTTTGTTTATTTGTTTATTTATTTTTCAAATTTCTATCACCGCCCATCTCCCCCCAAGGGGGACTCTGGGTGGTTTACAATAAAATTGGAAGTTAAAACTATAAAAGACATAAATGATCATACAAATAAATATTAGTAGAAGGTAAATAAATATAAAATTCAACAACGACAAGATCTCATTCAGTAGGGAAGGCACTACGGGACCAGCCACCCCCAGGAAGAGCTATTGCCCTTCCCAGCCCAGGCGAGGCGGCAGAACCAGGTCTTTAAACTCTTCTGGAAGGCCAGAAGTGAAGGGGCCTGTCTCACTTCCGGGGGCAGAATGTTCCACAGGGTGGGTGCCGCTGCAGAGAAGGCCCGTCTCCTGGACCCTGTCAAGTGGAATTCCCTTACCGAGGGGGTCTGTAGCATGCCCTCTCTGCATGAGCAGGTGGGACGGGTCAATGATATGGGGATGAGATGGTCCCTCAGGTAACCCAGTCCCATGCCATGTAGGGCTTCAAAGGTCATAACCAACACCTTGAATTGAACCTGGAAGCAACTGGCACCCAGTGCAGTTTGCACAGCAGTGGTGTCACATGTGCCAATCTTGGGGCACCGATAACTGCCCGCATGGCTGCATTCTGGACCAGCTGAAGCTTCTGGATACTCTTCAAGTGTAGCTCCATGTAGAGCGCATTGCAATAGTCTATGTGGGAGATGACCAGGGCATGAGTGACTGTTTGGAGGGCTTCTTGATCCAGGAACAGGCGTAACTGGTGCACAATTTTTCCCTAATTGCTAGGATTAGCTCAAGAATTGAGAAGGATCTTAGCATGAGTCCTTCAGCTAAGTCCTGTCCTGTACTTTCTGCACACACTATTTTCTGCATTTGCACCACCCATTGAACTATGGGCTAGGTTCACACAAAACATTGCCACAAAGGAAAATTAATCTAAATTAAGACCAGCCAAGCTTAGCATGTTGTGTGAACACAGCCCCTAAGTATGGTATTTAATTGACCAAGTTAAGCCTGTGTGAACACAGCCAGTCTCTTCTGCAGGGAGCTGTTACTCTTTTTTCCCTGCTAAAGCCAAGACAGTAGAACCTGAGTAGATAACAGGCATAGGACAAAAAAGTCAATTTCTTAACCTGGGATAGATTTACATGTCAAAACCTGCCCCTGCATTTAAAAAGGTAAATACATTTATAGAAATATATTTATTTATAGAAACGTATCTTAAGATATCTTATATTGCATAAAATTGTTTTGTATTGAATATTGCATTGGAAATGACATACTAAGGTTCAGACAGTCAGTCTTATTATGACTCTGCATCCAGTCTCCCAGATTCCTTCAGATTCTACCCTCAACTTGGGGAGGAGCTGTATTTATAGCCAGAAGACCACAGCTCCAATGTTTCATTTGAGGCATGGCTGGAAAAGGCACAGAATGATAAACTCAAAGAGTTGTAAGTGTCCTTGGTGATTCTAGTCCCACCCCTGGCCAGTGCAGAAATCCACTACTACATCATCAAGACATCATGATATCAAGACATCATGACAGATGTCTATTTAGCCACTTTAAAACACCTCCATCAAAGGTGAGCCTACCATCTCCCAATGCAATTTATTTCATTGTTGAATAGCTTTTACTAGTAGGAAAACTTTTATTTATTTATTTTATTCATCAAATTTATATGGCTGCCCATCTCACAAACAAGTGACTCTTGGCAGCACACAACGAATTTACTCTGAACTGAAATCTGCTTCTTATAACTTAAACCCACTGTTTCTCGTCCTGCCTTCCAGAACAACTCTGAACATCTCCCACATAGACTATTGTAATGTGCTTTACATGGGGCTACCCCTGAAGAGTATCCGGAAACTTCAACTGGTCCAGAATGCAGCTGCGTGAGCAGTTATTGGTGCCCCAAGATGGGCACATGTGACACCACTGCTGTGCGAGCTGCACTGGGTACCGGTATGCTTCCGGGTCCAATTCAGGGTGTTGGTTATGACCTTTAAAGCCCCACATGGCATGGGGCCGGGCTACCTGAGGGACCATCTCATCCCCATATCATCGACCCGTCCCACCCGCTCATGCAGAGAGGGCATGCTACAGACCCCCTCGGTAAGGGAATTCCACTTGACAGGGTCCAGGAGATGGGCCTTCTCTGCAGTGGTGCACGCCCTTCGGAATATTCTGCCCCCGGAAGTGAGAGAGGCCCCTTCGCTTCTGGTCTTCTGGAAGAGTTTGAAGGCCTGGTTCTGCCGCTTTGCTTGGGGTGGGTAGGGCACCAGTTCTTCTTGGGGGTGGCTAGTACCATAGATCTCTCCCCAATGAATAAGACCTCACCACTTGGATTTTATATTTATTTTATCTTTATTCATTGGTTTATTATATTGTAATTTATATATTTTAATTCTGAATTTATTGTAAACCACCCAGAGTCCCCTTTTGAGGGAGATGGGCGGTGATAGAAATTTGAAATTATCTATCTATCTATCTATCTATCTATCTATCTATCTATCTATCTATCTATCTATCTATCTATCTATCGCAACTGTCTTCTCTCCAAACTGAACATATCCAGTGCTTCCAACCATTCTTAGAGGTTGTCCTTCCAAGTCCCTTATCACCTTGGTTGCTCTCCTGGGCACATGTTTCAGTTTGTCAGTGTGCTCCCTAAAGTAGGGTGCCCAGAACTGGATGCAGTATTTATTAATTTACAAGCATTGTATGGTCCCTGTGCTCATGATTCTAGGTGCCACCTGACAAATGCAGAATGGAGAAGAACAATGACTTTGGAGCTGTTGGCTCTGGGCTAAGTAGACCAATCACTAGACTGCATTAGTTTTGTATGCTTATATTTTGCATTAAAAAAGAGAGAGCCTGTATTTTCAAGTGAATGAGAGGCCTTTGAAATTCCAATCCTTTTACCAAAGCATTTGTCAGAAAATGTTGTTTTAGTTTGTGATGAAGGAAATCTGCCAACATTCTTAATGAAAGTTTCCCCAGCCAGATATGACCGCTGTGCACTCAGGCATAATTGCTGATTTGCTTGCAACTTTGCCAATTAACACGAATTGTTTAGATCAGTTCTCAGACTAATTTTTAATAACACATAGCTTATACAAGAGAAGATATTACTAAGGATATATGTGGGTGGAAAGGAAGTTTTCTGCAAAAGCCTCCAGAAAATAATAATGTGATTTGATTCATAATTTGAAAATCACTTAAGGAAATGTGGTTTGTCTGATCAGCATCATTACTATTTTATTAAAGCTATGTACTTTGCTTTATGTTTTAATTTTTCAGTTATATAAAACTAAAAGACTTGTGAAAGCTAGCAAAATGAGGTACTAAATTCTCCCATTACCCCAAAGTATATGTGGCATGGATTAATACTAAATGTCTCATTATGTAGTTTTGTGTCAGTGAAGTCTTATTAGCCTTCCTATTTATCTGAAAAAGAATCTGTTTAAAAAAAGGTTAAATTGATCAATTTTTACATATTCACAGGCAATATTGTTATACATAATAAGAGTCATATCCCCGCTTTTTTTCATTTCTGCAGTTCTTAGTATCTTGAAAGTCTTACATCCAAAAGCAATTTTACTATATATTGGGTCTGTAATTTTTTAGACTTATTTCATTCTGGCTTCAGGTTTAGTTTGTGGGCTAATAAAGCTTCCTTCAGCCTGGTAGGCACTCAGTAGTTGGTACTGGGCAGGGAAAATCTTATCTATAAATTCTATAAACCATCTGATATTACCTTTGGCAAGAATAGTCTTGGGGAATCAGTTTTCTGGTCCTTTCTTAAAAGTCTGTTTTAATGGATGACATTCTTGACCCGTAGAAAATTTTGGACTCAAATACATATACTAATTCAGAAGATTTTAAAGACAAATATACAATTGAAACCAGAGGTTTTCCTTTTGGGACTGATAGATAAACAGTTGGAAAAAAGTCATGGAACTTTGTTTTTATATATGATAACTGCAGTGAGATTATTATATGCCCCAAATTGGAAAGATTTGACATTACCCACAATAGAGGAATGGATGGTGAAGATGATGGAACTTGCCGAGATGGCCAAATTGGCATCTTTGATCAGAAAAAGACATTATCAAAGTTGATTGCTGATTGGAAACATCTTCCATACTATTTAACATCTACATGGAACCTTGGACATATTTCTAGAGATCTGGGGTATGTTGAAAATTACTGGAAACAGTTTCTCCTTCAAAGTTGATGATGACAAGAAGAGCTCAATAGCTGATGCTTCAGCATATTTTCCCCATTAAATGGGGACATCTTTTGCTGGTTGGTAAAGATAGGTCCATTCTGACCAGTGTTTGCTTGCTAGTGTGCTTCTATAGTTCTTGGCTCTGTAGTTGTTGCCGTTTTGTTTTGTTTTAACGGATGGCCTTAATAAACCAGCGGACTGTGTTTTTAAACTGTTGAGAACTGTTCCAAAAAAGCTGGAGATGAATGCATAAAATAAACAAAGAATAAATAATCCTTCTTAAATTCAAAGTTAGAATCAGCTTTGTTGGAATATCAGATTAAGACTGAGGAGTCATAGCATTTAATCCCAATTCAGCCATGAAATCCTACGTGATTTATTTCTCAGCCACGTTTACATCAGAGCATTGCTGTGAAGAGTAGGAGAAAAATGTATATTATATAATAGAAAGATATATGTGTGTATTTCTCATATATAGAGGGTGCACTACAAGTCAAGCCCCATAGTCAGTTTATTATATAAATTACATTAAATGTTCAAATTGGCTGCCATTTTCTTCTAAACACTTCCTTACTTGTTTGTCGCGTGACCTTTGAACAGTCCTAAGTACAATAATATTTTCTCTGGGCGAAGAAAAATTAATAAAACATATTGTGATTAGCCTATGGGGCCTGATGTTTGGCATGCCCTGTCTATATGGAAAAAAAATTAAAGCAATCTCTTTTTTAAACAATATTCACTCTTAATCAACTTGACTATTTCACTCTCCATGTGTTCCTTTTCCTATGTTTTCTAGCCCATATTCTCTACTGACTTGTGAACTCTATAATCTAAGCCAGCCTTTCTCAACCTTTTTACCCTGGAGGAACCCTTGAAATACTTTTCAGGCCTCAGAGAGCCCCTGCACAGTCATGCTCCAATATAGGCCAGAAGTTAAAAAATTATTATATTCGTTTCATGTGTAGGCATATATATATGTATTAACAGTGTTCTTAAATTAAAAATAAAGGATGAAATTTACCTCTTTAACCTGAAGTTGCCTGAATTTGAAATAATTTTTTAAATAAATCATGATCTCCCAGGGAATCCCTAGTGACCTGTCATGGAACCCTAGGGTGCCACAGAACCCTGCTTGAGAAACCCTGTTCTAAGCATCTAGAACTTGGGTATCCTTAAAGTTTCTTAAGTCAGTGGAGGGCTGATCCACTCTCCTTTTTCCTTTATTGAGCCCATTTTCATGCTGTTCTGTTGCCTCTTCCTTTGATAAGTGGAGTTGCTATAAACAGTACAATGCAGAATCTCTCAAATGGTATCTAGTTAGTGAAAGAGAGACCGGTACTGTGACTGTGATGGTGAACCTGCAAGGATTTATTATTTTTCATTCTGTCTAGTTCTGTTTTTCTCTGGCCACAAGGAGCCGCGTGCATAGAATGTTAAATATGTCCTTAAATTTACTCGTGGAATGAAAAGGTCACTTGAGCAAGAAAAAAAGATCCATGACCCCAATACAAAGTAAATGAATGAAGCTTTAGGGTTTCAAGATAAGCTAGAGATTTCAAGAAGGGAGAGGTTACAAAAAGGAACATAAATATAATTTCATTTATAAATAAGCTCTTGCCAAGACATTTGTTCTGCTGCACAGAAACCACTGTTGGGAGAAAAATCTCTACAGATTAAAAACATAAATTAAAACATCATCACATACACAAGAGCACAAGAGAGGAAACTGCCTCCAAGTTATCAAGAAATGGATGGATTGAGCTCCATATCCAAGAAGGGAAGCGCTTGAGCAAGAAAAATGAAGACCAGGAAGACAATTTTGCACTTGCCAATCATGGGAGATTCTCTCCTCCCATTGGTCCAAATGTGTGAAAGGAAGTTTAAATGTGTATGAAGCAGGTTTTTATATCTGTTGAAGGCTACAAGGAAGATTGGTTTACAATGCATCAAAACTTGCTGCGGTGCTTGTATTACCTGAAATTAACATTTTTATTGAAAAGACATTATTGGTCCCTCCTCCATCTTTTTTTCCCCCTGTAAGTGTTTTTCCCCCTGTATACAGGTCTCTTCTCTATAATATGAAGATCATATTATAAGCATCAGATTTTAGAAATTAGATTTAGCCAAATAAAAATATTTTACAGTGTATTTAGGTTGGTGGTTGTTGTTGTTATTTTAAATAACCTCACCTATCCTGGAAAATTATCTTAAGAATTTCACTCTGTGTAGGTTGAAGGTACCTCTCCTCCCCTTCTCCATCCTGTAAGGCTGTTTTGGAAGTTTTATTGCAGTTAAGATTCAATGTTATTGAGGAGGGTGAGACCACAGAAGAAACTGGCAACTTTCTTCTTCAGCCTTCTGCTGGACATGGTGTTCAGCTATTTCACACAGTGCTTGGTCTGTTTTCAAATGTCTTCTGCAAGCAGATTTCAAATAAGAATGGTTTCTCCCTCCCTCCCTCCCTCCCCCTATTGCCTGTTGTGCAAGAGAAAAAGAGTGTCAGGAAGATAGTAAGCAAAGGAGGCTAACAGAGAAAATGGGGGACACAGGAAGAAAGAAGATGGGTGGTTTCACACACAGCTTGCTCCCTGCCATTGCTGCAGGGCTCCAAAAATATCATCCCTGAGAGAATGTATTGCTTGTGGGGAAAAACATTGCCCACCCTGGGCTACATGTCACCTGAGATAATTGGTTTTCCCATTCATTCATTCATTCATTCATTTTCTATCCCGCCTTTATTATTTTTGTAAATAACTCAAGGCAACGAACATGCCTAACACTCCTTCCTCCTCCTCTTTTCCCCACAACAACAACCCTCTGAGGTGAGTTGGGCCGAGAGAGAGGGACTGGCCCAAGGTCACCCAGCTGGCTTTCATGCCTAAGGCGGGACTAGAACTCTCAAGTCTCCTGGTTTCTAGCCCATTGCCTTAACCCCTAGACCTATGCATTTGCAAAGATAGAAATAACTTTAGGTAAATCCTTCTTATGAGAGCCAGTTTGGTGTAGTGGTTAAAGGCATCAGGCAAGAAACCAGGAGATTGTGAGTTCTGATCTTGCCTTAGGCACGAAACCAGCTGGGTGTCTTTGAGCCAGTGACTTACACTTGGCCCAGGAAGAAGACCACAAGGGCAAACCACTTCCAAAATTGTTGGCAGAAAAGCTCTTCAGGGATGTCTCCATGTAGTCATCAGGAGTCAAGATTAACTTGAAGGCATCTCCTCCCATCCCAAATCCTTCTTATATTTGTTCTCCAAAAAATGACAGAGAAGTGGATGAATTTGAAGGAAGCTTATAATAGAAAATTATTATTTTTACTTTTATAGCGAATTATTAAAACAGTGCATTTGCAACTCTCACCTAGATATTGGGGATCATTCTTTCACATGCCTACTAACTATCCTTTGCTAAAGCTCTCCTCGGGTGACTTTCCCTGATGTTTGGCTTCTCCCTAATGTTTTAACCTGATTAAGAAGAAAACAAGCCGGATATGGTGAGGGACGTATTTGCATAAAACTGGCAGGTAGAAGAAGGGTTAAGCATTCTCTCTTAATGGTAAATTATCCACTAAGTCCCCTTTGCCAACATTATTAGACAAACAAGGGGGTTGGAAACCCATGTTTGCAATGCAGTGTGCAATTTCTCCCTCTGGCATTTCTAAAACGGATGCAGCCCAAGGGTACTCCAAAGAAACATGAAGTTAACACACTCTTTGAGTTGAGAGAAAATAGCTCCAAGGTATTTAGTTTGTTGTAGTACGTGTTTTCACAGAGGTTAATTCCAGATAGTGCCTTACCAATAAGCATTCTTGAAACAGCTTACCTTTTTAGTATAAGCTAGTTAACTCGTGGCAAAAGTTAAACTTTTTTTCATGTGTACAAGCTTAAAATATGTTTGATTTTCTTGGGTATCTCAGATGTAATGTTAACTGCTAAAAGTGGACAAACGCAGACCAGAAATACAGTACTGTTAAGTAAACTGAGGAAGAGGGGCACTGGTTTTAAAATATTACGATTACTTCCTTCTTGACCCTGTATTATGGAAGCTGCCAACTGTTCTTTACCTGAAAAGACTTCTAGACTGCATAGGCAACCCTAATTATTAGTCTGGGATGCAATTTGATAAGGATAAGGAACTACTGGATATGATCACATAGTTGGTCATATTTCTGCTTGTTTTAAGGCTATTTTAAGTTTTATCCCAGTTGTCATTCTTTTTGTCAATATCAGTGTTTCAAATTATATTGATAATATTAGTGTTTTGTCTAAAACACAAGTGGTAAGTATAAGTTACTGATGCATAAAATGTATACAAATAAATCTACCTGTATGCTGCCTTGAGTCTACTTGTACTGAAGCGGCAGATAAATCTCACAAATAAAATAAAATAATTACATGTAGAGCTGCAATTCTGCTGAATACTCTCATTTGCATAGACAAATACAGATTGCTCTTCTGGAAAGGAAATAGTGGGATGCCAGAGAGAAATTGGGAAGAGGAAAAGAAGAAAAGAGAAAATAATATCATAGAAAATAAAAGAGAATGAAAACTGTAGTGCTACTGTTTCATTGTGGACCCTTACGAGTGGTCTAGCCGTAAATATATACTTGAGCACATTGTTTTACATAACTTGTTTATTCCATGACAGAATGATTGAGGGAATGGTACTAAACTTCATGAATCAAGGTCAGCTGATTATGAAATGCATTTACCTCTGTTGTTCCATATCTATGGTACATCAGATTTATTAGGTACCCATGAACATAAAGGATTGTCTCTCATTTTGGAACATCACTGTCATGTACAACTTGTGCATTTATTATTTCTCATGCAACAGCTCTTGACTGCCTCTTAGTTGTCATTCTGTCTGATGATTCTAGTTATGTGACATGGATGAGCCTATTGTGTTAGAATTGCAAATATGCTGGTAAATATGCTCCTAACAGAATGAGTCACTTCTTCATTGATGTGAGGAGTTGTTCTGCACACATACAACCCCTTTATAGCACTGTATTTAAAAAAAACAACTACTGAGATAGAAGAACCCAAAGCAGAGAAGCTTGATCTATTTATTTATGAGTATCTATATACCACCAAGTTCCCACAACTCAGGTACTTTACAGTAATATGATTAAAACATAACATAGCTAAACAATGTGCCATATCAAAATAGTCACATATCAGTACAGCAATCATGGCAGCCCATTCATAAAAAAATACAAAAGCCAGTTAACCAAATGTCATTCATATAATACTGTCTTAATGAAATGTTGAAGACAGGGGGATAGTTCTCCAGTATGGGTGGCTGGGAAGATGGCTTCTTCAAGAGAAGACACACCACTGCCTTATTCAAGGCTGATGAAACCTCTCCCTCTCTCAGAGAACCATCACCACTTCTCACATCTAGCTGTTTGTACTTCCCCAGCCACCCAAAGGAGCCAGGAGGGGCAAGGATCCACTCCACAGGTGGTAAAGTTCACCCTACAGAGAACCCTATCCATTCCATCAGCTTCTGCAAGACCCAGAGAATTCCAGATAACATTGCAGGATGTTACTTAGTCATCACACTAGATTTTACCCATAAAGAATCTTGCAGTCAGTGAGAGTTGAATGAATATCATAAAGAGGACTGCTGGATGACTGTCTACAGATGCAATACAAGCTGAGAAGTAAGCCTGTTTCATTGTTAACACTGCCGCATCATAGGTCCTAGTATGGTCATATCCATTCTGCCTTTTGCTACTTGTGAGAGATAGTAGACTGACTGAGAGAGTAATAGAAGGGAAATTAGACATAAACAATCAAGAGAAGGGATGTCTGTTGGTTCCTTAATTCCTGGGACGAAGCTTTTCAAATCATTCAGAAGTTTTGCTTCAATGAACTCATGATATGAGGGTTGGAAATTCTTCTTACAGTTCCCAAGATTCTGTATTTACCCCAAGACTAGCATTAAACCTCTCTGAACTCTTTCTAATTCTTGCTTCTTTAGTCTTGCCCAGCGTTGCGAGTCGGGACATCACTGTTCTCCTAGGCGTTTCTTCACTTCATTTCCCAGAGTTTCTCAGGAACATATTATTGAAATTTTGGAAACAAATAATTCAATAGCTCAGGCAATCTCCAACATAAAATGTATACCTGAGGAAATTAAAGAATGTGTGCTTTGATGGAGTGCTTATGTATCATTATTCACACATTTCCTTGTTTCTTTATGTCAGCTCTTCTGAAACACTGCAGTCAACAGTGTAAAAGATAGCAGAAGCTTCTTGTCTTAACAAGGATCATTTTTCACACAGGAAAGTTTATCAGCTAGTTGTAGTTCTCTGGTATACCTGTATAATATGTGTGTATATATATATATTAAAGCCTATTACCAAGGAACCGTGGGAAGGTTGAGGAGATAGTACAGCGGTAGATCTGAGGTGTTTCATTCCCTGATTATGTCCCCCTATTGATTGCAAACAGATTAAGAATTTCATGGGCTGAAAGGGCCTTGAACTCAGCCAGCAAAAACTCCATTGGTAGTACCTTAACGGCACCTTCACATGTGGTGTTTGGAGCATTCCAGGATGAACTCCATGCCACTCTGATCCCACAGTGTTATTCTTGTTCAGCAGCTAAGCCTTCAGTTTAGTTGTATGAATGTGAAATTGCTGGATTGCTCATTTTTTAAGCAATGTGATTCTGTAGAGCTTGTTGATGGCCTGTTTCTCAATTAGTGGAAACTCTTCCCTTACCCTGATTCCCTGTTCCTGGACTGCCATCACAATAGCCAGTCTTTCAAATGGAAAGTTGGCTTGACAGTTGTTCAGTTTCTCTGTCACCTCTGGATTGCAGACACACACATATAAACACAAGACTTGGAAGGTGAGTCCAAGTAATTAATAGGGGTGAGAGGTTTTGTTGTTGCTGCTGCTGCTGCTGCTGCTGCTGTAGGTCCCAGTGGTATCTGCAAGGGGAAGGTCAAAAAAGTCAAGATGTCAATCACAACTGTGTAATCGAAGTCATGCCTGTTTTTTATGTCTGCCACATAAGGGGCACAGCTGTGATCATGGCTGCCATCTTAATTTTTTTGACCCTCCCCCTGCAGACACCCCTGGGACCTACAGCTACATCAGGTGGGGCAGTGATGTCAGAACAACAAAATCATTTGCAGATTTTCTTCAGTTTGAGCAGCTGGAGCTCCATGATATCCTAACCCACCTCACATGGTTACACGGTAGCATTGTAGATCTAAAACTCATAAAGGGTGCAGTGGCCTCTAGTTGAGTATGAACTGCTAAGATTCCATCAGTTTTCTAAGTATCCACCATAGACAGAACGTTTCAACAATATAAAAATATTAAGCTCTAGGAGGGTGGGGTTTTTTTGTTTTGTTTTAAAGCTTAATTAAGAAAAATGATGACCCAGAATGTTTTATGATGTTCCTACTTATCTTAATTGACTGCATCAGCGAACCCAAGCATCTAAGCATGAGGAGTAACAACTTATTAAACAGGGCAAATGAATCGTGATACACTCCATGGTGATCTATCAGATACAAAAGCAGATTTGATTTAAACAAATTCTTCAGGTATTTTTAACTCATAAACAAAAGAAGACATGGCAGGTCTTAAATGGACTGGACATAGTTGTTTTAACCTTGCCAAGGTTTTGCTGGGCTTTTCATAATAGCAATTAATATAAAGAGTCCTTAAAGCATGTCTGGATGTGGTATTTTACTGCTTTGGTTTATTTAGCAGCAGAATGGAAGTGTGGATTCATGCTTTAGCTTCTTTAAGAAAAATAATGAATGTCCCCTGGAGAATTGACAAACTCCATGTTAAATGTAGTTGCGTGTGATTGTTTGTATCCTTTTTTTTTAAGTAACAAGTCCTGTTTTGCTGGAGAAAAACAAATTCTCAGCCCGAGCATGTCCTCAAAGGCATTTTGGGCCTTAATTCTAAATACTATACTGGGCACAACATATGCAAGATTTTTGTTTTGTTTTAATTAATAGCAGAGCTTTGCAGGAGATGTTTGTAAGGATGATTTGAACTAAGGCATGTGGAAAGGGTAATGTTTGTGATTTCCTTTCTAGTTATGATCTTGACAATGCTGTAATTAACTTGGGACAAACTGACCCATCCCACATCATATGAAAAAAAATACTAATGTATTTTCTAACTACATATTTAATTTGTTAAATCTTAATTTTATATATTTCCCTGTGAGCCACTGTTTTGCACCCAGCTCCAGTTGAAGGAGCCCACAATAAAAAGTGGATGAAGTCTGATTTTGTAGTTTGCTCCCAGTGGTACCCTTTGTGCAAAATTTTGGAGTAGATGTCCACAGTCTCACTTAGTCAAATAAGCTAAGAGGACCCTAGTTCAATGTAGATGTCTTCCTACATTCTGATATAAGAGAAGCAATGCACATTACCATCTAAGCATGGGTCTTTGGTAAGATGATCAAATGAAGACCCTAATTTACATAACGGTTTTTTGAACAGGAGATCTCATGTCAGAATAAGGGGGAAGACACTTCTTCAGCACTGATACAGCTAAGGATGACTTAAATCTGGCTCACTCCTAGGCTGGGGATGTGTAATGGTATGTGGGAATGACCTTGAGAGACAGGGGAAATTATGCTGCCCAGGGAATGATCAGATAAGAGAGGACATAGCCTGCAGCTGCATAATGGGAAGAGAAAGAAACTCCGAAGGGACCCTCCTAGCTTCTCAGGCTGTAAAAGAGATGGGGGATTTGTACTACCAGATTTGTAAGATTCTGTTAATGTAGCCTTACCTGGGCAGGCTGACCTCAATCTTTTATTATATTATAGAGATGGTAGATGTGAAGTACTTTCAACTTTGCACTTTGAGAATCCTATATAGAAGTTGAGGAGACAGAAAACCCATTTTAAGATAGATGTCATAAATATATCCCCTCTTATTTCTGCTCAACATTTCATTTTAAAGTACTAAATTGCTCAGAAGTTCAGCATTCCACACACACCTGTAGATCTGGTTTCAAGTAACATACTCAATATTATGCCAATGACAGATAATACTCAGCAGTCAGTACAAGCATAGTATCTGTGCTGTCATACTTAAAAAACAGACTTTGGCAGTTATTAAATAAATGATGTTGAAATGTTACTCCAAGCTTTGTTGTTAAAAAATCTAATCTGTTCTTTAGCCATCTCTATGTACAAAATATATGGTGTATGAATCAATAGGCATCAATTCTTACTTGAAATGGTTCTTATTACCACCATAAAAACAAACAGATAAAGACTATTCGCTACTGAAAATGGAATCTTTGTGAGGAGGAAAAATTAGTTTTGTTTGGTTTTGTTTTGATGAAAGAGCAGTACAGTGTGTGAGCCATTATTTGCTCCCAAATATAGAAATGGTTAGAGACAGGTTTACTCACAACTAGACCATACCTTGGGATCAGGGAGATCATAATAAGGATGGTCCCATTCTTCATAAGCCCAGAACATTTATTCTAGAAAATAGGATCCATGGTGCAACAAAAACATGTTTTATTTATGTAAGCTTGGTAGGTATATGTGAAGGTGAAAGGTGAAAGGTCCCCTGTGCAAGCACCGAGTCATGTCTGACCCTTTGGAGGGATGCCACTTTTGCGATGTTTCCTTGGCAGAATATAGCGGGGTGGTTTGCCATTGCCTTCCCCAGTATATGTATATACTCAGTATATAAAGTGAGAGCAAGGCCCACTCCCTCTTTGCACTGAAGATGTTGCCTAGTCTGGCAACAAAACGTCTGCAAGAAAATAACAAGGCTCAGAGAGCACCAAGGACTCCACAGTTCAACCCTGAGCTACAAATATTTGCTTTGATTAATACTTCAAATTATTATTCTCATGCCAAATCCCTCCTTCTTGATTCTTGTCAGACTTTGATTTCATTCTGGCCATATGCAGTACTCTGAATTTTTTTGTGACAAAAGGAAAGGCCTTTATTTACTACATTGACAATGTTTCCTGGATAAAAAAAGAAAAAGGTACTGAATCCTTTGTAGGATTTTTTTTTTTAAACTATGCCTCATGTCTCCTTAGCAACAAAGTGTGTTTTGGAAGGAACCCAGTATCAACAAATCTGCCTCAGAATCTGTTTTATCGAGTTGATCCTATAAGTATCCCCTTCTGGCTCTGTGTTACTAAAGGTCAGTTTTATTCTAACTGCGACCATGAGTTAACATAATCACCCAGAAAAAGATACTCCTGTAATAGGTTTGTTGATAACATGTAATCTAGAAATCCAGTATCTGCTAACACTCAAGTTCTTTTCTTGGCTACCCTCTTAATTTCTTTCACTTATAAATTGCTCCTCTCAACCTTGCCACAAAGTTCTTAAAATACATCTCATGCAATTGAACAGCTGCTAATATAAGTTGCTATAATATTCTGTGGGAGCATTTTGGGAAATTCGGGTGAAGAAAGAACACAGGTATTTGAATAAATTGGAATCTTGCAGTCTTTCACATGTGTGAGTCAGCAAGGTTGTTGGAGAAAAACACCAGTGATGTAAATTGTTACAAAATTGGCAGAGAAATGATGGCTTGATCCCATATAGCTAGAAGAAAGAGGGACATAACAACAAGAGTTGAACAGATTGCATAACCAATCAGGAAAGCTGTTTCATATTCATTCTGTCCTCTAAATGAATTTTCTAACTCAGTAGATGTTCGTTTCTCAGCTTTCCCTCCCCCTAACCACCCCCTTTCCCCAGGTTGAAGGTAGTAAAGTACACCATGTTATCTTGTGTAGATGTTTTTATCCCCAGACTACTGGCTCTGAATGTGTTACATTTCTTCAATATTCTAATACATTCTTTGATTTAACTCTGAGATTTAGTTCTGTGGAGAAATCATACCAGTCAATATAGTAAATAGTTAATTTTACCAATACAGTGGCATGCTTGAGACTGAAGAAGTACGGAAAAATACAGTTGAAGGACAATGATAATAAAATACACAGTGCATTAATTTACTCAGAGTATGCTGGACAAGTATATTTTTAAAAAACCAAATTAAATAAGTTGAGCAAATAATTTTCCTTCACAGGGAGGAAGAGGAAAAAGAATCTTAAGAATAGGAGGATCATCAAGGTTTCTATGATATGCTAGTAGTTTCTGCAGCTATAACAATTTCTCATTGGTGTGGGGTGAAATGGAATTATGAACAAAAGTCTATGCCATTTTTTAAAACATTTAGGATAGTACAAGGCTCCATGTTACTCAAATATAGCATGAATAGATGGCAAGAAGATGTTTATGTTCTGAGAGAGAAAAAGAATGCACATCTAATTGTTATTTTTCTGTGGGAGTAGTAAAGATGGCATTACAAGATCATATGCCTACTGTGTAGGGGGAAGAATTGTACAGTCTCTGCTAAAATTGGAAGTGGTCTTTGCAATAAGGTAAATGTAAAATCTTTTTTGAGGCCAAGTTGCCTCGACCTACATTCTGAGAAGAGAATGGGGCCAGAAAACTGCTGGACCCACCCACCCCTATTCAGCTGGATCGACATGGTTCAAAGGAGGAACAGAACATTCAAGAATTCTCCAGAATGTTCCTTCCCATAATGTTTGGCTTTGCAGATTTCTACTTGGTGATGTCATGGACCCACTCAGATAATTTTCTTGGCAATAGTATCGTGTGTGTCATCATCCCCTTCTATGATTTTAAAAAAAATCTCAATCTAGCACACAGCCCTGATATTCCCTAAAGATTTTCCAAGAAGGATTAACCGGACCAGACTCTGATTAGCTTCCAAATCTGCCAAGACAAACTGTAGGATTCCAAACGCTGCAGCATTTTATTTTGGTATATCACATGTATTTTGTTACGTTATATTTGTTGGAGTTTATCTGTCTGCTTCCTCCTAGACTGACTGTTGTAACAAAATAAGGAGCAAGAAAGAGGGGAAAAAATCCTAACACAGATTTGGTAAGATTGGGTAGAAGAGCATAATTAGCTAGGTCCTTTAGCACAGAAGCCAGCATCCAGTGGTTGATCCTGGATCTGGGATTCTCTGCCCTAGCAAGTTCCATGTACCTTGGAACATAAAGTATAAAGAAATCTTATAACCATTGGAAACATGGCAAAAAGAAGCATATGTTACTTAGAGCTAGAAAAGTAGAATGCTGAATTGTGTGTATTAACTTAACCATCCAACTTTTACAGGCATATGTTGTTTATTCGTTTAGTCGCTTCCGACTCTTCGTGACTTTACAGGCATATAGTAGCCATACACTGCAACTGCACATTTTCAGTTTATTTTAAGATGATATCTCAGAAGTATGAGTGCATCTTAAATGCTAACAAACTTACTCTGCTAGATTGCCAGCTTTTAGAAATCATTAACGTGTAGGTGATTGGTTATCTCTTGATCTTGTACTCATCCCTAGAAATACTTTAAACGTTCTATTATACATCATGTATATTGTAACTACAGAGATTCAAGTACAAACATTTATATAAATTGTGAAAACCACTTTTCATTAACAGTTTAGAATATGAATATGATTGGGTGAACAATCTGGACAGATCAGGGCCCTATTTTCTGAAATATTAAAGACATTCCATTAGTTTGTATTTTGCTGCTAAGAAAGAAACTTAATCTTAGAAGTATAGCTGTAGATGAGGCAATGCTCCTCGTTCTCCTATTATTTCAGCTAAGGGAATTATTGTTATAAGCCTACAGAAGGATACTCAATCAGAGATAAGTTTAGAATTGTAGCCTGGAACACAGATGGTGATATGACAGCTTCTCCACTGGGCAAGCAGAGAATTTAACAGAGCCAGAGATTTACTATTTAATTGTGTGTTTCTAACTATAGAGGATAAATTGATAGGTGTGAATATTAAAAATTAATTTCATGAGTTAATCTGCCATTTGGGCTGTTCTTGTTTTCTCTCCTGCACACTCACATGCTGCATTATGTAATGTGTGTATTACAGTGCATGTCTTCAGTTCATGCAGAATGACATCTAGGCCCCCAGTCCTGGCCAGTGTCCTAGCACAGAACACATTCTCGAGTCCTCCACAAAACAAAGAAAAATTATCACATGAAATAAGTTAGCAAATGAACCCAATAAACTGTCTGCAGTGAGTGTTCGGATATATAATGTAGTGCTATTGAAAACAGGAAGAGAAAAATAAGGTAAATATTGAAGATGAATGGGGGAATCCTGCAAATATGGAAAAGATGGAAGGGAAGTCATCTTGAAGACTTCGTTTATATTCTGCTATATTTGGAGTAGTAGAACTATAATTCTGGAGTGAATGACAGAAGCTTGTGGGAGGAAAAAAGCCTAACATGAAAAGCAATGTAAAGCATTTGTCCAACATAATTGAAGGATGTCTCAGGATGGTTAGCATTTCTTTAATCAATTATATTTCAGTGACAACATCTGGAAGTAGTTTGCTGGTCAGGGTGCATCTTTGACAGGGCAAGAGATGAAGAACAGTTTTCACCTGCTTCCTTGCAAAGATAGATGAAGTACGAATGAGCTGGTGCAGAGAATAAGCATATTTTCTCTGTGTTTACAGGTCTTAACTCTTTTCCCTGAAACACCCTGTATAGTGTTAATTACAACATAGTCCTGAGATTGGAACTGCCATTCAGGTTTTTCCACTGTAATCTTGTAGGTCATAGAAGAAGCTTTATATTCTGACATTAACAAATACAATGGCCGGCTTCACACAACATGCCTAATATTAAACCCAAATTAACAAAATGCAAATGCTCTGTTCATATAAGCTGCTGTGCTCAAATAAGCAAGCCAAACATAATGGCCAGTTCACACAATATGCTAAACCACAACTTTTAGCCTTGTCAAGCAAAATGTGTGGCACGGGCAAGAGATTACCTTCCTAATCTGAAAAGGATGCTTTGATCTCTAACACTTTTCAGTGAGTTTTCGTGGCCTCCCCAAGAGATGAAAGATGCACTGCAAGATTTACTGCAGGAATGGATCATTTTATGATGGCTGTGGCCCCCATGACATTTTGGGGGGAAGATAAGGGCTGCAGAGGTGGAACAGTGATGCACATCAGGATGGCAGTGTCATGCATTTGATTGATTGGTTGGTTGGTTGATTATGTGTTATCAAGTCATTTTTGATTCCTAGCTACCACATAGATTTTTTCCAGGACAATCTGTCCCTAACCTGGTCCTTCAGGTCTCCCAACTGTGCCCTCATCACCACTGTAACTGAGTCCATCCACCTTGCTGCTGGTCATCCTCTTCTCCTCTTTCTTTCTGCCTTTCCCAGCATTACAGCCTTTTCCAGAGAGCTGGGTCTTCACATCATGTGTCTGAAGTAGGATAATTTGAGCCTGGTCCATGCATTTGACAGAGCCAATATTTTCTCTTTGGCTTTTTTGTCCCCTCGGCATTGGCAGGGATGGTTCTTTGCTTTAACTAGATGAAACCTATTTTGGATCCTACCCTGCAATTTTTGTATAGCTCACATCTCAAAATAGTGAGGTAGCATCTCTGCATTTGTGGCCAGAGGAAGCTCCAGAGAAAGACGCACACATGCACACAGACACACACAAAAGAAAAAGGGTCTGGGGAACTGCTTGTGGTCTTGGGACCTCAATGTACCTATCCCGAGCTTCCTGAAATAATTGTGATTCCTTAAACAGATAAGTTAAAGATCTGGATTTCAATTTAGGCTTTGATCTGCGATACCCAGACTTTTATACCACAATTGCCTAACATACAGTTTATGCAACTCTCCCTAACCTTTCTGTAAACTGGGGATAGCTGGTTACTAATAGCCAATCACAAAATCCAAATAATTTGAAAATGCTATTACAAACTCTAAAACTCTCAGACAGTAATGAGCTAAAGTTGTGAGCTAAATTTTTAGTTTTTATTTAGGGCCGTGTCCTTGGATCTACATCTGATCCAAGCAAAACTTTGCTATATTTTGAGGCTGATATCAGATGGTTTGGGTTATGGACAACAGCGTGATCAGCAAGCAGCCAGCTGTTCTCTTGTAAGCAGCTGTCCTACTTCTCCCCAAGGAGTTAAAGCCTAAAGAATTAAAAGCATATCTAAGTGGCACCTTCTTCAGTGACTACAGCAGAGATCTTTGAAAACATCTGCATTGCTGCTATCAGCAAAGACCCAGGTTTGATTCTTAATGTTATAAATTTCTGCCAAGGCTTCTTTGTTTTTTCTGAAATAAGATGACCAGGTATCCTAAAATTGCCATGGCAGTGCTGATTTTGAGGGAATGTTCCTGTCCCCACACACCCAAAGAGGAAGCTGCCCTGTTTCCAGGATCCTGTCCTGGCTTGCTGGCTGGCAGTCAGCAGAAGCAACTGATCACTTGTCATTGTCCCATGTGAATATTCGAATAGGGCAATTGTATTGTAGCTTCAAAAACTCAAATGACTGCTAAAGGCAGCAAAGCAATACAAAATCTCTAACAGGTTACAGCCATTTGATGGCCATCCAGATTTTTCTAGCCTTAACTTGAGCACTAAGGTAGACTCAGCAAGCAAAAGTCATAGATATGGCATTATGTAATCAAACAGTCTCGCTAGTACGTGGCTTTGCTTTCATTCAAGTTTGGGGCTATCTCCTGGTAACTGGGAGTTTTTTTCCATTTCCTGACTGATAAAGGAGTTTATAGCATCTTAGTCACCCATTAACCTGATTTCACTTGGAAATCATTTTGCGCCCAAGGCGAAAGCACATTGCAGAAGCAGCAGCATTAGGAAATAGGAGCCATTCTCTCTGTGTCTGTATGAGTGTGTGTGTCTGGGTCTGTGTGTGTGATAGAGAGAGAAAGATAATGTGGTAGGATGATGATGACAACAATGATGATGATCCTGAATCTTCATCTGCATGATGAAGGCCTCTTCACTGAAGGCTGTGAACCATAATCTACCACACTAGCCCAGTGTGAGTTGGTAGATAGATGTTTTTTGCCTTGCCAGTCTAGAGCTGAGAGAGAGTGACTGGCCCAAGTCAGCCAGTAGGCTTCAGTATCTATGGGAAGACTTGAACCTGGGTCTCCCCGCTCCTCATCCAGTCCCTTCACCACAATGTCACACTAGCCCAGTTGTGTGTGTGTGTATGTATGTGTGTTCATGTCAATTTCTCACATTGTGATTTGTATTAGGTTTAAAGGTTATCAAGATACTCAAATTAGCCTTCAAAAACAAATAATTAAGATCTAATTCAAACCTAAAATTTATCTTAGCAGCATGACCCTGCACCTGCCGGAAGATGCTAGGAAGGAAAAAAAAACCCGTGAATTTCAAGGATCAAATAACTGGTTAAATACGTATTTTCCAAACTATTAAACTGCACCATTACTATAATCCAAGGGCACTATAGTATTCCAGATGTCGATAAACTGAAACTGAAGTTTTTCTAAAATGTGTGATCAGAAGTAAAGAATGCTGGGAGCTGACCATAGCAGTGATATGCCTACCTTCCTTTTGAATAACTCTAATCATGAAGTTTTCTTTTGCACTTTTTCACAACACTTCTCAATAACTCCTATCAGCAACTGCCTTCTCCCCAAAAAAAGTAACCTTTTTTTTTTTTTTGTCAGTAGTTGCAATGACAAACTTAGAACTCTAAATAATTCAACAGTATACAGTTCTACTTGGAATGGAAGTATGGAAATAGAAAGTAAAGAATTCCAGGAAACAGTTTATCAGTGTGCTCGTAAATTATTTCTCCCTCCTTATTTCTCCCTCAAAGTAGATTTCCAGAATATTATTTCATGAATTTTGATCCTGATATGTATATGATGCTTTTGCTTGACTGTGGAAATTTAAATTTCAAAAGTAACCAAATTAAAATAACTGTATATTGACTTATATGTAACTATCTCCATGGTTATAGGAGTTGAAGTCAAATACGTATGGAAGGCATTGGGTTGGGAAATATTGCCATGTTCCAGATAGCTAAAATCCTGCAGAATACATGGTTATGTATAAATTATTTGACTTGGGCTTGGAAGGAACATTAGGAAACAACCCCAGATGATGTGACCATCCTGTGAAGAAGACAATTGTTTTAAGTTGGAAGTATGGTCCCTTTTTTCTCCTCATGACATAATGTGCCTGTCATTTTCCAAAGTTAACCACCATGTTCCATGTTTTCTTTCTCTTTTCTCTGCAGGAACGAGTGGAATATCTCTTTCTCATAATTTTTACAGTGGAAGCATTTTTAAAAGTAATAGCATATGGACTTCTCTTTCATCCTAACGCTTACCTCCGCAATGGCTGGAATTTACTAGATTTTATAATTGTGGTAGTAGGGTAAGTATCTATATCTATTTCAAATCTTTGGGGAACCATGGGTGGTGTTTTCTTTAAAGAAAATACTACAGATATTTGAAAATTAAATATTATATTACTATGAAGAATACATAGATAAGATAGTGCTTCTTCCTGCCCCCCAGCCCGGCCCTTGCCTTTTGGAAGAGATTGTATGCTTTTAAAATATATCTGTCATATAGATATTTAGTATTTGAAGTATTTCAGATGCAGAGGTGCATTCAGAATGCAGCATCAGAATCCCACACATATCATCATAATTAAAGGTAAACATATTTGGAGTTGATACATCTGTGGAGCATCATCTCCCCCAAGGTGAGGTTGGCCTCATCCCTGTAAGTCCCTCAAGACTTGGTTGTGTCATCAGGCTTGGGCGTCTCAGGGGAATGGTGAGTTAATGAGATGGCTCCATTGTCTGTAAGATCTTATGTTTTCTCCTTGCCTTTTTAAATCATATATTATCGTTTTAATTGTTGATGGCCTTTTTATATTGCTATTTTATAATTTTTTTTATTGTAACCCACCAAGAGTCACCAAGATGGGTGGCTATATAAATCAGATAGCTATCTAGCTATCTAGCTATCTAGCTAGCAGATAAATAGATAGATAGATAGATAGATAGATAGATAGATAGATAGATAGATATGATATTAGTAGATAGATTTCCATAATATATTTTTCTTTGTTTAAAACATCTCCAGTAGTAGAATATCACATCTCTGTTTTGGTTCTGGGAAAGTTTTGTCCAACACTTTGTCCTTTTATTGCCATCTTTGAAATAGGTCATTGTCAGCCATTGTTACAAAGTAGAGTAGACTAAGAAACCAATGCCATATAGGTCAGGACTACTTTTATTCTAACCACTATATTAACAGAATAGTGCAAGTCTGTATGTGCTTCCCCCCCCCCCCCCGTTTATCTTTGGGAGAACTAGGGAGGGGCTCGTCTGAGTCATTTTCTCAAATTAGTTTCTTGGCCCTAGCTCAAGCCTCACTTACCCGACCATTGACTTTGTAGCAGCTCTTCCTCCTGTCCTTCAAGGCCATTTCCCATGCCTTCTATGTCAATAACCATTAAGGGAAGAAATCTCCCCAAAATGTGGATCTGTTTCCAGCCTCTCCACAATGACTAATGCCAGGATGAAAGTTAACCTCCCTTCTCTGAACCCAGGCACTCTAATTCAAATTTGTTTCCTAGCTAAACACCTCCCAATTACTTTTAGACAAAATATAAGAGATTTCCAATATCACTCTTGATACCTAGCAGTAATATAGAATGGAGCTTTGTGAATCTGTTGATATCAGAGTAGAAAGTAATAGCTCCTAATCTATATATTGGAAGATGTAATTTGACTGAATTTCCATTTTGTCTGTTCACTATAGGAACATCAGGCTTGGGCCACTTCTGCAGATATTTCATGTAAGAAAGAAGGTCCAAAGCCCCCTTGAGGAATTTTACTAGTCTTATTGAAGATGGCATTTTTGACAACCTCTTCACCATAAATTTCAGTTCTCACTATGAGAAGGAACCCACAAATTGACTTATAATTTCATATTAAATGACTAAAATAAAAATTTGGTGACAGTTCTATATATGTGAATTTACTTCATTAGAATGAAAAGTGCAACCAAGTTTTGATTTTCAGAGCAAACCAGACATCATCACAAAATCAATTTCTGAGACAAATCACAGAGAAGTTACTTCAACTTACACACTTTAAGGTTATAGTTATGAAAATCCAAGTCATTCATTTATTTATTTATTTATTTATTTATACATACATACATACATACATACATACATACATACATACATACCAGCAAGTTGCTGTCAACTCTTAGTGACCATATAGATAGACCTTCTCCAGAAGAAAGGGTATTAGTAGTCTGTTCAAAAATCTGGGCTTAATGACATACATTTTTCCTTCATCAGGAAAATATAGAAATATAAGTACTCTTGATTTTTCTGAGAGCTGATGAATCTCTGAATCCTTTATTTCATGGCCATGATTTTCAGGGACTGTAGTATCCCAGATACACCTGGCTTTCTCTTGTATGTGTAAATCCATTTTTTTCTTCTCTCTGTACATTCCTGGAGTGCATGTCACTGGCTTTATAGCTGTAACATTGAAAACTGTTACTTTTTTCTTCTTTTCCCATACATTCCTTACAGTATAGAGAGGCTGCAGGTTTGCAGCCAAAAGTATGTGCATTTATTAATACATTTGTAAGATTAGGAAGATTCTGTTAAATTTGGCACTGATTCTTCCAAATCTCTAGGCCTTTTTAGAAACTGCAAAACATGTCTGGAAATCATGTTATTGCCATTAACCAATATCTTGCTAGAGAGCCAGTTTGGTATAGTAGTTAAGGCACCAGGCTAGAAACCGGGAGACCGTGAGTTCTAGTCCCACCTTAGGCATGAAAGCCAGCTGGGTGGCCTTGGGCCAGTCGCTCTCTGAGCCCTAAGAAGGAGGCAATGGCAAACCACTTCCAAAAAACATTGCCAAGAAAACTGCAGGGACTTTTCCAGGCAGTCTCCAAGAATTGGACACGATTGAACAGATTAAAAAAAGTGTTTCTAACAGGGCATACAGTATGTGCATTTTGATTACAATCATCATTTTTACATTTTGTAAGCCAAATCATGTTTGAAATGGGAAAGAGGTAAAGAAGAGCATGTTATAGGCATTGTAGTTAGTTGCACCCATCAGTTACATTATCATAACGAAATACAAATATTTGTTGTATTTGATCTCCCTTGGGTAGGATCTTCTACAATATGTAAAGCAGCTTGACTGCTTCTTTCTCCATACTGTATACTAATCATTTCTTTCCCTTTTTTTCTCTCATTCCTCTCCCTTACCACAGGCTTTTTAGTGCAATTTTAGAACAAGCAACCAAAGCAGATGGGGTAAATTCACTAGGAGGCAAAGGGGCTGGATTTGATGTTAAAGCACTTCGGGCTTTCCGAGTACTGCGCCCTTTACGGCTGGTATCTGGAGTTCCTAGTAAGTAACGAAGTGGTTTTTTATTGCTTTTAGGCGCAAAAGCTTGTACCATGAAAAGACCCAGAAAGAAATAATTTAGGTAAATATTCTATTCATACTGTGAAAATTAATTTCAGGGTGGAATACAAAACAGGCTAGGCAGACGTTGCTCATGGCTGAGCTTATAATTTCCATCAAATAATTAAAAGGAATAAGGTTGAATGTCAGGTAAGAGAAACAGACAGATTTTTGTAAGAGCAGAGTTGCTATGTGGATCATGTGAGACTGAGCTATTTCTAAATGATATGAAATATTAGTTTAAAGCAACATGAAATGAATACATAATCATTATAATGAATCTACCATAAATTAAATCAGGGCAACAAGTGAGATGCTGGCTCTGAACTTGATGTTTATTGATAGTCTCACAAATGGCTGGCCTGATGAAGAAATCTTCCCATGCGATGCATGCCTGTTCTTTAATGCATTACGTTGTTCTTTCTCAAAAGTCTGGACATGTGAGCAATCATTTTTAATGCAGTGGGGTGATAGGAGCATTGTTTCCTGTCTGGAATTTTATTTTATTTTTATTTATTCCATCCCCACTAAAATGGTTTAGGATTTTTGTATTTATTACTTGGCTGAAAAATTCATTATTTGTTATACTGCATTGCTAACCTCTCACATCTGGTTCTAAGAAAAAGTATGTGATGATGGTACAGCATGAGCTGGAGTTGCCCATAATACAGTGGGGAAATAATGACCTGGCATCTTGGACACAAACAATAATTTGTACTTGGGAATGGAGAACCGCTATAGCTTGTGCAACATGAGAAATGTAGCATGGTGTACAGCAGTGTTCCTCAACTGTGGCAACTTTAGGATGGCTGGACTTCAACTCCCAGAATTCTCCAGCCACATGAGAAACACTGGTGTAGAGAATGTTATATGGAGTGAAGTCTTGAGTCTTAGGTACAAGTAGACAAAATAGTCATTTGTATGTTAGAAGAGAGACTTGGCTCACCTAAAACCCATGGAGGCAAAGGTAAGAGCAAATCCATCAATTGATAAAGTTTTTACTACCAGAGAATCCCTTTAGAGTAGATGTGGAAACCCATGAAGGTTTTCAGCTTAACAAAAATCTTGTAGAGCAGCAGGATGGCATTTATGGGGTTCCTTTCCCCTTAACCAAGTCATGTTGGGAATTATTTCAGAAAGAAGCCCCGGCAACTCATGAATATTTACTGGGTGCACCACCCATTATGATGCTGCTGTTCAACTCTCATTCATTTTGGTGGTTCTTGTATTGAAGGTCTTCCAGTGGATTGTGTATCACCATGACCTGGGCTGTCTGACATTGACTGTGTTGCTGTCAATGTGTACTGGGAGCTACTACTGATATGGCTGTTACATGGCCCTGTGATAGGATTTCCTTTGGGTTCAGATTGTGCAGAAACGAACAAAGGGTAATATCGCCACAAGGTACCAATAAGGTATGCTGCCCACTTGCCTTTGTTCAGCTGGGGCAAATGGACAGTAGAGAAAGGATTTTTCTGTATTGTGACAGCTGAACTCTGTGATGCTTTCCTAAAAGAGCTTTCATTATCCCCCTTCTGGTTTGCATTTTGGTATTTAGGAAAGACTTAGCTTCTTTCAGTCAGTGTTGACTCTGCATAAAGTAAGGTAGAGTTATTGACTGAGATGGAGATCAAGATGGAATCCAAACATTTTTCCAGCATTTCTGAGCTCCAGATGCCCTTTTGAGTGGAAGTGGGGCTTTCCATTCAAGATGGCTATGAGAGAGCCATCTTCTTGATTCTATGAGGCATATCTCACCTTAGTTGTTAAAATATCATTCTATCTCACTTGTCAAAGCAAAGTGTAAGAATCCAGACATAAATCACCCACCATTAAGCTACCAATGCAAGTAATGTCCTCCAGAGTTGGAATGAGATAAAAGAAGGCAGCTGCTTAAGCAGCCATTAGACCAGAAGTCTAGAAAGTTACACTCTCTCTCAATCTCTTTCTCCACATACAAACACACACACACACACACACACACACACATACACACAGACAAATAGATAGATAGATAGATAGATAGATAGATAGATAGATAGATAGATAGATAGATAGATAGAGTGTGAGAGACAGAGACAGAGAGACAGCGCACCAGTTTGGTGTAGGAGCTGGGCTAGAAACCCAGCCGGCTTTCATGCCTAAGGAGCTGGGCTAGAAACCAGGAGACTGAGAGTTCTAGTCCCGCCTTAGGCATGAAAGCCGGCTGGGTGACCTTGGGCCAGTCCCTCTCTCTCAGCCCTAGGAAAAAGGCAATGACAAACCACTTCAGAAAAACCTTGCCAAGAAAACTGTAGGGACTTGTCCAAGCAGTCTCTGAGAATCGGACATGATTGAATGGATCAAAAAACAAACAAATATACGCATTACTCTACTACATGTTATCTTTTGTCACTGAAAGACTTAAATTGGTATTCTTAGAAGCTGATTTAACAATTGGTGGGAGAAATCAACAGATTTTAAAGAAGGGTACAGGAAAATCAGTTTATTTAATAGGTGAATTAAAGGGGAATCTGTTGATTTTTAAAGGTGGATGGGGAGGGGGAAATAATGGCTATTAAAGGAAGGTTGGAGAAAATCCATGTTTTAAAAGTGGATTGCAGGAGGGAAATATTTTATTTAAACAGAGATATTGTGATGTAGTGGTTAAGATTAAAATCGAGGATGCCACGGGGGACCCCCAGGTTCAAGTCAACCCACAGTTGTGGAAAGTCACTGGTGGCTTTGGGCCTGAAACCCACTTCTCAGCCCAGCCTACCTTATAGGGCTGTTGTGAGGAAAAATTGGAGGACAGAATGCTGTGTATGCTATCTTGAGCTGCTGAAGGAAAAGCAGGATGTAATTCTAATAAATAAATAAATAAATGTGATTTGGAAATGGAAAATCAATTGATTTAAAAGGAAAGTTGGAAAAAATCAGTTTATTTTACAGAAAGATTTGTGGAAATCATTATCTCAGAATACATTTGATTTCTAAAATACATGGAAAAAGTGCATGACCAGTTTCATGCCGTGTCTGTTTTCTTCATGCAGCTTCTGTCACATTCCTCATGTTTTTTTCAACTTGAAAAAGAAAGTGGTTGTTCAAGATGCTGAAGGAGGCAGACTATCTGGACCCTTTTCAGTCAGGATTTAGGCCTGGACATGGGACCAAAGCGACATTGATTGCACTTGTGGATGGCCTCTGGTGGGAGTGGGATGAGGTGGGGTGTCCGTCCCAGTTCTTTTTGACCTCTCAGGAGCCTTTGATTCCATCCATCACAGTATCCTTCTGGATTGGCTTCAAGAGTTGGGAGGGGGAACACTGTGCTTTGCTGGTCTTCCTTCCTTAGGTGCTGAAGTGAGGAGAGAGATGAAGCCCACAGGTCCTGCTTTGTGGGGTGCTACAGTGTTCAACATCCTGTTTAACATCTATATGAAGCCACTAGCTGAGCTCATCTGACTGAGGATACCCAGCTTTATATCTCCATCTACGGCCACCCAAGGGATGCCATGGAGGTTCTGTCTTAATGTCTGGATGCTGTGGGGGCTTGGATGAAGAAGAACAGGCTTCAGCTCAACTCTAGCAAGACTGAGTGCCTCTGGTGCTAGGGCCTTCAGGTTCTGGGGATTCTCCATATTTGGTTCTGCATGGGGCTGCACTACCCCAGAGAAGACTGGTGTGCGGTTTTGGAGTCCTCCTGGACTCATGGCTCCTGTTTAAGGAACAGGTGGCAACTGTGGCTGGGAGGGCTTTCACACAACTTTATATTGTGCATCAGTTGTGTTGGCAGAGTGCTAGAAAGCATTTGGCCCATGAGAGATCAGAAAAGTCACACACCAGGCATTTCTATAAAAATAATTTTATTTACAGAAAGCAAAACATATTTAAAGGCTGTTTGCTGAGAGGAGAGATTTCTCTCAGCTGCTTATTCTCTGCAAGCCTACACAGAAGGGAAACTGAAACTAAAACAAGTTCAGGCAAGTTCCTCCCTTAGGCAATGCAACCATTAACACGTGAAAAGGGGACAATTAAATTCAACCTCTTCACCCGGCCAAAATGATTAGTTACCATAGTAACCTTAATCTGTAGTAGAAAACAATATATTAACAAGTTGCACCCATTTCTGGGCTGAGAGATTCTAATGCCTTAGTCACTTCCCAAATAGACTACTGTAATGCACTTTACATGGGGCTGCCCTTGAAGAGCATCCAGAAGCTGCAGCTGGTTCAAAATGCAGTAGCATGGGCAGTTATGTGCACTCCTCAACCAGCACATATTACACCTCTGCTCCACAAGTTGCATTGGCTGCCAGTGATCTTTGCTGTTCAATTCAAGGTGCTGGCAGTTACCTATACAGGTGGTCCTCATTTAACAACCAGTTGTTCAGCAACCATTTGAACCTATGACGCTGCTGAACAAATGATAGTTATGACCCGTCCTCGAACTTATGGCTGTCACAGTGTCCCCACAGTCACAAGATTGCGATTTGTGACCTTCTCTGTGAGCTTCCGACAAGGAAAGTCAACAGGGAAGCTGGCAAAAAGTTGCAAGTCACAGTCACGTAAGGGCCTCACTTAATGACAGCAACCAACACTGTCAGAACTGCTGTTGCTAAGCAGTGCAGTCATGTGGTTTTTCAACTTACAACTCTATCACTTAATGACAAAGTTTCCAGTCCCAATTAGCATCGTTAAGCAAGGACTACCTGTGAAGTCCTTTGTGGCATGGAGCCAGGTTGTCTGAGGAACAGCCTCTCCCTGACTGTGTCTACCCATCCCATCAGATCCAGTAGGAGAGACATGCTATGGGTACCTTCTGTTAAAAAGCGCCATCATGCAGGACTCAGGGAGTATTTTTGGTTGTGGCACCCGCCCTTTGGAACATCATCCTCCCAGAGATCAGATTAGCTCCAGCCCTGATAAACTGAAGACTTGGTTCTGTCACTGGGCATGGGGGTCAGGACGCATAGCAGAGCCCATGGGATGGTTGTGTTGATGGTTGTGGTGGTCTTTTTTACCTTGGCTGCTGATTTACAGTATATTTATTGTGTTATGGTGGTGAAATTGTGTTTTTAATGGTTGTTAGCCATCCAGAGTCATTATGTTCGGATGGGTGGTATTATTGAAAATTAAAATTAAAAAGGGCTGATAGGCAGGTCTGGACTTGTTTGTTTTCTAAGACCTGTTACTCTGAAAAGGGAATAGGAAGGAAAACATTAAATATGGATTTCTTTTTCAAAACGACAAAGCCAGTGACGTATAGTGATTAGAAAGTTGAAGGGACTTTGATTGAAACTCCAGGTAAGTCATAAAGTTCTCTGGGTGAGAGTCAACTATGCATTTCTCATCCAGACCTAATACTAACATGAGGATAACACTGGAAGAAATTAGCTCTTGGGAAACAAAAGAAATATCATAAATAAGAAAATAAAAATTAGGGTTAGCTTTTATTTATTACATGCAAGTTACTTTATACTTCACATATTAAAGTATTTGTCATATGGAAATACATATAAATGAACATGTGGGCAGACATATTACAGCTGTGGATATTCAGCACTTTCCATGAGTCTGTAACACTTAGGACTGATTCCAAATCTCATAGGTTCTTTTTTTCTGAAACCTTTCCATTCCATGTTTTCTCAATCAGTTTGAATCAGAGAGTAAATCTGTTGTAATTTCAAAAGGGTAAAATATAAAACAGTTTCTCTACCTCAATTAGTTATTTCCTAAGATCTGTGTATAATATATTTGGGGTTGCATCTGCATCTGGAACGTTCCATGACGTTTTTGGTGGACCTCTACACACAAGTATCTGCTTTCAACCATAATTTCCTCAGTTTGACTTCAAACACAGTAGAAGTAACACTGTGAGGAAAGTCTTCTATTTTTTTTTTAAAAGCAGATTGTTTGTCTTCTTTCTTTTCTTTTTACTTCTATTTCTTGTTCATTTCATTTTCAGTAGTGGGGGGGGGCGATTACATAGTCATCAATGTGGTACAAACATCCTCACAACTCTTCTTCCACAGATATTCTGGTTTGTGAATAAATTAGACTTGGCAGTCATTCACATTGTGTCTTCTAGCCCTCAGAGAGGGCAGTGTCTCCCCACTGTCAAAGTACTCTTTGACCCACTTTAGTATCATGGTATCATTCTTCTCTGCAGATGACAACACCTACTACTTTTCTTCTCACAAGCACCATGTGGCACTAGGGAGATGCTGCAAAGCTTACTCTTTAGAGATGGCACCCCTTCAGCAGATATGTGATGATGCCTTGTCATGTACTGTAGAGGGGACAGGTATGACAGCAACCTTGGATGCCATGGGCAGGATTCTGAGTCCTGAGAGGGTCCCCTGCATTTCAGCTTCTGTGTAAACACCCCAGTGATGATACTGAGAAACTGCAAGAACATAAAAGTGGAGCTTGATATTAGAGGTCCATATCCTTCAAGACGTAAAGAATAATAGCTGCTTGCCTAAAGCTCAGCTGCCTTCAGTAATAGCCATAGATCCACTTCCTTCCGCTTTAGTGCTTTCATTATTTTTGGATCACTTCTGTTGCCTCAGCTCCTGAAATCATACAAGTGACTACTGATCCAGCTGATCTTGAGGACCACCCATAGAGATCACCCCTCTTTTGCCCTTACTCAGGATGTTTGTCCCTATGTAGAGGAATTGCTGTCAATGGCTCAGGACTAGAGATAAGGCAGCTACAGGGCTGGTTTTGGAAGATTATATTGGCTTTGATTGGCTAAAGGCCACTCAAAACATTATCCAGCCTTTCCTTCCTTCCTTTCTACTTCTATAACTGCAGACTCTCAGGAGCAGCAATTCATCCACCAACCCTCTGTTTGGATAACCAACTTCCCTAGCCAATCAGAAGGACATGTCCCTGAATCCTAAGTACTTTTCCCCACATTCCTGAACGTTCCAGAGAAACCCAGAGAACTGTAAGTGTAGAGAGGGAAGCCATAGAACAGCTGCTTCCATGGAAGCTTTGCAACTGAAGATTATTGCAGAGCAGAGAGAAATCATCCCAAATCTGGATGGGCTGCTGGAGATATTTCTGTACTACTTAAATATTTGAAAGATCCTTGCTGTCTCTCTTGACTGAATGAAATAGCTTTGGCAGAACCAAAGGGTTTTTATCTTCTAGAGAAACTGAACAGGCACTTGCCATATTGTCTCAGTGCTTCTCCCAATAAATTATAGGTACATTTTTGCTTCTGTACTTTCTAATGCAACTGCCTGCATTAACAGCTATTAGAGACTCTTCCACATTTTCCACAAAGGCCATTTTCATTTTTTCCTCACTCATCGCTCAAAAGACTACAGAGTTTTCAAAGCTTGGTTCTGATGGAAGGATATATATTAATGTTACTTATTTTCTTCATTCCATCTGGTAGCCCCTGTTTTTCTTCATAAAGAACATAAGCATGAGAGCTGTGCCAAGTGTTCAAGTGTGTTTTGGAATGGACTGAATTGTTCTACCATCACCTATCCCAATGTTCATCTTGCACCTGTTTGCAGCCCATCTTTTGCTGCTCTGATAACAATGTTCTTCTTTCCCATGTAATGCCAGCAAATCAGGGGTCATGTGAATACAGTTAATGTCGGATGACATGTAGCCAGATAAATAATATAAAGTAACTAATGGTAGATAAAACTAATTCAGAGGAAGACTAGACTTTATTGCATTGTCCTCACTCTGAACAGCTGAGCACAGCATGTTTTTGTACGGTAATTCTAAGATTCATTAGCTTTGATTGCGAGTATAGAACTGGGCAGGAACTGTTCCAGATAGCACAGTATGAGTGTGATTTGGGGGAATTTGGCACTAGATTTCATATGTAGAAATATCTTTTTGTCTTGTCATTCCATGGATAATAAGCAAGGAAGAAAAAAAGTCTAACTGAAGTGGAAATAAAAATGTACGTGTTAACATTTTCGGTCACAAAGTAGATATAAAACTACATGGAATGTATACGGATAGCAGGAACGGCTGCCACCCTTTACAAATAGGCAATTGTTTATTGGGGAATAATAAGTAGAGTTTGTGCCGGAAGATGATTGAGAGAATAGAACACCTTGCTTGTTCACCAGAAGGGCATTTCTAAAATATTGCTTTCTAGCTGTATGGATTCCAGATGGCTGGCCATTCCAGAAGGTTATCAGCAGTTCTGTTTGATCACATGTAGTGGGCATTAAACATGGCATTGAAGTACAAACTGGCTTCTGAAAGGCAATGATATGACCATTGTAGATGTTTCTAGAGAATAAGCCTAAACAAATCCAGTCTGTAGCTGTATGAGTGGGAGATACTGCAATTAGAACCAATTAAGATTGGAGCGTGCCTATGCTGGGTTTATTATCCCAAATACTCTGCAGCTGTGGTATCCAAACCTCTGCCTTTTGTATCAGATTCTTTGTGAAAGGAAATAATTCCACTTATTCTCTGCATTTTTAATATTTGTAGAAGCATTAAACTGGGAGCATAGAGGGCTCTTGTATAGATGGAAGTTCTCATTTAGGAGAAAATACCCAATTCTATATGGAAGAACTCACTGTAGCAACTTAGAGTAAGGTTAAAATAAAGGTGGATTTGTATATGAAAAAGCAGTCAGAAAGTTACTCTAAGTTCATAGTGTCTAGGTGTAGAGCTGTGCTTCCCAGCCAGGGAATTTCCAAATGTGTAGACTTAACTCCCAGAATTCCTCAGCAAGCATGGCCATTCCTGAAATTCTAAGAGTTGAATTCTGCGCATCTGGAAGTTGCCCCAGTAGGAAGCACTGGCCTAGAGTCTGTTCTGACATCTGGAATTACTGATACAAGATTGATTTGAAGTTCCAGATCTGCACTAAAAGTATGCTGCATTCAGTTCAAACCAAAGATACAGCAGTGCATTCACACTTCATATGTTATATTTTTAACAAGAGTTAAGAAATGTGATTGTTCCCACAGTACATAGTTCAGACATTTATTAGAAATTATGCCAGCAGTTACTTGGAAATGGGTTAATAAGCACTCTGACATCTTCTTTCAATAATAGACAGTTACAGCAAAGTACTGGGCATATTTACCCAGGCACAGGTCTCAGTATGTTCATTATGGCTGATAAATGTAATTAGGATTGCAGTCTTAAGTTTGTACAGCATGTGAGATTCTAGCCCTCTACACTGAGGATAATTGATCATCCAAGGAAAAACTTCCAAAGAATTACACTGCATATCTGTTATTGAGATCAATGGAATTTAAAGGTACTACAGTAACCTTTGGTTGGATTATGCTCTACGTTAGTTGCTAAGGAAAAGGATTGACTGACTGATGAGCATAGATGAGATATTTATGTATTTATTCTTCTATCAAATTTCTCTGCCACCCATCTTGCATATGACGTATGTATGAAAAGGACAGGAAAACAGATTTGTGGGAAAAAAATGAGCCATATCTCTTTCTTTTTATCTCATTTGTAGCAAACCACATTTTTACTTTGCTTTTTGGATTGCATAATCTTCTTTGAATTCATGCTTTCTGGGTATGTTGTAAGGCTTGCTTGCCTATCAAATACTATACTGTATGTTTTGGAAGATAGCCAGCACTTCATTATACAAATCTGTGAAAGGAAGCAGTCTACAGCAGCAACTGATGGCATTGCCTTTGATCTTAGACCCATAATTTCAATAGTCTCTTAGAGAGATATATTTCTGTGTTTTGCTAAAACATGTCAATAATAAATCTTACAATCTTTTGTCAAAAAATAAATATTGGCATAATATACTGATCCCTCAATGCAATTTTACATTTGCAAGATCCCTATCTGAATTTGATATACTTTTATGTGTTATAAATAACTTCACAAGTGACACACTGAAGGGCTTCAATGGTATGTGGGGGTAGAGCCTTGTTCCTGATGGATAGAAGGTGAAGAAGCCATTCTGGTAATAGGTGTCTGGAAGCTATATCACCTTTAAAGAACCATTAAGTATCTGATACTTCATAATAATATGAAGTATCACTTAGAGCACACAAAAGAATCATACAAGACTTGCCAATTGGCCACCATTATGCTGCCATAATTAATTCTTGATGTTGTATCAAAAGGAGAAAACTTTCAGAAGTGAAGTGAAGCCAGAAGCAATTCTACTAGAGTTTGGACTTGTAGACTCTCCAATGTACAGTCTCTGAGATCAGCAGCCAGAGCTACAGCAATGGGAAGTTATGCTGGGACGTAGAGCATGAAGTACAGGAGGTATCTCTATTACTGTGTTGTAGAAAATTCAGGGGACCAGTCTCCAGGTTAGGCCTACCCAATCCAGAAGTTACTATTGGAAGTATAACCCTTCAGCACCTCATAACCTATTATCTATCTATCTATCTATCTATCTATCTATCTATCTATCTATCTATCTATCTTCCATTGTCTTCCCAAGCCTACTTGCCTCCTGACTCTGCATCTTATAGGATGTAGCTATGGGTCATTTTTTTCATTAGTGGTGATCATGTGATAAAGTTATACCCTTTGGGCAAAAAAATTTTTTGGAGAGGTAAGTATTATCACTAAACAAAAAATTGACTGCTCTCCTGAGTTAGGCTTATTGCATTTATTTACAGGACCATACCATAAGCTTAAAAATAAAGAACGTATTATATATTTAATTTTAGCAGCCAAAACAATAATTACGCAACATAAGATGCAGCTAGCTATGAGCTATGCTTGTCCTACCCACGACTCTGTGTACTTACAAGAAGTTGTTACAAGTAGCTGCTTCAGTAGTCCTTGTCCTGGCTGGATTCCCACTCCCCCAAAACACTCAGATTGCTTCCTTCAGCAGAGCTATGGGCCCTGAATAGTGAGTGAAAAGTTCCAAGACAGAGAATCAGGCTTCTGTTGGGTAAATACTAGAACTGGAGGTTTCCCAGTAATTCAAAGGCATGGATCTCTGGTAAATAATTTTACTACAGGATGAAGAAATCTGCTAAGAGAGAATTTCAGCAACTATCAAGTCTATAATGCAGAATTTTATTCATAATATCGTTACCTTGTCATGGTGCTGGAGCTTGAGCACCTCAATGATGCCATGAGCTAAACCGTGAAGGGCCACCCAAGATGGGAAGGTCATGACAGAGAGGTCAGACTAAATGCGATCCCTGGGGAAGGTAATGGCAACCCACCCCAGTATTCTTGCCGTGAAAACTAAATGGATCAGTACAACCAGAGATATGTCGGTATACCGTCGGAAGATGAGACCCCCAGGTCGGAAGATGGTCAAAATGCTACTGGGGAGGAACAGAGGATGAGTTCAACTAGCCCCAGACGTGATGACGCAGCTAGCTCAAAGCCGAAAGGACAGCTAGCAGCCGACGGTGCTGGTGGTGAACGGCGAATCCGATGTTCTAAGGATCAACACACCATTGGAACCTGGAATGTAAGATCTAAGAGCCAGGGCAAATTGGATGTGGTTATTGGTGAGATGTCAAGATTAGATAGACATTTTGGGCGTCAGTGAACTGAAATGGACTGGAATGGGCCACTTCACATCAAATGACCACCAGATCTACTACTGTGGACAAGAGGACCACAAAAGAAATGGAGTAGCCTTCATAATTAATAGTAAAGTGGCTAACGCAGTGCTTGGATACAATCCAAAAAACAACAGAATGATCTCAATTCGAATTCAGGGCAAGCCATCTAACATCACAGTGATCCAAATATACGCCCCAACCACAAATGCTGAAGAAGCTGAAGTAGAGCAGTTCTACGAGGATCTGCAGCACCTACTGGACAACACGCCTAAAAGAGATGTTATTTTCATCACAGGAGACTGGAATGCTAAGGTGGGCAGTCAAATGACACCTGGAATTACAGGTAAGCATGGCCTGGGAGAACAAAACGAAGCAGGACATAGGCTGATAGAATTTTGCCAAGACAACTCACTCTGCATAACAAACACTCTCTTCCAACAACCTAAGAGACGGCTTTATACATGGACTTCCCCAGATGGACAACACCGAAATCAGATTGACTACATCCTTTGCAGCCAAAGATGGCGGACATCTATACAGTCGGTAAAAACAAGACCTGGAGCTGACTGTAGTTCAGATCATGAACTTCTTCTTGCACAATTTAGGATCAGACTAAAGAGATTAGGGAAGACCCACAGATCAGCTAGATATGAGCTCACTAATATTCCTAAGGAATATGCAGTGGAGGTGAAGAATAGATTTAAGGGACTAGATTTAGTAGATAGGGTCCCAGAAGAACTATGGACAGAAGTTTGCAACATTGTTCAGGAGGTGGCAACAAAATACATCCCAAAGAAAGAGAAAACCAAGAAGGCAAAATGGCTGTCTGCCGAGACACTAGAAGTAGCCCAAGGAAGAAGGAAAGCAAAAGGCAACAGTGATAGGGGGAGATATGCCCAATTAAATGCAAAATTCCAGAGGTTAGCCAGAAGAGATAAGGAATTATTTTTAAACAAGCAATGCATGGAAGTGGAAGAAGACAATAGAATAGGAAGGACAAGAGACCTCTTCCAGAAAATTAGAAACATTGGAGGTAAATTCCAGGCCAAAATGGGTATGATCAAAAACAAACATGGCAAGGACCTAAAAGAAGAAGAGATCAAGAAAATGTGGCAAGAATATACAGAAGACCTGTATAGGAAGGATAACAATATCGGGGATAGCTTTGACGGTGTGGTCAGTGAGCTAGAGCCAGACATCCTGAAGAGTGAGGTTGAGTGGGCCTTAAGAAGCATTGCTAATAACAAGGCAGCAGGAGACGACGGCATCCCAGCTGAACTGTCCAAAATCTTGCAAGATGATGCTGTCAAGGTAATGCATGCTATATGCCAGCAAATTTGGAAAACACAAGAATGGCCATCAGATTGGAAAAAATCAACTTATATCCCCATACCAAAAAAGGGAAACACTAAAGAATGTTCAAACTATCGAACAGTGGCACTCATTTCACATGCCAGTAAGGTAATGCTCAAGATCCTGCAAGGTAGACTTCAGCAGTTCATGGAGCGAGAATTGCCAGATGTACAAGCTGGGTTTAGAAAAGGCAGAGGAACTAGGGACCAAATTGCCAATATCCACTGGATAATGGAAAAAGCCAGGGAGTTTCAGAAAAACATCTATTTCTGTTTTATTGACTATTCTAAAGCCTTTGACTGTGTGGACCATAACAAATTGTGGCAAGTTCTTAGTGGTATGGGGATACCAAGTCATCTTGTCTGCCTCCTGAAGAATCTGTATAACGACCAAGTAGCAACAGTAAGAACAGACCACGGAACAACGGACTGGTTTATGATTGGGAAAGGAGTACGGCAGGGCTGTATACTCTCACCCTACCCATTCAACTTGTATGCAGAACACATCATGCGACAAGCTGGCCTTGAGGAATCCAAGGCTGGAGTTAAAATCTCTGGAAGAAACATTAACAATCTCAGATATGCAGATGATACCACTTTGATGGCTGAAAGCAAAGAGGAACTGAGGACCCTTGTGATGAAGATGAAAGAAGAAAGTGCAAAAGCTGGCTTGCAGCTAAACCTCAAAAAAACCAAGATTATGGCAACCAGCTTGATTGATAACTGGCAAATAGAGGGAGAAAATGTAGAAGCAGTGAAAGACTTTGTATTTCTAGGTGCGAATGGTCTTCCCCGTAGTAACATATGGCTGCGAGAGCTGGACCATAAGGAAGGCTGAGCGAAGGAAGATCGATGCTTTGGAACTGTGGTGTTGGAGGAAAATTCTGAGAGTGCCTTGGACTGCCAGAAGATCAAACCAGTCCATCCTCCAGGAAATAAAGCCAGACTGCTCACTTGAGGGAATGGTATTAAAGGCAAAAATGAAATACTTTGGCCACATAATGAGAAGGCAGGACACCCTGGAGAAGATGCTGATGCTAGGGAGAGTGGAAGGCAAAAGGAAGAGGGGCCGACCAAGGGCAAGGTGGATGGATGATATTCTAGAGGTGACGGATTCGTCCCTGGGGGAGCTGGGGGTGTTGTCGACCGACAGGAAGCTCTGCCGTGGGCTGGTCCATGAAGTCACGAAGAGTCGGAAGCGACTAAACGAATAAACAACAAAGAATTTTGATTCAATTATTCTGTCTTATCTGCATGCTGCAATGGACTCGAGACCTCACACTTTGGGGTGGGAGGAACAGTTTTTATGTGTCTCCTGTTATAATAATGAACTAGTCTGGTTTCAGGCTGTTTGCTTCTGTCCTGCCAGAATTAGCCCTCATAGAAAGAAAGGGTGAGTCATCTTGAGCAATTCAAGGAATGACTGGAAGAAGAAAGCAGACAACATTCATAATGGAGCCAGGAAAATTTCAGCCTGTGGAAACACTGGAAGGATCAGAATTTTCCCTTTGGTCTGTCAATGAAAATGCTTCTAAACCATTTATTTACTGGATGGGCAAAAACTCCTTTCAGCAGGCAAAGGCCCTGAGCAGAATATAAGGTGCATTGTATGGTCTAGACCAGCGTTTCTCAAACTTTGGACCCTGGAGGAACCCTTGAAATATTTTCCAGGCCTCAGGGAACCCCTGCACGTTCAGGCTCAAATACAGGCCAGAAGTTACAAAATTATTCTGTTCATTTCATGTGTAGGCCTGTATATATGCACTAACAGCGTTCTTAAACTAAAAATAAAGAATGAAACTTACCTCTTTAATGTGAAGTTGCCCAAATTTGAAATAATTTTTTAAATAAATTGTGATCTCCTGGGGAACCCCTAGTGACCTTTCATGGTACCCTAGGGTTCCACAGAATCCTAGTTTAGAAACCCTGGTCTAGACGAGGGTTTCTCAACCTTGGCAACTTTAAGATGTGTGGACTTCAACTCCCAGAATTCCCCAGCCAAACAGAGAATTACTTCAAGAGAATGGATTATTTGAAGTGGATTCTGCAGAAAATCACAGCATAGGAGTGAAGAGTACAGCCACTGAAGCTTGTTAAGCACAGAAGGATAGGACATAGAAATTCACATAATGTTTGCAAATTCGAGACTTTAGCAGAAGGATTGAGAATACAGACATGTGGAACTCAATCAAAGTGCTCCTAACTGCAAAGTGCTCCTAGTGCAAAAGGGAACAAACCCTCATTTCCAGTTGAGAAAGAAATATTTCAGCCCCAAGAGTAATTGCAAATAATTACAGCAAGTAGAAACAGATGCCTATGTTTCTACTTTTATCAATGATTACTCTAGATTTACTGTTCGCAATTTGTTCAGTGAAAAGATTCAGGTACTGGGGAAGTTCAAGGAATATGTGGCTTTGGCATGCGAAATTCTAAGCACAGATAATGGGGGTAAATTTAAGACAGGTAACATGAGAAAGTACCTGAAAGAACAAGGATTGTGCATCAGATTACAGTGCTCTATACCTCAGAAAAGAATGTCATAACAGAGAAGAAAATCACTTTTTAACAAAAAAAATGGGGAGGTGCATGCTTTAAGATGCAGGTCTGGCAAGTAAACTCACCACGCTACCAACCTAAGCCATGGATAGAGCATCATATGAATTAGAGAAGGAGGTGAATGCTGGGATACTGAAATCTGTGCCTATGTACCAAAACCATAAAGGGCCAGGCTCAGTTGCAGATGCTGGGAAGGAATGCTGCTTGAATACTCACAGTACTGCAAGAGATACCAAAATGTGGACTTTGCCATACAAATAAAACACAAAGTGTTGCTTCTTTTCATGAGAAAGAAAAAGAGAATAACACTGAAGAATCAGGCCTTGGTCCCCTTGTCCAGATGAGTGGTGAGTCAGATCCACAAGATCTGTAGGAGTGCTCTGTCATGCACCCAGAAATTGACAACAAGTCAGAGCCAGAAGCAGCAGCTGAGGCGTGACAGGCAAGGACCCAGCAAGAGGTTCCATACTGAAAGCTGTCTTAGATTGCTAAGAGTGAATGGACTGAAGAATCCTGCTCATAGAAAGAAAGATGAGGAATCTGAGGAATGAAGAAAAGCTGCATAAAAAATTACACATTTATTTCTAGGCTCACATGCTGCTCTAATTGAAACTAACTGTGAGCAGCTTACATATCCTATTTACATAAATAAGGTTAAAATGTATGGAGTCTAAGCCACAAATAACAATGTAATAGAAAACGCAGTACAGGTAGTCCTCACTTAGCGATCACAATAGGGACTGGAGAATTGGTTGTTAAGCAGTATGGTTATTAAGTGAGTCACCATGTGACCAGACCCAATTTTACAACCATTTTTACAATGGTCATTAAGAGAATCCAGCTTCTCCAACCAGCAAAAAAGGTCACAAATCACAATCATGTGACTAGGATGCTACAACTGGTCATAAAGGCAAGCTGGCTGCCAAATGCCCAAATTGGGATCACGTGACTGCAGAGGCAGTGCAAAGGTCTGTGATGGTCTTAAGCATGACTACAGGTCATAAGGCACTTTTCCTGAGGCCGTCATAACTTCGGGCCATCGTTAAACCAATGGTTGGTAAGTGAGGACTACCTGTACCAGAAATAAATAAAACTCTCTATTCATTATATTCCAGATCATAGGAGGAAGTAGATTGCAACTTTTCCACTCCCAAGAAATTGTATCTGGAACTAGATAAGGGCTAGGCTTTACCTATCCTCCCCCACCACCAAGTATTTTTGTATCAAAATTTTTTGTGTTAAAATTACAAAGCCCTTCACCAGTCTTGGTTCAGATTAGATTCCCTCTGTTCAAGGACAATTCAGGTTGTTCTGTTTACTGTGCACCAGTCATAAGAGACTGATTTTGTGTATAATCTTTATGTTCAATTCTCTTCTTTATGAGAGATCTATATGTACATAGTCCAGAGTAACTCACAATGTCTGTGTCATAGTTTTTTTGATAGCATTGTGGAAGGTGAGATGAGAAAACTTCAGGTTCAGGGAATATATTCATTCTGTTTGAGGGATCTGTTCAGATGCAGGTACCCTTTTCCAATTTTCTTTAACTTTTAACCACTCTAAATCTGGCTGCCAAGCATTTTGCAAATAGGGCTAGATTCTCCAAAGAATTATATTACAAAATAGCTGCCCCGTGTTTTTTTCCCCCCAAACAATGCTCCTGAGAACAAAACTACATTGCCACATTTTATCATTCCTAGAAACATTCTGGCCTTATATGGATAGTACTCAGTAGTTGAATTTGGAGTAATAGCTTAGCTCAGGAGAGGGCAGATGTGTTTTTCAAGATTTATTATATATTAACTCTGAAATCCATCAGCTGAAGGTAGGTGCAATATATCTATGCTTGGAATGAAAGAATGTGGTCTTGATTGTTAAGCAGAGATCTGGAATGCAGAAATTTGAACACAGAAACTCACAATCCTTCAAACATTTTTACACTTAAAAGTAGAAATGTGGGATTATATATCATCACTCAATGAATCATATTTTTTCAGTAAACCGGTATTATATTCAGATGTTAGTTCTTTAACAGACTAAGATGGATTAGGAGAATCTTTAAGCAAACAATGTGCCATTTCCTCTGATCCAACCCATACTAAACCAGCTCAGCCAGTCTGAATTAAGGATTTGGGTGTCCTCTGCTGTTTTCACTGTAATCATTTTTTCACCTTGATTTCAGTGACTCCTAAAAACAACTGATTTATGCTGGATAATCCCATATACAGTATTTTTGTCGACACAACTAAATCTCAGACTTTCTTTTACTCGCTGAAATAACTAAAGTTAGTGGAAGTTAACTGAAATACTTTCCATTAATTTCTGCCATATGCTACAAAACCATGTTTTCTTGTTTGATTTCTTTTCTCTGTTCCAGGAAGTGTCTGGTGAATTGCCCTTGCCTTTATGATATGGCATTAAGCTGCTTATTAATGATAACTCTGTGGTGATCACAAAGATAGATAACCTCATTCTGAAGACCTAGAAGTAACACAACTTTATCTTATAAATTTACTTAAACTGTTATTTGATCCTCTGAATCACAGACTGGAAACAGTCTTGATTGTAGGCTGATGTCAGGATAAGCAGGTTGTGCTGAACTGGAATGCAGCAGGGATTAGTTTGTTTTAAAGTAGATGTCTTGCTGTTTTGAAGCACTGCCTTGCGTTTTACAATGTTACAATAATACTTTTTTGTGTGGTTTGAAAATTAATGATGCAAAGGAAGCATATTCTAGGAAACTAGAAAGAAAGTTCCTTAGCTCATCATATTTTGGGGTCTGTACTTCAAGCAAACTTCTACAGTATGAAAACTAAGAGAATGGTTTAAACAGGGGAAAGATTAGAATAAAATGAATAACCTGGTTGTTGAAAAGGACTTGAGGCTAATAACTTTAGGCTACTCTGATGCATGCTGATTTTAATATTACTGATAGTCTTCTTGACATTTTTATTTGAGCAACAATGTATGTTGATCATCTTGTATCCCCAAGATGTTGGAAAAATACTTTCAAATGTTACTTTCAGTTTGCAAGCCAAGCACATTCCTTCTACATTACGGCACAAGGTTATTTATAGAACAAAATCTTTGGCATCTCTTTTTACCTTATTTCAGGTTCCTTCATATAGTATGTTCTAAAAGAAACAGATGAGCAGTTGAATATATGAACTCTACTCTGAAAGGGCAAGAGAAATTCATTTCAATTCACATGGTTCTTCAAGTCAAATGACTTTTTTCTGCTCAGTTTCATAAACTAGCCAGAGAAATTAGTTAAAGAGCACCCAACATATTAATAATTAATGGCAAAATATGTGTATTGATTATGAATATAATAACTTTGTAACTTCTAGCCTATATTTGAGCCGGGATGTGCAGGAGTTCCCTGAGGCCTGAAAAATATTTCCGGGGTTCCTCCAGAGTCAAAAAGTTGAGAAAGGCTGAATTGTGGTATTGGACTAGGAGCCATTTGTTTTTGTTTTGTTTTTTTTAAGGTTATTTTAGGTAAATACGCTGTGCAAGTGGCAAACATCTTATTTCTTCACTTTGCCATACTCTATCAAAGATAGACTTTATGTTTTACTGTTTGCTTTATCAAATACTATACTGTAGTATAGTCAGCTTATCCAAATAACTTTCAGACTTGTGAGAGTTGCTAAAAATGTCCAAAATCATGCAAAGAACTAAGATATGACTTTCAGACTGACCTTGATAGTAATTTTAGAGGACTTGATGAGTGTCTGCATTTCACATGGCAGTGCTGGGCACTGTTAAGAGCAGTAGGCATGTTTATCACTTGCAGCAAAAGAAGAGTCTTCTGGCACCTTGAAGTCTAGCAAATATCTTGTGTCATGTGTTTATGGACTAAAGTCCACTTTATCATACACGTAAGCTGTCACTCTCAACTATGTTTATTAATTTCTCTTCCATTACTTTCAAAATTTTATTGTTCTGTTGTGTTGGCTACTTTTTTTTTTTTTATTTTCCTGTGTTTGGGAATATATTTGTTGCTTTGAACTGCCTGGGATTTTATAGAGGATGGGATTGAAGTCTTTTAAACAAATTCAGTAAATGCAAGGCAGGAGTATATCCAGACAGATATAGAGAAGAATATTTTAAAGAAAGGTGGAAAGGTAATAAAAAGTAAAAAGTAGAGTTTTTGACTGTTCACTGATGCATATTCAAAATCGGTAAAGTGAATATCTGTAATATCAATAATTGATGGTAATGCTACCAAGGATGTTGTTAGTTTCTATGATTAAAAGATATCTGGTCAAGTTACCTATTCTGTCTTCTCTCTATTATTCAGTGTCTGCACTTTCTTGTTTTCTCTGATTTTTTCCACCCAAGTAAGATAGACAATACCTTCAAGAAACAGAGAGCTGCCTTGCCTGAGTATAAATACTTCACAGTGGATTGTCTGAAGTCAAGAAGCAATATTGTGAGAAGATACCTGTTTTCTCTTCCTGGGAAACAAATTATTTCATAAGTCGAATGAGCCCAAATCTTTCAGAGTTGCATTTATAGAGATCTGTAAGCTGAAATGTGTCTTTGAATGTCTGGATAGACATTGAACATCAGAACACTAATTAATGCAGATATTTGAAAGAAAAAACAATTTGTGGTGGTGGACTTTAGTAAAGCATGCACCTTAGTGCATAGTACCATCTTGCAACCATGTTCCTCTTCAAAGTTAGTTCATTATGTTATGTACGGTTCTCTAATTAATCTATCAGAAGCAGCCATAAGTCTCTTGGTACAGTTGTCCTTTGCTGTGTTGTCTGCAGTGACATCTCCAGTTGACAATTAAAGCTTTGTCTTGTACTGTGATATGTTTGTAAGCAATCAGGATTGTGGTTATATAAGCAGTGGACCATAACCATTGTCTGTCTTCTGCCTCTGCTATACACTTGAGTAGTTTAATAGAATAGTTAATTATGAAGTCAATTGTGCATCTGGAAAGGCAAAAGGTGTTTTTCCCCTCTCTGTATGGTCTCAAATGCTGTGAAAAGATTTGACTATGTTGATTAATCGTGGAATGATTGGAATGCTTGCTTTCTGCATTATGCTGATCTTTAACATGTAATTCCCCATCAAATGTTTGCTCCCCACGAACTAGCAGTACAGACAGTATATTTGCCATTATAACTAAAAGTTATTTATAACCTTAAGTTACATGAACTTGTATAATTTCTCTCAAAATTATGAAGCCACTGAAATATTTCTGGAGTTTTTAAAGACTTTACACATCGTCCATCATGTCTGTGTAAGCAATGAACTATAAATGTGAAAGTTGGATAGGAAATAAGGAAGTCAAGGAAGTGGATTGTTCCAAATGGGCCATTGAGATCTATGTGATTATATAGAAAGACTAATATTTTTGTCAGTACACCAGCAGTACATCACTCCTATTTTTAACATGCCAGTATTTAGATACCTAATGTTGGCCTGTGCCTATAATAATGCTAGTGCCATTAAAAAGGAGAGGTGATGTCAAAACAAGCTGATACTGTAAGGAATGAAGCGTGTCTCAATCTCATTTAGATTTTTATTTAACAGCAGGCCAAATTACAGCAATCAGCTTGAAATGCCATATGGCAATATTTTGAGCAATACATGCTCATTGTTATTGCTGTTCATAATACTTAGGGTATGAGGTCCATGGCCCAGTTATTAATAACTGTTTTAAAAAAAAAACAGTCAAGAAAAAAAGTGAGAAAAGTCTCATAAATGCCATGAATGTATTTAGGCAGGAGTTAGTTTTGCATACTTAACTGTTCAGGAGTAGAATGTTTAAAATCACAAGTGAAATAGTAAAAGGAAGATATACTAATGGATGTAGATAAATTGATTTGAAAGTGAGAGAGAAAAGATGAGGGATAAAACTATTGCTAAATTTCATTTCCAGCAGCAACAGGAGATCTTGGACTGAATAATATTGACTGGTGAGGCTGTGTTAGGGCACAAATTAGGGAAGGTTTGAGACAAGAGGTTCAAAACCTATCAAGAGCTTTTTGTGGGGGTTTTGGGGGGGGTACCTTCAAGTGACTCTTGACTCCTGGCTAACTGCCTGGACAAGAGCCATGCAGTTTTCTTGGCAAGGTCTTCAGAAGTAGTTTGCCCTTGCCTTCTTTCTAGAGCTGAGAGAATGACTTACGCAAGGTCACCCAGCTGGCTTCGTGCCTAGAGCAGGACTAGTACTTGCCGTGTCCCAATTTTTAGCCTGATGTCTTAATTACTACACCAACTGTCACTCTCAGAAGTTATATCAGCTCTAAATTAGGTTTGGATAAAAGTTAAGAATACCTGAATAGAAAAAGAAGACTCTTCTTATGTGCTTAAATTACTCCAAAGTTGCAGTAGCTAACTGTCACTTTAATGACCAAAGCATCTGCATACCATCAGTTCTGGGTTCACCAATTTAAAAAACCTAGAACAAAAAGACTGGTGTTTTAGATGGCTTAAGGGATTAGAGCTTCTCTTTAGACTTGTCTAGTTTCTACATGATAAAAAGTGACCCACAAATGAATCATCTTTGTGCGTAAAAGTAAAGTCTCCTATAAGTCAAATTTTGCTCCTGTTCACTTCATAGACATTAAATGGATTGTTTTTTGTTTGTGTGTTTGTTTTTGGCAATAGTGGTTTGCAGTTGTACTGAAAGTTGCCAGTGTACCATGGACAGTTTTCTGCACCCATTGCATTTTTCCATCAGTCACCACAAATCCAACTGTAACTTCACTGGAATATTAGTCAGAATGCACCACATAATAGAGGGTAATAATTCCAAGAAAGAGGCTAGGCTGGAAATTGAAATATCAGTGTTCTAAGGGGAAGATCACACACTGTTCATTACCTGTACACAAATCTCATGAATTTTGTAAAACCAATCTCTGTGCAGACTTTTGATGCTCACCGCTTTGTGAAAGCCATCTTTCTGAGCTTATGTTATATCTTGAGTTTTCTGATAAGAGATCAGTTTCATAGGGAATCACGGAATGGCAAGCTGTGGGTCAAAAGCTATCTAAGGAAGGTTGCTCTCTTAGAATGGTAATGTTCTATGATGCTCTAATATGGTAATGTTTATTACAATAGCTTTTTTATCTGTGACTCTCTAAAAGGTTGCAAACATGAGCATATTTACTGTCCCATTACAAAACCCATAAAGTTATTCCCCAAAGGGCTTTAGAGCTAATTTATAAAACCACCAAAAACTGAATCTCTGTTTGTTGTACTTCTGAAGTTTCCAAGTAACAAATGATGTGGCATCCTTACATAGGTAATTTTTAAACTAACAAAACTGAACTTACAGAAATGTATCAATCTGTTGATTCAGATTTGCTCTCTCAATTTAGATATGGGGTAAGGAGATATAGGCAGTAGACAGTGATAACCAGTCTTAATTTCTGAAACCAGCAAGCAAGAAAACCTTACATTTAATTTTATCAGGATCAGGGAGTATCACTTCACCACAGTTTCCTTGTAAATTAAGGAAATGCAATCGTGTGGCTTACAAATTAAATTCCTACCTGGTCCATCTATAAATCAGGATCCTTTGTAATACTTCTGTCCTTATTTCAGTAAAAAAAAAATCCTTTAGATGGTAAAACAAAGCACATGATAAATGTTTGACAATCAGGTTAATTTGTAAGCCAGATTCTGCTGCTGAAACCATGCATGCACCCTTTTGTAAACAGAATAGATAAACAAATGTCAAGGAAATATCAAGTCAGATTGTAAATCCACAGAGGAAGCAATGACCTCCATGTATTTTCTTCCATTAACAATTCTGGTTTGTTCTTACGGTGCTATCTTTGTCATTCCAGGCCTTCAGGTGGTGTTAAATTCCATTATCAAGGCCATGGTCCCATTGCTGCACATTGCCCTGCTGGTGCTGTTTGTCATAATTATCTATGCCATCATTGGGCTAGAGCTGTTCATGGGAAAGATGCACAAGACCTGCTACATAACAGGGATTGCCACAGGTAAATAATGTACTGAACTAGGCTGCATTTTGTAGTAGCACTTAATATATGTGGAAAACAGGTATAATGTAAAACAATTCCTTGCAAATACGATGGTCAGCTAACACTTTACTTACCGCAGTTTGACTTCTCTGAACTCAGGGAGAAATTTCCTAGAAAGAAGGGATCTTCTGTGGCAGTGCTATGGAACCTTCTCCCAAATATTTACCAGATAGTATTGTAGTCACCTTTTAAACCGAAGTTGGACTATCCTTTTCTGTTATATTTTAAAAGAGTAAACAAGGTTTTTAGTAGGGGTGTGTCGATGTTTGAAGGGAATTTGATTGAATCTCTGAATCAAATCTGATTTCTGAATTGGCAAGTAGGCTGAAATTTTTAATGAATTGGAGGCCTCTGAATGAATTTGGATTACTTCCGAACACATTTAGAAGCTTCCCCACCCACCCCCCAAATCAATTTGGAAATTGAAATTGGAAATTGAAATTGGATCGGATTGTAGGTTCAGACTGGATATCACTAGTTTTTAGCAAATACGTTTTCCTTGTTTATCTTCCTGTTTCTCTGCTGGTGTTCTTTCCTAATTTATAAAGCTTATTATTTATATTTTAAATGGAGGTTTATTTGTAAGCCACTGTTGTGAATATTGCCTTCTGACAGGCTTAGAAATTCAGAGACATTCAGACATCCCTAATGCATATCCAGAGACAAAGATGTTCTTTGTCAAGTACATGCACCATTAGAATATCCCAGCTCCACCCTCTTTTGAGGATAGAGGCAAGTTTTTATTTTTTTTATTTTTCTGTGTGTTATGAAGTCTCATGTTCTTATTTCTTCATACAAATTAGAAAGTTGAATGTGTAGTCTCTACCTTTGCATTCCATGGGCAGGAAGATATTAAGTTTACTTTTGATCTTCTGATAGTCTATATATTAGGTTGTATCATCTCCTTGTATAGAAAAAGCATTAGTTTATAGCTGACCACCATCACCTTGTGGTCTACCTGGAACAATGCATTTTCTTTTGTAATTTTGAGGGTTTTTATAATTTAACTTTTCTTTTTTAAACGAAGTTTGATTTTGTTTACCTCTGATGCAGTCTATTTCCCAAGCAGGGAAACAGCGATTGAAACATCTGGTCACATGCCTCAATGCTGCATAGCCAGGAGGTAGCATTATAGAAATTAGTTACATTATTTTTTGACCCACTGGACTTAGGAAGAAGGCACAAAGTGAGATGCCTGTTAGAAGATAGGTAGTGGCAGCAGGAAATATCAATCCATTGACTAAAAGCAGAAGTCAGGGCCAGGGAGTGAAGACCCAGAGACTCTGAGAGAGTAGGTTTGAGACCTCCAGCATTCCACCCTACAGGCTCAGCTATTCCATCGTTACCCCCTTAAGACTTTTGGTTATAAATGTTAAGGCAAGAAAAACAAGTTTCTAAATAAAATGGAATGTGTGCAAGCTTTACCGGAGCATAGATTCCTGGCTGTATAAAGGTGATCATTGCTAGACAAATGAATCCTGAGCTACAGTATAATTTAGTATAATAAAGAAATGCAAGATGTGCAGTAATGGCCAGTTTGTTTCCAGAGGGTTGTGAGGTCAGGTCCTCATTGTTTATGGAAGCTGCTCACCTTGTCATGTAAACGATCTGCCATGTGGAAAATTAAAATTCTTTTAACAGGAAGAAACTAAATGTGAGCTTGACAGTAGCATGAAAGAGGGAGAGGAATGTTTCAGACTTCCCATTTGCCACAAGTAAAAGAATGGCTGCAAGCAGACTAATTCTAGTCCACCCTCAGCCATGGAAACTGAGTGGGTGGCTTTGGGCCAGTCACAATCCCGCAGCCTGACCTTCCTCACAAGGTTGTTGTTGTGGGGAAAACCAGGAGGGGGTAGTGCTATGAATGCCATCTTGAGTTCCTGAAGGGAAGGCAGGATATAAGTCTAATGGCCAAAGAAATACAATTTTAGACTACTGAATCTTAGAAAGTGCCAATTATTTATTTCCTTCTGGATTTCCTTCTGAGGTATTGGTTTCATAGGCTGTTGCCTGCTTTCACACTTGCTTTGCCAGAAGAATACATGTCCCACTGAGTTTAAGGGTCTTAGGTATCTAATGGCCATGTGTGTTTGGTTTTGTTTGCCAGTGTAACAATAGTTGAGGCTAGTGTATTGCAGAAGGCTGAAATGCTTCCATGTACTCTCCTACAGTATAACAATGTGATGGTGGTCCAAGGCAGGGCCGCAACTAGGGTCTTTGTCACCTGGGGCAAACATGGATTCTGCGCCTATTTTGGCACCCCCCAGCACTCATTTTGGCACCCCCCAGCACTCATTTTGGTGCCCCACCAGCGCAGCGCCCGGGGCACATGCCCCGGTTGCACCCCCTAGTTGCGGCCCTGGTCCAAGATCATAAGCATAATGTGTAAATTGAAAAGTTAAAGGAGAATGACCGAGCATGACATAAGTGGCATTGAAGATGCCACTTTACAGCTTCTTCACCGTAGCCTGTTCCATATTTATTTTACTTGCGTGTTTTGTTCTCTAGTTTGCAACACAATCATTTCTTTATTCATGCCCTTTTTATGGCTGCCATAATTTCTTTTCTAAGCTTTCACTTTTTGTAGAATAAAAGGAAAGAAAAGCAGCTAAATGGAACATAATGTCATGAATCAAGGAGTAACATTAACCAAGTAATAATACAGAACATAAGCTGGTTTACATTGCTCTCCAGGAGGTTTTAGGTGCCTTTTAGAGAATCTCTGAATGAATATCTGGAGCAGTGTTTCTCAACCTTGGCAACTTTAAGAAGTCTGGACTTCCATTCCCAGAATTCTGGGAGTTCAGACACCTTAAAGTTGTCAAGGTTGAGAAACACTGATCTGGAGGCTGGGGAAGATGGAGCAGGCGTATTCCATTAGAGCAGAATAAAAGATGCTGTCTGACATGAGACAGGTACGCAGGTAGCATATAATACAGCTAAGAAGTATTTTTTTCCATGCAGAGTAACTCTTACAGTATTAAAAGACTTAATGGTCTGGAGAAAATTGCATATTTATATCTTTGTTTATTTAACACGAAAATATACCACCCTTCATCCTATTTGAAGCAGCCAATAAGGAGTCAGGGAAGCATATAAGATAAATTGGGGGAATGTTTGCCAGTCTCTTGATTAAAGCAGACAGACAGATGTCTCAGATTCATAATAACAGTTTGAAGCACATAAGCTGTTACTGTTAGAAACCCTAACATCATGTAAGCATGGGGAAATCTTGATTTTTAAGCATTTAGGAAGGAAAAGGTTTTCCTTTTTAGTGCTTTTTAAACAGTAGAATAGTAGCAAAAACAGAATCTGCTGTTTTTCTGTAATGGTATATGGGAATGACCTTGGGAGAAGGGGTGAACAGATACTGCCCAGGGAATGGTCAGATAAGAGACAGCATAGCCCACAGCTGCATAGTAGGTGGAGCAAGAAGCTCAGAAGGGACCCTCCCTAAGTTCTTGGGCTGTAAAGGTGACAGGGGTAGAACTGTACTTTCAGACTTGCAAGATTCTGTTAATGTAGCCTTACAATAAAGTAGAATTAGTTTATCTGGTCATGTTCCCTCTCTGGTCTACCTGGAAAGGCTGATACTTTCATACTCATAGGAGTCTGCTTTGGCTGCTCAGACATAGTTCAAAACAGTGGCAAAACTCTCAGCTTTTGCATGGAAAAAAGTATTTTTCATGAGATGGACTATTGCCATTGGCAGTCAAGGTCTGGAGTTCATCATAGGCCACAACAAAAGGTCTTTGACTTTGTCATTAGCTTATTGATCTGGATTCAAGTTGGCAACATTAAAAGCAACAACTGTCATATTCTACTATTACTGCAGTTACTGTTGAAAATGTTAGCAATATTTGTTTGTTTGTTTGTTGTTTATATTTATACCCTGGAGTACTCTGCAGACTCCTGATGGTTTACATCCATAAAATACAGACATACGAAACACTTTAAACCAAACAGTAAAATAATTCTAGTATTAAAATGCAGCACAAAAACACTATAACTATCAAGAAATAAAAATACAGATGATGACTATTCCTTGGTACCCCAATACCCTCCATAATCATTCTGTTATGATGAGGTCATTAATCTGGCCTTGAGGCAGAGAGGACTGCTAGCCAAAACCATTGTCTGTGGGGCCCTGCCTTCCTCACTTCATGAAATTGGGGGACCACTAAAGATTTTGCCAGGGTCCATCCACTGGTGGGTCAGATGGTTTGCTTCTATGTGGAAAAGGCAGTTCTGCCAGTCCCCAGGATCCAAGCCATGTAGAACTTTATAGGTTAAAACCAGCACTTTGAATTGCACCAGGAAACCTACTAGTAGCCAATGCAGCATCCCCAATACAGGGGTTATGCAACTTGGCAAGTCTCCTTCAGCAGTAAGGGGGCTGCTGCATTTTGGACCAATTGAAGTTTCCAAGTGGTCTTCCAAGCCCCCCCTTATTGCAGTAATCCAAGCGGGTGGTGGTAGGACCATGAATAACCCAAGGGTGTCCACAGGGTGTGGTTTTAAAAAAGGCAAGATGATGGCTGTGATGATGGGATTAAAGCTGCACCTGTTTTTTTATGTGCAAAGCACATAAAATACAGGTGGAACCTCAATCCCACCATCACAGACTGCCCTCTTAACTTTTTTGATCATACTGTGGGGACACCTTCAGTCACCATTTCCTGTTTGTTTGTTTATTTATCAAATTTAGCCACTGTCCATCTCCTCCCAAAGGGGGACTCTGGGAGGTTTACAACAAAGATATATATAAAGTGTGTAGCCTGGAAGAGATGTTTGTAATTTGGTTGACTCTGTGGTTTGGGGCATAGATGCACTTGCCTTGCTTAACTCCAACTTCTGTGTATTTTGTGATCCTTTTTCTCCACAAAGCAAAGGATTGCAACTGAGCGATATGTGTGTGTTAGAATTACAAAAATATAAAATAAATGAATTGGCTCTACTTCTTTTTAACAGCCCCTTCCCCACACACAGACTTATATATCTCTATTTCCTTCCACTCTGACCTTTCCCTATTCCCAAATGACCTAATTGTTGGAGTGAAAACCATGTTGGCTTTGTGGGATTCACATGGCTGTGTGATACAATGCAGTATTACTTTGAGCCACTCAAACTGAATCAGAGAGCTTCATGAACGTGGCTTCAAAGGGCAATATGAAAGCAGGCACTGGTAATATACTGCTGTTTCTCTGTAAAACACCAATATCAGGAGAAATTTTAAGAAGGAGAGGGAGAAGAAGGAGATGGAGATGATGGAGAAGGGGAAGGAGAAGGAGAAGGAGAGTACAGTTGAAGTGACTGATACATTTAGCTTTTAATAATAGAAGAAGGCTCCTCAGGGCTTTCCAATCATAGTGTTTTGAAGAAGTCCTTTACCTAGAGCAGATGGTGCCATAGTAAAATAAAAAAGATGAGTATCGAAATGCCCATTATAAAATATTAATTCATTCCAAGTGGCCAGAAGAGATAATTAGGAGACTTTTGGGATCATCCCCAAAGCAAGTATTTTATTAACATGTAGTCTTTTCAGCAATTGACATTTAATTCTGTCCAGAATGAACACAAGAATTTCCAGTTCCTGTTTTGTGATTTGGCAGGATTCTTACTGAGAGTACCTTTACGGCTTTGTGTGGTTTTCATCAGCATTCCCCATCAAACAAAAAAGGAAGATGAATTATTTTTCTTTAATCGTGCCAAAATTTTAAAGAGCCCTCCTACACAAAAAAAACCCTGTTTGCAAATGCAGAATTTCCTTGCATTCACATAAGGGACAGCCCTCGATTTTGAATATGTCTTCTGTTTGGAGACATGATGCAACACTGTCAGTGACTTAGATTGCTCGTCTCCATTTGCAAGCCAATAACTCTTCCCTTGCCACTTCATTGCACTATTTTAATTGTTTGATTTTTCTCTTTCTCTTGTTCTCTCCATTGTTTAAGATACACTTGCAGAAGAGGAACCTGCTCCCTGTGCTCCTATATCTCAACATGGACGGCAGTGTCAGAATGGCACTGACTGTAGGCCCATATGGGAGGGACCCAAACATGGCATTACCAACTTTGACAACTTTGCCTTTGCCATGTTAACTGTGTTTCAGTGCATCACCATGGAGGGCTGGACAGATGTGCTGTACTGGGTATGTACGTGAAATTAAGTCTATGGCAAGAAGGATGCACCCTTCTTCTGCCATGCTCAGGACATGGGGCTGACATTGCCATGCTGTTGTGCTGCTCACTGGACTGTGTCACACAAATCACTTCCTAAACTGTTAAGTCAAGTTAACACAGTGCATTAAAGAGGTAGAACTATATAGCCTTTTGTTATTACATACTTTCCTTTTGATATTAATTTTCTACTAACATATTATTTGTTTGTTTTATGCATTTTTGCTGCATTCTTCTGGGAGTTGAAGCCCACACATCGTCAAGTTGCCAAGATTGAAAAACACTGTTCTGCCATATCCCTGATGAGTCTCCAGGGATAGAGAATTTTTCCTTTAGAGTTTACACAAAGGTTTTGCCCCAATATCCTTGTAACATTGCAAAAGATCCCAGGCTGTACAGCTCAGATTGTCCTTTCACTAAAAGGGATGCTGCTTAAGTAGCTGCCTTGGTTGCATGTACATTTTTGCTCACCCTGTTGCTGAGTAGATAACAGTCTTAAAAAGTAAGGGAGTAAGCTTGAAGATCCAATACAGCAGGTTTAGGCGTGCTGACCTGTAAAATTTCCACCATCCTCCAACATCTTTGAAATTGCATTCTTGAGTTTCACTGGAAAAGCTTGAAGCTGAAGCCCACAGTTGCCCTGGAAACTCCTGTCAGGAAATCAAATTGGGGAAGAAAACAGGCAATGGATATAATTTACTTTCCTGATGGCCTTGACGTGTACTGTGAGCTTCTCTCATCCCTCTGCAACCTGTTGAAACCCACTGAGCAAGATGTAGCGAGGAATGCAGCGATATTGTCACAAAGTTCCCCCGAAAAAAGTTACACACAGAAACATCACCCCACAATTTTTGCCAGCTGTGTTTATGTTTTCTCACCCTTAAGAGTACACAGGCTTGAATTAGCACAGTCTTCACACGCAAGGGAACTGTCTGCTTTGCAGAGCTCACCTCTCTGCATGCTTCCTCTCCATTTTCTTGAAAAGAAAGAGCTGGTTCTTTGTTTGAGATTGGCTTGTTTAAATAGAAAAAAGAAAAGATAAATCACAGCAAATTTTGGCAGGATTGTAAAATATATCAAATAATTCAAGTAAAGAAGAAAAATTGCATGCAGTCAACTCTGATTAATTCCAACCATCTCTCTGTTAAAAAGAGATGAAGGTCTTGGTGCCCATCTTTTGTGCTAGTGACAAGTCATGAGGCTAAGACAATTGATGTTGATACTGGGAGGCAATAAAAAAAAATCCAACTCTTGCTCATTTGCAAATACCATTGCATTTTATTGTGTTTAGATTTCCAAGTGCCATATTGAGACTACAATTCTTTGAGAACAGCCAAAATTATTCAACAAGAGGTTTTCTTGTTGAATAATTTTCAACAAGATATAATAAGCAGAAATGCTTATTATCTTTTATCTTCTTCAAAGGGAACTAAATGTAATGGATTACTTATTGGTGAATATTGGAAAAAAAGTATTCTTGAAGTTAATTGGAAAGGAATGGGCTTCTTACAGCCTTACCTGTTAATATTCTACCTGTATCATAAGGGAAATATTTCAGAAAACATTATTTATGCTTCCCCTGCACACCAGAATCATAAACCCTGGTTTGATGCTCCTGCATGAAATAAAAAGAAATTGGTTTTCCCCAAATGAGAAGGAAGATTGCAGTGAACTTCATGAGGAGCATGGTATTTCATGCTCATTCCAGGCTTGTTTACTTAATCTATACCATGGTTTCATAACACAGTTGTAACAAAATAAGATATTTCTGTGACTTGGTTTAACAATGACAACAACTACAACAGGAAATTCCTATCCAGTGTCCTGTGTGGGAAGGATGTCTTCAATATTTTTCTCTTTCTCTTTACTATATGCTTTATTATTTTACTCCTTTCCAGTTCTTTTCCTAACTGATCCTTTCACTCTTACTTGAAATTAATTTTGGTGCCAATGTCAAAGACTGAGTGTTGATAACAATAGTGGATATTTATTTCAAAAGACAGCAAACGATGGTGTATGGTGAGGTCATAATTCAGTGAAGGTGCTAAGACATTATATGGAGGTGTCTGCAGGGAGTGGTCAAAGAAGACACACATAAAAAGGGTGGAGTTTCAATCACACCTTTGTGGCTTCCATCTTAACTTTTTTTTACCATGCCCTAGGGAATCCTCCTGAGATCATAGCTTGTTGCATGCATATTTAATTTTCAGTATCTTCCACTAAGAGGATCATTTGGCAAGTGATGGGAAGGATTCCTAGTTCCAGATCTTGGGAAGCTCTTTTAAGCACTGGATTACATAGAGACAAATAGTCCTACCCGGTTCAGGGAATATTTGTGTATGCATTTTGGGAGGGTACCTATTTTGTTCTGTTATGTCTCCAGACTGTTATAGTAATTCGGTTTGATATCCCTTAAAATCTCAGGGTAAAGGAAGAAAAGTTTCTCTTCTCCTGTGAGATGGAGATATTAATAGATGTTAAAAGGAAGGATTTAGTAAGACAATTACATGAGAAGAATGGCTGATAAAAAAAACAAAATAAATTATGATTCTCACATTGTAAAATGTGTGGGACTGCTGGTTGAAGGAATGCAAGTAACTTGCTCCCAGATCATTTAGAGCTGTACAGATTATTACTAGTATCTTCTGCTGGGAAATGTACCAGTAATTAGTATAGCTCATATAAACTGCACTGATGACATACATATTATGCTCCTATGAAACAAATAGGAAAGACATTTATGCTAAATTTTCTGCACTATCTTCAAAGGCATCCCCCATGTAAATTACTGTACATAATCCATCATAGATGTTATAGTGTATGGACAATCCACATTTTCCAGAAGGGGTCTTAGTTTTTAAGCAGGGAGAAAACCTTGCTGAAGTCCATGTCCATTTTTATTTGCTTTGGTAGACATCACTAATTTCAGAAATGAAATTGGTACAACCTCATTCAAGTCTGCTGCACATCATCTTATACCAGGCAATTTCTCAGAGCATCTCCATGTATATGAATAAAGCTTTAGTTTGTAAACTTTTTATCCACTCCACGTTTCCAGGTACTAGTAAAAATATCTCATACCCTTAAGATGAATGGGTGAAAACAAAGAGGCAGAGCATAGTTCTCCTATATCTTGATGATGCTCCCCAAGTATGCACATAACTTTATAATCCTACTATTTTCATCTTAATTTCGATTATACAGGAAGAAACTTGACAAATATATTTTAGTGATATGTGTATTTCATTCAAATACATCTGTGGAAAAAATTCAGAGCTTATGAATAAGAAGAGGAATTGCTAGTATCTGTGGTCCAATATTGGAAATGTATGATGGAATTCATGATGGGAATTTTGCACATCCACATCTGTTTTAATTTTCTTCTCTTGCCCCACAATGTATGGGGCAATCTATATGAGGCAGGATAGTCTATAGATTGATGAACTTTTACTAAGAAAAATGAGAAAAAAAACTTGGAAGTTTCTGAAACTTAAAGACATTCTCTTGCAGGGAAAAAATGACAAACTGCAACTATATTATTGCCAAGGAACCAACATGTACATGTCAGTACGGTCACTAGGAGTCAAGCCAAGTTAACCCAAGCTGTAGCCAACAATAGATATACTATCCATCATATATACCCCCCAAAGTATTCTTGAAATAAGATTTACTGTTCAGAATCTCCTTTTTTATCAGCAAGAGTGCAAGACGGTAAGATGGAATATTACACTATTCCATTACTGATTAGGACAGCAACATCCTTTGGAAACTTTACATTCTACTGTTCAGAATTGATATTAGGCTATATTTTGAGCCTCTTTGTATAAAGAAGTGCATTTATTTCCTCTACAGTAAGAGGAGCCTGGAACCTTCCCCCTAACTTCTGTCTTGATTAGTATGTTCTGTTTTGAAGTGGATGCACTAAAGTGCTTGAGAAATTAATAGATGGCCCAGCAGCTTTTATGTTATAGCTTGAAGTGTCAAAATATCATTACTAAATAGGATGGAAAATTGAAAGCTTATATTACTGCTTCTTCTTATTGTTATTGTCAAATGCTCTAATTGATTGTGTAAATCATTGCTGAATATGCATATTTGTGCTATTGTATATATATGCATAGTGGTATCTTAGCTCCTTCAGTTTTGGGAAACAGAAAACTGGGACTGGAGGGGTGAAGTAGTGTTATAGAACAGCCAGCAAATCTCTTTCTCGATTATCAACCTTGTAGAAGGCAAATATTTTTGGATTTTTAATCAATCTTATTTGGAGATTCAGGATCCTAAACAATATTTTCAAGCATGTAGCTGTACTTTATATTTTTTGGAATGGATTCTAAAAGCCTTTGGAAAATGAAAAGGATTTTAAGTAACTACGATTGGAAAGCAGCATAGACATAAACATAGTAATTTGTAGAACAGGTAAGGAAGGAATAATCAAATATTCTGTGTAAATAACCTTTGAGCTTTATGGATAGCACTCTTCTGAAAAGATGATGCAGAGAAGGAACTAACCTTTCGCATTAAAAAATTATTATTCTTCCAATCAAGGTGACCTACTAAGCAAATATACTATAATCAAAGTCATTTTGAAGATTATTCTGAGACTCCAGGCAGGTCACATGAATTAACGTTAGATCAGGAAGTTAACACAGCTTACAAGAAAACTGAGAATACAGTTCAGTTGAAACAACAATAAGTATCTTAGAATATCACATTTTATAGTATAACAAAGCTATATGTAAGGAATTACATATTTCTGCCATCTGAGCATAGTATCAAAATCTAGACCAACATGAGGGCAACAGCATTCAAACATACTGTACTGCAGTCATGCATTTATACATCACTCTGCTGAATGAGCTAAAGTTATCTTGCAGACTAGCAAAGTAATTTTGTTTGGCCGATTCCTAGTTTCCCTTTTTGGTTAGCTTATCTTCACCATGCACCTTTGTGAATGGATTAGACCTGAGCAAAGCATAAACATAAACCAGCAGTAAGCCAGAAAACCACAAACCAACCAGGCATCTCTTTCATACATTTCTTTCAAGAGAAAAAATGCCATTTGAAATCTCTTTAGTTTTATTACACTGAATCATTGCCATCATTCTGAAACTTGGTCAACTCATGGTTAGCCTCTAAACTCTAGATCATTTACAGACAAGTTTAAAAACTTCATCACAATTCAGGTAACTGGGAACAGCACTTCTTGATACCCCAGAATGATTCACACTACACAGGGATAAAGATGTGCCTTAATTAATAAAATCTTGTTTTATTAATCCAGACACCTTTGGAGACCTGAACTCCTGATCCTAGTTTTAATCCTGAGCAGCATCTTTGGTATGGGAAACAATAGGGCAAGAAGAGAGTTCACTCATATGAAAAGTAAGATACAAGTGGATATTTCTAATGGATAGAAGCAAGAGAAAGCCTGAGAAGCAGAGAATACAAAATCTTCTTCAACATGTTCACAGTCCTTTTGTTCAGAGGAATCTAACTGGATTCAAGGAAACAGCATTCCTTCCTCTTCCCGAGTTCTTGTCCTTTCCATCATGGACCATGACATCAGTCTTCAAATATGGGTCAGGGCTGTGACTGTACAGAGGCTATGTGGTCTCATGATAGCCATCACAAAGGTGGTGCCCTATGAAAAGGATATTATTCACCTGCTCCAGAACTGGTTCTGATTTTGAGTCATACATGGAATCACAGGTACAGTGCTTATACCGTGTGTGTGTGTGTGTGTGCGTGTGTTTGATATTCCCTTGCTCTTGGGCTGAATTTTATAATTTAGAACAGGGTTGCAGTTTCTGGCCTACACTGCCATCTCACACCATCACTAGTAATGAGGCATCCTGGAATGGGATATTTCTTCATTTATGGGTAATAGACTCTGGCTACAGGACAAATCATATAATGATGTAAAGTGTCATCTTTTCTGTAGACTAAATATACCCCGATCATTTAACTGTTTCTCATACGACTTGATTTCCAGACTCTTCACAATCTTGGGATCCCTCCTCTGAATTTGTTCCTATTTGTCACTGTTTTTCTGAACTGTGGCCCAGAACTGGAAACAGTATCCTAAATGGGGTTTGACCTGGCAGAGGGGAATTGGAGTACTTGGCATTCCAAAAGTAGGGAGGGGAAAGCCTAACCTTTTACTCTTCTCTTGCTTCTCCTGGCTTGGACTACTGCCTAGGGACCCCATCCAGTTGCTACTGAGCTTTCAGGGGCTTGCTTCACAGGCACCTCTCTGGGTTACCCCTGCTCTTTGTCTCCTACCTTGGGTTAGGGCCTGGCACTGCCAAGTCCTTCTGGCATCTCCTTTCTGGCTGCCAAGGCCTTTCTTTCCTTCCCACCTCCGCTATGGAGGAATTCTTCTGCCACCTTGCGCATTGCACGCAGAGCACACTTACGTTGTCTGCTGCAGATTCCTTTCTCCAGCAGTATCTTTGGACTTCTTGCTTTTTTCTATCTTTTCTTCTTCCAGCCATACTCATCCTGCTTTTTTAATTCCATTCTCACCAAATCTTTAGCTTTTCTTCTTCTGTCTTCTGACACTCTGAAATCCAGCCCCATTCCCCCAATGAATAAGCTCCCTACTGAGGCAACTGTAGTCCTCTTTTTTAAAGAGAATAGCTTCCTTTTCTCCTGGATGATGCCCTTCTTCAGTTATCAGGGAAATGAGAGGAAGTGGCATTTTTTTGCAGTCCACAACCCTTGTCTATGTCCTACTGTTGAATGTACCCTTGTGTCCATGAGCAAGAAACTGAGAAGAGACACTAGCAATGGCTTGTATTGCTTGAGCCCCTCAGGGCCCAAACTCCCTTCTCTTCTTGGTGGTGACTTCACTCTCCACTGTCTTGTCCAATCATTATCTTTCCGAGTAAGGCACTATCCCACCCCTAACACCAATTGGTTCATTATGGATAAAAGCAAGCACAGATGACAAATCCTGAGAACTGGGCATTTGGAAAAATGTTGGATAGAACAGGTAGTATGTTTTCTTCTCCAAGCTGTCTCCCTAGAATCTAGATTCAACCAGTCTAACTTTTTTCCCTCCTAGTAGTGATTGGAAGATCCACAGCCAACTTAATTATGTCAGTTGGCTGTGGATGATGGAACATACAGGCATCTCTTTTGGAGCTTTCTGAGCCAGCTCTTCTCTGGGTCTACCCAGAGTTCTGCCATGGGAGTTCTTCCCACTGTGAACTAGCACCTCACATGATCCTCTCCTAAGAAGCCATTGCCACTTCCAGTCTTAGCCTAACTTGCAACAGGCTCTCACTTTCTGCTGACAGATCTGTTTGTTGGGTTGTTGCCACTGAAGTCTTTTCAATAGGACAAACAGTCCCCATTCTGGTTTGCCACTGGGCCTCTTTGGCTACCCCAGCCATTGTACAACTAACCACCAGGAACCCTCTTTGGTGGGCTCTCTCAGTGATCATCTTCTGGTTCTTTCCATCAGATCTGATGATGGGCCTCCAGGGAGCCCTGCTGCTGGACCACCATAGGTTTTAATGCTTCACTGTTGTTGGGCTACTTCCTGGCCTTGCTACCCCCTTTTCCTCTGTTGTTTCAGTTGCTGCAGCTGCAGGTAAAATCACCTGGGCTGCTGTTTTCCTTGCTCTTTGGCTGCTCATCTTTCAGCTCTTCAGCTCAGTGGGAAAACTCCCATGCTCTCTGGCTTCCAAAACAAAAGAACAATGTCTTGCCCCCACAGCTCCAAATGAAGGGAAAAACCTTGCTTCATGCTTCCTACCAAGCTGCAAGCTGGGATTGCTCCTTTAATCTTGACAGCACTGCCAGAGTCAGTAGTGGGGTCATTTGAAAAGAAAGGAAAAGGAAACATTGCAGGGCATTCCTTTCTCCATGACAAACAGGAACGTCCTTCCACAGAGAAATAAGGGATAAAGAAATGGCCTTTATTTTATGATGGAATACTGGGCATTTTTGTTAATATTTGCAACAATAAAAAACAACATTTTACATTTAAATAGTTATTATTTAAAGGATATATGACTCATCATGTTTAATGAGGAACAACAGATAATGATAGACATTGGATTAGTCATATACACACACAGAGAGGGATACAAATATAGACACACACACACACACACACAGAGGTATGTATGTATGTATGTAAGTATAAAATCTCACAGAAGAAAAGAGCTTAAACTACAAAGGGTAGATCTGTTGTCCAATATATCTAAGATTTCTATTTATTTTTATTGCTTTTTAAAATAATGACAGAAAAAGAAAACAAAAAGAGACAATATACAAAAATACATACATTATCAACTGGGACATTCTTAAGGGACATAGTTAAAAAGGAACCCACATAACATAGTTAAAGGGGAACCCACAAAACTATGCCTTTTAAACTCAGAGGATAGAAGAACCTGGCCTTGTCTTATGTACAAATGTCCCTGGTCCTCACCTCCAAGAAATATTAAATGTGGTTCTTAAGCCCCCCAAGGTTGCCTATGCTTTTTGTAGGTACTAACAATCTTTCATTGAGGTTCTTCTGGAGAAAGGGGGTTGCAGAACTGGAAGGAGAGTTTCTATTTTCCATGGTTTCCTTATTAATATGCTTCGTATTAAGGAAAGCTCTTTCTCTAAACAAAATACTCAGTAGCAAAAATTTGTTCCCTTGGAACAGAAAATTGCAACAGGAAATTGCCCAGAAAAAATGAAAATTGGTCTTGAATTTATTGCTAGAAAATGTATAAAATATCCTGCCAGTAGGATGGACTGGAAACCTTTATGTATATCCTGTTGATACTTTGAGACATTTTCAGGTTTGGGAAGAAGGAGACAGTCTCTTGGGAAAAAAAAAATCAGCCAACTTGTATTTTAGTGTATAACCAACCTCAAACTTTCAAATTCTCCAACTTCCTTCAAACATCAGTGCTATGTCTTCTTTTGTTTTTACAAAATTGTCTATGGGTGTGTGTTTTGGTGGTGGGGAAGGAGAGAATCATTAGTAATCTTATAGAAAAGGCATGGCTTTGAGATGTTGACGTTGGAAATTCACTCTTGTTGGAGATGAAAATGTTGATGCAAGTACCTGTTCCTGTCTGCTTGGCAAATTGCTGAATATTGTGTTCTAAGATGACAGTAAATCTGTGTTTTTCATAGATATTTTCAGGCCTGATGGCTACATAGCTGGATACCTCTGGGGTAATGCTTTATTTCTGCCCATCAAGAATCATTGTTAATCCATGGATCAGTTGAATGTTCTTTGGGTAATTCTCTGCAATTTTACCAGGGTTTCCCCCCTCTTGCCTTGTTGCACTTTGGAAAGTAGTTGTAGTGGCTGAAAATATAGCTCCTCTCCAATTCTACAGCAGCTATTGCTGGCAGATGGCATGGTGCCAGACTATCTTGTTGACAAGCTGACTTTTTGCTTTTAATTTGTTGTCCTTACAGAAGAGTGTCAGACCATCTCTACCTGGGTTAATCTATCTAGATAAATTGCCCTTGCATAAGATGATATCCTGTTCATTGATTATTATTATTGTAAGTACTGTACATATACAGCATCCCAGTGCCAGTATTTTTTTTACAAACATGCCATTTCTTTCCCTATGAATTCAAGCAGTGGGTATCATTGGTTTGAAATATATTATGCAAAGTAGCATCTTCCCCTTTAATGGATAGCACTTAATTGTACTGAGTTGCTCATTGTTCTTGTAATGACTGTTATCCTGCTAATGACTGTTATCCTGCAAAGGTTAAACTACCACATAATGAAGGAACCAAGGAATGGCCTAAACAATTAAAGCAAGTCTTGCAAAAAATAGGAGTTTAATCTCTGATGCTGTTATCTACTTTATAAGCAAAATCTGGTTCATTTTTTTCTTACCTTGAACTGTAAATCATTTCTGTCTTCAGCATTTATAACTGCAAAGCAGGTTCTTTTTAGGTTTGTTTTCACTGTCACTCTAATTCTAAGCATGTTTATTTCTTAATTTGGGCCTTTGAGTCAGTGTTAACTCCTGGCAACTGCCTGGACTAGTCCCAGCAGTTTTCTTGGCAGGTTTTTGGGAAGTGGTTTGCCATTGCCTTCTTCCTAGGGCTGAGAGAGAGTGACTGGCCCAAGGTCACCCAGCTGGCTTTGTGCCTAAGGCAGGATTAGAACTCAGTCTCCCGGTTTCTAGCCTAGTGCCTTAACCACTACACTAAACTGGCTCTCAAGCATATTTATTTGGAAAGTTATACTTCAAAAATTCTCTCTTTATCTATTTCTAGAAATGTCCCAATATGTTCACTATGGCTTGCACATTTGTAAATATGTTTAGGTCTGGAATTGTAAGGATATTGATATTAATTGGGGCTACAATGTGCTATACCACTAAGGACTTAAGATGGAGCACAGTATTTGCTGTGCTGCAGTAACAGTGGAAACAGCCAACATCAATGCATTTGGCAAATTCACATGATGTTGCAACAAGGACTGAAATTTTCTTCAGATGAATTATTGCTTTTGGACTTTAGGAAACAGACTTCTTTATTAATGGAGTTCAAACCTTCTTGGGAAAAGTACAAACTCCTTCTGCAAAGTGGAACAAAGAAGAAAGATTGGGGTTCACAAAAATGGTAGCATTTTTGTAGATTTTAATGAGGGGTCACACAACTTCTATATACAGTTCTTCCCTTTTCAAAACATCCCTTAAAGAAACAGACATCTGATTTTCAACACTTCATGCTACTGTTGAATAGATTGAAAAGGCAACGTATTTCAGCTATCAAATATCTATATGAAATATAAAAATATTTCAGCCACAAAGACAGTCCACATATCTAATTTGATTACAAATGGCAAAATCAAGAGCAAGGTGCTGTCCCTATCTTGACTTTCACAAGATACAATTGCAGATTGTAGGAGAAAATATCCACCCATTATATGAATGGCTGAATTTTTATTACAGCCAAAGGCCACCAGCTTAAAATAGTTTCCAAGAACAAAATGTCCAGATAACAATACAATACCTAATAAAACAGACAGTATCATAATAACAGTGAAATTATATACTAAAACTGGAAAGAGAAATGAATGGCCAGCCTGCTGGCATCCCCTCATTATCTGTTGCAACACTTGACATGCTGCCATGCAAAATTTTGTTATATTTTAGGTTGTAACAGGCAGTTTGTAAAAAAACAGGTGAAAAGGAATTTATCTGGGTAGAGCTAATAATGTGTATTTGTGATGCTTAAACAGTATCATATTTTCTTTATATTAGTCTGCTTCTGCTTTTGGAACTGCTTCACCTTGAGATTAAAATAATAAAAAATATAAGAAAATAGAATATTAACAAGACCTGCAGTACCTGAGTAGCTATTGCAGTTACACATAAATCAAATGAATGCAACTCAGTTGAATGCAGTTCATTCAATATCCTGTATAATGAATAAGATGCACTTTAGCAAATTCCATCAAGAAGCAGCTGGCCCAATACTGGGCATAGTCATCCCTGAGAATTGCAACCATTAGACATATATGGGGTAATCCAGCATTCTTCTGGGAGGAGACAAGTTTCTTTCTCAATTCCTAGAGGGAGGTGTGAGTGAGTATGTATGTATGTATGTATGTATGTGTGTGATTGAAGTTACCACCTGCCTCAACTGCAGATCAATACTGCAAAATGTGCAGCAGCTTTTAGTGGGTCTGATAACGTGGCTGGGCTATTGCAAGAGATCCTCAGTGAAGTGGAAAACTTTCCATCTGATGATGCTAAAATCAAACAAAATACAACAAATGAAGACAACAGCATAGAAAGAGGAAATGTCACAGAGTCCTTCATGCTCTACCTCTCACTTCCATTTATGTTTTCAATGTTCTAGCTTCCACTGTCTGACTCACTGTTTTCCTTTGAAAGGCATAGGCAAGCAGGCCACTAAATGCTCCTTTGCTAGATTTTCATCTTTTTACAAGTGAAATCTGGCAGCAACTCTGAGTAGTGTTCTTTACTCCAGTTGGACAATCAAGATCCTGTCTTTTGTCAGTTGTCTTGCTCAATACTTACACATATTGGAGGTGATTATAAGAGACCCTGGAATCCTCAATATTATTTTCAGATAAGTAATAGAATTTTTCCAATTGTCTATCATGGTCTTTCTGGACCCTTATCCGGGTGATCTCTTCCTACCTTAAACATAGACCAGGTTGCAAAAGAAGGCAATTGGTTTAGTTCCCACAAGAGTCTGTGGCACTTGATTCTACTTCTGCTGTTTCAGCATTGAAAAGGAAAATGGTGGGTTTGTCCTATTTTAAGAACAATGGGATTTGAACAAATTCATCCTTTCCATGGAATTTCAGGGAGATGATATGGTTTGTGGTTCATCAGGCTCATGGGTTACTACTTAGATTTTGACCTACAATTGGTTTTCTTCAAATGATTGTCTGGGCAGTCACACAAACTGTCTGACTTTCCTACAAAAGTATTTAATGGAGTGGAGGCTCTTAGTAGATTTTGTTTTGTTTTGTTTTGTGCCTTTGAGTCAGTGTTGACTCCTGGCAAGTACCAGGACAAGTCCCTGCAGTTTTCTTGGAAAGATTTCAGAAGTGTTTTGCCATTGCCTCTTTTCTAGAGCTGAGAGGGAGTGTCTGGCCCAAGGTCACCCAGCTGGCTTCTTGCCTCAGGCAGGACTAGAACTCGCAGTCTCCCAGTTTCTAGCCTGATGCCTTAACCACTACATCAGACTGGCTCTCCTCTTAGTAGGTATAGAAGCATATATGTGAAACACAGAAGACCAGTTGAAAGGTATCTGCTTGAGATCAACCTCTTCTTACGGACAGTTATTTTTGTGGAACAGCAAAAGTGATTTCCTGCTATTTCTGCTACTATGGCAGTAGCTCTGATCCATCTTCAATATCCTGATAACTCTACAAACATGCTGAGCAAAGAAGAGTGTTACTGCTGGAAGAAAACATTTTTGTTGCTTTTCATAGTCTCCTAATAGACCACTTGGTTTTTGCCTCTGTTTTTTGCATGATCCTGGCCGTTCAATAAGGTCAGTAGGAGGTGCCTTTTTCTCTCTACAACCATCTTCTCATGAATTTGTTGTAAATGTGGGTAAATACCCTGATTGCAGCACCCAGAATGTGAGATTTTCTGCTCCAGGATATCCATCTATCTCTTTTTCCCCCCTAGGTTGTTCCAAAAGTGACTTAATAAGTGGCTGCATTCTGGTCTCTTTTGATATTGTTATGTTCCTTCTTTTTAACATGCTTTAAGTGGGTTTTTCCCGTACTTTAAAAAAGAAACTACAGTAGATCATATGAATCTCGAGTACAAAAGCCAAATCAAAATCTCTCAAGTAATAGTAGTATTTTATTGTAGTCCAAACAAGAATGCAAACTGCAAGTGAAAGTAATAAATTCACTTGCACAGTTTGCATTCTTGTTTGGACTACAATAAAGTACTACTATTACTTAAAATTTGCTTCAACCAATCCCATTAAAGATACTACAGTCCACTGAGATTCATTGCTAATAAGTAAAGTCTGCAACTATATATCTCACCTTAAGATTCTATTGGTTGGAAAATAATTAATGTAACATTCATATTGGTGTCCTGGCCAATTTTTTAAATACTGAATTTATGCATATATTAGCAGAAGGCACTAAATTCATGTGTTCTGTGACTGAAGACAGAAAACAAAAAGATTAAACCCTTGAAGGGAATACTATACCACTTTTGCTTGATTATACTCTAGTGGTTTTCTATATTATTAACAAGCATTTATTCACAAGTAGTGCAATCCCAAGCAAGGCCTGGAAGTAGCAGAATGGTAGGTCTTCCTCTGCTTTTGAAACTTCTGGATTATGTTAGCAAGAATGAAAAGCATACTGATACTGTTTTCTCTGTACTTTTCTGCTTATGCTGTAATTATTTGTAGCCATAATTTTTCCCTAACAACAGAAATTAAGGGCAGGGGGTTCACTGCACGAGATTCAAGGCTGGCTTATGTGACGGGTTCATATCAGAGCTATTTTGGATGTAAAGCTAGCATCCCCCATGTGGGGGAGTTGGGTGGTGATAAAGTTTGATAAATAAATAAATAAAATTTGCTCATCCCTGCTCCATCCTAGGAACGATTTATTTGCGGCCTTTCGGTTAAACCAGAACAACCATTATTTTCTCACCTGGGAACTTTGGGCTCACCCACCATAGCAGAACCTCTTTCTGATAGTGCTGCTCTCCTACAGAAGACTTGCAAGATTCTGTTATTTGTAGCTCAATAAATTGTAGTTTTCCAGTTGATTTTCTGGTCTGCTCAACCTAGTGGGGGTAACGTTGCATGAGGATTTGTTAATGCCTCTTAGGGCTACGATTAATGCAACATTAGGCAAAGAAAAAGTTGTTTTATGTGGCTACTGTCCAGCAGGACATCCTAGTTACAGACCCTTAGAGATTCATGGGACATACTGTATATGTTTTAAAAATGGAAAGGAATGCAAATGTCCTTAGTTTAATTCAGTAGATTTCTTTATCTACTGGATCCTCTAAAGGATCCCATTTGTTCACTCAGAGATATCCACAGGGTATGATAAAAAAAAGTCAAGATTGTGGCTGGGACAGTGCAAGGGAAGTCAAGTTGGTGGTTGTGATTGGTTGACCCACATAAAAAATGGGGAGATTCGATCGCACTATCACAGCCACCATCTTGACTTTTTTTACCATATTCTGCAGACACCCCTGTATTCACTTATCAATCATACAGTACTATGATTTTCTCATTCCTTTTCTTTCTTTTACACAAGGAACTCCCAATGGTATAAACATTTTCACAGGGTATCAGTGTTCATGGTTCATAATGGTTTTAACTGCTACCCCTAAGACTCTTGTCTTTAAATCCATGAAATTATTGGAAAGTGAAGGGAAAAATTGATCTTAGTTTCCATTGTACTGTATGAAACAGAGCCAGTATTAGACATTTGTACCCCAAGAAAAAAAGTCAAATTATGCTTTTCTTTTAATAACCAAGATGGGGGTTGAAAGTGGGGAAAGATATACTTTATTTGATATGTGTGGCCTGAAGCCATTGCTGCTTGTAATTTCCTCGTAATGCTGGACCTGATGTGAAGCATTATTAAAAGATCAGTGCTTTATACTGTAATAAGCTAGTAAATGTTATAGGAATTCCTGGATAATGTTAATGAATGTTTTGGATTGGCCCCTCTAGGGCCAAAATGAAACGTCTTAAAAATGTATGGAAATGTAGCCTTTGGAAAAAGGAAACATAACAAAATTACAGAATATGCTATAGTATGAAGAGAGTGGCTATTTTGAACATATTTTCATAATCTGAGGCTCTTATTCAGGGACATTATTTGCAGTAAAAATAGCAATCATGGCATAAAAGAAAGCTCTCCAATGAACCACCATTTGACTTGGCATTACAGGAAATGGATTCTTTTTTAAATAAATTTTAAAAATTTAAAACAAATGTCAAGGTTTCTCCTGTTTCTTTCTTATTATTATTTTCTAATTTATTGCATTAAGGTAGATTAACCTACTGAATATTGGTTTGTGGTGCATTATTCATCAGTTGCTGTCTAATTTTTTAAACTACCAGAAATGAATTTTTATTTGGTATGGGGCATCTGTTTTTCCTGTTTAAATAAATAAAGGATATACAGATAAGAACCCTTCCACTTCTATAATTTGACTGAGCACTCATGAACACTTTCTGATTTCCCATAATGTTTTGAGCCACTGGATCTTCCTAAATAGCTAAAATTAAAGAACAACGGAAACATTTCCAACTCTCCTAGTCAGATAGATAGGCCTGAGATGCAAACACTCTGTCTTCTCTTCCTAACCATTTCTGCTTCCTGTCTCTGTCTTCTAACTATCCTCCATCTTTCCAGATGCAGGACGCTATGGGCTATGAGTTACCCTGGGTGTACTTTGTGAGTCTGGTCATCTTTGGATCCTTTTTCGTTCTTAATCTGGTTCTTGGTGTGTTGAGCGGGTAAGCTGTTGGTTTTGGTGCTTTCTTCTCCTCATGCTGCAGGGCAAGACTCCAGGATCAGGATCCTTCCATGTCACCAAAATTGTTAGCTTGTTGTAAACAAAAGCAAAGATTCTGTTTAATGAAAGTTTGCATATCAACAATATGCCTAAGGGCAGTTACATTACAGCATGACTAATACCTCCATCCAGACTGGAGGACATAGAAAGGAGGATTCCTAAACAGATGACTCCTGTCTCTCCTTGTGTTCATAACTGACTCACTAAACATTCCAGTTCAGTGCTGGTGGCTGAAGTTCCCTTCAACTGGAGACTTGCAATGCACAGGAATTAACTTTTCTCACTACTTATCATTCCCTTCTTCCAGGTCAATGATGCCATAGGAAGGGAGTGGCCCTGGATCTATTTTGTTACACTAATCATCATAGGCTCATTTTTTGTACTTAACTTGGTTCTCGGTGTACTTAGCGGGTAAGCAATACAAGGAAAAAAGGTTTCAATTGTTTTTGCTATTTATTTTCCTGGCTTCTAAATTGATATTTCTATTCTTTTGGGGGGTGTTGTGGATACAAGTGTTGATTCAGCATCTACATTTCATTCAGTAATTTCAATGGGCTTTGACCAAACCCTATAAAGTCATAGTAATAGACACACAAACTGAATTCATTCATTTTCTGGCCTAATGGCATCAGAAAATTGGGTAGTATAGTGTTCTCCTCAAAAATCAACAGTATTAGAACTGCCAAAAATTGAAATTTACCCTGACATAAACTGCTATCATAGAAGAAAAGAACTGGTATCCTAATTAGTATGATCACAGCTAACAAACTTAGAAGTATTATTCAACTTTGTGGCTTATGTGAACTCCAAATGAAAGGCAGAGGCTGGTTCTCTGATACCCTAGAGAGACTGACAGCCTTGCACCTGAGCATCTGTGGTCCATACATACTGAGCATTCAGATAAAATTACATTGTGTTATCCAGAGTCCAAAGATTTCTTTTAAAATTGCCTTGTTTGTGCAAATGAATGGAGTGGCTATAGGGATTTTCAACAAAGCTTTGGCCATACAGAGATACAACTCTATTTAGGAATGTTACTTACATACAGTACATACATACATAGAACAATCTGTAACAAATAAAGAAAGGAAAAATATAGGAAGTTGCAATCTAGTGAAACACTAGATTCAGAGCCTCAGTTCAGAGTTTTCCTGATGAAGCTTGTTTTAACCATGGAAGACAAGTTATTCTCTATAATCTCTAATCTGCTGTGGGATAATAGATGACAACATTCATTATAGTGGAACTAGTTACAGGAGAGGTGTTATGTTCCTCTTTGTCAGATGTGTTCAAGCAAAAGCTAAGGCTCAACCATCGTCTTTTGCTTTAATTTAGATTCCTACGTTGTGCAGGAATTTGGACTCAATGTTGCAAATTAAGACTATAATTCTATGTATTCCATGTTTATCTTTTACCAGTTGGAATATATTAGTCTATTTATAATTTGCTTTCTTAGTATGACAGCTAACAAGTAGAAATACTTAATGATCATTGTAAAATCAGTTTGGTCCATGCAAACACTTAAGTTAGGGTTTAGTATAACTGTAGCTTGTTGAAATACTTGAACACATAGATGCCAAGAGATGAATTTGGTGCCATGGTTTAAAGTTGGTTTATGAAACCTGCCTTATTAATCTAGTTGAACCTGGCATCCTACATTATTTCTGGTTTGTTTTTGTGTTCTGTTCTCTTTTACCAATCCTGAAATTGCAAGGTAATGGTAGTTGAAAATAATAATAGATTGATCCCTAGATTAAATTGTGGTCCAACGGCTTTCTCTCCAAACTCTTCACTCATCCTCAGTCTTCCTAGAAATACTCTGCTTTCTGTGGCCAAATCTTCACTGGGGGCAAGATAGAAATACAGCTCTCCAAATAATCTCCATTCATGTCCTTATCACCTCCTGATTGGATTATTGTAATATACTTCATATAGGGGCTGCCCTTAAAGACTATCAGAAACTTCAGCTGGAATATACTGCAACTGCACATAGGCTTCCAGGACAGATGCATTAGTGCCATGTACCACCACTGCTGTAGCAGCTGTACTGGTTGCTGATTGTTTCCAAGCATACTTTAAGAAGCCAGTTGTGATCTATAAAGCCCTCTGTGGCTTGGGCTCGCTCTGTCTTCAGGAGTGCTTGTTCCAGGTAGGATACATATGCCTGCCCGGAGTGCCTGATGAGAGTCCCCATGATAAGAAGCGACATTCACACAGAGACAAAACAGATGCAACACAAAGCACAAAGCAGCAATGCACAAACATCAAAACATGCAAAAAGATCTCCCTCAGTTCCTAGGAAACACTCCTGCCAACAGGTTGGCAAAATTGTTCTATACCACTGCTAGAGATTTGGATATTGGCAAAAGAGATGCAGATAAAACAAACCAAGAATTAACCAAATAAGCTGTATTGCTTTATTTTAAACTGTTCTATATGCAGTAAGTAAAACAAAATTTGGCCTACTGTGATGCACAAAGATGTAGGAAGGAATGGAAATTGCAATTACTTCACAAAATGCCAAATACAGTAAAAGGGAATTCTGTGCTGATGCTTCTTGTTCACACACTGATACCCCTGTTTACTACCATCATTAGAACATTTTTTAAAACTGAATTAGATATCCCAGAAAGATGTCCATTTGATATCAAGTATTAACAGTACTACTATAAACAGAATGGTTTTCCCATGTAGAATGCTCTGATGCACAGAGAAATATACACAAGCCCTTATATGGTAAATGGCAAATGTCTGCTTTGCTGGATATAAATTTCTATCACTCTTGTGGAAGCTCCAAGTAAACCAAATTATCTGTATTTTAAAAAATCTCAGGTTCAGTCCTTGAATCTGTAATTTAAAAGATTGCAAGATGGAGAAAATATATTCCTTAAGGCCAGGAAAATTACTACCAGGGAGTATATATAATACTGTAATAAAGGAATCTGAAGTCTAATGCTATATGTCAATATTCTTTCTAATGCTGAGTATAAATCTTCCTCTATTGGGTAGTCTATTATTATTAAACGAGATTGTTAGATAATAATGTTTAAAATTGCAGGACTGATAGAGTGTAATTGTGTTCTCTAGTGGGTAATACAGGGCAATGTTTATATTTATTTATTTATCAAATTTATGTGACTGCCCATCTCACAAAAAGTGAGTCTGGGAAGCTTACAACAAAATATAAAACAATATATATATGTATGTATGTATGTGTATATATATATGTGTGTATATATATATATATGTATGTATGTAAGTTTAAAAAAACATTTGTTAAAAGATTTTAAAAATCATAAGGCATACAGGAGATGAGAAGTTAAGAGTAATAATGGAGCCACCTCAAGATCTCTTCGGTCCCCTGGGACCCCCCAGGCCTAATGTTATAGCCAGCTCTTGAGGGACCTCTGGAAAATAAATAGGGATGGTGCTAACCTCACTTCAGGGGGGAGGATGTTCCATAAGGCAGGTGCCATGGCAGAGAAGGCCCACCTCCTGGGACCCGCCAAGTATAGTTCCTTAACAGATGGGACCCACAGATGCGTCTTCTGCCAGATCTGATGGGACTGGCAGATATAATCGGGGAGAGGTGATCCTTCAAATAACCTCAAATAATGTTACAAGAGATTGGACTCCATGGACGTAAAAAATGAAATTTAATCTTCTTGACTTATTAAAAAAAAATCTCTAATACTGTTTCTATGTTTATACCTCATTTATATGGAGTGGTGCCTGGAAAGAGGCACCAAATCTTGACTAGATTTTCCTATTGTCCACCTTTTGTTTACTGTTTCTTGGCACAAAAGGGTGGCTTTTTGTAGAAGAGCTCTTATGATTTTTCCACGGTTGTAACTGGTCTACTTTATAGCAAAGCTCTTTCATCTAACTAATTCACTGAGATGCTTTTTATCCTAAGAATTAACTAGAGCATCTTGTAATATTCTATTTTAAAATCTTCCTGATCAAAATCATGACAATGAAGGAAAAACCCAGCAATGGGACAGAATCCTTGGGACAGCAAATTGATCTGAGTATTTGCCTTGACTTGAGAAACAGATCTGCCCTTATGTTCCTAGGTAGTGTATTGAATGTAATATTTTGCTTCAGATGTAGGAGATTTTAACAGCAACAACAATTACTATATCTCAAATTTCAAAAGTGATTTGAGATGCAGCACAGGGAGCCTGCATTAGCAGTTTAAAGACCTAGCAATGTATCTGAGGAACCACAAGGCTTAAATTAACATGAGCAGCTGAGTTATCATACCAAGAAATTTAATATTTCAAGTGCAATTCAAGTTATTCTCTTATCTTTCTCTTTCTCCTGTCCTTTTAATTTTAATCCCCTCCTTCTCACCAGGGAGTTTTCTAAAGAGAGAGAGAAAGCAAAAGCTCGGGGTGACTTTCAGAAGTTAAGAGAGAAACAACAACTGGAGGAGGACCTAAAGGGATATCTGGACTGGATAACCCAAGCAGAAGATATAGATCCAGAAAATGAGGATGAAGGCATGGATGAGGAGAAGCCCCGAAACAGTAAGAAACTTTCTCCTGTTTTCCTTTTTGCTCCTCGCCAGAGATGACTTTTGAAGATGCTCAGCAATTTGAGAGACATACTGTAATGAGCTGATACTTGCTGCTTTCCTTTAGAATCAGTATTGCTTTCTTAAAAAATAGAATGGGGAAGATGAAGAAGTAAGTCAGTAGAATTACTATTGATTACAAAAGTCATGTATTTGCTTGGCATCTGTATTACAAATGAAAACTGGCATATACTTTTTATTAGAAGATTCCTGACAGATGGGCTTTAAAACGTGCTTTAGGCTCTGTTGGTTTACTGAACTGTAATTCATCCTTTTCACCTTGAAATAATTATCTTGAAAACTTCAAGCTGGCTCAGCCTTGTGCTGGTGTTTGTAACATTTCTGAAATGTCCTTTCGCCAAAAGGTTTCAGGCAAAATATAAAAACAATACTATCTGTAAAGTAAATACAATATCAAAACAGGCCCTGTGGACTTTAATTATCTAACATCCTGTTTGCATTGTGACAATAGTACCTCTGTAGGGTCAGAATCAAATTATCATCTGTGTGATCTGTGACATCACATTATTTGAGCAGTATCAACTCCACATCATGAACCTTGCTTTGCTAGGGTGGAAAGGTAATATTTCTTTGAATGATGTTATTGTTCCAGTCAGAACTGAGCTGAACTGTAGGAGATTTTCTCAAGGTACTTCTGAATTTACTTTGTCTACAGTATATCAAGAATTAGCCAGATTATCTTTTTTGGGGAGATTAATTGGTTATCTGCCCTCTTTCTGTATCTAAGTGAAAGATATGGTTTGGTTGCCAGAAGCTAACACTATTTTAATTTCTACTCTTCTGCTCTTCTCCATGATGCTGCTGATGGTGATTGGGAAAGGAACTATTAGACATGGTCCTTCTTTTCCCTTGCAGTGCTTAGAAGAACTTGATTCAAACAGCAATGATCTTTGCTACCTTGCCCTTCTCTGTGTGGTGATCTCTACTTTTTCAGAGGGCACTATATTGCACATTGAGATGAGTCCAGGATCAAGTTAAATATATAATTATTAAATAAATAATTATTCCCTTCAGACCCTCTAGCAATCTTGCCTTCTTGCTTAGGTATCAATGTCTTGCATCTTTAGAGCTGTAATTCCTCCATTAATAATGTTTGCTGTGCTGATTCACCGTGTCCAAGTCCAGAGTGGCTGATTTTACCTTCACCCAGGCTCCTTTTTTGTATTTCCAGAGTGTTCAGAGGTCACTGATGTTGTCTGGCCATGAGCTTTGGAAATTCTTACAGATTAGCATGGGTTGTTTCGTTTTATGTATACATTTTTGCTATCAAACTAGTGCTATGTATGGATGTGCATAGGTTTGTCTTTATAAGACTTTTTAAAGGCTTTACCAAATGGGGGGAGAACTTGGATAATTTGCTGAAATGGTAACAGTTAATGGGGTTAACAACACTAGCAGCTTGCAGAAGGCTTAGAACACGGAACTAGAGTTCGGGAACTAGAAAGGTCTTAAAATAGGGGACTTGATGTTCTCATACAAGTTAGCCAGGAGAGAGGCCCAATAAAATCAAAACTGTCCAGGAATATCAAGGTTCATATTAAAAATATCATGCTTTAATGAATCCTCTCCAGACATGGCTTAATTGAAAAGATACAGGAGTATGATGAATAGGAAACATGAAAAGCTCTTCAAGAATGAACTGTATGCACAAACCTCAGAACTGACTCAATAGCTTCCTTATCCACAACCGTAAGACAAGCAGATGAAATTCTGTCACTTTTAAAGTGTGGGACACTAATCAAACGCAATATAGAAAAATCTATATAGCATTAAATGGAAATATAGAAAACGGAAGTATCAAATGGAATATAGAAAATCTGTCTACAGCTGTTTCTGTTGGTCCTGAGATTTGAAATGACTTCTGGAATCTGACAGTACTTCAGAGATCTTGCCTTGCATTCTTTTTTTATTGACAGAAAGACTTCCCCCTCTTTATTAACACTTGCTAGTATAGGTATAAAGTATTTTTTACTTGAATTACTGGGATGTGAACCTTTCACACTGTTATACATTTGTATGTTGGTACCTTTGCCTGTAGAGGCCAGCAACCACAGATAGTTGCTAATATATGTGTACTTCAATATTTTAGGATATGTGTGGATGCAGAAGAAATATATTTTTCAGAAAGCTTTTTCAAAAAACACTGTAATGCAGTGGATGCTCCAAATCAGTCAATGCTTCCACTGGAGTGGAAAAAATAATCAAAATCTGTGTAGCTTTTATCACAGCTGTGTTGAAAAAGTAACGAGAATACTATCTGAGCTGGTAGCAAGCACAAGAATGCTGGCTTGCTTTAAAAGTCACAATATGAATATCATGCAAGAAACCCATCTGAGAACAGGGAGAGAGAAATTAGAAAACTGGCATGGCCATCTGCCAAGAGAAAATAGTTCAAATAGTCATATTATGGATTCAGAACATGTATTCAAAAATGACTTAAATAGACTATGTGGTCTGATAGACTGTTTGAGTCATCTTGACCTAAAGGTGACCTTTTTTTTTTTAAGTTTCATTTTTATTCCACAAGTTTTCTCAGCTGCATCAGGCCTCGATTTAAAGGAGCCAGTGGTAGAGGGTTCTATGCAAATTGGGCCACAGGTTCAGATCTCTGACAGCCATGAAGTTCTCTGGAGAACCTTAAGGCAATCATTCTCTCTCAGCTTAATCTACAATACAGAATTGTTATTACATTAAATTTACAGTTAAATAAGATATTTGTCGTGAGGATAAATTTGGGGTGGGGGTGAGATTAATCCTTGTAATAGGACCATTGGTGTAATATATCAATAATATGACAATAACCTTTAGGAACTAATCATTGTTAATATAATTTGATTTATTCCCCAACATTTATAAATCCTTTTCATCATATCAGATTCCAAAATGGTATGTACAGAATTAAACAAAACAAAGAACGTGGAAGATAAAACTTTAAGACAGACTGATATGCAGTGTGCTGATGTGATTAAGGTTTGGAGTGGGAATCAGAAGACCCAAGTTCTAGGCTTGGGGTTTTCATATTTTTTCAGGCCACAGGAACTTCTTTTCCACTGTACCTTTCTTTCTCCTTATTTACTTCAAAAAATTGCTATGGATGCTCCTGAAGAGCCATGTCAAGGACTAAGGGGAAAAATGGTTTCCACAAAGGGTTAAGGCTTGGTGAAAGGTGAAAGGTCCCCTGTGCAAGCACTGAGTCATGGCTGACCCTTTGGGAGGACGCCACTTTCGTGACATTTTCTTGGCAGACTATAGTGGGGTGGTTTGCCATTGTCTTCCCCAGTTGTCATCTTCCCCAGCAAGCTGGCTACTCATTTTACCGACCTCAGAAGGATGGAAGGCTGAGTCAACCTGAGCCGGCTACCTGAGAATCCAGCTTCCGCTGGGATCAAACTTAGGCCATGGGGAGAGTTTCAGCTGCAATACTGCTGCCTACCACTCTTTGCCACACGAGGCTATATAGGGGTTAAGGTGTAGTCCCTTGCAAACAGAGTTTTTTTTTCTTTAGTTCCTTGTGAAGAGTTTTTATTTTCCCTAGTCCTGCAGAACCCAGTTTGAAAAATTGTATTCTAGTCCACCCTCAACCTCAGAGGCAACCTGGGTGACTATGGACCAGTCCCTCTCTTACAGTAACCTACTCACAGTGTTTTGTAAGGATAAAACAAAGGGAGAACCTTATATAAGCTGCTTTGAGCTCCTGGAGAAAAAGCAGGATATAAATCTAAGAAATAAATAATTTCACTAAATCAATAAGATCTGCTCAATTACTTAAATAAATAAACATGCTTTCAATTGTGACCTATTCCATAGAGTTATCATTGTTGGCAAACCTCAAATTCATTTGTGAGTATTTAAGAAGTGGGAAGGACATGGTGTAGATGTGCCCTAAATTGTTCATACTTCTGAGGAAAGCCTTGTGCAATCTCAAATTTCATTTTAGTTGCTAGAATGCATTATCTTGACTTCAGTAGAAATCCAAATTTTTCAATTAAAAAAAAGGAAAAGAAGCACAGTTCCATAACATAGTGAGGTCACTGTGTTTTCCAGCTTTATTGAAGATATAAAAGAACCTGCCAAGTATCCTTAGAATAATCTATTTCTTTGGGGGATGGCAGTCATATAGCCATCTTTTTTGCAAACCCCTTGTATTTCAGTCTCCCACATCCAGACTAATGAAAAGGCAAATATTGTTAGAATATTTTGGAAATCTTTCCCCTGTTTTATTAAATAAACAATAATATTCAGCAGCCACAGAATTCACTTGTGAAAACAAAAAATAGCAAAGGAAAGGAACTAGGATGTGGACCAACATGTATGATTTTTCCATGAACATAAACCATGTTATTACATCCTGTAGGATTTCTTATCTACCAAAAAACCCAGGGAAGAAGGGTTAGAATGCAAAATTGTCTATTTTCCTTTTTCCCCCAGTGTTGTGGAAATTCGGTATATAATTATAAAAATATTATCTGTACATTCTAATAACAGGCATTGTGAAACAGAGCCCTCACTGTGCAAAACAGAAGCAATGGTTACAGTAGTGGTGCAATTCATCTCGTGTATGAACAAGCTGGTTGCATTAGTAACATTCACAACGTTCCTAAGATTGTCTGTAGAGAAGTAGTTTTGCTTTTAGAAAAAAGAAGGCCACAGTCCTATCAATGCTTCCTCAGCTCTAAATCCTACAGCTGTTATTGCTCTGTACGGGGGGGGGGGGGGATACGACAGTTGGTCTTTCAGAGCAAAGGCTTACCACTTCCTTAGACGAATTAGCAATGAGTGATGAAGATTTTAAGTCACTGGGCTTAAAATCAGAGCAATCCCTCGAGTTACCATTTAATGGATAGTTTCGTAGCTGCTAAAATATGTGAGTGACTTTTACTCCTCAAGCTTTCAGAAAGGAAGAACCAACAAATTTGTGTATAATTAGTGGTATAATGAATGTCCCTCAGGCTGTCATCACTCTGCTTAATTTTTTCATACTTTTCTTTCCTCCCGATTCCCTATCAGTCTGGTTATAAAATGAAAGGGAAAACATTGTAAAAAGAAGAAGAATTAAAGCTGCTTTCTAGCCCTTGGTTGATTACTACTGAGGGAAGCTAAATGTGTTTAGCTAAATGGAAACTAGAACCAACCTCACAGTTCCCAAACATGGTCATGGCAGTTTCACAGAAGAGAAAACAAGAAAGAGGAAGGAGCTACTGCCTAGGGCAGTGTTTCTCAGCCTTGGGAACTTAAGATGTGTGGACTTCAACTCCCAGAATTCCCCAGCCAGCATGGAGAAGCATGACTAGCTGGGGAATTCTGGAAGTTGAAGTCCACACATCTTAAAGTTCCCAAGGTTGAGAAACACTGCCCTAGGGAATCCAATTACTCAGAATACTCAAACGCTAGAACATCTCAATAATGACTGCTCCCCTACTTCTGTTGTCTAGATTATGGATTAAAACAATTCATGTTACTCTAATAAAATAATTGTAATAACCAGTATAGCTGTTCTTACAGTTGTAATAGCTAGTGTAGCTGTTATAACCAAAATAACTAGTACAGTTGTTGCTACATGCGTCCTTAAAAGCAATGAAGCAATCTTTACTTTATAAACCATCATTTGATTGTATTTTTAGTTTTAAAAACTCTTAAAGGATCATCTCAGCCTGTGGCTGTCAGCCCTTCAAGGTAGTCCAGACAGGAAACCAAAACCATGAGTACTAACACTACCTTTATTGTAAGGTTACAGTAACAGAACCTTACGAGTCTGAAAAAAAACAAGAAAAAGACATCAAACAATAGCCTGGCAACTTTGCAGAGACTTTTCAGATCCTCCTTGAAGATCTTGTTTTCTCTGGGTTATGGAGGGGAAGCTGCAAAGCTATCAAAGTAGCCAGCTAGCATTTCCCTTACAGGACCTGAAGTTCAACAGCTAGGAAAAGGGATGAGGCCCCTTATGGTTTGGTTGACAAGTATTGCCAGACAGACTCCTCGTAATGGTTCAGTATGTTCCTCCCAGGAGAAGCTACTAGTCCCCCTTTGTGGGAGGAGATGGGCAGTGATAGAAATTTGAATAATCAATCAATAAATAAATACTAGTGTTACGGTGATGGCCTCTATCTTACAGAATAGCCTCCTCCTGAAGTCAGAGTGGCACCCACAATAATAGCATTCTAGAAATTGGTTAAAATCTAGCTTTTTAGGAATGTGTTAGGTTGTTTGTAGGAGATTATAATTATGGTTATAGTATTTTTAATGGGTTGTTAAGCATACCATTATATAGTTTATATTTCTATGGTGTTAAAGCCTGAGAAACCTTGGTGATCACACTGCTATACAAAACTAACAATAAAGAAAGGTCTCTAAATAATAGCTTTGGGTCCAGCTTCAGGATTCTAGATTTAGCTTCAATGAGTTTACAGGAAGTGCTGGAATATATACATTCAGGTTTTTTTTCCTTATACTACCCATTTCTTGGCTGCATGGCAGAAAAAGAAGTGGTGGAGCGGTGGACACTCTTTCCCTGTCTGCAGGCCTCCACAAAGACCTATGACCACCTCTGATCAAACAGAGAAGTCTGGGAGATAGCATTAGAAGATACAGAGAGCAGAGGGTAGGAAGCAAGGTTACATAAAGAGATTTCTCTTTTCTTCTAGAGAAAAGAAGGGAAGAGAAGAACTTGGGAAAAAGCCTGGGAGGAGAAGAACATTCAAAATAAGCAGAAAGGAGGAGTGGACATGTTCAGGAGCTGCAGGTGTGAAGAGAGTAGAAGTTTATGTATTTGATTTTAAGTAACAAGGCAAAATTTGGGCCGCAGACATATAGCATAACTCAATTTATTCAGTCAATAAAAGACATGCTTCTTCTGCCCTAAGAATTTGTCCAGATTAAATGGATCTCTAGAACTTAGTTGACGAATAGCTAGAGATATTTAAGTTTGACAGCTGTGTGAGGGAAGCTTGTATAACACTTGCCCACACAAGGCCTAAACTAAGATAATATTAGCAGTTCCCCAGCTCTATGAATGCTTCCAAACATATTCCCAAATTTCAAAAAGCAATTACTCCCAAAACATTAAACATGCCTATTATAAAATTTAATTTGATGCAGTTTATCCATCTATCTAAAGAGGCACAAAAGCCAGAATTATGTTCTTGAAAAACCTACTTTAAGAGGAAAGCAATTTAATTAGAAAAATCCTTGTTCAATCTCTTTATTCCAAGGTACAAAACACTAGGGCTGTACAGAGCATTCCAAGAGCCTTTCACTTCAAAGAGTATGTTGGTGCAAGGGAAGCCCCTTCTTGCAAAACACTGAGGCAGCCAAGTCCTTTGGAAGGCTTGCTTTGGCTGCTTCAAAGCCTTCTGCAAGTGGTCATCTCATGCGCGGACATGCACAGCCATTTCTCTACCTGGTAAATTTAGTTATTTATCAGGTTTGCATACTGCCTTAATCAAGGGATGAGTCATGGTATTAAAATAATATAAAATAGCAAATCCACAACAATAAATCACTTACAAAAATGGTGGAGTAACATAGTCAACAGGATCACAATGACTGCATAAGAAGTAAAATTTTAAAAAGGAACAATCCAGCGGTCATAATTTCCCAAAATCAGAAGAGTTCCATCTTAGCTACCTTGTGAAATGATGCCAAGGATATAGCTCCTTTGTAGCTGCCCTGTTCTTTGGAATAGCACTCCACCTGAGGTTAAGTCAGTACCAACCTTGTTGGCATTCAGAAAATTACCAAGTCTTGGCTGTTCCATGAAGATTCTACAACAGGTCCCTTGGCCATAGTAGGCAATTGTTGGTTTTAGCATGGAGACTGGGGCAGTCTGCTAATTAATTGTTTATTTTGCTTCTGTATAAGTCACTAGAGCCTTTTTAAAAATTTGTGCAACATATAAATTGTAGGAATTATAAAAAGTAAAATAAAAATGCCAACCAGACTTCTGAAGAGAAGCTATTTGTCAAGGTGGGCTGCAACAAAGAAATGGTACTTCAGAACCTTGACCCTTCTTCACCTCATAAGTACGGCAGACACAAAACATATCCAACTGGGATGAACATACAGGATGGGTCAGTTCTGTGTGATGGCAGTCTTGAAGGTATCTAGGAGCTGAATTGTCTGGGGCTTCAAAGGTTAAAGCTCCTCCTGCTTTACCAAGCAGGTCCCAACTTCACCCCACTGATCAATTTTCCAGGGCTTTGAAATGTACTTAAACTCTCAGATCTAGCCATCTGTCAGAAGCATCCACCAATCAGAGCATTCTTGTGATTTTTGATGGTTTACCATCAGCTGGTGACATTCAGAAGATGGGAGGACAGCAAATCTAGAGGATTTAACCAATGATTTTGTTTAACCTGCCCTGTACATCAGTATCGTGACAACCCAGAACAGAAGCTATAAGGACAGGATAGGAATCAACAATTGGGACAGCAGCTTTTATGCAGGTTTTAGTTTAATTTTCCGCTGGGTAAAAAAAATAAGTGGATAGCATGTAAATTCAGCAGTTGAGGAGATACCCATTGTCTGGCATGCTATTGGCTGGAATGATCATATTCTTTCAGATAATTTTACAGATTCTAGGGAATGCTCTGATCCATTTAATATAATCTTACAATTAAATTTAAAATAGACTCAACCATATGAAATTTCTTGGTTGGGAGACTTTCTGAGAATTGTATGGGAGCTGGTTTGAGCCCTTTGAAGAAAGAGTGAAATATAGGTGTATTTTTGTTTTAAATCATATCAATTGTGTCCAGTTCTCAGAGACTGCCTCAACTACTGCCTGTAGTTTTCTTGGCAAGGTTTTTCAGAAGTGATTTGCCATTGCCTCCTTCCTAGGGCTGAGAGAAAATGACTGGCCCAAGGTCACCCACCTGGCTTTGTGCCCAAGGCGGGACTGGAACTCACGGCCTTAACCACTACACCAAACTGGCTCATAGGTGTAATAAATAGCTTTAATGATTTAGTATAACTTGGTTTACTCTGCATCCAATTTAAGAGCTATAGAAAAAGAGATTAAGGTTTGGATTCAGGGCAATATGTTTATATGTAATAGCATATTATCTGAAATACAGTGGTGTACTTATCTGTGCAACTCTCATCCCCATTTAAAGGTGGTTTCATCCATTTGCAAAGGGCTAGCATTTTCCTTATCTCTATGTTTTCTCAGGTACCTGAGCTTTTTATAACTGTTTCCCACTGAGCAAGTGTATTTTTGGAGACCTGACAAGATCCCTACCACTGACTGAAACAACAAAGCGTGTATGCCAACAAGAAAGAAAGGGGTTCTGATTTGTCAGTACTATTGTGAGAGAGCCACACACAGCAGCAGACTAAATGCTCTCGCAGAGAGGCAACGGGGTTTAGGACCGCTATGAATGTAAATGTTGTATCCAGGGGGATGCAATGGCCTGCTGTAGGCTTTCCATGATTCTCTGTAATAAGGAGGAAATTATTGCGACTCACTATTTAGTTCATTCTCTCTCAGCCCAACCTACTGTACCTCACTGGTTAATTGTGGTGGGGGAACATAGGAGAGGACCTTAAATATCTCTAGCTATTCCTCAACTAAGTTCTAGAGATCCATTTAATCTGGACAAATTTTTAGAGCAGAAGCATGTCTTTTATTGACTGGATAAAATCGAGTTATGCTATATGCATTGCTTTGAGCTCCTGAATGAAAGGTAGGATATAAATCTAACAAATAAATAAATAAATAAAGTCAGTGTTCTTCTTTTGACTATACTTTCTGGGAAGGAAGTAGATGCCATAGTGGAGCACCAACACATTGTTCTCAAAAGTACCTTTCATGATGAAACAGTGCTATCAAGTAGGAAAGGTTATTTATTTACTTGTATTCAGTTTCTTCCAATGTTTGCAGCATCTCACAATATAAAAGCAGGAATTTTTTTTTTATTCAAAACCATGCATATATTTTTATCAAACCATAAAAATGAGGAACTGTACAACTGTAATAAAAATAATAGCAATATATTCACAAGCAAATATTTCATCTATTTGATTCTGAATGCTTCTAAGTAAACCTGTTTCATTTGTCTCTTTTTTCGCTATGCTGTTCCTTGTTCTAGCTTTACCCACGGAGACTGGCTAGTCTAAATTTCTGGAATAAGCATGTATGGGGAAAGCCTTTACTGAAGTCAGGCTGCTTTAGGAAACTTTTATCAATGATTACCTTGTGACAATGAATGTTTAGAGATAATACATTCTTGGAAAGCCAATACAGTGTAGTGTTCGATCCAGCTTCAAATCCCCATTGAAGTTACTAACTGACCTTGGGCCAACAAGTCACATCCTTTCTCAATCTTGTCTTCAGAATAAAATGGAGGAGAAGCTGTAAGAATAAAATGGAGGAGAAAGTAAATACGTTGGCCTTTTTAGATAATGGTGGTAGTGGTAGTAACAAGAAGATTGAAGTATAGCTCTGTGACAAGGGCTAAGAAGTTCTAAGAGACAATTACAGTTACAAGGCTATGTGGGGAGGTCTAAGTCTACCAGATCTTGGAGTAGATGGCAACGGAGAGTTAGTTTTCTGTCTAAATTTCTGGAATAAGCATGTATGGGGAAAGCCTTTACTGAGGTCAGACTGCTTTAGGAAACTTGTATCAATGATTACCTTGTGAAAATGGTGCCATCCAGTCATCATCTGACTTTTTGCAGCCCAATTATGGTAGGCCTAGAGAAGTCATTATATCATCAATGCTGTGAAAATAAATTATGTTTCTGATAGATAATGCCCTAAATTGGCCTAAAAAAAGTCTGTTGTTGGATTAGACGAGGAGAGCTTTCTCTGTTGAAATCTGCAATTCAACATGTGACTATCTGTGATTCCAGCTTAACAGTCAGGTATTTCTGGAGTTTCCTCAGTCCAGGTATAAGGAAAAATTATAAGGAGAAATTGTTGGATACTGACAGTGCCCTCTGTTATAATGTTTTATTTTCCATATGCCTTTCTTTTCATTTTGCGTTCTTAATTCCCACAATGAAAGATAGAGGTGGCTGTCCTACATGTAAGCTGAGTTCCTTATTTCTTTTTCTTTTGACCGTCCCTGGCTGCATGTTCTCTGTTGATGTCTTGTTCCTGGTACTTGACCATCTTGTCTGTGAAAGGAAACACTCCAGCCGATAAGAAGAAAGGAAAGTTTGCTTGGTTTAGTCACTCCACAGAAACTCATGGTAACGTTCCAATGTTCTCTGTGTCCATCCTCTATGTATATGTGCATGTTTCTCTGTGTAGTAACTGTGAAGTCTTTTGGTGCATGTGTCTGTTTCTATTGCTTTTGCAACATCATGCTCTTGTGTTTGAAGTGGTAATTTTCATTTATGATCAACATTTTGTTGGTGTCTTCAGAATTGTATTGAAGATTATCAAGGTCAATTAAGCATCTAAGACATTTTGTCTGACGATTACTTCCCAAGATAATTCTATTTTGTATATTATGTGCTATACTAACTTTATATAGCTTCTGAGTGCAAATATATAACAATAATTATTGTAACAGTCAGCTATGATCAGTAATTGCTGGTGCTTATTGAGGCTGGTGGGGCAAAAGGCAGGGCAGCTAACTACAAACAAATCCATACTTATGTGAACCAGGATAAACATCAGCTGGAGCAAATCATAGGAGCAGCCAGAATCACAGTCAGTACTTTCAATGGCCAATGTAATTAGGCATTCAAATAAGCAAATAAATTTAAAGAGGCAAGTCATTTCAATACCATGATTGCAAAGGTAAGAGTTGGGAAGCAAAAATAGTCCTTAGAATTCCTATTTATTTTGTGTGTACAGTACAAATGCAGGTTGTGGGCATCATCCATGGACATTCTGTGTATTGATTAGCTGGGTCCTGATTGGCTCTGGGTAATTGATTAAGATCTCATCTGGAAAGTTGACAGAGCCATGCTCCTGGACACCTGTGCCTTGAAAATACAGACACTGAAGACATCGAGATGGCCTCCACTGTTGCTTAGGGGATGGAGAAGTTGGGGCACAAACACCGAAGAACAAGAGAACAAACATGCACATTAATTAACTGCCCAGCCACTACCAGAGGAATAAGAACAAAGTTTGTGGAGAGGGGGGAGACTAAGGAGAGGCAGCAATATGAGTAACTTGCCTTCTAGGATATGGTTCCTCCTCTTTCACTAATCACTCTGCCAAAGACCTCATTCTCACTAAGACAGAAGCAAACACCTGCTTTTTCTGAGAAGAACATGTATATGTTTACAGGAATTTTTTATTGCATATATCAGTTATGATCAATTTTAAGGACATCAAACATTTTCCATAATATTGTTGACAATAATTTTTACTGCTGTAACTGTAAAATAGTAAGTAAGAACCAGTGAGGGCCAAACCATTATTTGCCACTGATGACAGTCTTCCCCAACTTCAAACCAAAATACATACCCAGGTAATAACAAGAAAGCTTGATTTTGTTCTCTTGGATGGTTGCTTTTTATTCTTTTTTTAATGAAATGCTTGTTCTTTCAACTTTGTAAAGCTGCCCAGAGTCGTTTAGAGTTGGGCTGCCTAGAAATAAAATAAAATGAAATGCTAATAAGTGCATAATATTACATTACATTAGTTACATTATGTTATTAGCTTAAACCTTTCAGAGATTGGTGTAGTCTTGAATGACTACAAACCATTGTAAACAAACCATTTAGTGCTTATTTCCCTTTGCCTTTGCGCACTTGACTAGAGACAGCACACTCAGTTCACACATACTTGCATTCTCTCACTGTGTCTCTTGGGCTGTTTCCTGATTGGTGGAGCGTGGTCATGTCCCACTAGACTACTTCTGTGTACCACTAGGTTGAAAAGCGCTGCTGTAGGGATGGGACACCGAATGGGGGGAGATGTGAAGCTATTGTATACCCACCCCAAGGAAGAGGCCATTGCTAGCTATGGCATAGCGTATGTAGACATCTTCTAAACACTGAAACAAGCAAGCAAAATGGAGAAAGAGAGGAGGGCAGTATTATGCCATTTTACTACGCTTTTTGGATCAAAGTATAAAATAATGCTTTTTAGTATATCCAGCCCTCCTCTCTTTGAAGCCTCCATCTATAGTACATAGGACATCTCCCATAACATATTTGGGGAAGATTTGTAATCCAGCTAATCAAGAAATGTGTGTGGTTGTGCTGAAGAATGAGAAGTTGAAGATTTTGAAGCAGAATATGCATTAGGCGTTCCAAAACTAAGTCCAAGGGAAAAAAAGTCATTAGTTCTACTTTTATCTCTGTTGTGGAAAAGGACAGTTGTATGAATCCACCCTAAATGAGTGAATACTTATAAAAACAAATCATGTTTACTGACATGTTTAAGATCTTTTCACAGTGAATGCTGTGAACTCTCAAGGTTTTGTAAAACTGCTAGATCATATATGCATGTTCATTGTGTCACCTCTGCATAGTCAGTTCATTGGCTATGACTTGTTTTATATACTTTATTCAGAGAGCAGAAATGTGGAAAATATTCACTGAACTTAATGCCACAGAACTGTAGATTTAGATTCATTATGGTTTATTAAAGACCTTTGTAGTCTGGAGCTACTGCTGTTTAAAGCAGCGAGGTGACCGTGTTCAACCCTGTTAGCCCCAGCTCAAGAAACAGAACAGTGTTTAATGCTGAAAATTTCATAGTTAGCAAATGTGAGGATTCATGAATTTTGAACATGAAGCCTTCTGAAACATATTGCCTTAACCACTTACCAGCAATGAAGTTGAGGCTGGATGGGTATCAGCTAGAACTTGATGAGACCTAAGTAAGTTATCCTATTATATAAGTTGAATATAATGAGCCATCCATATTTGAAAACAGTATCTCATGAAAATCCTGTTGTACTTGCTCTCATAGAAATATGGGTTTTAATGTGTTACAACAGAAGGGCAAACTAAATGTGAAGTTAAACTTGTGTTTGAAATAACAGTTCATTCAGTGAATAATATTCTCTCTCTCTCCCTTAAGCAATCTTCTCTCTTCTTTATGAGCATCTCCTTCTCTAAGCTTTATCATTTCTTCAGATGTGCAAGCAAGAGAAAGTAGTGGTGCTCTCATCTCCTTTCTCTTGTTTATGAATGTATCTATCACAAAAAAGAGAATGAAGACAAGAAGGCTGGCTAGAGAGAAACAAAAACTGGCTCCTCTAGCAGTTAATTTGCTTTCTTCCTCTGGGTACTACAACTGGGGTGTTTTTAGCTGGTTTGATACAATTCCTGAGAACCAGTTGTTAAATGGTCACTTAGGACAGAAAAGGATGTTCAGAAGGCATCTGACTGGGCTTGAACTTTGCATATGCAGGGCAAGCCAAAGTCATGACAGGACCATGCTCCAGGCTTTCCAGACAACGAACTTATCCAGGCAGAGTGGCAAACATGTGAGCCTATAGCCTAGCTCCAATTGTATTGAAAATATTGGGACTTAAGCACTTAATGAAGAATATAAGTTTTATTGATTCCTTCTTAAAAGAATTTAATGTGTATAATTGTGCATTCAGGGATGAAAATTTCTCCTAAATGTCTATATGTACATAGGCCAATTTAGTGCAATAGAACTCTCAGCACAAAATTGTATTACATCAGCTTTAAAGCAAAACTGTTGAAAGTTGTTGCTGATGTCCCTTAACTAGTAAAGACGTTAGCGTTCTTTTTATTATCTCTGTTACCAGACTTTCACCATCTACAGTACACTCAAGAAGGATCTCAAGCTATTTCTCCTTATATCTTTAATTCTCTGAGTAGCATCAAATTATCTAACCTTTTATCATTAAAAAATACCACTTGGCTTAAAAGGAATTCCTTATGTGGATTTTTTTTTCAAAATCACTGCAATTCTCAGGTATCGGTTTCATTTTAGTTAAATTGTATATTATTTCAATCAGATTTCTGAGTTTGTGATATTGACATGATGAGAAAGGTCAATTCCATTTGAAAGTTTAGAGGGTCATGACACTGCAAAATTTGAGAACCCCTGTTTTATCGGTGCTATTCTCACCATGTTTCTTCCATCGTTGCTGAAATAATTCAACCTTTTTCTTAAGTTACATTGCTACATCCTGATGAGTAACCACACTGATATTTCTCATTTTGAAAGGCTAGTGTGACAAATTATTGCCAGAACCAGTTGTTGCCTAATTTAAATAATATCCTGTGCCTGTACGACCACATAGAGGGTAGGTAATCAAAACAGTTACTATCTCATCCATTTGTTCTTTGAATTCTTTGTCTGGACAGCACAATTGTGGGGATTTTGCTCAGCCTTTTCCTCTTTTGCCACCCAGAGAGGGAGCATCAACAGAGTGATCAGTTGGCTATTTGTTCAGCACTGAGGATTAAACAGCAGTAAGGATGGCCTTTGAGAGGCCAACTGCTCTGTCCTTTGCCACCCTGTCTCTGCTTGCTCATCTTTGGAAAAGTAGCAAGAAGAATTGCATTCAGTGATGAGAGGGAGAAAAAGGGAAGAAATAACTTTATTGTGGTCCAAGAAAAAGCAGGCAGGGTTCCACTTACTTGTCCTTTTTCGGTTGGTGGGGGTGAACAAGAGAGTGAACAAGAAGTGAGTCAGCCAAGAAGGCTGATCTTCAGAACAGCAGCTTCCACCTCTGCCTATTCACTTGGCCTCTATTGCTGCGTGCCATGGCAAATTGGATAGTTGGACCCATCCTGTGTGCACGGATGGAGGGATGAGCTGATTGCCTCTTCAGTGACAGACTACGTGGCCTGCCCGTGCAGAAGAGAAACAGGAGGCAAATAGAAGTGACTGCTCTGTGTTGCATCTGTACAACACTATGGACCCAATCCTTACTGTTTGGAGACAATGACTAAGCAAGAGCAGGTAGAATTAGCTTCTACTTTTTGTTCCTTGTATTTTTCCCTGTTTTGGAGGGGAAAAATACTTTGGAGCAGATGTAGGAGAAGGCATGAGAACTTCATGAGAGATTCTCTTACTCTTTTCCATTTCTGCTCCAAAGCAGGAGGAAGAAAGGGAGTGTGTTTATTGATTAATCACCTCTCTTCATTTATCCTTCAGAATAAAAATAACACGGTTAAGAACCCTTCTTCAGCTAGGAGTTACAGGTAGTTTAGCCTTCAACTGTTACTTTTTGCTTGGCCTTTTGTCTCCTTCCTCCAATTCAGCATTGGTGTTGACCAGATCATAACAGAAAAGCTCTGATTGGCCAACGGGTTTTATTTATATTGACATGGGCTTCCTTCCTTGCTTCCTTCCTGCCTGTCTGCCCCCTTCTTTTTAGGTTTTAGGGGTTTTTTTCTTTTTCTTTCCTTTTCTTTATGCCTCTGTCCAGGCTTGATTTAAAACCACATGATTTTCTTTGGAGATTAGATTTTGGCCTCCTTCAAGCACAACGCAGAGAGCCAGTTTGGTGTAGGGATTAAGGCATCAGGCTAGAAACCGGGAGACCTTGAGTTCTAGTCCCACCTTAGGCACAAAGACAGTTGGGGGACCTTGAGCCACTCAGTCTCTCTCAGCCCTAGGAAGAAGGCAATGGCAAACCACTTCCAAAAAACCTGCCAAGAAAACTGCAGGGACCTGTGCAGGCAGTCTCTGAGAATCAGACACAATTGAACTGATTAAAAAGAAAAAGCACAATGTATTGCTTTCTCTATACACTCCACCCTTTAGTGAACATTTTGACTATCACAGCAAAACTCTGCAATCACCTAGGATTTTCGAGCTAGTATGCATAGTAACAATAATAAGAAACTGAGCAGTTCACAATCTAATGTCTACCATGAAGTTCCTATATAACTCTGTCAGCCATTAATTTTAACAAGGGTTTGAACTGAGCAAGAGCTGATGAAATTTGCTTTCATTTATTAAACTCAGGCTGAGACCTTAGCAAAAAAATTATTTCTCTCTCGTTAAAGAGCCCATTGCCAATATTCTGTGACTATTGTGGAAAAAAGTAGCTGAGGTGCATCATAGAGTGAGGGTTAAAGAAAGATGAAAGCCCCTGAGAAGGTGCTAGTGGTTGTATATTCTGAGAAAATAATATTAAAGTTTTCATGCTTCCAAATTATTTAAATGTGCAACTTAAAAGAGAACTACTATAGGCACATAATTTATGTTAGGGTTTAAGACTTTTGATAAATGCATGATATTGGAACATATGCTAAACTTTGTGAAGAAAAACAGTGCCTTATATGCAAGATGTATTTGGGGAATGTGAGGGGTTTTTTTTTCCTTTCATAATGTTTATAAATACTTTCTCTTTAAAATATTGCCAATCTTTATAAAATAAGGCTGCAGAGTGATAATATGCTGGGCAAAGAATAGATGAAACTAGCCATTGCTTCTGATTGGCTCCTTAACTAAAATCTTTGGCAGTATTAAAAATGGCTGGTGGCTAACAGGATGTTACTTTTCAGGCCTATTCAACTCTCTAGTATTTAGGAAAGATAGAGCACTTCTCTTGTTTGTCAAGACCCATGAAATAGGTTGCTCTCTGACACAGTATCAGCTACACAATGGCATTATTTGTTTAAGAGAAGAAAAGACACTGTTTTGTTAAATGAACAAATCCCTACAAACCTTTCAGAAGACCAAACCAGAGTTGGTTTGGTCTTACTGAAAGGTTTGTAGGGATTCCCATATTGATGGGAAATAGCCAACTTTGTTTTAGTGGGCATATAGATTACTCATGAGGAATTCAACTGCAAAGAAGCTCAACTCGTAGGCTCATCACAAGCTAAGGGTCGCAGAATAATGAACATATTCTTTGTTTTATCTGCAGTTGTAGCTGTGGATACCCACATCTTCATAAAGATTTATGAATTGTCTTTTAATCTCTCTTTTCACAGTTAAGATTCATACCTACAGTGTGAATTAAATGCTTGGGGCATTGCCTGCCCTGTCTGAATTAGCAAGTGTAGAACAAAAGCAAATATATGCCCTAATATATTGAGGGTCAATACACTATTTGTTTCAGCCACAAGCAGAAAGTTTTATGAAGTGCACAGATGTTCATCTTTATCTATGATACATTGTTTTAATAAAACAGGCAAACATGGGAGGAAGGTTGTTATGGGGGAACAGTGCAAAAAAAACAAGGGATACACTGGAAAATATGAGAATAGATTAATGCATGAAGACTGCTTCATGAAGCACTGATTTTATTGGTCAGATAACTCACCTACAGCACAGAGGCACGTGATTATGTCTAGACTGTACAAGCTAGATGAGGCACATTCGGGCATAAACCATGGAGTAGGCAACAAATGCAGAGATAATTTGATAAGACAAATTTGGAAAGAGGCTTGTTTTAATTGCACAGAATTTATTTATTTATTTATCAAATTTGTCACCGCCCATCTCCTCCGGAGGGACTCTGGGCGGTTTACAACACAGAATTAGAACATGAACCTTATTTCTTGTTATCACAGATTTGTGAGCTATTTTTCATTTAATAACATCTGGCCTGTAATTTGTAAGATAGTTTATAAGATTCTTAAAAGCAAGGCTGTGCATGACTATATGTGTGATTGATTGGATGGATGGATGGATGGATGGATGGATGGTGGCCTTTATATCACATCCAGCAGAAAAGATGCCAAATGAATAGTCATAAGGTGCTGGTATAGTTGAAGTAAAAATCTATCATTGGGAAGATTTTATCCTTACAACTCAGAAGAGTGAACAATCAGAGTTTGTTCCATATCCAGATCTCAGAATATATAGGTAGTCCTCGCTTACCAACCACTCATCAGTGACCGTTAGAAGTTACAATGGCACTGAAAAAAGAGACTGTGACTGGTCCTCGAAGTTTCGGCCATCATGTGATCACAATTCAGGCGCTTGACAACTGGCACGCATTTATGACAGTTGCAGCATCCCATAGGCATGTGATCACCATTTGTGACTTCACAGATGGCTTCCGACAAGCAAAGTCAATGGGGAAGCCAGCAGGAAGTCGCAAATGGCAATCATGTGACATCACGCCTAACTACCATTCTGGATTCTCTTAATGACGGCAACCAGAACTGATGAACTGATATTGTACGTTGGGCGCAGTCATGGGACATTTCGCTTTATGGCTGCATTGTTTAACAATGAAGTTGCTGTCCCAATTGTGGTCAGTAAGTGAGGACTACCTGTGTGTGCAGGTGGGTGGGTGGGTGGGTGCATTTATGCCAATATATACATATGAACTGACAACTGAAATTTGCTTAGGTTTCTTGAGGTTACATGCCTTACCTGAGATTTTTATCTAGATCATGTAGGTCTAAGTCTTAAAACTCCATCAACTCGGTCATGCTTCCTTTTCATACTTAATATGTGCCTTTCTGCTAAGCCAGTGCTTTTGCTTATAGTAAAACTCATTTATGCAGGATGGACTAATTACCAACCATCTACTTTTTTCTTTCTTCTGACCCTTGCAGTGAGCATGCCCACAAGTGAGACAGAATCTGTGAACACTGACAATGTGGCTGGAGGTGATATTGAAGGAGAAAACTGTGGTGCACGGCTGGCGTGAGTTTGACTATATTTATGCTGGTGTCCTCTTGATTCCAAGGTGGAGCCTGGATGATATTAAGGGGGAAAAAATATATCAGAACTATCTTTGTCTGAAAGTGTTTCTTCCAGAAAAGAATGAAAGTGCATTTGGAGTAACATGTTTCTCATCTTGTGTCAGACCTTTCCATATAACATTATGAATGCATCAGAAAATTATTCCTGTGACTCTGCAGAAAGCAATATTCCAGTATCCACTGTCCACAATTCCTTAATATTTTTTAAAAACTGACATTCATATTTATAGAAAGGGATACTAAGAAGAATTTCTCAGACAGTTTCCTTAGCCAAGTCAGACATTTCATCTGGACAAGGCTCCCTTCAGAAATTTCAGACTGCATGCAGCAAATTAAAGGGACTCTGAAGACTAAATCCACTTTTCCCCCTTGAGAATAATGATGACTCCTGGGGAATTATTTTTAAAAAATGATCAAAGCTCTGCTCCTTTTTTCAATGTTTTGATACACATTAAAAAGGGGTGTGGCTGCCATCTTGACCTTTGTGACACATACCCTGTGTGGACACCTTGGGTTTTTCTGGCTATCAGCATTTAAGGCCATCTGAAATTATTTTTTTAATTAAATATGTATCATTGTTTGGCCTATTATACTTTTAATCCCATCTATCAAAATTAGTTGCTAAGAAGAGGAAAGTATGAGGGATTGAATTAACTCCTTAAAACAAACATAGTTGTTATTTTGTGGTTTTTTCCCCCCCAGAATTTCATAGATCTTTTAAAACATTGTAGGAGGGGAGCTATGGTAGTTTATGACAGACAAAAACCAGGAGGAGTCTGGGACAACCTTTTCAGAATGACAAATAGTCATAACCTTTCATGAACTATAGCTTCATCTGATGAAGTGAATGTAGTTCACAAAAGCTTACATCTTTTAATAAAATTTGTTACCCTGAAAAAGATCTGCCACACTCCCTTGGATACATCTTTTTAACAGGTTTCAAATTAGAAACTTGGAATAAGTGCAGAAAGTTGTTTGGAAAAAAAAATCATAATTGGGGAAAAGGTGACAAACATCATTTTGTGAAATACTAGGAAGGAAGAATTTGTATGCAAAAAATATAAAGTTTGAACCATGGGAACAGAGTTGTATTTTCAAGCCAAAAGACTGTGATCTCTTTCCAAATAAGATAAAAACTAGTTTGCAGAAATGCTTTTCATCATGATTTAAAATCAGATTTTTCAGTGGCCCAGAGGTCAGTAAGAAAGCAAGATTTTCCCATGCACAGATCTAGTGTCTAGGGAGGTAACTGCATTAACCTTATACAATTGCTTGATTATTATAGTATATATGAATTGGGCCACAATTTTGGAGCAGTGCTATGTTGTGGGGGACCATGAAAGTTTATTTTCAGATTCCTGGAATTAGGTTGATATAACATTAAAATCAACCTAATTAATACAACTGTTCTACATAGTTTAAATTATATGCAGTCTACTCTCTTACATAGATGCTCAGTAATATCTTTTGCCAAAATCTTGCTCAAGAGTAATATGTAAACACAGTATCAGAACTAAAAATAGCTTAGCAAGATCAGCTTGACTAGTTCTTCAGCAATAGTGGTTTGGCAGGAATCTTAGTTTGCAAAGAGAACAGTCTAGTGACTTTCTGTTTGGGAAATCTGGGGGAAAATACATAAATGCTGTGTCTTGAAAATCTTATCAATAATGGAACTCCTCTGTCAGAAGCAATCACCAAGCATTCAGCATATTTTCCTGGACAGTTTATTTGGTGTTTTTCTGTCTGTTGGAAGAAGTCCTACTGAGGCTCCCTTTGAATACCAGAGTCTGAAGCTGGAAAAGGATAACTGTTCAAAGGACAGCTTGGACTGTCAAGCTTAACAGCACCTTGCTCAAAGAATATATTGTGGTCCTTTGCAGGGGTGCAACTAGGGTCTGTGTCACCCGGGGCAAACATGGATACCGTGCCCATTTTGGCGCCCCCCCAGTGCTCATTTTGGCACCCCACCAGCGTGGTGCCCAGGGCACATGCCCCAGTTGCCCCCCCTAGTTGCGGCCCTGGTCCTTTGGATCCCATTTGATTTCCAAATCAAAGCCTGCTTCTGTCACATGCACCTGATCTGAAAAATGATAGTAGTGGACTCTATATTTGTAAGTCATGCTGTTAGAGCACAGTTTAGAGAAGTAAAACTCTAAGGCTATGTTTACTGCCCTTAGATATTAGTAAAACAATACACATTGTGCTCTGGAAAGGAGATCTCTCTAAGACTATTTGATACAAAGTCTAAAAGGATTTAAAAGCACTACTCCTTTTAGAAAACTGAACCAATTGGGGGAAATACGGACAATGTTAAGATAAACCTTCTCAATTTTGTATGTAAAAAGATCCAATACAATGCAGCCAAAATTAAGGAAAGTCACATCTGTTTATATGGGGTGGACTTAATTAACTTTCTCAAATTAATGTTCTTAACATTGGCTGAATTATACCTTTATTTAGCAAGAAATAATCACTGTAAACTAAAAGAGATTATGTTCATGGAGGGCAAATCCTGGTCTTCTAAAATAGATAAGCATGTACTTTTTAGAGTGAAAAGTGCTCCTGACTAATTCTACATTGCTGTTCAACATGATTGATTGCATTTAAATTTATGAATCTCCAAGTACTACTTGCTGGATTTGGAGGAAAACTAACGAGAATTTTTTTCTCAGATTTCATCCTCTTATAGGTTCATTCAGGGCTGCAACTAGGGGGGGCAACCGGGGCATGTGCCCCAGGCACCGTGCTGGTGGGGCACCAAAATGAGCACTGGGGGGTGCCAAAATGAGCACTGGGGGGGTGCCAAAATGGGCGCAGAATCCATGTTTGCCCTGGGTGACACAGACCCTAGTTGTGGGCCTGGGTTCATTGACAACAGAAATGGCTTACATGAAATATTCACTACACTATAGGTTTGGCCTGGAAATAGGATGCCTATTTTAACTCTGGTATCCACGACATTCATAGGATGTATTCATTAGCCCCCAACATCATTTTAATAATTAAGTAAAAGTAATTAAAATGACCAACATCTTGCTAGATAACCAAGATCTCTACAGTTTTGTGTGAGATTTTACAAAATGTTGGCCTTAAAAAAGGCATTTATTTTCTTAACTAGGTTTTTTTTTAATTGATGACATTGAACAAAATAGCGCAATGGTGCCCATTGCCATAAAAGATTGCTGAACCCTGCTGTTCCGTATAAAGATGGTCCTCTCATCACAAATGAACAAGCACATTTTTAAAGAATGCCACAATCCTTGAAATGTATTGGGACTGTTTTGGATTTCCCAAGACATCATTCTCTCTCACTCTCCCCCACCCGTTTCACTACCTATTTTCCCTGTTGGGCCACCAAACAAATGTGTGGTTGGAAACAAATTATGGATTGTTTTCAGAAGTATAGAATTATTAGGAAACAGCATAGCAATACTGTGAGTGTTTTCTTACTTTTTATCAAACATAAAGACCCTCCACAGATGACCAGATAAAAAGGATTAGGAACTACAAAGCTTTGGATTCTGCAGTCTCACAGTCCCAGAAAAAGATATTTCTGGTGTGACCACATACAGTACTCCAAAAGTAATTATTTCTGAAGGGCTGCACAGACCATTCTGATTGAACTAACAGTTGATTTACTCCAGCATCCTACTTCCCATAATTCATAAACATTGTGTGAGATGGACCATCAGTCCCTGAAGGTACTAGATAACCAACCAAAAATATGACTGCTACAGTTTTACTGAATGGTAGGGAATGTGATTTCTATTTAATGCTACTTCTTTCAGATAAGGACTCAAAAATATCGTCCCATGTTGCCCAGTTTTGTGCTACCATCTGCATGATATGCCACACCATTACTTAGGTTTAGAATTTCTTAAAATAGTATTTTATTTTGATTTATTTTAGTATTTTTTATTCTTAATTAATTTTAGACTCTATTATTGTTATTGTTTTTCTGTTTTAATACTGTTATTAGTAGATATCTTGATTGTATTTGGCCTTAGGTCTGTAATAAATTTGATTGATAAACTTGATTGATTGACTGTTAATTAGCTGTACCCAACAGAAATTGTCAGGGCTACATATGTAAAGCTGGGGGGAGGGGGGATTATTAAATAACCTGTTGGCATGGTGGAGAGAGTTAACTGCAGCTTTTAATTCACCCAAGATAAAATTATTACATGCATGAAAAGTGGAATAACAGTCACATCTATTAGCTTAATTAGGTAAAAAGATTTTCAAAGTGCTACTCAGCTGCTTTGACACAAAGAAAAAAAGTCACATTACATTCACCCAGTGGGGCGGTGAATGATTTTAATTTCATTTTTCTAATGAGGATCAGTTTAAAATTTTATAGTGTCTCTAGGGCCTGATCATTTTGATGGATCTTTTTAGAGTTCTCTGATCTATTCTTTCCTGCAATGCAACAATACAAACAGGAATTCCTACTCCTGTTAAAGGAGGCCAGCTTCAGATTATTTTTATATATTTTCTGCACAAGTACAATAGTGAAAGCCTCTTTCCACCTCTTCAGGGTCATCATCATATCTATTCTACCTTCTCTTTTTAGCTGGAGTATAACTGAATTAATTATATATAGCATATGATGAGTACATGACGAGAGAAAGGCAAGTATATACACACAGTCCACACAATTATATACAAAACTTCTGAGGGGATACAGTAGTAGCCTCATAACTGGATGTCCAGTTCAGCTATCCAGGCAATCGCTTCTGGTGTTGCTTCGTGCAAATCTAAGGAGCCAGGGAATGCACGTCGTGGGCAGTCTTGCACAATGTGTTTGATAGTTTGCATATCGGCACCACAGTCGCAACAAGGAGAATCTTTCCAGCCCCATTGATACAGAGCAGAGGTACTCCTTCCAGTATCACATCTGATTCTAGTCGATTTCATCCAGACAGAGTGAAGCAGGTTAAAGCCGAGAGGTTTGGAAGAGGGATCACTAATGACCAAAGAGCTCCAAAATATATTATATAGTTATTTCTTGAACTGGTGGAGAAAGAGATGACAATACAGTTCTAAGGCTATTTTTGGTTAAAAGAATGCTATTTACAACTGTCAGTAGAGGCCCCTGAAAATTAATTTAACAGTTAATCGAATTCTATTTATGCCCCCAGTATCCCCCCATCTTTTTTATGGATGATTACTCAATTTTCTCCCTTTTTTTTCTCTTTGAACGCTTCTATTGCCACTTACAGTATCTAATAATTATCACAATCCTGAGATCTCTGCCTGACTGCCTACTTGCATCTTTCTTTGATTTTGCTGTATGCGGATATGGCCCTTGTTTTTTATTACCTCATACCCCAAGATAGCAATGTAGCACCCACAACATTCATTCCACAAGTTGGCAGATCATGGTGGGATATTGTTGAACTTTGATCCATCTACTCTTCCTTTCCTCTCTCACTGCATTCTAACAAAGCAATAGTTTAATGCTTATGTAGAGATTTTTTCATAAACCTGAATTTTTTTTTAAAAAGGGACTATATTGACATTCCAGAATAGGGACTGTAAAATTCTCCTGTTGTCCATGCTTTTTCAGAATTCTCCTATATATACTCCTGAATACAGTGAATAGAGTAATCTTATGATAATCTTCCAGTTTCCACATGATCTTGAGCAACCAACTATTTTCAATGAGAACATCAGGAACTGATTTGAAGTTGTGAATCTCATTGATAAGAAACCAGAGGAACTATGGAATTAAATCAAAGAAAGTGATAAGGATAAATGTGGAAATACACTGTCAAAGGCCAAGAAACAGAAGAAAGCAAACTGGATATCATAAGCTATGGTGGAAATTGCCAGAAAGGGAAGAGAAGCCAAAGCCAACAAACACAGATATCACAGGAAGGGACATAACAAAGAAATTCACAGAGCTGAAGAGACAAGAAGCTATATCACAACATCTGTAAAGATACTGAAACAGACATGGAAAAGCAAGGAAAGTCTTCCAAAAGATCTCCAAACTCAGGAGATTCCAATCCATCCTCAAATTTGGTATGCTAAAGAACACAAATGGACAGGTAGTAACTGATTCAAGGAAGATCAAAGATGAAAGGAGTATACTGAAATTCTGTACAGTAAAGATGTCAACACCCAAGATATCTTAGAAGATATTGCCTACTTAAAAGAGCCCTAGAACTTACAAGAAAATGAAATTAGAACAGTACTCTGGTCATTACCAAGTTGGAAGGCTACAGGAATTGATAGAATATCTACAGAAATGTGAAAAGAATCTGTGATGGTTCCAACCAAACTATACCAGCAAATTAGGGGGATGACACAATGGCCAACAGACTGGAAGAATACCAAAGAAAAGAGATTTAACAGTATGTGCAAACTATTGGACAATATCCTTAATTTCCCATGGTAGCAAAATAATGTTTAGGATTATCTGGCGCAGATTAGAGGCCTACCTGGAAAGGGAGATGCCAGATGTTCAGAAAAGCCAGATGTTCAAGATGGCTTTGGAAAAAGCCAAGGAACAAGAAACATTATTGTGGATGCATACTGCATAGTTGAGAAAACCAAAGATTATTAAAAAGAAGTCCATGTGTGTTTTATTGATTATAGAAAAATCTTTTATTGTGTTGACCATGTCAAGCTGTGGAATGTCCTTAGGAAAATGAAAATCCAGGGACATCTAATTATCCTCATGTGAGGAAGCCACGGTCCAGGTGGCTATATTGTGGACACATTATGGGCTATATTTTGGAAACATTATGCAAAGACCAAGGTCTCTAGAGGTCTATAGTGTTGGGAAGATGGAAGGAAAGGGAAGAGGACAACCAGCAGCAAGGTGGATAGACTCAATTATATCAGCAATGGGCTGTACCACTGGAAGACCTGAAGGACCAGATCGGGGACAGATCATCCTGGAGAAAATCTATGTGGTCTCTAAAAGTTGACACCAACTTGATGGCATATAATCAATCAGTGAACAGTCTGTAAAGCTACTATAATGAATCTTGAACATTTCACACTGAAAGGCCAAAGCAATAATGGGAACTTGCTTCTTGTTTGTTTGTTTTTGAACAGAAACACTTTGTTTCCCATGATATCTGACATATTTTTAAAAACTGTAACTACTAAAGACATATTTCTTCTCCCCATTTGTGATTTATATTTCTCCATCTGAATATTTGTTGATCAGATAACATGCCGAAATTACCCTCTCTACTCTGAAATTATCACATTTCATTCTCCAAAATTTCAGTATATTAAATCATGTTCAAAACCTAGCAAACATAGATATTTTTCTTTAAAGAGTTTATCTTTCTACTACTCTCTTTGACCCATCATTGGAATCATTTGGTATACTTATTTGTACGTTTTCTCCAAAGAGCAGATGAATTCCTCCATAATCCTCACAATAAGGTGCAAACTTACTAGCCCTTGTATTATCAAGTGTGTGTAAGACCACATGAGAGATGTAGTCATTTTTAAAAGTTTTGCATCTGATGGTGTTATGTTCATGTTTCTTTAGTATCAATTCCTTATGAAACAGCTAATTCATTTTCTAACCCACATAGGGACAGTAAGTGGCTTGGAATTCAGTTAACTAGTTTCTAGGAGCTTGTCAGATTTGCACTAGTGCTTGTATTATAGTATTTTTAAAGAATGTTCAAGACCACCTTTAGCTTGATTGCTCATCATATTTGTTCCATAGCAGTGGCTTACATAATTGCCCATTCTGCCTCTTTCTTTGCTACCAGCTGGTCACAGGTAGCTTCCAAATCTGGAGGGTTGGCATTTGCCTTGCAAGAAAAGAGCTTCATATTATGTATACTAACAGTCTGACATGGCTGAATGTAGTTAATATATATAGGTGTCCAACAGAAACCATGATGATGTCACATGCCTAATGATGTGAATTAATGTAATTTGTGTGATGATGACATAACACATGTAATACCACTTCCCCCTCCCCTAGCAGATAACCTTTTAAACATGATGTATAAGCAGAAACTAGTTACACTGAAGTATTTAAGGGTTAGGCCAAATATTAGCAATGCTTATTTTTAATAGCTCTATAGCTCATTCTTTTTTAATTATGTTGAAGTTAAGAAGTTACAGCATATATTTATGATATATTAAAATAATTTGTTTTCCCTTTCAGGCACCGGATTTCTAAGTCTAAGTTTAGGTAAGCATTTCAATTTTTCAAAAAGCTTGCTCTCCACTTCTACTGAAGTTTATTAATAGATACTTCTCATTTATCCTATTGTTGTAAATAGTAATTGCTTATCATAAATATTCTGCTAACTAACAGTTGTGACCAGTAGGGTTACTCTACCTTCCCATTTAATCAACAATTAATTATTCTTTGTATTAATCTAATGAAGGAAAAATCTAATAAGGTATAAAGCTGTTGATTACCAAACTCCATATGATCTTATTAACCATAATGTAATTTAAAACTTCATGTAAATGTGAGAAGGAAAATAATTATTAGAATAGATGAAGAGTCAAGAACACAACAATAAGAGGGTTGTCAGGAACTGGTCTCTGTGTTACCTCAATTTCTGCGTGAATAGGTAGCCCTTGTTGTTAAACAAAAAATAATGTTGTCTGCATATTCATAAAGAAAGCTGTACTGCTTTTATATGAGTTAGAAAATATGTTATGAACACTCTTACAAAAGTCTGTCTTAGCAGTGGGAACATCTTCATTCACAAAAAACAAGTTTCCCAGAAACTTTTAAAAATCATAGACCAAGAACCTTACATACAAAGCAGCTGAAGCCCACATTTTCTCCTCTGAAACCCATATTTTCAGGCTACCAAAAGTTAAGGTTACTTTATGCATGGGCATAGCCCAAAGAACAATTGTAAACATTAACAGGATAAATCTATAAATGACCTGAAGCACTGGACTGTTGTCATGTGCTCTTTATCAATATTTAAATGAATCTGTTTTTAATGGGGAACAGATAAGAGGATTTTTGAAGAATATTGTTATATTTTCTTTAGTTGTTCTATGTAATAGTTATTCAGTACCTTTAAAACACAGAGATTTATAATATTTGGATAGTTTTGAACCTGACGAATGGGTATTAGTTGTTATAATTACTGATATTACCCAGCTAGGTGGCAGCACCAGCCAACTTGGACTCACCTCAGAGAGCTAAGCAGGATCAGACTTGATAAGTACTTGGATAAGAGACCACCAGGAACTTCCAGAGCTTTGGGCTAGACTGGAACGTTAAAAAAAAAACAATCTGGCAAAAATGGACATGGAAGAAAAGCACCTCTAGCAGCCAACCACTACCCCCATATTACTTTTCTTTCAGAGAGCATGGCTGCTGGGTGTGCTTAAGAACAAAGCATCTTCTAAGAATGCCTTCGGAGACAGAAGCATCCCTATAAATCAAGATGATAACTACAGGCTAGCATTTTACTTTTTAGATAGAAACATCCATAAATAGACAAACAAACTTTTAAAAAATATATAAAGACAGGTGAGAAACCTGGCAGACACCAATTTAGGAACCATATGCTGTAGGGTATTATCTCAGAAATACAGAAGACGGTTCATCCGAAAAAAATATTGCTGGAAGATTCACATACAGTGTTATTTTACTGACAGTTCATCTAGAATGTTGCTTATGCTTATCACTGGGCAGAGACAGAAGGGTAAAAAGGAGCAAAGAGGATCTGCATCCTTTATGTGTGCATCATATAAACAGCCTAGACTAGGCACCAGTTGCTTGGAAACTGGTTGCTAAGCAAGCTGAATTCTGAAGAATAGAAGATGTATAATTAGGTGGGTTTTTTGGGGGGGGGGTGATTAGTAATTACTGTCTGAAGTCACTGTGACTCTCGTGTGAGGCATATGTGTTCCAGGAAAGCAAACTGTAACATCGCATTGTGTTTATAGCCCATCCCAGCAATGAGTGCTAATGCTCTGGGTACAAGACAGTAGATTATTGTGACCTTGCTATAGAATTCTTCAAAACAATTTTGATCCAGAGAATTCTTTTGTTATTGTTGTTGAGATCTGAGTCACTATAGACCTTAATCATGAAATTCAAAATGGTCACAATTATATTTAACAGGAACAAGAAAGAGTCAACTTCTGCAATCAAAACTAAACTTTAAATAATTGAGAAATTACTATTTCAGGGTGGGAAAGGCCAAGAAGAATTCAATAACTAGAATGTAACCTACTAACTATTATGCTCATTTTAAGGATAAGTACTCAGATTTACACAAACAGAACTACTGAGTTCTAATTAACCACACAGGTGGAAGCTGTGTTTTTACATCAGTAGCCTTGTAACTTTTGACTTCTGTATGAGAAGAAAACAAAATGAAAACCAAGAATCAGTCTCTTCTTCCCATTTCCAGCAGCAGTTTTTTGTTGGAGCTACTCTGTAGAAATCTCACCAGCAAAGTGGTACAAAGTAGACAGTGTGCATCCTGTAGGACAAATTCATGCACATTTCCTACTAGCTGCTCCCAACTGAATCCAGCTTGTCATCTAATGAACTGTTCATCTTGAATCCTGAACTTATTTATGCTAAGATGCTGAAGCCTCTGTGGCTAAGAAAGGCAAATTTATGCTTGGCAATCTTTACTAGGCTGAAAGACCTGTTTCTACCAAATTCTTATTCAGTAAACCAATAATTTCTCCTTCAATATGAATATATTGTATGAATATACATGCCTATAAATGATAGTATTGTGTAGGACAATTTGAACATATTTTTTTTGTAGTCCCCCCAACCATTTTACTCTTCAGAAACAGTGAAGTTAAAATTAAAAGCTGCAGGAAAGAAGAAGGTGAAGATTGTTTAGCTAGAGAGATCATGTTACAAATGTGTCTTTTTTGCCTCTTCTTATAAATTTAGAAAAACAGACATTCCTGAGAAAAATAGGTCTTTGAGGTTATAAGCCATATCAGAATGCGTGGTGGATTCCGGTGCTGCCGCTGGTTCCCAGGGAGGGACTGCATTCCAGACAGATAAGAGGCTTTGCAGCCCGGACACTGTTGCTGGGAAGGTTAAGAGGTTCAAGGTAGCTCTGCCCTAGAGCCCTTCTGGGTTATTTCCCCTTAGGTTAGTTGAGCAGCCTTAGTCTGGCAAGAGTCTGTCTATGTCATGCGCTCGGCACTCATGACAGTCTACATGGTGAGAACAATAAAGAACTAGAGTTGGAGATATCAGCTCAGCCTGGTTCTTGGCCTGGTTCCTGACAATCTGACCATGATTACAGGGCATTCTTTCTCCTTTGTTTCCCTTTTTCAAGCCGCTACTGGCGTAGATGGAATCGATTCTGCAGACGAAAATGCCGAGCTGCTGTCAAATCAAATGTGTTCTACTGGCTTGTGATCTTCCTTGTGTTCCTCAACACGCTTGCCATTGCCTCTGAGCATTACAACCAGCCAGACTGGCTTACTGAAGTCCAAGGTAAGAAGAGGCTGAGAGTTAGCACTGTGCGAGCATAAACTGAACTGCAGTAAGTTTACGTGACATAAAATCATTTGATTGCTTAAGCACCAGAAAGAATTAATTACAAAATGTCAAAACTAATTATAAGTGCATAAAGTATAGGTCTGTATTTTGTAACATTCCAACAATTAATTAAATTAACGTATATCCTCTCAAAACATTTGGCATTCTATTTTTTATTTTATTTTTTTGCAATTATTTAATGGGCATCAAGAAGAAACTAAGGTAATAAAAAAGCAATGGGTTCAATCCCATATTCCAAGTCCTGTACATACAACCGCTTCTTTAAGCAATGCTTAACTTATGACTTACTTGTATGACAGTATAAACCACAAGGACATATATAAGGCTAAGACACCATAATAATGGAAAGTCTTCTTGCAGTTAAGTGCAATAGGATCAGCTGATTAATATTTGAGAACGAAGAAATCTTGTGGAACTTTCAGAATTTAATATGCTTCTTGGGGCCTCCAAGTTCTAGAACAGAGAGGGCTGCATTTGAACTGAGGAAACTATCTTCCTTCCCACCATCATGTCATTGGTTTCTTTCCCCAGCAGATAGACTAGGAAGAAAACATCCTGTCTCCTAGCTCAAGATATTAGCAGAGGTGTTTGAAATATAGGAAATTGATCTTGGAAAGACGTTTGTAATTAAACTGATACAATTCTTGGAACTAGGACAAAAACAGGGTATAATCCTTCCTCTTCCGCTGCTGCTTATTGCTAGCTACTCTAAGTATGAATTGTCCTTCAACTTCATACCTAAAAGATCTTCCTTCCTTTCAGAGTTAGAAGTGAACCTCTTGTGGGTTGTCCCTCAAGATAAGCAATATCCACCACATGCTTCTAATCTACCAGAGAGGGGGGCTCAAAGAGGGAACCAAATGGAGCCTTTGTTCCACTAATTTCCCATTCCTATTGGTTTTGACCTGTGCCTTTTCACATTGACCAGTATACCAAATAATTGCAGTATCTCTTCTATGTAATCCCTAGTTGTAAAAAAAAAAAAAAAGCAGGCTTTGGGGTATGTTTTAGAGCATATAGGCTATTCACGTGCAGCTTAGCCAGAACATTTGGGTCTCTTGGTTGCCTTATTTATAAGGCCATATAAATCCATGTACGCAGACAATTAAATTCAGATGCAACTGTTTGTTGCAGGGAAATGCAGCCATTATTACTGATTTATTTTATTTTTTTGAGAAATCCAACAAGATATCTTATAATGTTGACTTAATGTATATTTACAGTTTATTGGGGTGGGGGGAAGAGACAAAGAACGTGTAGTTTTGAATTAATTTATAACAGCCTTTAGTGAATCTAGATCAAGATGGAATTTAGCTACACCCTGGATTATAGAAACAAGATAAAAGCAGAGAACTTATACCAAGTTGAACATTCAGTTTTGACACTAGATTTGTCCTGATACTGGAAATTCCTCCTTCCCTAAAGACTTGCAAAAATGTAAAAACACAGGTAAAGTTTCCTATAGATTGCTGAAGAAACCATTCCAAATGATAAAAATCTAATTTGGCATTTAACCTTTAAAGTAAAGATCCATGTTTTTTTTCTTAGCATCTTTTGGTTGAACTAGTCTTTCAGTACCACTATAATGATCATTATTTGTTTGTTTATTTTTTATGAGACACTGCGAATAAGGTATTGCTGGCTCTTTTCACGGCTGAGATGCTGCTAAAGATGTACAGTCTGGGTCTTCAGGCATACTTTGTGTCCCTCTTCAACCGCTTTGATTGTTTCATCGTGTGCGGTGGAATCCTGGAGACCATCTTAGTGGAAACAAAGATCATGTCCCCACTTGGCATCTCCGTGCTGAGATGTGTACGACTTCTGAGAATCTTTAAAATCACAAGGTATATGATTTTTTAAATGTTCAGTGGAATTGACGGGGAGAAAGATCACCCATTCCTATGTGGAAATGTTGTGTGCAGGATGTTTCTAGACAAATAAGGCAAATGACAAATCTGCCACTCCTTCCCATAAATCATTCTTTCCTTGAAACTCATTTCTTGCTTTATGACTGGTGCTTTTTATTATTTATGTTCTTTTGCTGATTATTTTTTCACTATTTTGTAGGGTGCTGTGTAAATAAATTTTCAGGGCAGCAGACAAGAAATAATGGATTTAAAATGCATTAACAAATAAAACCACAGTCAAAATATAAATGTGGCATAAAACCAGTAAGAACTTCATAAAACTAAGACAGATTAAAAGGTAAAATAAAATAGACTTTGCCAGGCATTGACATGACAAAGCAAGGATAATCGTCCCCGCCCTGCCCAAGGTGAGGTTAGTCCTGACCCCATTAGCCTTCTGGAAATCCCAGCCTTCTAAACAAGGAACCTGTGAGACGGTTACTTCATGTATAGGACATTCATCCATTCTCCCATGGTCTTATTTATATTTATGTTTCATTGTTTCTAAGGTTGTTTAGACTTGTTTTTAACCCTTTTATTGTACACCGCCCAGGGTCACATTTGTGAGGTGGGTGGCTATATTAATAATAGTAATAATAATAATGGAGTCCTCTTTGGGAGGAGACTTTGGAGGGGAGCAGCAGATTGAAAGTCCCTTTGTTTCAGCCCCTCAGTTGGTAAGGGCACATGTGCAAGGGCCTCTGAAGAGTACAGGTAATTCTCACTTAACAACTGTCCTGTTTAGCAACTGTTTGAAGTTACGATGGCACTGAAAAAGTAACTTTATGACCGATCCTCACATTACAACTGCTGCAGCATTCCTGTGGTCACATGATTGAGATTCGGGCACTTTGCAACTGGTGGGTATTTACGAATGTCAGAGCGTCCCGCAGTCACATGATCATTATTTGTGTGCTTCCCAACCAGCTTGAGACAAGCAGAATCAATGGAGAAGCCAGCAGTAAAATAACAAGTCGTGATCACATGATGTCTCACTTGACAACCACATCTCTTAGTGACAGCGTTGCCAGTCCCAACTCTAACCCTAACTGTTCAGATACTTTGGTTCCAAGCTAGAAAAGCCCTTAAAAGATTATCTGGGCCTGGAAATAGCCTGGAATCTAGTGAAGATGGTCAGGCACTGGTATGGTATATCTCACTTGTTCGTTCCCAGTTAGCCAACCCACAGCTTTTTCTAAAATAAAATGAAGTTTCTAGATAATTTTCAAAAACAATCTCATCTACTATGTGTTGTAATAGATCAAATACAAAGTTCTCAGGACATGTAAAGCAAGACATTTCTGCTCAGCTACATAAATAGTTCTAAGATATACATGCTATTTATTGTTCTAAACTAACTAATCCTACTCTTCAAAAGACTTCTATCCTATGTAAAGCTGGCTGTATGCCTTTTATTTTTAAAAAGACTTTGAAAGAAAATTTCAGCTATAATACCTATAGTAATCTGAACTCCTAGAGGCATACAAAAAGGGATTAGTCAAATATTTTGAAAATTTTAAATTTTCTGGATTTGATACCACTGACTTTGCAAAAAATCACCTTGCTTGGTACTTGGAACTTACTGTCGCCAGTTGTTTCTGTCTGTCCCACTCAGTCCAACAGGAGGGGCACGCTACAGGTCCCCTCGATTAAAGAATGTCATCTAATGGGACCTTGGAAGCATGCCTTTTCTGCCTGCCCTCTGGAACACCAAGATTAGATTGATCCTGCTGGCCTTTTGTAAAGCGCTGAAGATCTGGATGTGCTCCAGGGCCTGGGACTCAAGAGGTTAGATGGCCTGTTGAGAGGTTTTTGTTGATTTCTTTCTTTGGAAAACCACCATTGCAGGTTTTTATGCTTTTTAAAATATATTTTTAAATTGTTTTTAATGTGTTGTTACCATCTGGAGTCACATCTGCAAGATGAGCAGCCATATAAATCAATTAAGTAAATAAATACTTTCTACATATTACAGCAGTACTGTACCTCCGTGACTCCTGGGCTGTTGGTAAGAACCCAAATCATCAGAAAACACCCAGTCTAAAGATGGTGATATTTGCTCGATGAAAATAACAACAACAACAACAACAATACATCCTGCGACGATACCTTTAATATTATTAAACAACAACCTCTGCCTATCCCAGGTCCTTGAGAAGGACTCAATATATGGAAAAAAATGCCAAATCCAGTCTAAACATCTGGCTGACTGAGACCAACCGTAATAATACCATCTATATTCAGGTTCACTTAACCTTTCCACTTACTTATTGAATCAGACAAAAAAAAGTAGAGCTAGATATGATCTGCATATTGATATTATCTAATGCCAATCTCCAGATGATGTCACCTAACCGATTTAGATATTTCAACCATGGGGATAAAATGGAATTCTACATAAATCTCAAGCATAAATACAAATAAGTCAAAGAGAAATAACCCAGCTCTGCCTGAATTCAGCCTTTTAGTATGAATGGAGCATTAGAAAACAACATCCAAGCAATATATTTTGACAGTCCCAGATGTAAATCATAATCAAGGATACTGAAAACCAGTGAGGAGTCCAAAAATGATCCTCTGTTGTCTTATTGATATGTACATAACTCTGATGTGTCACATAAGCAGTAACCCTTTTGTTATTCGTGCCGTCTTAGCATATAGAAGGTACAGGGCATGGCCTTGAAAGACAGGCAGAAGATCCACCAAGGCAACAATCAGGGGCTTCAGCCTGGGCCAAGAAAGTACCTCAGACAAGCCCTTCCCTACTTCACATGAAGATAAAATGAGGGAATTGGAAGCACATTCACACTTCAAAGGTTCTGTTACTATAGCTGTCCCAATAAAAGTAATTTTGGACCTATATGCTATTGGTTTCTTAATCTGGTCGACCATGATGGGCTGACATAGCATCAGAGTCACCTCTAACAAACAAGCTACCTAAGTAGTCACTCAGTGGCATTGCTACAGCTACTTGATTGGATAAAGCTAGTCCTTGACTCACAACCACAACAGGGACTGGAAAATTCACTGTTAAGCAGTACAGTCATTAAGCAAGGCATCACATGACCACACCCAATTTTACAACATTTTTTGTGGTTGTCTTAAGCAAATCACGTGGTTCCCTATTGATTTTGCTGGTTGGAAGCCAGCTGGGAAGGTCGCAAATGGTGATCACGTGACTCTGGGATGCTGCAACAGTCATAAATACATGCTGTTTGCCAAGTGCCTGAATTTTGATTATGTGACCACAGGGATGTTGCAATGGTTGTAAGTGCGAGGACTAGTCATAAGTCACTTTTTTCAGCGCTGTCGTAACTTTGAAAGGTCATTAAATGAATGGTTGTTAAGTCAAGGACTACCTGTATAGCCCCGGAGAGTTGCTGAATTCAGATCATACATCTAAAAACAAAAAAATCAAAAGAAGCCTTATCGTCTGGTCTCCTGTTTCTCCTTCCTTCCAAGTGCTCATTCTCTCTCCTCCACATCCAGAGGCCTTTAACTACAATGAAGGTTGTTATTCTTAGTTATTTATTAACTGTGTGTATATTGCAGCCATATAACACTGGTTCTCTGGTGGCACACAAAACAACTACATTAAAACAGAAAATAAAATCATAATACTAATAGAACCAAAACCCAGTAAATCACAGACTGTAAAAATAGAAAACCATTGAGAATTACATGATCACAAATGGTTTTAGAGTGTGCAGACTTAGTTATCATAAAGTAATTTTCTACATTTCTCGCTCATGATCACAACTGGTAAAAGGCAGATACATAATTTCAGTAGGAGAGCTTTTGGCTTATAGAAAACAAATAGCGCAATAAAAAGGAAAGGGGCAGAAAGGTCTTAATACTAGAGATTTTATAAAGAGCTATAATAGACTAAGCTCTTTTGATTTGGTTCCGATCAAACATGCAATTAATTTTCCTTCTCATTATTATTCCCCCTCTGACTACTTGGAACTATTTAGGTGGGCAAATCTGGTTTCTAGCATTAGAAAGGTTATATGTGTTTTCAGTCACTGTTTTGCTTTATAGTATGGGCAGCATAGGGTGTATATAAGGGAACACCATAATTTTTACATTCCACTTTACCTCATTGCATTCACTTTGCAAAAGTGTATAGTTTTGGTAATCTCCCAAAGCAAAATCTGTAATAAGGCTTCCCTCATCTGTGATCTGATCAGAGATGAGAGGGCTGACCTGGTGTGTATCACCAAGACTTGATTGGGCCTGGAGGGGAGTGTTCCCCTCTCAGAGATGTGCCCACCTGGGTTTCAGGTGTGGCATCAACCAAGAACCTAGGTCAGAGGTGGGGTGTGCATGGCTATGGTCATCCAAGCTCCTCTGGTGGCGTCCAGAGGCATTGCTCCACATACAGCTGGTTGCAAGACCCTATTTGTTAGTTTGGGCTCTAGGAGTCAGTTGGGACTGTTGCTATTGTACCAGCCTCCCTACTGAATGTCAACCTCCCTTCCTGATCTCCTTGATTGTCTGGCCAGATTAACAGTAAAGTTCCCAGCTCATGCTCTTTCGATTTTAGGGAAGGTGGTTGAGAAAGTGGTTGTGCAGCAACTCCAAAGAACTCTAAATGAGGCAGACTATCAGGACCCCCTTCCAATCAGGCCTCAGATTTTGGCATGAGATTGAAACAGTATTGATCACACTTGTATATGACCTCTGACAGGAGTGGGATAGGGGTGGTATATCCATCCTTGCTCTCCTAGATCTTTCAGCAGCTTTTGTAGTGGGAAGAAGGAATAACCTTGAAGAATAGGAGGAAGAGCCACAACCAAGACAAGGGTCAGATAAAGGAAATCTGAGTCCAGGCCAGAACTATAACCTGAGTAAGCATCTCAGAGAAGATCATACCAAGTTCTCATGAAGATAAAAGGAGGGAGGGGGGAAGCACATTTGGACTTCAGATTCTGTTACTATAACCTTATAATAAAAGTAGTATTAGACTGTGTGACTTTGGTTTCCTAGTCTGATCTGCCTTGAAGAGCTGACAGCTTTCAACAGTGTTGATCATGGTATCTGTCTGGACTCATTACAGGGGTTGGGAGTGGGTGGCTCTTTATTGCACTGGTTCTCTTCCTTCCTTTGGGGACAGTTCCAGGCAGTGTTGGTGGGAGGGAGGGAGGTCTTACCCACAGTCCCTGCTTTGTGGGGTGATGCAGGGTTCAACACTCTTCCCACTCCTACTTAACATATACATGAAGCTGCTGGTTGAGGTCATTCGACAGCACGAGGTGAGGTATCATCAGTATGCTGAATACCCAGCCTTACATCTCACCCTGGACCATCAAATAATGCCATGAAGGTTCTGTCTTGATGTCTGGAGGTTATGGGGGTTTAATCGTTTTGGGATATAGGGGCCACTGGGTCTAGAGATTCTCCATCTCTTGTTCTGGATGGGATTGCACTGCCCCAAACAAAACCAGTGCACACTTTGAGGTTCCTCCTTGACTTGCAACTCCTGTTCGAAAAACAGATAGCATCCATGACCAGGAGAGCCTTTGAACAACTTCGCATTGTGTGCCAATTGCACCCTTTCCTGGAATGGAAGGCTTTGCCCATGGTCACTCACACTTTAGTCAGATAGACTATTGCAATGTGCTCTGTATGAGGCTGCCCTTGAAGAGCAACTAGAAGCTCCAGTTGGTACTAAGTGCAGCAGCGTGAGCCGCTATGGGCATTGCTTGATCTGTGCATGTTACACCTCTGCTCTGCATGCTGCATTCCTTCTCAGTAGGTTTCCAGATTCAATCCAAGTTGCTGATGATTACCTATAGAACTCTCCATGGCATGGGACAAAGTTATTTGCAGGACCATTCTCCTGATCTTGTCTGCCCATCCAATCAGGTCTGGCAGGAGAGGCATGCTGTAGCTCCTCTCCATTAGTGAGTACAACCTGGTGAGACTCAGGAAGAAAGCCTTTTCTGTTGCTGCACCTCCCCTGTGGAACATCATCCTCTTGGAGTTCAGATTGGCCCTGAGAACCATTGGCTTTTGCAAGGCCCTGAAGACATGGCTGTGTTTCTGGGCTTGAGTTGTCTGTTGGAGCCTGCAAATTAATTTTATTGAATTTTTGTATTGTATTTGTATTGATGGTTGATTTTTTAAATCTCAGCTACCAATTGTCTATTTATTTTTGGGTTTTGGTTGGGATTTTTTTATTGTTGTTAGCTGCCCAGAGTCACTTGTTTGACATCTGCAGCTGTATTAAATAAATAAATAAATATTTTTTCAGGAAGCTTCTCTCAGATGGGAAGACTTTCCCCTTCCTCATCCTGAGTTGCACCCTTCAGCTACATAGTTGCTAATAAATAAAAGTTCAAAACCGCCAATTCAACATGTAGGAAAATGCTAACATCTTTAAATTTAGTATAAAAATAATAACAGGGAGACAATTATTTACTCTCAATCCTCCTTAATATTTAGAGGGAAAACAACGTCCAAAACTTAAAAAGATTTTTTTAAAAAAATTGATCCCAAAAATAACAATAAGTACCAAGAAAGCCCACTTCTCCTTGCTGTAAAATGCCTCTCTTAGGGTATGCGTACTTAAAAGAAATATAATTCGGTGATATAGAAATGGGGTGGCCGGTCTTTGTGTCCCTTTACAGCTACAGCACAGCTTGGAAAATGGTGACATCCCAGCCTCCTGGCTAGCTCTTACCAGTCGAATGTGAATGCTGTTTGCGATCTTCTGGCTGCAAGCAGCTGTCCAGAGAACAGATGGGGTGATTCCAGGTGTTTTCCTTTTTCCAGAAAAACACTCCTGGACTTCAGGAAAAACCTGCCTGAGCCCGAAAAACTGCAACATTGTCAGTTCTGCCTGCTGAGCCTGTGGGCTCAGCTGTTCAGTCCCCCATGACCCCACCGGAAGTGTCATTCTTGTAGAAATCCACTTTCAACTCAGTCTTGCTCTTGTCAAGCAGAGCTTGTTCCTCTTCCATAACATCCTTTAGATACAGTCTATCTATAGAAGCAGACACTATTAAAATTAACTTCTGGGTCCACTGTTCAAAAATATCCTTCAATATGTCTAATGTTAAGATATTTTGCTTCATTCTGTAATTGTAAATTGAGTTTAAGTGCTCTTCTCATTTAATTGTAATCTTTAGTTCCCTCTAGTTCCCTCTAGCATCCAATTTTTAAAATCATATCTTATTATTTTTCAAAACAAAAGCATTTTCATACAGGAAGGAATCTTTATAATTAATTCCAAAATCTTATTTCAAATTTATCTGGACCCTTAGTCCATTTTATAACTTTCTAAAATCAAAGTTTTAATTACCCTTTTGCTGTTTATTCCCCCCTCCTTTTTTTTTTAAGTTCTTAAACTTGTAGTTAAAACTTCTTTTGCTAAGGATTGAAGGAAGGAAACTTACCCGGTGCTTTAAAACCTGTCAATCCAAAGGTTTCTAGTAGCTGAAAAAAACAGTTAACAATCAATTTCCAAAATGATTAGAAAGGAAGAATGCGAACTTAGTGTCCTTTCAAAGGCGCCAACCACAGTTTGAGCAAGATGGCTATTCCCTCATCTCCCAGAGCTCTAAACTCACTAGAGACTGCTATCTTGCGGTCTCCTCACAAGGAGCAGCTGTCTGGAGCACTTGTGGGCAATCTCAAGTCCTCTCCTTGTCTGGAGAGGAATTATCAAAGAGCCAATCTACTTGCCAGCTCTTCATTCTCCTGTGGTCATCGTCTCCATTTTTCACGGAACTGTATTCAGTCCACCATTTCTTCCCTGAAAGTCCCTACAGATTATTGCATATTGATATATGTCCTGTAATCTTCTACGTGTTCAAGGTGCAGAAATTGGGAAGAACTTCTGTGTTTTATTTCTGTGGTCATAAAAATGCTTGTTTTCTACTGTATGACTCATTTTCTTAGATAAATATTTCAGTTTTTCATTTCTTGATGCATTCTTTGGAAAAGACATGTTTATGGGTGTCAGGCAGCTTCCTCCAAAGCAATACCTAGCACAGACAAGAAACACCTGCTTTTCTTTTCTTTGGTTCCCCAGGTACTGGAATTCCTTGAGTAATTTGGTGGCTTCCTTGCTCAACTCGGTGCGCTCCATTGCCTCCCTGCTGCTGCTCCTCTTCCTCTTCATCATCATCTTCTCCCTCCTAGGGATGCAGCTCTTTGGGGGCAAGTTTAACTTTGATGAGATGCAGACCAGGAGAAGCACCTTTGACAACTTTCCTCAGTCATTGCTCACTGTGTTTCAGGTACAGTTATATTGCAGTTTAGTATTTTTTAAAATAATGCACACTTAGTAGCAGTGTACTGTAACGGAATCCAACCTATCCTAAGCTAAAAGCTTGCTTTTTAAAAAGATAATTAAAATTAATTAATAGCTATGTCAATTTTTTAAAACCTTGCAACATTTCCTAAAGCAGGCAAAAAATAGGGCAAGGTGGGCCCACTTAAGGAGCAAATTCCCATAATGGAGGGAACATATTTTGTAAGTGCTCTAGACCCTGACCGATCTTTTCTTAATAATTATGCATTTAACATTCAAAGAGGAGGTCATGTTTGTAGACAGTGTGCTGTCCAATCACCACTAAAGAGTTGAAGTCTTCTCACCAAGGGAAATGGTATTAAAGACAAATAGACCGTCCCGAGGAAGAGGGCCTAGAGTGTAAGTATTTAATTTGAGGTGGTAGTCCTCTTTTGCCTGTATATAGGTGTAGATGAGTGCAGAGATAATTTTGAAGAAGGGATGCATGAGTGGTTCTGTAAACATAAGCTGAGCCCTGAAAGAGAGGAGAGAATAAGAAAGAAACTCAAGATTGTCCCACCTTGATTCTCTTTAGAATAAGTGGGGCAGAAAGAAACTCTGTCAGGCTTTCAAGATTTGGTTACTATATCTTGCAACAATAATGCTGAGTTCCAGAAGTCCTTGTGGAATCTGTTTCCTGACTGGCCTACCTGAGAGGGCTGACAATAGGATATTTCTGTAAACTAGAATGAACTGATTTTTGAAGATGAGTCCTTGGATTCCAATGCACATCCAAGGCTCATCTATCAGACTGTTTTCCATATTAACCTTAAATTTCTTCCTAGAGAAAAGGTTTTCTCCTTGCCCACCCAAATTATATTCACAAACACACACACACACACACACACTGGCAGCCTACCAAGAAAAATAGACGATTCTGCTGGGCAGATATCCTCCTGTAGCTGGCTGGAAAATGGCTGTGAATGCCTGGCAGCCAATAGAAGGAATAATGGTATGAACCAGAAAGTAATGTGTTCTCTCCTGCTATTTTCCAGCTGTGTCCCAAATCAAATTTAAAATTAGTTTCTACTACAATATCTATGTTATAAAATGCCACCAGAAAGATCACAAAATAGTTTTAATGCCGCTTAATATATGAATGAACAAAAGCTATCTTTGGCCCTGCAAGAGGATGGAACAGATGAGATGCATATTAAATGTACAGATGACATAAGACTAGGGGATTGGCTAATTCCTAAAAGGATAAAAACACAATTCAAAATTACTTCAACAAACCTGAACATTGGGTGAAATCCAATTGAAATGAAATGACTAACCATGACAGATGTAAGGTGCTAATTCTGAATAGGAAACATCAAATGCATAAGTACAGGATTAGGGAGACCTAGACTGGCAGCAGTTATTTATAAGAAAGATCTAGAAGTTATAGCGGATCACCAGCTGAACATAAACACATGGTATGAGGCAGCAGCCAAAAAAAAAAAAACCCATAAAAGTCAATGCTTTGGGGGGCTGAAATAACAGAAGCATTGGATCTAAATCGTGGGAGGAAATAGTTCCATTGCACTCTTCCCTGATTAAAATTAAAGGAAAGGAAATCCATGCTGAATATTAGACGTAATTAAGATCTTTTCGCCATGTAGATTTTATTATATTTGTACTTTTACGGTATTTTGCAATGTAATGGTTTTATATTTTAATCCTGTTTTATTGTAAGCCACCCAGAGTCCCCCCGTAGGGGTGAGATGGGCAGTGAATAAATTTGTAAAATAAATAATTAATTAATTAAAATAATTTCCTGACAATAAGAGATGCTAAACAATAATCTGTCTAGAACTGTGCTGGATCTGCCTTGTTGGAGATTTTCCAGTGGAGGTTGGATGACCATCATCAGTAGTTTAATAGATTTATGGACCGAGAAGGGCGATGGAGTAGATATCCTATAAGGTCCTTCCAGTGCGTACACACTATGATTCTACTGTGTAGTCCTAGCAGATTACAGATAAGGATAGATATCCCTAGCCACCTGTGCAGGGCATCTTTCCATTTGTACCTTGGAATTGTACAAATGGAGATGTGAGTCAGTGCCTTGGGTGCTTCCTAATCAGGTAGGTTTCTTCAAGATAGAACAGGATGGCATTTTTTCTTGTAATGGGCTTTTATGCATGTGTTCTGCATGCTGTCTAACTCTGTATCCCCCCCCATTGGTGGGAATGTGTCATTTAGATCCTGACTGGGGAAGACTGGAATTCAGTGATGTATGATGGGATCATGGCTTATGGCGGCCCCTCTTTTCCAGGAATGTTGGTCTGTATTTACTTCATCATCCTCTTCATCTGTGGAAACTGTATCCTTGGGTGTTTGTCTGTTGTGAGGATCGTTTCAATTACTATAGGGCAGCATCAGCAATTGATATGGTTAAGGGCCTGCTGGGGATCATATATGATAAAATGATCCTTACTCACTGAGCTTACAAACTGAGCCAGTTTGGTCTAGTGGTTAAGGTGCTGGGCTAGAAACCAGGAGACTGAGAGTTCTAGTCCCACCTTAGGCATGAAAGCCGGCTGGTTGACCTCGGGCTAGTCATTCTCTCAGCCCAACCCACCTCACAGGGTTGTTGTTGTGGGGAGAAAAGGAGGAGGAAGGAGTATTAGGTATGTTTGCTGCCTTGAGTTATTTATAAAAATAATAAAGGCAGGATAGAAAATAAATAAATCCTGCTATTCATCTTCCTCTCTGCCATTCCTCCTTCTGGATCAATTAAAAACATCATCACTTAACAAGCAAGAAAGCAAAGCAGCCACTACCTGCTGGCTTTCAACTTGATCCCCCAGCTCAGAGTGGGGAGGGTTGGTTTGCTGGTTTGCTCTTCTTCAAGAGGAAGAATGGACAGAGAGAAAGTCACAAGGAGAACAAAGTCCCTTGGAAAAATCTCAGACCCATACATTAGTTGGGACATAGGTTTTCAAGGGGCACATCCCACCATCAAATGCATAGGGTCATAAGAAGGAACCTTGTACTGAATCAGACTATTGGTCCATCCTAGTTTACTGTTTCTCCAGTATTTCAGGAAAGAGAATATCCATTCTTACTTTGGGACAGTAGGAACTGGAACAGAGACCTTTTGCACATGCTTTATTAACCTCATTCTGATTTGAGCCAGTTTTGTTTGTGATAGCCCATGTTCCTGTGAATATGCAGTTTAAAAAATATGCAGAACAATCCATATTTTAATGGCTTTTAAATGTGCTTTGGGATATTTATTTGTTTATTTATCTAATTTGTCCCCGCCCATCTCCTCCCATCGGGGGACTCTGGGCAGTTTACAACGATCGATTAACAACAACAATCATAAAATATACAGTATACAATATACAAAATACAATAATAAATAATATAAATAAAAGTAAAGATAAAAAGTCCAAGTGGCGAAAGAATCTAAAACAGTCCAAGTGTGGGAGGAGTGGTCTATAGCAACCATCTCCATGTAGATCTATTCCCCTCTCCACCCCAAGTGAGGTGGCAGAACCAGGTCTTCAGACTCCTCCAAAAGGCCAGGAGTGATGGGGCCAATCTCACCTCTGGGGGCAGCATGTTCCACAGGGTGGGCGCCACTGCAGAGAAGGCCCTGGACCCTGCCAAATGAAGTTGTCTTAGAGACGGGGTCCACAGCATGCTCCCTCTGCACGATCGGTTGGGACAGGCTGATGTAATGGGGACTAGGCGGTCCCTCAGGTAACCTGGCCCCATGCCATGTAGGGCTTTAAAGGTAATAACCAACACCTTGAATTGGACCCAGAAGCAAACTGGTACCCAATGCAGCTCGCACAGCAGCGGTGTTACATGTGCCTTCTGGGGGCACCAAAAACAGCTCGCACAGCTGCATTCTGGACTAGCTGAAGCTTCCGGATACTTTTCAAGGGTAGCCCCATGTAGAGCACATTGCAATAATCTATTTGAGAGATAACAAGGGTATGAGTAGTCAAAGGGCCTCCCGATCCAGGAAGGGGCGTAGCTGGTGCACAGCACATAGCTGCACAAAGGCTCTCCTGGCCATGGCTGCCACTTGCTCTTTGAGCAGGAGCCATGAGTCCAGGAGGACCCCCAAGTTATGCACCAGGTCTGTCTGGGGCAGTGCCACCCCATCCAGAACCAGAGATGTTAATGTCCCAGATATGGAAGAACCATTAACCCACAGCCACTCGGTCTTACCAGGGTTCAGTTGAAGCCTGTTGTTCCCCATCCAGGCCCCCACAGCCCCCAGACACTTGGAGAGGGTAGTCACGGCATCACTTACTTCACCCGGGATGGAGATATACAAAAGCGTACTGATGATACCTCATCCCATGATGACGGATGATCTTGCCCAGCGGTTTCATATAGATGTTGAATAGGAGAGGGGAGAGTACTGATCCCTGCGGCACCCCACAAAGAAGAAGCTGTGAGGCCGATCTCTCCTCCCCTATCAATACCGATTGGGACCGGCCCTGGAGGAAGGAGGTGAACCAGTGTAAAACTACACCACCCACCCCCAACTCCCTGAGCCTCCCCAAAAGGATACCATGGTCGATGGTATTGAAAGCCGCTGAGAGATCAAGGAGAGCAAGGATGGATGCACTGCCACCATCCCGCTCCCGCCAGAGATCATCCATAAGTGCAACCAATGCCGTTTCTGTCCCATAACCAGGCCTGATAATCCGTTTCCTCCAGGACCCTCTGGAGCTGCAAAGCCACTACTTTCTCAACCACCTTCCCCAAAAAGGGAAGGTGGGAGACTGGACGAAAATTGTCCAGAACAGTAGGGTCCAGCAATGGCTTCTTGAGGAGGGGGTGCACCAACGCCTCTTTAAAGGTAGCCGGGAACACACCCTCTCCCAAGGATGTATTAACCATCTCATGGACCCAACCACATGTCACCTCCTGGGCTGCTTTTACTAGCCAGGAGGGGCAGGGGTCTAGCTGGCATGTGGTAGCATTTACTGTCCATAGGATCCTGTCCACTTCCTCAGGTCCAACAGGATCAAACTGCTCCCAGATAACTGGGCAAGCCCATTCCCCTGGTATCTTTCCAGACCAAGCCTCACACCTAGAGTCTAACTTGGAGTGGATCTGAGCAATTTTGTCCTGCAGATGCTCAGCAAATTCCTCTGCACAGCCCTGTAGGTGGGTCACTGAGCCCACCTTCCCCAAAAGGGATCGAGTGATCTTAAACAGGGCCGTCAGGTGGCATTCTGCGGATGCAATAAGAGCAGAGAAGTATTGATGTTTCACTGCTTTTATCGCCACAAGGTAGGCCTTAATAGCAGCTCTTACCTGTGTTCGGTCGAATTCAGTCTTTGTCTTCCTCCAGTGGCACTCTAGGCATCTCTTAATCCTCTTCAGAACCCTGAGCAACTCCATAAACCACGGGGAGTGCCGGGTTCGATGGGACAAGAGAGGCCGCACAGGCGCGATCCTGTCCAAGGCCCCAGCCACCTCTCTATTCCAAGCAGAAGCCAGGGCCTCCACTGGACCGTGCAGCAGATCACCGAGTATAACCCCCAGCTCCCTCTGAAACCCTGCCACATCCATCAGTCACCGAGGGCAGACCAATCGAATAGGTCCTGCCTCCCTGCGGAGGGGGGTGGCATAAGAGAATCTCAGGGCCACCAGGGCGTGGTCTGACCATGACAGTGGGGATAGCTGTAACTCTCCCCTCAGATCACATTGCCACTGCTCTGACAAGAAAACCAAGTCCAGGGTGAGGCCACTGTCTCGAGTCGGGTCCTGAATTATCTGGGACAGGCCCATGGCTACCATTTAGCAACACTGCTGCATCTGCTGTTCTTGGTGAAATATATGAGGTAATTTATGCTCTCGTCCTTCTAATTATTAATATTAATTGGAATATATATCTTTATATCACATGAACTCCCGAGCCACCTCCACAGCACGCCCCAGGGATGGCAGGTTGAAGTGCCCCAGAACCATGAGCCTGGGGAACTCCACCGCCAGCCCCGAGACGGCCTCGAGCAGCTCAGGCAGGGAGGTTGCCACGCAGCAGGGAGGCTGGTACAGCAGCAACACCCCCAACTGTTCTCGAGAACCCAACTTGAAAAACAGGGACTCACAACCGGCCACTCACGGAGCAGCGCCCCTGAAGGCCACAGGAGACTCCTAGATGAAAACAGCCACCCCTCCTCCCCTGCCTGGGATCTTGGCTGGTGCCATACCGTAAACCCAGCTGGGCACATTTCCAAAAGGGGTACCCCCCATTCAGGGCCCAGCCAGGTTTCGGCAATACATGCTAGGTCTGCCCCCTCCTCAGTGATCAAGTCACATATGAGGGGGGCCTTGTTATTAACTGACCTGGCATTAAAAAGCAGCAGCCAGGGACCAGGGCCCCTATGGATCTGCTGACCAGGGCCTGGGTCTGAGCACAGAGGGCCAGAACATGCCACCGGTAGCAAACACCGGGGGCATCTTCCCCGAAGATGGCCCGCCCTCCGGCTCCCACCATAACATCCCCTACCCGTCACCACCTCAATGATGTGCCCCACCCTACAGCCCCCAGTGACTCCTGATCCATTAGCCCCCACTTCTGGACCTTGGGAGTCTCTGGCTCTAAGTATATATGATGTTCTATACATTTTTAAAAACACATGATCCTAAAATACGGATCTTAAGTGCATATGTATTTGACCTTATCAGCTAATAGCTCCTTCCTACTAGAATGGAGGTATAATTCCATTTTCCCCATACTAGGAGCTATGACTAGGTCAGTGCCTGACTAGGTGAAGCAAGCTTTGTGAACAAGGCTATGAGGTTCTTTGATGAATTTACTTTTTTAACAATGCACCTTGCTTCACTTTCCCGCTGGAGATCCTGAAACTCCCAGCTCCAATCTCCATTCCTAGCAAAACTGCTCCCACCATTAACAACTGCCTTTCCCTTCCTCAGAGAGAGGCTTTTATGCTTTTAGTAAGGGAGGCAGACAGTCCTGCCTTACAGGATCAAAGCAAATACAGCTAGTTATAAACAGGACTGGAAGTGTCTTAATTCTGCTCACAGTATTATGTAAGGACCATGTCTTGAGCACTTTTTTAAAGAGTGCATTTCAGAACTATAGAAAAGGTATATTCTAAGTACAGACCAACTAAAATTAGCCAAATGCTATCTCTCCAGTTGTGTAGATATCATGTGTGATAGTTTTGATTTAAGAATACTTTTACTTAAATATTGACTCTTGATGAACATTTTAATGTGGTCGCAATCAATTCAGCAACATTGCTGCATCTGCTGTTCTTGGTGAAATATATGAGGTAATTTATGCTCTCATCCTAATTATTAATATTAATTGGAATATGTATCTTTATAGCACATTTTGTACATGTTGAGTATCATGTCACTGGCTCCTGCTTCCCAGATATTCCAAGATATTTTCTTTAAAGAATAAACAAATAGATATCTTGCTGAATGTCTTTTTGGCCATTGCTGTGGACAATCTTGCTGATGCCGAAAGCTTGACATCTGCTCAAAAGGAGGAGGAAGAGGAAAAAGAAAGGAAAAAACTAGCGAGGTAAACTTTTGTCTATTTTGGCATTAAAAATGTTTGTATTTTTTAAAATATAAGGGCAAAATATAAGGGTAAAAATATGTCCAGAACAAGAGCTTCTTATACCCTGTTAGGTACTCTATTTCCTAGCTAAGTTTATAGAAGGTATTCTACAGAAAAAGTATCTTTCACCAACAGGTTTCAATTTATTCTAGGAAGCCAGCCATACAAATTGCAAAATTCACAGTCAACCACTTGGGCTCTCTAGAGACCAATGTCAATCAAAATGCGAGCTTTTTGGGGGTTGAACAATAAAGATCAGAAAAGCTGGAAATATACATACCCTGGGTGCCTCTTGAAAGTTCAGGTAGCTTTTGCACAGCTTGAAGTGGGGTTGGAGCATTGGCTTGGAAACTAAAATAAATTAAGAAAAATGTGTGGCAGGGAGTTATTTTCGTTGCAGCCTGAAGATCCCCTGCAGATAATTTGGGAAAGACGCAGCTCCTGAACAAAGTAGAACTGATTAGGACAATTGCTGGAAAGAGGATGACAAACTTTCCTTCCATTAACTTGCTAGTTTACTTTAGGATGCAAATTTGATGAAAGTTCAGTAGGCCCATGATTATTAGTATTTGTTTCTGAGAAGAGCAAATGTTAATGAAGATAGAAAAATACACTTGACACTTGGGCTTATCTGTTGGGCTGGAAAACCCAATTCATTCGTTTATAAACCCTTTGATTTTCTGTGGTCTGCTAAATTGGTAGAACTGCTAGTCCTGAAAAAAAACAGGAGCCTGAGAAGCCGGCTGTGGAGGGAGAGGCAAAGGAGGAAAAAATTGAGCTGAAATCAATTACAGCTGATGGAGAATCTCCACCTTCTAATAAGGTTTGCTGTTTTCCAATATCTAGCTTGCTTTGAGATCACTACTTTTATAAATTAATGAGTATGAACAACTAAAGAATGGTTGTTTTCTCTTTCTGCCAGAGCAACACAGATGAATATCAGCCTAATGAAAATGAAGAGAAAAATCCCTATCCTACTGCAGAGACACCAGGTAATTCACTGCCTTGCCCACTTACTTCTGGAGGCCCCAGGGGCATCCTCAGGGAGGGGGTCAAAAAAGACAAGATGGCAGCCACAACTATGTGCTTGAATCTCTGCCATTTTTTACATACATTGCCAGGCAGATAAAACAGTGATGGGGCTTCGATTGCAGGTTGTAGCCATCTTCTTAACTTTTTCAAACCCGCCCCCCCAAATACCCCTGGAAGCTCTAGAAGGGACAGTGGGGTAAGGCACACTTGCCTCTATCCCTCTAAGACACCCACACATTCACTATACCCACGCCAACAGATTTTCTTCTTGGCAGAAACCCAGAATAGCCCATTTGTGCCAGGTTTCAGTTCAGCCAGAAATATATTTGTTTCATATTTAAAAGGAAACGTATTTTTGTTTTGTACACGCCCCTACACAAGATACACACGGCGTGGTATTTTACAGGTCGTCACATGTGGGAAGCATCACAGTGATGCCTCAGGTTCTGCTACCAGAATAAGGTGGAAATTAAACTGATCTGAACAGATTTCTCTGTTCTGCTAGCCAGACGGAGAGGGATAAAGTTGCTCCTGAGAGCATTGGAACCTACTGCGTTGCCCCTATTGTCATTATATTTGCAGGCTTAAGATATAAAAATGTTTCCTTCTTTGCCTCCATATAAAATCAAGAGTCACAGGATATTTATTATTTTTCAACAGCTCTGACATGAACCAAGATTACTGTCTCTACTGATACTTACCTGTTTGAGCTGTACTGTGCCCAGAGTTTTCATTCCATTTTAAGAAATTTGGCAAATGGCAATTGAGGGCTTGTATTCATATTAACATTTGATTTGTAGGGTAAACATTTGAACATGTTTCAAAATTTCAGTTTGTTGCGAACTGGCTAGACGTCTCTAGTATAACTCATAAGATGTGTTTTTTCGAGTTGGACATCTAGTAGTGTAATTAATGTACAGGTATATTTGATCCCCAGATTAATTAGTTTATTGTAATCTAATGTATGGATACATTTTGACCCCCAAAAAGTTAAGGGTGAAAAAGTCTGATTTAGTTTGGAAGCTAATTCCTACTCAATCATTGACTTGGAGCACTTCTACACAGGGTCTTCACAGTAATTCAGAAGTAGCTGAGTCAAACACAGATGATGGTATGAGGGACTGCTTCTCAGCTGTGGTGCATTCTTCTCATTTGCGATGCTGAAGCTCTGCATAGCTTATGGTCATTTTCCTGTTGATGGGAATTTGCCTCATCCTGGTTCCAGGGCTCAAGTCACTCTCTTCTCACCAGAGGTTCAGTTGCTGGGGCATTACCCTGACTCACTATAATTTCTCTGGGCTTGCTGCAACTGAGGGATAGTGCCTTGTTGGCTTTCTAGCTCTTTTCATAACAACTGTTTTTTAATTTTTGGAACTCGTTGGACAAATGCATAGAAGACAGACAAATGATGTGATGGTGGGGCAAGGCACTGACTGAGCTGCTGGTCCTTCAACCTCCCATTGGATCACTGCAAGAAAGTAATTATTGGTTCAGGTCAGCAGCTGTGGAAATGGTCATGGCTCATGTTCAATTTGCTTTTGAAGCTTTGGGCAGTGGTGACAGGGCCATATTTATACAAAGTGTTTAACCAGGTTGGGGAAGTATTGTGCAGATGGCTAAATCACTGAGGTTAGAAAGGATTAGTTTGAACTCCGAATAGCCCTGTGGCAAATTTGGATCTAACCACCCTTTGGTCAGCCATGTTATCTGAAAAAGGACAATAGGTTGAATGGAGAGTTAATCCTGTTATCTGTCTGCCAGAATAGAGGTGAAGCCTTAGTGCAGCTCCGCAGAAAAGGGTTTCACCAGGCACTCCATGTTTTATTTTTTATTTCTCCAGCGCCCTTCCGAAGAGTAAATTAGGAGCAGAAAAGAATCGGTATGGGTGACCCTTCCCTCTGAGTGCAGTACCACTGATTCTGATCCGCTTCTTTTTTAATCCCAATATATTTTTCAAAACCACAAGAAGCAACAGCTTCCTATCCCTTTCTCCTACAACTGGGAGGATGTCAAAAATGACAATTCCTCATTTGACTAACATATCATAGGCTGTTGATGCACAAGAGTATTTAACCCTAACCTTTTCTTCTCTGGTCATCCCTTCCTTTAACTGCTTATCTAGAGGAAGGACAATTTTGAGCTTAAAAGTCATTGGAGGGGAGGGGTTGAACATCTATTCATCTATGACTCAGTTTCCTTCTTGGTCTTTTCTTCAAATATCTTGTTCATTAAGTCTAACTGGAAAGAGAATCATTGGATTTTTTGGCAGCCTTTCCCCACTGAAACTACTTAGGAAAACAGAGTCTCTACTTTTGGAGTGAAAAAATGAATTAGGTTCAGGAAAGTGTTGGTCATTCCAAAAGGTCAACTGTCTTCTCAGTTCAACATCAGCAGAGAGGTGCTTGCTCCGTTCACTCACCATGATTCAGTGGGGCGCCTTGTTTTCATAATGTAAAACTAAATCTTACTAAAGCTTCAGAGGCTTTGATCTCTGCCTTGTCTTTGATGAAGGTTGTGTTGGTAGAACCATCATAGTAGAACCACAACTGGAAACTTTTAACCTGAAAAATCTTACTATTCAGCTCTATTCATTTGTAACTTTAGTTTTTATCTGAATAATAATGGCTTCTCTTTTTGTATCTGCAAGCTTATTGTTAAAGGCCCAATATTCCACTAGACGGTGGAATCGTAATCTACCAGAGATCTGGCAATTCCGTGGATATTTAAGATTTCCATCTAGTCTTATCAAGTTTTGGACTCTATCTCTGTTTGAACACTTCTTTGATGCTCAGAAAATTCTTGTATCTGTTTTGACACCCACATAAGTTATTGCCTGCCTGTTTTTAAGCTCATCTCTCTCTTTGATCAGACCCTGGTCACATCTGGACTGCTAACTCTAACAGAGAGGTTTGTAGCTCTCTGCATCTGGCTTCACCATAGAGAATGTAATGCAAGTGTTTTAGACACAGTCATCACAGCCAAAGAGAGGAAGAGGCTTTCTTTTTTGGACGTTGGAATTCTGAGTGTATTTAGCTCACCTTTCCACCGTGGCTGCTGGACTACTGCTTACCTATATCCTTTTGCAACTTAGTAAGATCTACTATTTCTTTTCTTCAGAGATAGTGATGAAGTCTGTGAAGTTAAATCCCATACTGCATTCCACTGCGCCATTTATAGGTGCCTATTCCCCCAGGTTTTTCTTACTAATCTTGTTTTTGTTTTTGTTTTTGCTGTCTTGTCTGTAAACTGCAATGCTGCTTAAAGCTCTGCTGCTGGTTAGGCCCTGTGGGTGCTTATGATGCAACTCCTCAAGCTGCCCCTTTGCCTTTTGCAACTGCCACTAAAAAGCTCAGCCATGGAAGTAAGCTTCTTGTCAGGAGAAGCATTGTGATGATGTTAGAGTGGCTACAATTAGAATTTACAATCTAGATCTTTAAAGAGGTTTGCTGTTTGAGCAGATCAGATGAGAGAGAAAGATAGAAATCATCTTACAAACAAGAAGAAAAATAGAAAGGCAAACCAGGACCAGAACTGAGACCAATGCTTTCTTACCAGATGGCTGGGCTGAGGATTTCTGGGAGTTGAAGTCCACACATCTTAAAGTTGCCAAGGCTGAGAATCTAACCAATCTAACTGATGATCCTAAATTGTTTAGGATTGTGAAAATAAAACAAACAAACAAAAAAGGGCAGCAAAAATCTTCAAAATAATCTGCCTAAATTATCTTGAGTCTGTTAGAGTGGATGGCTATAATAAATTTAATGAATTAATAATAAATCTTCAATTGAAGAGACAGACCCTGAGATGGCAGATATAGGTCATGTATGCATAGATGCTCCTGAGATTTGAACAGGCAATTAATGGCCAAGAAAAGGATCTTGGGTTGTAGTGAATAGTGTTGGAATTTCTTGGTTTTTGCCCGGAGAAGCCATTAGTTACCATGATAATTGAGTACTTCCTTAAGTATCAGCAGGGTGAAGAGGTCGAATTTAATTGTCCTCAGTTTGGGTGTTGATAGCTGCATTGCAGCTTGCTTGTTACTTGTTTAGTTTTGGTTTTGCAGCCTCTCAGCTCAGTCCTCTCTGAGAGCATGTGTGAATGCACAAGCCTTGTAAAATGTGTTTTTGTGCTTTCTGTAAATAAATTTATTTTTATAGAAATGCCTGGTGTGTGATTTTTCTGATCTCTCTGGGCCAAACGCTTTCTAGCACTCTGACAGGTTATGGGCCCAGTAAAGGAGCCCAGAGAAACCCCAGAGAGAGCAGAGAGATGAGCTCCATACCTCATGCACAATTTAAAGGCAGGTAGCAAAGACCTGTGAAGATTTTCTTTGGAGCCGCCTGGAGATTTTCCAGCTGCTGCCAGTCTACAGGACAAAGAAGCCAGCTGAGATGACTTGCAAAAGAAGGAAGAAGCCATGTCTACCTCCCAGCCCTCAGCAATGCCTCTGGAGTGCCTATCAGAGAACAATTATTTGAATTGGGCCCTGAAGATGGAAATGTATCTTTGCAGAGAGAATCTTTGGCTGCCAATTGGTGAGCAAAACCCCCAAAATCCCAGTGCTGAATGGCTTAGACAGGATGAGCAGGCTAGAGCCACCATTATCCTGGGAGTTGAGGATAATCAGCTAGTCTGCTAAGCAACTTTGGGATGCTTTGAGAGACTTGTATGTAAAGGCAACAGCAGGAAGTAAAGTTACCCTGACAAAAAAGCTGTACAAAGCCTACCTTGCAGAAGGAGATAGCCTTCCTGAGCACCTGCATCATATTCAGCAGCTGTTTGTTGAGTTGCAGGAGAGAGGTATGGAATTTACACCTCTCACAAAATCCTATATCCTCCTGCCCTCACTGAATGAAACGTGGGACACGCTGATTTGTACCCTGGAGGCTATGCCTGAAGCAGACCTCACCCCATCGTATGTTACACAGTGCTTACTCGCTGAATGGGAGAAGAGAGAGGAAAGATTCCCCCCCCCCCCATCTCTTCTGGAAAGCTGCAGCATCAGAAAGCAAGGGAAAAGAAGCTGAGGCTACAGCATTAGCCAGCCAGCGATGCTTCGCTTATGGTTCAGCTGGACATTTGCAGAAAGACTGTGCCTTGAGACCCAAGAGTAGAAAGACAAAAGAAGAACACAAGGGCAACACAGAAGAAGGCTCTTCAGACAACCCAAATTGCACAGGTTGCTGAGAAGGGTAATTCTGATGAATGGGTGTTAGATTCTGGGGCCAATTGTCATTTACGTAAGTGTAAAAGCTCTTTTGTGTCACTGTCTAAAACAAACAGACGAAGTGTGTCTTTGGCTGATGGGTCTGTGACCACAATTATGGGACAAGGTGACTTGTATTTATCCTGCTTGGGAGAAACTGTAAAAGGTGTTTTGTATGTTCCAAATCTACAGTCAAACCTTTTATCTGTAGCACAATTAGCTGCAACAGGGTATGTCATAACATTTAAGAAAAATGGTTGTGAGATACGTAAAAATGGGAAATTGTGTGCTACTGGTATGTTAAAAGACTCCTTGTACGTTGTGCAAAATGCAAGGAAGCCAAGCTACAAGGCTGCAGTTGGCAACACTCCATATCATGACCAATGTGCACACCTGATGCATAAAAGATTTGGTCATGCTAATTTCAAGAATATAGCACAAATGCCACAGCTGTGTGCTGACCTAAAGATAAAACCCTGTGATAAATACTTAGACTTTGTAGTTTGCAAAGAATGCAAAACACTAAAAGCTCCTGCGAGTAAGCACAGTGACAGAGTTACAACTAGACCTTTGGAAATTGTACACTCAGACATTATTGGTCCTTTTGCTCCAAGTCTTGGACAAGCAAGGTATGCAATGACCATAATTGATGATTTCTCAAGATACACATTTAACTACATCTTAAAACATAAAGATGAGGCATTTGAGAAATTTAAAAGTTTTGTGACATGGGCAAATGGAAAATTCCCTAGGCCTGTATCTGCACACTCCAATGTGATAGAGGAAGAGAGTACCTTTCTCACAAATTCAAAAGGTTCCTAGCAGAAAAGGGGATAGAACAAATTGTCTCTAACCCTTACACCCCTCAGCAAAATGGTGTTGCTGAAAGAAAGGGCAGAACCTTGCAAAATGCGATGGAATGCATGCTTAAAGATTCACATTTATATTTTAAGTATTGGGGAGAGGCAATATCTACTACCTGTTATGTACAAAACAGATTGTATAACTGTGATTCAGGACACTCTATTCCATTTGTTTTATGGTGTGAAACCAAAGGTAAACCATCTTAGACTGTTTGGTAGCACTGCATGGGTTCACATTCCAAAGCAGCAGAGAAGGACAGGAGGCCCCACAACAAAGAAAGCCATCTTTGTTGGCTATGAACAAAGCCAGAGGAGCTACAGGTTCATAGTGGGAGAGAAATTAATAATTAGCAAAAGCGCTTCTTTTGCTGAGCAAAACTGGGGGAGATTAAATTCTAGCTCTCCAGTTGATCTGTCTGCAAGAGAACAGCAAGGACTTGCTGATGGTGATCTTTTGCCTGATGAGGACATTAAACCAGAAAAGCAAACTGAAGATCTGTCTGATGAGACAGATGCTTCTCAGGAAAGTGATAGGAGTCAAAATTTAAGCCCTGTATTACCTCGCAGATCTCAGAGGAGTAATAAAGGCATTCCTCCATCAGGTTTTCAGGCTGAAGCAGTAAAGGCTTTTCACATCTTTACTGAACCTGAGTCCTTAGAACAAGTGAATGCTTTACCACCTGAGATTGCACAAAATTGGCATTCTGCCATGCAACAGGAGTTAGCATCCTTGAAAGAAAATAAAACATGAAACTTGTAAATCTACCTCCCAATGAACGCTGTCTAGGTTGTAGGTGGGTTTTCAAACTGAAAAGGGTTGCTGATGGCAAAATCCAAAAATATAAAGCAAGGTTGGTTGCAAAAGGGTTCACTCAAAGGAAAGATTTAGACTTTGATAAGACTTTTGCACCAGTTACTAAAGGTGAATCAATTAGATTACTGTTAAAAATTGCTGCACTCAAAGGAATGTCAGTTCATCACTATGACATTCAAACTGCATTTCTCTACGGTGATTTAGACCATAAATTATACATGCAGCAACCCCTGTCTATGAAAAGAGGAGAATCTGGTCTGTGAACTGCAAAAGTCAATCTATGGATTAAAACAGGCTGCTAGATCCTGGAACCAAAAATTAGATGAAAAACTGCAAAATTTTGGTTTTGAAAAAGGAAAAACAGATCCATGTGTATATATGAAGAAAGACAAGACTGTATGTATCTGTGCATTTATGTTGATGATTTGCTGCTGTTCACATCAACGGAAAAACAAAGGCTTGATTTTGAAGCCTGCATGAAAAGCCACTTCACATTAAAAAGCCTTGTAACAGTAACAAATTACCTAGGCTTGGAAATACACAGGGAGAAAGATGGTAGCTTTCTGTTCAGCCAATGTAGTAAAATTCAAAAGCTCCTAGAGGATTTTAACATGCAAGACTGTAAACCAGTCTCTACTTCTATGATAGCAGATTTTCAGAAAGGCATAGGAGAAACTCAATTAACTGAGGCAGAGAAATATAGATCTGCAATTGGAAGTTTACTGTACATTACAAATCACTCTCACCCAGATATCTCAAATTCTGTGGCCATTTTAAGTAGACAGGTAGAGAAGCCTACATCTAGTGGAAAAGCAGCACTGAAGATGTTAATGAGGGATTTGCAAGGAACAAAGAATTATTGCCTGAAGCTAAATGCCTGTGGAACAGAGAAATTGCAGGCTTTTGCCGATTCTGACTGGGGAGCAGATGTCAGTGACAGGAAATCCACTTCTGGGATTTTAATTCAATTTGCTGGGTCAAGCTTAGGCTGGCATTCTAGAAAGCAAACATTTGTTGCTCTTTCCACTGCAGAAGCAGAGTTTTATTCTCTAGCACAAACCTGTAATGAGGTTGTATGGTTTAAACAGTTGTTAAAAGACATAGGCATGGAAGTGAACCAGCCTATAACTGTTTATGAGGATAATCAAGCTTGCATTGCAATGGCAAAATCTACAGCCTGCAAGAATAGGACAAAACATATAGATATTAGATATCACTATATCAAAGACATGATAGCCAAAGGGGAAATAATGTTAAAATATCGTGAATCAAAAGATATGATGGCTGATATTTTAACCAAACCTCTTGCTCTACCAAGACATACAGAGTTGACAAAATTGGTTTGTGTCTTGGCCCTTAGCAAAACAAAGGGGAGTGTTGGAATTTCTTTGTTTTTGCCTGGACAAGCCATTAGTTACCATGGTAATTGAGTACTTCCTTAAGTATCAGCAGGGTGAAGAGGTCGAATTTAATTGTCCTCAGTTTGGGTGTTGATAGCTGCATTGCCTGGGGGAGGGCAGCTTGCTTGTTACTTGTTTAGTTTTGGTTTTGCAGCCTCTCAGCTCAGTCCTCTCTGAGAGCATGTGTGAATGCACAAGCCTTGTAAAATACGTTTTTGTGCTTTCTGTAAATAAATTTATTTTTATAGAAATGCCTGGTGTGTGATTTTTCTGATCTCTCTGGGCCAAACGCTTTCTAGCACTCTGACAGATAGTTTAATGAAAATGCTGATCCAGGGTGTAGCTATTATGGAAAAGGCAAATAATAAATGCTGAAGGAAGGAAGGAAGGAAGGAAGGAAGGAAGGAAGGAAGGAAGGAAGGAAGGAAGGAAGGAAGGAAGGAAGGAAGGAAGGAAGGAAGGAAGAAAAAGAAAGAAAGAAAGAAAGAAAGAAAGAAAAAAAGAAAGTTTTATACAGATCTTTTGTGCAATCCAGGTTGGAATAGTGTGTACATCTGGTTATTGAAAAAGGTTCAGAAAATTGCAATCAATTAACTAAGAGACTAGAATAACTCTCAACTGAGGAAGGGTTATAACATTTGCAGCTCGTTAGCATACAAGAAAGGGTGAGTATATAACAAGCATTGAAACAAATCAAATAGCAAAGATTAAAGCAAGAGCAGTAAACTTTTCCCAAATAACCAGCTATCAGTCCTTAAAACAATTGTCAGGCTCCCTCTTTTAGCTAGCTCAAAGCTGGCTTGGTCCCAGACACTCAACAGAGCATGCCAAAGTTAAGACTCTCCATTGCAAAGTAGACTGAAACCACAATTATAGTTGATTGCCATCTGCCAAAATATGGATGCAGTTCCTTCTTATATACCTTGCAATTTAAACCCAGAGCTTCTATCTCTTGCCTTTTCCAAGGCTTTATTGACACGTTGATTTGCATTTCTTGCAGTTAGTACGAGGTAAAATATTCCACATGTCTGACTTAGGAAATTCCTGATCCCAATATAATTCCCATACCAATTTGCTGAAGCAAAGCAGAAATGTTTCTACTGCCCATTAGAAGCTAAACAATAAAAGGGATATTTTGACCTTCTTCAGGAAGGAATCCTGTAATGGGGTTGCTGCTACAGAAAAGCCTATCTCTTGATGTTGGGACAGACACCAAGGCCTCAGACAAAAATTGAGAGGAATGGGAAAACTTACATTGGAGATGATGGTTTTCAGGCAACCTAGCCATAAGCTACGTAGTGGTTTATAGTTAAGAACCATGCCTTGAACTAATTAATAAACAGAAGACAGCAGAACTGTTGAAATATAATCAAAAGCATCAGAAAGTGATAAAACTGCAGTATCTTGTATGGATGCAGATCTAAACCAGCTATAAGGGTTGCCTCACAAAAGTTATATTGGAGAAGCCTGTAGCCCCTAAGGGCCTATCTGTGCTATATCTAAAAAAGAGGGATGACTTTTAAAAGATAAAGTGGACAAATTAGCAGGAATTCATAGCAACTATTATTTTGAAATCCACCTACATTAATCCACCTGGACTAATAGGAACAAATATAGACATCGTTACAGTTTCCTTTAGTTCGTCATATCCTTTGTCTCAAAGCAGCTCTCTCCTAATTTTTGGTTCTTTAGATCTTTTGCGTATTTTCCCACGTTGCTTCATTACTAAAAGCTTACTTTTTATAATCTCAAAAGGTAAAACTGTCAGGGAACTTCAGAAATTAACCCAAGGTATATATGAACCATTTCTGGGTTTGCTGTTGAGTTACATTGCCTCTATATGAAATGTTTTGCCCATGTTCAGGTGGGCTCTAATCCAAATTTATTTTTCTTGCCTGACTTCAAAACAAGCAATAATTCCAAGATTTTTGTTTTTTTGGTAGGAAAAAGTATCCTTCCCATGAGGATATTCTGTACAGTATTTAGTGGTCAGTTGTTTGCTCCATTTAGTATGCATGGATTTTAAAGAGTTGGGAGAAATCATGGCTAATGTGTCCAGAAGTTTCTAGATAACTCCATTCACAACATGCTGTACTCAGAGAGTACGTGCACTAAGTTATACAAGTATAAAATACAAAATTCCCAGGACCCATAACAGAATTGCTTTATGGGATCAAAATTTGTAAGCAAAAAGGCAAGGAGAAAGACAAGTAACTTCTCTTAACCTCATCCTTTTCTTTTTGGGAGACTGGGATGAAATGAATCCTGATGGAGAGGCATACAGATGGGCACTGAAAATATTGATGAAGAAAAAGTAAGCCCATTTACAGGGACACCTGCACATTTGCAGACAAAGTCCATGCAGCATTTGGAACTTCCCATTGCAGTATAGGTTAATTTTTGAACATCTACTTCTCATTCATGTAGTGTAATGTAGGTGTGTCTGTGCCTTATGTGCACCTTTTAAGCACACGAACACTACGTCTTTTCATAGGTGCTGTCTCTTCTCCTCATGCCTTGAAGCCAATGCTGTTTGTTCTTCGTAATATGAAAACATTACCATGGCTAAGGTTTTCTCAGTGAGAAACTGTTAGCTGATGCCAAGAGTATTATTCCAGAAACTTGTTGCAATGAAGCATATGCTTGCAGATACTTACAAAGCGGTGTTGCAGGTTGGCCCCTCTGGTTTATTCAAACAGGCATTCCCAAGTCCTTCCCTCACAATCCCTACTTTTGCAACCTCCTAAAACCCAGGGGGCAGGGGTTGTTCTATCTGGTCTCTGCCACACCATTCTTGACAGGGAAGTTTCCTCTCTGTACATTTGTCCATGTGATGGACTACAGTAATGCAGCTGGTTCTCAGGAAGGAGGGAGCACATTCCAAGGAGGGGAGTAAGGTAAGGGATGACACAGCCTGGAGCTGGACCATGGGAAGACTAAGAGGTTCAGAGCAGCCTTACCCTAGAGCCTCCCAGGTTATTTCCCCTTAGGTTAGGTAGAGTAGCTTTAGTCTGGCAAGATTCTGTCCGTACAGTGTGAGCAAATAAAGAACTGGAGTTTGGCTGGATCATTTTTTTGTCGTTCTTGGGCTGGGCCTGAAAGTCCAAAAGAAGGAGAGTAGAATATTTTTCTTCTTGTTGTCTTTCTGTAGCTAACAGAGTGGTGGGCTAAATTCCCTGTGAGAACAAGTTTATACATTTCAGAAGCAGATACAGGTGGTTGGTTATACAAATTAAATTTAAGGAACTAATTAAGAAAGGAAGACAACGAAAGAAAGAAAAAGAAAAAGGGAAATCTTTTGGAGGACAAAATAGGAGTAAGAATATAGAGGAACACTTCTGTATCCAACAAATCCATAGCATAAATTTTAAAAAAAGATTGTAATTTACATCTACTTAGCATTTTCCTAGAGGCCTAATTCTTTCTACTTCTCCAACCCCTTAATTTTGAATTATTAATTCTTTGTCTCTGAACTTCTGGAGTATTTTCTCCCCATCCACTACACAGAATGTTAAAAAGTTCTTTTGCTTGCGCTTGATGAAGTTTGACATAAAAAAAAAATGAGTCTGCTGATCAGAAAGGTTTGATTCTGAATTAAATATTTCAACTAGTGATTGATTTTATTTAATGTTTGCCGTTTACTGTAACAGATATGTTCACTGTTACGAGAAACAGTTGAGTAGATTTATTGAATTTTAGAAATAAATACCAGTGTACACGTTGTATTTAATTCTGTGGTTAATATACATATTTGTATCCTTATTTGGGGCTATGTGGGTGCATATGAGACTGTAAGCCAAATAGCCCAGTATGATTTACTTAGGCCTGCAGCTGTTTGGAGCATCCAGCATAAGTCCTCATCCTTTTAAATAAGCACTCTGCACTGGCCTCAGTCACTATTCTCTTGGTCTGACCTGCCAAGACATTAATTTCCAGATACAAAGATTTGCCAAGCTTTTAGTTCCAGTTTGTTTGATCTATACATAAAAGTCTCCTCTTCTGCTAGGAGTTACACAATTGTGCAGGGTCAAGTATACGTAGACAGAGGTACATACTCCCTCAGACTCCAGTCTTGAACATAGAAGATAGGATCTTTCATTCTGTGAAGGCTGAAACGCAGCCTTTGCTGACCTCTCATGTTATGAGGGAAAGATACATAATAGTTTTGGCAGGAGAATTTCAGATCAGCCTAATACAGAGAACAAATCAGTCTTCCCCTGTAGAAGACTGTATGCTGCAAAAGGGTAGGGACTTCAACTTCCTGTATTCTTAGCCAACGTGGATCACACTGGCTGGAATGCTGGGAATGGTACTTGTGTTACACAAGTAGATGGGTTACTAGTGGGCCCCAGTTTGGGGTAGGTTGGAATACTTTTCATTACTTTTAAGCCTGAGACACAATCAGATACCGTATGTCTTTATGAATAGACTATTTATGATGAATAGTTCTAAAAACTAAGAACCTTACCTTTTAGGAGAGGAAGAAGAAGAAGAGCCAGAGATGCCTGTTGGGCCTCGTCCTCGCCCTATGTCTGAACTGCACCTCAAGGAGAAAGCAGTGCCAATGCCAGAAGCCAGTGCTTTTTTCATCTTCGGTCACAGCAACAGGTGTGTTGTTTCTTGTATGACCTTGTGCAACCATGAAACAGTTCCAATAACATGCGTCTAAGAAAGTGTGGGAAGGTGTATGTCTGTCTGCTTCCATGCAGGTCTGCTCAATGGATAACTCTATGATATAGGGAAGTGTATACCATTATCACTGATCTCCAAGCACTTTTATAACAGACAAATAATTTCTAGTTGGAAAATGGAAAAGAAAAACTATCTCAAGATAGAGTTACTCTGTGAAGAAAAAGATTCTTGGTTTATATCAGGGATGGATGGGAAACACAATCTAGCCCAAGGGCCAGCTTGCTGCCATGAAAACCCTACCTTTACACCTTGATGACATAAATGATTGGGGCTTTAAGGAAGGGAAGCCTTGGCTCCAATCCCTAAAAATCCTCCTTTTACTTCAGCAGAAATGGTTTGATTAATAGTAATGAAGGAGAGGCCTTAAGGTCTACCCAACTCGTGTGTCCTTTAGGTATCATGGAGCCACTCCCATAATTCCCAACTAACAGGAATATTGCTGAGAATTTTGGGAATGGAGTCGACACATTTGGGCAATGTCTATGTCAGGGAAGAGAAGGCTGCCCTACAAACCTGATAGGCCAGGCTAACAGTAGATGATCCAGTGGATGGATTCTCCCCAGTTTTCATGTACCTGTCTGGTTTGGGAAAAGGAAGTAATATTTTGGCTCAGCAAAATCTTTTTGACTTTTCTTGGTGAGACATTAACTATTTTAAAAAATACAATTCATTGTGTTAGAATCTATGCAATAGTTTAATTGCTATTTAAGATGGAGCCAAAACTAGAAATAAAAGTCTCCAAAATAGAGAAGGGCACTCCATGACCACACAGGCCATGCTGAGCTCTCAAACTCCTTTCTCTGCTCCCCAGATATCCCTACCATCAACTATGCTGGAAAATTTGATAGCAAATGTTAAATTTAAGCAGTAGATTTCCTATTCTTTTAAACACTATTAAAAGAGGGAAATGCTAATAACCCTGACAAATTGTTGCACAACTGACAGCATCACCCACCAACAGAGTTAAGAAAAAAATACACATACAAACAAATGTGCTCCCTAGACATCAAAAGATTGTCTACCTCTGCCCCAAAGTGGCATTTCGAAAGGATCATAAATATGAGAAATGTAACTGAGTAGAAATAAGAGACTGGGAAAATCAGAAGCAAAATTTAAATGCTTTTCCAGTTATCATTCTGCATCCATTCACAACAAAATCTTACAGCCGTTATCATAATCAGCTAACTCAGCCTAGTGAATTACAAGACTCCATATCCTATTGAAAAAGCAGTACAGTATTCTACCCCCCCCAAAAAAAAACCCTGTAACAGTTTTATTTTCTTTTTTAAAAAAGAACTGTATTAGTTTATTTAAAGCATTTTACTTGGATCTTCAGTTAGAAAGGCTCCCAAATGGCTTAGGTGAGTTCAGTAACAAAGTCCCTCTGCTCAGATTTACAATCTAAGATATGTAGCACAAAAGGAAAGAGAGAGAAAAGAGGGCAGAACAACAAAAACAACAAAACCTGAAATCAAACAACTGTTCTTAAAAGCTCTTTCCATGTGTGTATCGTTATGACATAAGAATGATAAAACTGCATCAGTTCCTTCACAAAATAATAATACTGAATATTCTTATTATATTTATTGGGTTCCGCCCCTGGAATTCTTTCTCTGGAGCGGGAGAGGAAGATACAGAGTGGGGTGATATGGCATTACTGGGAAAGGGAGTTCTTTTCTATTCCTGTTCTCGGTTTAGCTGCTAAAGAGACATTTCAAGTTATCAGCTATAATTGCCTTTATCTGTGGCCTTCCCAAAATCTTTTCTCCGTGGTTTGATTATAGACAAATAAGCCCGATTGATATTGAAAAGGGTCCCACACATGGCTCACCAATAACTGGTAGCAAGGATAACTTTATAATCCACATTTTATAAATACAAGAGAAAACAAAAAAGACTTACTATAAAACAACAATAAGTAATTAAAATATCGCACAATAATAGCTTGCATCAAATAAATAAAGCAGTGTATGAAGTCCGGTCCTGGGTAAGCTTACTAACTGAAAGAATACCTAGGAGGAAAAAATAGTTAATATGTTACTCCTATCACCCAACCCTTGAGACTTCACAAATCTCATCTAGCAAGGAAGGTAGTCCCATCCAAAATACGTCTAAAATCACAGACGTCATAAGTCACAGTCATTATTTGATCTTTTATTCCCCATAGAAAGTTGGAAGTCATGAATAGGAATCCATTTATGATCTATTTGTCCTGGTTCTCTCAGTGAGGTGGCAGATCCGTGACTGGGCCATTTCACTGCAGATTGCTGGTAAAGATTCACATGGTCAGATGTTGGCATCTGACATACAAATAAGCTTATGAAATCAAGGGGTTGAGATAAAACATTGTTCTCTATCATATCTGATTAAGTATGGCTGTCTCCCTCCCTCCCTTCTCTCTCTCTTCCTTTTCAGGTTTCGGGTCCACTGCCATCGCATCGTTAATAACAACATTTTCACCAACCTGATCCTCTTTTTCATCTTGCTCAGCAGCATCTCTCTGGCAGCAGAGGACCCAGTTCAACATTACTCTGTTAGAAACCAAGTATGCCTTCCAGCCTCCTCACTCCTCTGCAGATTATTCAGAATGAGGTTCAGAAGCCAGACGACCAATGCTTACCAAGTTCCCCATGCTGCCAGATCTCAATTCCTGCTGAAACAGAAATAGCTACCAGTCAGTGTTGGTAGTCTGCCCCCCCACACAAGCAATTTGTGTAAATTAATCTAGAATTCATATTAAATTAAGTAGTTGGCCTGATCTATTTTTATTTGCTTCTGGAACTCAGAACTTTACTTCAGCAAAGTTTACCTGGCCAAATGTATAGAAGTAAAAAAAGAAATGACAAAGAGACAGCAATAAGGTGGGCATTCTAGGGAATCAACCTCAAGAGGCTTCTAGAGATCCTTTACCCTACCGACCGAATTGTATTTGCAGTGGATCCCTAGAAAGAAGAATGGCCATTACAGCTGCCACTTAAACATACCTACCGGGAGTGACTCACACTGAAATCAGTGAGATCTACTTCAAGTAGACTTATATATGATTGCACTGCAAACTATTTTTGAGTCCTCATACAGGAACATAGGAAGCTTCCTTGTACTGAGTTAGGCCATCAGTCCATTTACCTCAATATTTCACTCTTTGTAGATTTTCAGTCAGATGTTTTTACAGCCATATCTAGAATTGCCAAGGATTGAACTGGGACATCCTGTATGTTAAACATGTCATCCTGCATTCAGATGTGATTTAATGTAGATATCCTTGAACAGTGTAGGTCCAGGTGTAATCTAAATCGTGTTTCTCAACCTTAGCAACTTTAAGATAATGTGGACTTCAACTCCCAGTCTTCTGGGGAATTCTGGGAGTTGAAGCCCACACATCTTAAAGTTGCCAAGATTGAAAAACACTGATCTAAACCATTCTCTGCAGTCATGAAACCCGAAAACGTGTTTTGTTTTTTAAAGGAAGCTAAAACATTCTAGGGCCACAGCAGATGGCAACAAGTTTGACTGATCTCAAAATCTATGTACGGCTAGACCAAGTTCAGACTTGGATGGGAGATAACCAGGAAATCCCAGAGCTGTAGACTAGTCAAAAATACATCCCAGAAGAAGACAAGGGCAAGCCACTATAGAGTAGTCCAGCTCCCTTCAAGAGAGGTTTTACTTAATTATCATGTTCTATTTTAGATATTAAATTCCATAAAAGAGTCACAAGTTGGCAGAAGATTCACATCTGCTATATCTGGCAGTTTCTGCTGGGAGGTGTTTATAGCAAAACCTCTGTTTCAGATTCTGATCTGTGTTGAAAATGCAAGAACAGACATATGTGGAAATATTTTCAATAGTATTATTTAGATTACAAGAAATCATAGATATTTCCAGCCCCCTCCATCATCTTTATAATGTTCCCTTTTCAGAAACAACCAATACCTAATTTAACACACCATCGAGAAAAGGGCAAACTTTATCCAGTCTGTATTGTTTACAGAAGGGAAAATCCAAGAAAATTAGAAGCAACCTACTGTTGATTAATTCTGTTTGTAAAATTATATTCACTGTAACAAGAAGTCTGTGTTCAGTGTTTTCTGAGTAGGTTGTAAAAAGCAAAACATGACAGCTTTTGGTATCTGTTACTTCATATGTTGCATTAGTAAGGTATTTTGAATCACATAGCAAAAGTATAATTCAATAGGCTAATAAGTCCCAGTATTTATACAGCAGAAATTACAGGTGTAATTGTACATAAAATAACTTGATAATTATGAGCATTTAAGGCTGCAATTCTATTTCCATTTACTTCAGAATAAACATAATTGAACTCAGTGGGACTGAATTTACAGAAGAAATATGCATAAGAACAAGGTGCAAGATTTCTCCCACTTTTAAGCATTATTTGCTATTTATTTCAGCGAAGAGATACTCTCTCTCTAAAGCAGTGTTTCTTCATGCTGTCTGGGGAATTCTGGGACTTGAAGTTCACACATCTTAAAGTTGCTGAGATTGAGAAACACCGCTCTACAGAGTCTTGAAGTTTAAAAGTAGCACATGACATTTATCTATTTACTTTGTCATTTGAGCCAGGTTTGTAAATTAAAAGGCTACCAATATTTTAATGCTATGTAAAAGCTTCCAGAAGTATTAGTAAGGCAGCTGATCCCTATGTTAAAATTAATGGAAACTTGCAAGATTTGTGCATACATCAATAGGCATTCAGAGCTCAGAACAGAACACCTGTGTTCATTATTAGCATAGAAAGATTACCAAAATGCAGAATTTGGCTCTATTCAAAAATCCTCTTTGGAATGAGAGAGGATCAGATATCTTAACTTTCCAATATATAATATTTTTTTCATTCATATTTTCACCTACTGCCAGAATATTGAATTATACTGTCTCTGCAGGGTAGTTGTCACAATGGTGATATCAACAGGTAAAAGTCTATGTGGTGGTTCATATATACACATGTAAAATTAATAAATAAATTAATTAATTAATTAAAATTGATATACTGGAAAATGAGCACATGAGGGGAAAGCTTAGGAGTGTTCAATTATGCAGGCCTTTACTGCAATGGCCTTGCTATATACATGAAGTAGGCTGCATTACAGAATTTGGATAAGATTACTTTAATATTCTTCCTGAGTCCACACTCCAATGCAATATACAATTGTTCAGTAGTGTAGCAGTTCTTCAAACATTCTCTTTTAATCAAGCGGGGATTTTATTTTGCACGAAATACTATTTAAAACAGAATAAACATGACATCTGGTTGTCAGCCAGTAAGCAAGTAAGCAAGATTCAGTTTGCAGATGTTTTAGAATAAGTTCCATTCAGCATATACTTTGTTTTATGCACTAGGCATATCCTAAAAATTGCTTTCAATTCAAGATTGCCACCCTATGCAGCAATATCATGCCACTCTGGGAACAGAAGCAGCTGCAAATCCAGTATGATCAGAGGATTATACTAGGCTTCCTAGTTTTTTTTACTGTGGTATTGTTTTGAAGTATTTCTAAATTCAGAGGCACTGCATAAGAGTAATTCAAATTGCAGTATATTGACCTGCATTGTTTAACTTTTGTAATGATGTAAATTATTTATATTGTCCAGCTATTTAATTTGTTATTTTCTGTACATTTAGTGAATGCACAAAAATAGGGCCACTTCCCATCTTTTTTAAATGGAGTAATTAAGAACTATTGTTGTGAACTCAACAAAATAGCTCCAAAACTGCATTGTGCTATGCTAAACTGAGTTTTAATCCGGTCATGTTTAATTGCGCTGGCATAGAATTTGGCCCATAAAGCTTAAAAGCTGGGAAGAAAGATCAGTTGGGTGAAACAGCCTTTTTTCCTACCTTGCTTAACAATTATTCCTTCACATATCTTTACATATGTTCCATCCAATCAACTTTTTATTTGTAAAGTGATGAGTTTCAGTGCTTCCCTCAGAGACAATAAACCTGTGAGGTTTAATCAGACTAACTATAAAGTTAAAAAGAACACGATCACAAATTGTACATCTGACAATGGAGTTAACAACATTCGGGGAACAGATCATTCAATAGCTAACCAAGAGCTATTCTGACATTTTGTTTACATATAATTGAATCTATCCCCAGTTGACGATCAGATAGAGCTACACTGCATTTTGCAGCCTAATCTTAACTATGCTTACCCCAAAGTAAGTCTCACTGATTCGAATGGGACCTATGCTTATGACCACAGCTTGTTTTAAACCATCTCAGTTTGAGTGTGGCTTTATGGATCATTCAATAAATCTTAGGCAGCTTGGCTTTGAAAATATGGCTTTGTTTACACTGATAATAAGACACACTTAAATGCATACAATAGCATTTTTCTTCCATAAGAAGGGAAGAAAGTAGGATACATTTTCCACCAGAGATCAAGTATATTAAAATTTTCTGGCCAGGAATTTAATTTAGGAAGTATTTCAAATATCTGCTGTTTGACAGAAATAGTACTTTGCTTTGTCATGAAAGCACACATGACAAAATAGTGAACAAAGAAAATTGTTATTTAAATGTCCTGCTTATAGCTTGATCATTGAACTCCACTAAAAAGTTGCAGTCACTCGCCATCACAGCTCCTTAATATAGCTGTTCTTTTTGATTTTATATTGTGATTCAGTTTTACAGTGTTCACTCACATACCTTCCTTCTCCCTGCACCCATTCTTTTTTTGTTTTACAGGTTCTCTTTTATTTTGATATATTTTTTACTGTCATTTTCACCATTGAAATTGCTCTGAAGGTAAAGTCCCATCTCCTCTTCCATTATCTTCTCACTTGTAAGCCCACTAATTATCTGCTGCTCTTTGTTGCTAACCCACGCATCTGTTTGTGTTTCGGCCATGCTCAGTTATCACTAACCCAACTGTGCTTATTTTTCAGATCCTAGGCAATGCAGATTATGTCTTCACTAGTATCTTTACATTAGAAATTATTCTTAAGGTAACCAATCTGAGCATTATGTGCTACCTCTTGCTTTCTCCTTTGTCATTTTGTATTGCTTTAAACCCCCAGTGTTTTCTCTGTAGATAGGGCATCCTTTGTACAGTAGCTCAGTCGTGACTGTGCATGTTTTAGAAACTGATCCATTTTAAATATTACAGTCTCGTTTGTTAGTATATCTGTTAGTCCTTAGCATGTATTAACCAAATTGTTCAGTAAGCTCAGGGAAGAATAAATGTCCTGGAACACAACATTTGTTCATTTCAGGCAGCAATACCCCTACACCACACAGAAGGGGACTCTTTGTGAAAAGCTCTCCGAATATCCTTATATCACTCTTAACCTAAGACCAAAAATGCACATTATAACCTGTCATTATGAACTCAGGCAACATGAGGTCTGACATGAGCACAACATGAGTCAGACTAGAGTGCAATTTCTGTTTTGTATGTCTTGCAGTGCTAAATTGCCTTTAGGAAGCAGAATTTCTACCTAGCAGATCAGGAATTCCTAGCAATCAAGTGAAGCTTCATGAGGGTTTGCTAGTGTGGGCAAATACAAATGAAGCCAAAACTCATTCCATGTTTATGTAGAAAATGGAATTGTATTAAATGTAACCTGCTATGATAAGTTACACTTGCTGAAATAGCCTATACTACACGGAACTATTGAAACAGGAGCAAACTTTAGCTACTCTGGAACTGTAAAACATGAAAAGACAGGGGAAATCACTAAATCCCTCTCAAGCTGATAAGGGGTTTGATAAGCTATGTCAGCTTGGTAAATTACAGATTGTTCAGGATGTTGGAGAGGGACTAGGAAAAAGTCTAGAAAGGAAACCCCTGACTGGATTTCTTCTAGCATACTGAACCAAAAATTACTCCATCACATTTTAACCTTGCATGTTGTTGAATCCAACCTGGATGGGTCTTTTACAGTCCAGCAGGTCATGCATGTCCAGAAAATTGGGTTAATCAAATAAGCTGTGGCTAGGTAAACTGAGGTGGGTATCCTGTAAATACAGCCACTGAAGATGACATCACCTTCAGTATTGTTCTTCCATAATATTAGCAGCATCAGAGTTTAAAGGGTCATATTTCCTTCTATCTTGTAACTGTGCCCTGGTATATAGAAGACCACAGATCACTAGAATAAGTGGTATAGCTCTGAATTCCACATAGTATATCCACTAAGGGTAATTCCCTTTTAGCTTTCATAGGAGTACAATGGGCCCCAAATGCTGCAAAACAAAAGTCTCCAATGTTGCCTCGTTCCGTATTTATTTCTGCCAATAACCTTAGCTTAGAAATAAACTAGTCCTGACCTGGGACACTGAACCTGAGAGACAATAGAACTGGTGATCGCTCCATTGGTGAGACAACCTCATCTTAGCCCAAGCCTATAGTATCCCTTGGTCGGTCTACTTCCAACTGTGAATATTGTATCTGTGTGATTTCCCAAGAGAAACTTACGTACAGGAGACTATGTGGAAGTGCATTAAAACATTCAGAGGCAGAATAGAGAAAATAAAAATAAGCTCCCTCTCATTTTACAATCATTTGTCTAGCCATTGGTTGTCATTATGTTTAGGATATCACTAAGGGTTTTTCTCCCTAAATCATTCTTCAAAATTATTATGCTTGGAGAGAATCCTCTAGGGCAGTGTTTCTCAACCTCAGCAGCTTTAAGACGTGTGGACTTCAACTCCCAGAATTCCCCAGCCAGCTTGCTGGGAGTTGAAGTCTACACATCTTAAAGCTGCTGAGGTTGAGAAACACTGCCCTAGGGATTGGGTCTAAAATGTTACTGTTGGCCAAGATCAATGTAATTAGCAGCATTTTATTATTCCCCAAAGCGTTCGTTGTCAGTCCTAATGTTGGAGAACCTAAGAATGCCTTCCAACACTACTTAGTGAAGTGTTAAGCTTTTCACCAGCCTTTATAAAATTGATAAAATTGTCCAAGTGACATCACCTTACAGGTAATGGAAAATCTAGATTAAGGTCAAAAGTACAATTACCTGTGTTTACTTTTTAAAAAGACAACCCAAAATTCAAGACAAACTTCCCTTCATGCCAAAAAAGAAAAAAGGAAGATTGGCCAAGAAAAAAAAATCATCTACCTTCATTACCACCTTCCTGAGCCATCTAGGAAAACTCTCCCATTTTAAAAGTAAATGTTTTGAGTGGAAAGTCTAATATTCCTTTCAGGTAAATACAAGAAAGGAAATGGCCTGACTAGACAATATTCTACCTGAGAAAAGCTACTCTGGTAGTGAAATCTTCAATCAGAGCTGAGTATAATTTGTGTTTGATGCTTTTTTAAAATGCCCTCTAAACAGAGAAAATCCTTGCAATATAGGTCTTGTCTTTCCACCTCTATCTTCCTGCCTGGGAACGAAAGTTTGCTTCAGATTTCTCCTGTAAAGATAGGACATAACTTGAAGCTATTAATACTTGTTGATATGTGTAATACTAGTTGAGAATGCATCCAGGCTCTAACAGCTCTGCCTTATTTATTTTAGAAGATGGGCTGGTACGTACAACACTAAGGCTTAATAAGTTTTGTTTGCTTCTGACTCGGGGGATCCCTCATTCAACAGATGTGTAGGAACCAGGCTATCCTCCAAGTTTTAGGCAGTGACTCTTTTTTCTTATAAATTTGATATTTGTTTCTACCATCTGGTTGAAAACTAATCTTAGAGAAAATATAATTAGTATGTTTTTACACAATTACTTCTGGGCTTACTATATAACTTTTTCGACTCAGTAAAAAATATAGGCACTATATCTAGAAAGTAAATTCCCATGATCTCTAAACATATTTGTAAATAGCAGAAAATATCATACTTCTAGTTTTTCTACTAATTTATGCCTAGCATTCAGCACTCTTTTAATATCCTCTTCTCGTCCATCACAAATGCATGTTCATGTCAGAATTTATTGTACAACTACTGCAAGGCCCTTAAGATCCTTCATTGCCCAGCTATGATTGACTTATTTATCTTACATGTCAATTTCTATAGCCCAAGTTTATGTGGATTTTTTATCCAGTGGTGTCATTGCTCTGATTCAAAAACTGTAACCATAATGTTTTACTGTGCCACTGAATAACTTCATAAAATGCAAGCCCACTGGGGAATTCTGGAAGTTGAAGTCCACACATCTTAAAGTCGCCAAGGTTGAGAAACCCTGCTTTAAAATACAAGTCCTGACAGACACTTTGACCAATTGTTACAGCAAATGCCCTTCCTTTTACAATTAATTATATCATTTTGTATTGATTTTTACTTGAAGAGCAGTGTTTATACTTCATTTCTGATTTCTTTCCAATAGTAGTTACTGTTTCCTAATACAATTTGGTTTGGATGATGCATATATTTAATATCCCATCCTCTTTAGCATATCAAGACTGACTGAAAATTACAAGTTTTATGCACAATGTATTCTGGATTGATTGCAAGAACTGAAGCATGCAACTATGGTTGTTGTTCTTCATATTCCAACAAGTATTGTTATTTTAAGACATTTTTAGATCTGAAACGTATAAGGGGTCATGCGAAAATTCTGTTTGCAGGTAATGCTTTCCTTGTAGCAACCAGGTGTATAAGCAAAAAGAAACTTAACCGGATTGGCCACAGCAATTTATTTTCTAGACATTTGGATTGTCTTGGACTGTTAACTAAATGCAAAGCAAACAGACAAAAAAGTCAAGTAAGTTATTATCGTGGCACAGGAAAAATATAAAACAGAAAAACACTGTCCCTGTGTAATGTGGGCACTTAGGATCAAAGGGACTAAAAATAATAAAATGCCTGGGAAAAGGAATGTTTTAGCCTGATGTCCAAAAAGCAGCAACATAGGTGCCAGGTGTGTGTCCCTGGGGAACACATTCCACAAGTCCCAAAGCACTTACAGCCTCTCTTCACAAAAACAATTGAAGTACCCATGAAAGTTCATATGGGAGAAGGCATTCCTTGAGGTTCAGAGCCATTAAAAACTTAAAATCAGCCCCCCAAGATTTTAAGATTTAATTGAATTGGACCTCCAAATGGGTCCACGCATATACAAAAAGCTTCTTTTTTTCTTCCTGGAGGAAAACATTGCTGGTAAAAGATTGATGGAGAAACTGCTATGATCTACTTAATGTTAAACTCCGATTTTATAAGATATTGCAAATATTGATTCAGACTAATCTACCTTATCCCTGATAATAAAGATCACACTTGGGATTCTTCTTGTGGAGACACTAGATCCCTCCTGTTGTAGAACCACTATAACAGTAGACTAAATTGTATTGATGAAAACCAGGCCTGCTAGTAAGAAAGCAGGAATATAATCCTCAATTCAGTCTGAAAGATTAATGGTTTAAAAACATGATGATGACCCTTCTAAAAACTTAAAGAATCTGGATCTGGTAGCAGTATGAAAAGGTCTTTCTTCACATTGGGATCATCAGACTAATTTTCATTAAAGGAGATTTATGAAAGAAGTTTCCATTTAAATAAAGCACATTTTATGAGATTCTAGAACGAATGCCACACTGAAAGCTACCAAAAAGAAACATGTATTCCAAATAGTACGCTGTAAAATGACACCCATTCCTTAGCTGGACCAGACACTGCTTGCAAGTTTTTCTTGCATATCCTTTCCTAAAAACACATTTACCCCTCTTTGCCTCCTTCCTGTGAAACTTTATGCTAAAATATGCAGAGCTTTTCTGCCCTACCCTCCCTTTGCTTGCTCTGAAAATCCTTGGCATTTGCTAACAGTAAAATGTTCATGTGATTGCCTATAGATGACTGCTTATGGAGCCTTTCTTCACAAAGGCTCCTTCTGCAGGAACTACTTCAACATCCTGGACCTGCTGGTGGTTAGCGTTTCTCTCATCTCCTTCGGGATCCAGTGAGTAAGCTATTTCCACTTGGAAAGAATCCCATGTACATGGCGAGTAAGGAAGAGCAATGGATCAAGGGAAGGCAGACCCATCTGCAGTACACACTGCAGTACTTTGGCTCATGGTTTTGTCCTTGACTGTTGAGCCATAACCACTTGACTATTGTATATCTCCCTCCAAAACACAAATTCTTCTTATGACAACTTAGAATGACAATTTAAAAAATATGACAATTTAAAATCCAGTATCTGCACATCTGAACTGGCAGTTTTGCCAGCTGGGGAATTCTGGGAGTTGAAGTCCACCTATCTTCAAGCTGCCACGGTTGAGAAATGCTACTGAAATTGCATCTACTTTTTTTTTTCTTCTTTCCTTTTTTTCTGTATAAGATCATCCTTTGCTCATGCTGAGCTACATTCAACAAAGAACTGTTTATTTATAGTCAATTTGTCTTCTTCCTGGATGATCCTTTCTCTTGGTACAAACTTCTGCAAGAAGTTAAAGTAAGCAGATGGGTTTTTAAAGCCTGGTTTTTAATTTCTGAATCTTCCACATAACTATTTTTACATGTCTGATTTTCATTCTCATTTGAAAATGGTTGGGTCTTTGCATACTTGTATGAAGGATAATTGAGAAGCCACAAGCTGCTGTTTTTAGTTCAGACGTGCAGATACTGGATTTTAAATTGTCATAAATTTTAAATTGTCATTCTAAGCTGTCATAAGAAAAACTTCAGTGCCAAAGTGCACTGAATTATTTACTTTATAACATTATAGAAGAAACAAAGGAGAGAGAGAATGGCAGTAGAAGCAAAAAGAAAAAAAGAAACTATTGTTTGTTTCAGTATTACGCATCTGGCTTAGATTGAAGACTTGGTCTCAGTAAGGATTAGGAGGCTGGACCTAAAGCATCATGGAGCTTAAGAATAGATTTGAAGGAAACAAAAGACGTATTGCCCAGGTATTCGGTAAAACATTTCCAAACACACAGAGCAGCAATGCAAAATCACTGAGTAGTGTGAAATAGGAGATTTTTGTATGGCTGAGATTGATATAAAGCTGAGGAGAATCATTTATAAGCAGGGCAATATCAGGACATTGATGTAGATAGGTAAGAAATGCAAGACTGAGTTATGAAATACTTGGAAGGCTAGAACAAGGAGCGTGGTCTTGAGTAGGAAGTCAGTGTAGGAATTTAAAGAGGGTATTACATGACCATAATTTTGAGAGTAGTGACTTAGTTGGTCAGCATTGTGCCAGGCAGACATTAGGGAGCTGAAAAAAAGAGGATGTCGCAGAGAAGATTGTGTGGACTAGAGTGTTTTGCCAAGGAGGCAGAAAGGGTATGGAAGTATGAGCATGGAAGATGAAAAGAATATAAGCAGCTTGGGAAACATGGATTCCTAATTAAGAGCAGGTAGTATGGCTTATAGTGAAACCAAAAATGTCAGTTAATGACTCATAGCTAATGTGACTCATAAAGCTAGCACCACTTTTTTTCAAGTTCACACAGCCTGAAAACTGTCAGGCTGCTGTAGTGAATGGCAGAAAGGGGCTGTGCTCCTGCTTGTGCAAGGTCTGAGGAGCTCAACCTTTTTCAGAGAACGCAGGGCCCCCAAAGCAAGCTTCTTCAGCATATTAATCTAGTTCTTCAGGTTGTTCTGAGCTTATTTGGAGCAGGGCAGCAAGAATGCAGTTTAGAGTATTTTGTGTTTGACAGAGCCACCTTGTAGGTTGAATATGTCTTTCGGGGAATAATAACTGGAGAATTGACCTTCTCCAAATTAGCAATTTGGTGAAATGCTTCTGAGAGTCCTTATCTTAAAGTGCCTTGTGATGACTGCTGCATGGCACTGTTTTTGTATTGTGTCGGCTGTGCGTTTGGCAGCTTGACTTGTCATTCTTCCCTCTTGGTCAGTATGGTATTTTTTAGAAAGCTTAATACAGCTGTCCCTAACAGCTTCCTCCCCTTTATAGACTTAGTATGCGGTATCTAACCTGTAATATAATGTGGTAGAAAGACTCCATGTACAGAATTCAAATATACATTTAAAAGAATAGACATATTTTAAAAAAAAAACTCAGTGGCTAACATGGGCATGCAGTGGTAAAAGGAATAAAGTCTCTGCTGCCAGGCCAATACACTTTTTACTAATAAGGTATTACAATAAAATTATATATAAATGATTAAGTTGAAGAAATTCTAGATGAGTGCAAAATTTTCCTATGAAAAATCAAATACAGTTTAACTGATTTAAAGATGCCAACACATGTTGCCAGCTTTATATTACAGTTTCAGACAACTCAGTAGAAATGTTCGAGGGAAAGATATATAGATCTCTTACAAATCTTTCACAGGCCTTGCAAACTTTAACTGAAAGCATAAGAACTGGAAAACTCACAGTATAATGCTGGCTTTCTGTGCTTGGTCACAATGTCTATTTAACTACATAATTTTCCGCTCCTGGTTAACACCTAGAATGATACTAAATCCTGATCTCCCACTGTTGTCCTTCTCTAGGTCTAGCGCAATCAACGTAGTGAAGATTTTACGAGTTTTGAGAGTCCTCAGACCATTGCGGGCAATCAACAGAGCAAAGGGTCTAAAGGTAGTAAACTGTTACCAGCCCATTAAAGATTAGTTGCTGACTTGCTTTATGCTACTCCTCTGAATGAATCCGCTTGGGTTCTTCTTCCATGCTGGGCAAGGAGTGTAAAGGCAGTAATTCAATGCATCTGCTTTGCTCAGATAGGCAGGATTCCTGGTTAACGGTGGGTGATTTTTTTCCACAAATGCACTATTTTACTTCTCTCCATATATATAAATGATTACCATTCCTTTTATGGCAAAAAGTAAGGTCAATTTTTTTTTTCTGTGATAATGCTGGACTGCGCAGAGCCTTGTGAATTGGCTATTACATTGTTTGACTTGCAAGTGCCCAACAATACGATCTAGGGCAGGAAATTTCTCTCTGTTACAGTGATCTATATATCCATGTGGAAGGCAATTCTGAGAAAAGTATAGAGTGGGCCTGTCCACGCTACAAGATGGGAGAAACGTATTTTCTCTAATGCTAGCCCATTCCAAAATCATTATGGGGCCCAGTGCAGTTTATGGGTGGCCATTTGTCACCTAAACAAAGGCAGCATACCCATTTAGGGTATAGATCCTCTTCCCAAAAAAATCAATACCTTGTTTAGCCTTTTCACTGTGGATACAAATAGTAAAAAGCTGATAGATTTAAGAAAAGTGGACAGTCTTATCTATTGTGCAATATTTGTGTCCCAATGATGCTGTTACTCCTTTCTCTTTTCAAGAGCACAGTCTATATGGCCTGTGGATTTTTCCCTTCTAAGAGGCACTGCATAGATGTATTAGATGGTTAAGTGACAAGAACATTAGTACTTGAACCATTCAACTCATTTTTATTTCTGATTTTTATTTGCAGCATGTGGTTCAATGCGTATTTGTAGCTATCCGGACCATAGGGAATATCGTGATCGTGACCACCTTGCTGCAGTTCATGTTTGCCTGCATTGGAGTTCAGTTGTTCAAGGTAAATGCCACGGGATCTGTTCTTCACTTCACTGATTGTCAATTGTGAAAAATTGACACTCCAATAGAAAAGTTTGGAAGAGTTTGGGGGAAAAGGAAAAGAAAAACTGCCTGGGCTCTACATTTTTCTAGAATTATCATAAGAATTAACACAGAAATATTAAAGTAACTGACTTGTTTAAACTTGAGAAAGCTACTGGGCACTTTAGTTCATAATATATACTCAGGGATTAACTAATGGCATTCAACTTTTGTACTAATGTGTTCAATGTCACTGTAATGCTCTGCAAAAGTAACCCCAAACATTACTTGAATGTGATTTGGGGCCTTGTGCCACATTTAATGATAATTCAAGGAAAGATTTTATGTATGCAGGTGGATGAATGTGGGAACCCTCTCTAAATTTTGTTGAATATTGGGGGTGAGGGTGCATCCAACAGAATCAGCCCAGCTGTTCTCTCAAGGAATTTAGTAAGCACGTGAATGAACACTCCCTAAAGCTAGGGATGATTCTAGAAGCTGGAAAGTCCACCATATGGATCACATAAACCTACATATTTAATCAGATGTACACGTAGGGCTGATATTAATATTGTGGCCATTATTGAAAGTAGTTTGAATTCCAAATATGGGTTTGCAAAAAGTGGATGACAGGCCATATTATATGGGAGTTTTTGCCAGCAATGAGCTGCCTACAATGCATTTTTTATCTAAAAAGTACTTTTGCAATGTCAGCAATGATGGTACATATGAAGTGTGAAAACTCAGGACATTTCAGTTTGCTTCATAAGACCATAGATTAAGAATTCATCATTTTACTACAGTCCAGTTTTCAGAGTAAACTAAAAACTTTCCCTAACATAATCTTAAACATTTCCATGTCTTCTCTGTTTCTTCCAAAGTCTCCTTTGTTTAATGTTCTAATACAAATATATCATTTTATACTAAGTTGATAGAATTGTCCCTTAGGATGCCAATAAATCACTGTATGATTTTTATCCTTACTATAATCATAAGTACATATACACTATTCCCATTTGGGCTAAGGAAAGTTAAGCAAAGTACAGGAAAGGAGTTAGAAGTTATAAGCCAAAGAAATTAAGCATATAAAATAAGAAAAAGCAAAGGAAATTCAGCTAAATTTAGTTTACATCAAAATCATTGATGTATCTGCATCTTTTCTCACTTTTTTATCATTGCAAACACTGTCTTTTGTTATGTAAGCTTTTCATCCTGTTCTTTTTGAAGGTTGCTGCAACTCCTTCAAATCACAATTTTCTTAGGCTTTCCCTTCCCTCTCAGCCCATTCACTCTTCCTTCATACCCATTCAAATAAAGGGCAAATTCTCAGTATATTTATGTAATGCACCTGCCAGATCAAGTTGGACATTTTGGTGGATTTGCACGTTTGAAATAGTTTGGAAAATGGCTGGAAACCTGTTTTATTGATGACTTTTGCTTCAGACTCCTTTTAAAATTATATACTTAAAGATTAAAAACAACCGTTTTAATAAAAGGTATTCTGAGTTACAGTACAAAGTAAATATCTGATAAATAATTATTCCTATCTCAATCTGACTCTTAACCCTGCTGTATGTGTGTTGTCCTGAATCAAACCTTATAACTTAGTTCAGAAGTACAATTTTTGGCAACACAGGCCAAGATCGAAACAGAATGCTGTAGTACCGGCAATACAATTCAAGCTATTAAAAACTTTAAATGGCAATAGATGAAGAAAGGACAACACACATTTTTTCTTCATGAGGCAGTAATTAAAGCATAGCTCTGTGTTCTGCTCTGTAATTAAATTATTCTTCTCTTTCATCCTCATCCAGGGCAAACTGTACAGCTGCACCGATAGCTCCAAGCAAACAGAAGCAGAGTGCAAGTGAGTTCATGATGGTTTGCCTGACCACTCTTCCCTGTCAACTGCTGTCAAGGAACTTTCTTTTGCATCTATTTCCTTCTTCTCACAGGGGCAATTTTATCACTTACAAGGATGGAGAGGTGTCTCAACCGATGATTCAGGCCCGAAGCTGGGAGAATAGCAAATTTGATTTTGACAATGTCCTCACAGCTATGATGGCCCTTTTCACTGTTTCAACCTTTGAAGGCTGGCCAGAGTGAGTATATAAGGCAATGTTTCTTTACATTTCATGGGCCCCAAATAACTTGCCTTTTTCAGCATTTAAACTGACATGTCAAACTAGGCTTGTCAATCAATACTTCAGGGTGTTATCATGTGCTAATTCAATGCCTGTTTCAAAAGTTCTTTAGAAAATACCATTTCATTTCTGACAACCACTGGTACAGTCACAAGATTAAGCCAATGTCTGGAAATCTGAAAACTTCCAAATGGCACATTCAGAAGGCTGCTTGTCCTTTCAGCTGAGCCCTAGAGTATGCAATTAGCAGCTCAGGAAGGATCTTAGAAAAAGGCCTGCCAATTAGGGTTGTCTGAAAGTGTTTAGTGTCTATTTCCTCCCCCCCGCTTTTCTTCCAGACTGCTGTATCAATCCATAGATTCCCATATGGAGGATGTGGGGCCAATCTATAACCACAGGGTGGAGATCTCAATTTTCTTCATTATTTATATCATCATCATTGCTTTCTTCATGATGAACATCTTTGTTGGTTTTGTCATCGTCACATTTCAAGAGCAAGGAGAACAGGAATATAAGAACTGTGAGCTTGACAAGAACCAGGTAATTCCATGATGTGACTGAAGAAATTAATTACGTCTAGCAGTGCAGAAACTATTACAGCTTAATTTTTTAACTGATAAAATAATTTATTTTTTGAGGCAGAGATAACATCAAGCTCCATGATGCAGTTGAAGAAACCTATTATATCTAGTGGTATAATGGCTGTTAGAATAATTTGTTGAATGGATAAAATGATTTCTTTTTTTGAGGCTAACATGGAAGCCTAAATTTTATTGCCATGTATCTGCAAAAACAAGTTGATGATACTACAGTATTGATGCCAGCAAAACATTTCATGTGGACGTTATAGCTGAATATTAGGTGAATAAGAAAAAAATGAGATATTTCTTCTTGCTCTGAAGGTTCCTTTCAACTGATATCTTGTTGGGAGACAGTAGGATTCATGTGGCTGACAAGAACGTTTGCAAATATCTTTCTTCTAGGAAAGTCAGAGAGCGAGTGCCACTAGTGAGTGCCAAAGTCAGAGAGCGAGTGCCACTAGTGAGTGCCAAAGTCAGAGAGTGAGTGCCACTAGTGAGTGCCAAAGTCAGAGAGTGAGTGCCATTTAGAACCCAAACCACTGAAAAGTAAGAGGAATGTATCAGTGGGGTTTATTCCAAAATAAATAGTTACAAGATTGCAATATGAAAGAATCTCAGATTTAATACAGATGTTTTAGGACTGCAACTCCTAGAATTTCCAGTCATCTAAGGTGCTGCGGGTTAAACCGCTGAGCTGCTGAGCTTGCCGATCGGAAGGTCGGCAGTTCGAAACCGCGTGACGGGGTGAGCTCCCGTTGCTAGTCCCAGCTCCTGCCAACCTAGCAGTTTGAAAACATGCAAATGTGAGTAGATTAATAGGTACTGCTTCGGCGGGCAGGTAACGGCGTTCCATGTAGTCATGCCGGCCACATGACCACGGAAGTGTCTTCGGACAAACGCCGGCTCTTCGGCTTTGAAATGGAGATGAGCACCGTCCCCTAGAGTCAGACACAAACTGGACTTAATGTCAAGGGAAACCTTTACCTTTACCTTAAGGTCATACTAGATGGAATTCTCAAAACTACATGAACTTACATGAGGTACGATCGCTCTACCAGTTGTTTCTCACAAAATGGTCTGTACTACACAAACGTTTGGGCCCAAAACAATGTGTTAGTCTTTAAGGCACCACAAAGACTCATTATTAGAAACTAATAATTTCTCCTAAAGGAAGAAGGGCTTTTATGCTGAATATTTCTGACCAAGCTAAACAATCATTTACTTGTAGAATTTATTTTTATTGTTATAGATGAACCATCTAACCCACTACTTTCTCTTAACAGCGCCAATGTGTAGAATATGCCCTGAAGGCCCGGCCCCTGCGGAGGTATATCCCCAAAAACCAGTACCAATATAAAGTATGGTATGTGGTGAACTCCACCTATTTTGAATACCTGATGTTCGTCCTCATCTTGCTGAACACCATCTGCCTGGCCATGCAGGTAGGTGGGAAGTTAGAAAATACCAGGGCTGTGCAGAGTTTCAGAAATAATTTGGAAAAGATACTTCAAAGCAGCTGCATCTTCCCCTGGGATTCTATGACTGCCTGAGGCAGCTTCCCCATTATCTCAGGAAATGGTATTGTTCGCTTTAAACAGTTGAGGACAGATGCAGCGTCCTTGCCCCATGCATTCTGAAACACTTTTTTGGAATAGAACCCAAAGCAGTATACAGCCCTAGGAAGCCTTACAATATCATAGCTAATATTGAATTCACAACAATATTCATGAGCTAGAAACCACATAGTTTCTTTAACGTACTGTAGTTTGTTTAATTATCAGGAAAAAAAGAAGTATGTTATTAAAACCAGGAAGAATTTTCTACTGTGAGAGAACCAAAATTATCTGAAAGTATTAATTTGTCCCATTCTGTGAAAGCAGATTAAGGTGTGTCAACTGCATACCGTTTTTTAAAGCAAGTGTATTTCCTAAGTGCAAGTCTACATGTTTTCATATGCAGAAACAGTGGTTTTTAAAAGCCTTTTTTAATTTAAATTCTGTAAACATGTATATCCTCAAAAGTGTTCAGACACCCATAGTGATAGTGGAATTACCCAAATGAATGTTGTCTAATGGCTTAAACTGGAAACTAGGGAACCCCTACTCTGAATGTTATTGAAGCCACCAATTCAGTAGGTAGCCTTCAGCAAGTTAATATTCCTTCTGCCACTGCTTTCCATCTTCCCACTGCCTCTAAAATATTTAGTTAATAATACTTTGCCTTAGTATATAGGGCTGTTTCAGAGTTGACTAAGGTAGTGAAGTGTTTTGTACACTTGTAAGGAGCTACATGAAGCTCCCATATAAAGTAGTACATTCTGACTAATACTTCAGCCAGGGGACCAAGCTCCATTAATTGGTATTCAGACAAAAGCAGCAGTAGAATATAAACCCAGCCCAAACTATGTATAATTTCTGGTTTATAGCTCACTGTTTCATTTTGATCTTGAAGATCTACCCTCCCTTTTCTCCCTGTTCCTTCAATGTCCCTTCCGTTATTTTCTAGTTCATAACACTGAGAGTAGGGCCTTTCTTTTTAGTTAATCAGATATGGGTTAAAATCACAATCCATCTGTGTGTGTGCAAGTGTACATTTTATTATCATATTGCAATTGGTTATCCCCAGGATAGCACCATATTGTGTTAGACAGAAAGCCATGTTCTCCGTACCATACCTGGCTTTGAGGTGAAATAAATTTTTAATAGTTAATTCATGAAATTATGAAGAAATCAGAAGGAAATGGGAGTGGAGGGGGGTGGGGAGAGAGAACTGGTAAAAAGGGAAAACAGTCCACTTTTCACAATGCAAAATGGAATGATTAGTTGTTGGGGATTTATTTTCAGCACTATGGTCAAAGTCCTATCTTCAAAGAAGCAATGAACATCCTCAACATGCTGTTCACTGGCCTTTTCACCATTGAGATGGTTCTGAAGTTAATTGCCTTCAAACCCAAGGTATGTTATCGATCAAAGTTTCTCTCTGTGCATGTATGGGGTCAAAAAGCAGACTGGAGGAGATGAAAAAGGTAGTATCTCCTTTTTAATCTCCCATACTCCTCCATAATCTACCTAGGAAATGGCCTTGAGCAGTTGTTGTCTAGGCTGGAATCTCAATCTCTGCTTGGAATAGCCTCTCCATTTTTAAATTGTGTATATGGACAGAATCATGCCTTTATGAATCATACAGCAGTTCTGTGATTCTTCAGAAAACAGAAGCTGTAGAGTGTCATGCACCCCAATGGACCCCCATGGGAACATAAGGATTTTCTCAGTGCCAGTTGTAACGGCTAACATGAAGCCAGAATCAAGATATTTGCTCCTGGGCCTGAAAAGTGCTCTCTGACACACCCTTTTCCTCTCCTTTTTAAAAGCAAAGTTAAAGAAGGAACATCCCCAGATCCCTCAGATGTAAGCAGAGCACTTTACCAAAGAGATAGTGGTAGAAAGTTCCATCAGGAAGGCTTGTATGATTCAAAAAAGAGGATTGGAAGAAAAAGGTAAAGGAAGAACAGCAGTGCTGGGACGGGAGGAAGAAAAATGGCAACTTCTCCAGAAAGAGGAGACAGGAAAAAAGAGAGAGTGCTCATCAAGCATTGATGAGGTTGGGAAGGGAAAGTGAGGAAATGTTTCTCATTTGCTCAGCAATGTCTGGCTTCCAGGTGAAGGAATTTCACCCACCCTGCTTGCTCAACAGTGGAGATGGGAGGCATGAACAGAATGCAAGAGCATTCGCCACTTACCCCTCAATATTAAGGCATTGAGAAGGTTGCCTGGAGAAACGGAGGGAAAGATCCCTTTGCTCGGTGGCTGTGATGCCCAGCCTCCAGGCCGGCTCTGGTTCTGTACAATCCTGGGAAATCGACAAGAAGTGATGGGAAGTGGGTTGGCAGAGTTAGGAGCATTTCCCAAAAGTCCAGCAGAATTGAAGTGCCCCCAGGACACTCCTCCATTTCTAAACTTGCACAGGAAATGCCTGGCTCGAGGGCTGCAACAGAATGAGGAAAATATTCTTGCTTTGTCTGCTCCCTGTATCCTCCTCCTCCTCCAGAAACACAGAGCAGACAAAGCAGCATACCTGAGTAGGTGAGACATGGTTCTCCATCCCACACCCCTAGAAGGGCATATTCACCAGGCCTTAAAAAAAAATTTTTTAAGGTGTATTGCAGAAATAAATAAAACATTGTGGTAACCATTTTGTGAATTGCAGCCACAATAATTCCCCAAGATTGGAAAGCAGCCCCTAATGTACAAGGTGTACCAAGAATCAGGCCCTATAGGCAATTTATTGTATACATTACGTTAATTGTTTGAATTGGTTGCCATTGTCTTCTAAACACTTCCTTAGTCATTTGACGCATGACCTTTGAACACTCCTAAATATAATAACATTTTCTCTGGAAAAAGTAATTAATAAAGCAAATGGTGATTGGCTTATGGGGCCTGAGTGTTGGTACACCCTGTATATCCTTCACTGTTCTTAATTCATGAGACAGTGGCTAGTATAAGGTGAGTACAAACTCACATGATTTAAATGGTCTTCTAAGAATGCTAGTACAGGTAGTCCTCGTTTAGTGATCACAATTAGGATCGGCAACTAGGTTGTTAAGTGAAGCAGTCGCTAAGTGAAACCACGACTGTGCTTACGATCTTACTTCAGCTTTCCTTTGTTTTATAGACCTGTGAAGGTCATAAATGTGAGGATTGGTTGCAAAGTTTCTTCTTCATCACTGTTGTAACCAAAAACAGTTGCTAAACTAGGCGGTCACTAAATGAGGACTGCCTATAATATGAAACATTGCAAAGTCTAAAAAGTGAATTCTCTTCAGGTTATTTATATATTAAGTGCTTTTTATCACAGAAATGTTAGAAGAAGGTGCTATGCCATGGTGATTTCTCCACTTCCAAAACATTTCTGTGAATCATTTCTTAGTCTATTTTACATTTGCAGCATAAAATAAAATCCTTTGTGCTTGTAAGTAGAAGCTAGTTTGAGTCCCACTAAGTTTGTACTAATAGTTATTTTAGCTTTGTTATGCCAGGAATGGTCTTTTTAGATAACATGGTCTTTGGAAAATAATTCATTGCATAAATAGTATTTTTAAATTATGGAACCTAAGAAAATTACCATATAAATATGTGTATGTGTCTGAGCTCTCTGTAACTAACTCCAAAAAAGATCTTGAGGGCTTCAAGACAGATCAGTGAAGCAGTAAACTCAGTTTGCAGCAGTTTTGGAAAAGGTAAAGGTTTAAATTGGAAAGCTATTGAAAATAAAACTGCCACTGTAATGTCCTTATACCAGGGTATAGTATGTTCATATCCAGAATACTATATACAGTTCTGATCACCATTAAAAAAATACCATAAAACTGGAAAAAGTGCAGAAGAGAATTACCAGGAGGCTTCAAGCAGAATTACCACGAGGCTTGAAAACCTAACCTACAAGCAAAATCCAGAACATTTGGAATTCTCTAGCTTGGAAAAATGGTAATTGAGGAGAGACATGATTAAAACATACAGTATAAAACTGTGGATGGCATGGACAAAGAGGACAGGGGGGAATTTGCCTTCCTTTGTCAAAACACTAGGACACACATAAGTCCATGAAACTAGCTGGAAAGAGATTTAGAATAAAGGAAGGCATTTTTTCACACAGCACATAAGTAACCTATGGAATTATTATGGGAAGACATTGTGACAGCTACCAACTTGGATGGCTTTAAAAGTGGATTGGATAAATTCATGGAGAACAAGTTTTGCAAGGGCAAGTTCCTCAAGACTGGAGCTAGCATGCCTCCAAATATCACTTGCAGGAAAGAATGGCAGGAATGGGATATTGTCTCCATCTCCTGCTTAGAAGCTCAGAAAGACATCTGGTTGGCCATAGTGAAACAAAATGCCAGACTAAGATGTACCTTGGCCCGATCCAAGAAATCTATTCTTAGATTCTTACAATATTACAGATACTGCCTTCTGTAGTATCTGGCCATTCTATTCATTCCAGTAGGGTCAGCCTGCTCTGAGACCCATCAGATAAAGAGTGCCATCTGGGAGGACCCAGAAAGGAGGCCTTCTCTGTCACAGCACCTGCCCTTAGGAACAGCATCCTCCTGGAGTTCTGCAGGGCCTCCACTTTGCCTGCCTTAAGGTGACCCTTGAAAACCTGGGGCTAGATGGCTGGGCAGGTCCTCTTTTAGTATTAGATGTAATGGAGTTAGGTTGTGTCTTTTAATGGTTTCCCTCTAGTTATGTTTTATGCTTCATTCCACATTGTTTTATATTTTATTCTGTTTTTAGTCTGTGAAGCCACCAAAGTCATCTGGGAGTTAGGCAGTGGAGAAATGTGATAAATAATATTGTTTTTGAACCCAGTTTTTCTAATCTATCAATATAATTTTGAAATAATTGTTTCATCTATAATATATAAATACTGTACCTTAAAAGTAGAAGAGACAATAGAGGTTGAAATTATAAATTAAATCAATGTATCTTGTGACATCGGCACATGTGGTAACCATCCCACTGTCTCACCATCCAGGTCACTAATAAAAATGTTTAAGAGTAACCCTCCCCTTGTCCCCCTGGCCATTTTTAAAATTATTTTTTATTATTGAAGAGTACCAGACCTTGTGGTACCTCGCTGGATGCTTCTGTTTGGTGATGAATAAAGGCTCCTTCTCCATCATCTGCTGTCCTCCTGGCACTAATGCTCTTAGGACTGAATCTATATTTTCTCCCAAATAATTTTTACAAGAAATTGTTGAAAAGTTATGCAGGGATCTGGACTGAGGTTTCTTCAATATACTCAGCCATACCAATTCTCTTGTTTTTATTATAATAATTTTAAAATAAGAGACCCAAGAAAATACTGTCGGAACTAAAGAACTGGATAGGAATGAATAAACTGTTCTATATGGAATTGTACTTCTGTATCATGGTGAAAAAATGGGGCTGATTTCTTCCTGGAAAAGTAAAAAGAAACATCTTTGGGAGAAGGGGAAAACGTGCTTTGAGACAAATTTCAAAGATGGGATACTGTAGAACATATTTCATTTCCCGAGTCATCCCCTCAGAAAAACATAAGGTAGTCAGATTGCAGTAGTTGCCTTTTTTAAAAAAAATCAGTGATGGAAACTAATAAATATTGTGTATAGAGATTGTGCTTTTCTAGCAATTGGCTACGATCCCCAGGCAGCTTTAGCTTTCAAGGTTTTTTTTTTCCTCCTTTCTTCCATTTGGTAATGTTAATTTCATGTCTATTGCTATGGCTAAATTGTGTTGTAACTTTAATAAAGCATGCATTATCTCTGCTTGATATCTGTTGATACTTAGTAATATTCCATACAACTCATGTATATGATTTAGGCTTATGAGTCAGAATGTGTGAAATGACAGCAAAGAAATGATTACATGCTGTTTTTTAACCAGGATCCAAAGGTTTCAAATCTGCTTCAAATCTAGTAATAGTGTTTATTCTCTTGACAATGTGACTTCAAATGCAGTGTTTCTCAGCACCTCATAACCTGCTGACCATAAGGGGCAGGGAAGTATGCATAGAGTTAGGAATTCTCTCGGTGTCCCCATTTGTTTCTTATTCTACTTGCTCTTTGTTCATGAGGTTGCTAATCTCAGGGGGGTTTTTTCTACCTTAGTCCCCTAGTTATTCACACATGGCGTGTTCTCCTCTTGATTCTCCTCCTGGTAGGATGTAGCTAGCCAGGTGCTAGGCTGTTCTGCTTTGGTTGTGTATTTCATGCAAATAAATCTCCTTCTAGTTGAAGCTATGCAACCTGCTTCAATAGTCTTTGAACTTAGTTGTCATGAGTGCCGTTGAGCTGAAGACATCAGCGCAATGGCACACATGACAATAGCAAGGAAACAGGGGAAGGGGCTCAAGATAAGTAGCCATCAACTCACAAAGACTGAAGGACAAGAAACAATGGCTAAACGGATCGCGAGGCACACCCAAGCTGTTAGCGCTAACGCAACGGAGATCGCCCAGCTGACAGCAATCACCGGAGGAATAGAGAAACCGATGATGGGCGATCCCGGAACGCCAGCGGGGCCTCGCAACCCCTCACCTACCGGCAAGACAACGTGTTGGACAAAGGGGGGGTGACGTAACCGTGAGTGAGGGGGCGCTGACCGGCGCGGGGTATTTAAACCCCGCACCGGCGCGCTCCTGTCACTCTCAGCTTTTTTCCTATACTGTACCTACACTGTGAATAAATCAGAGCCTGTTCCACAGAACCAGTGTCTGAGCATTATTCAGAGGTAGGCAGCGCATGACATAAAGCTGAGAGTCATAAACTCAGCCTCGCCGAGCCCCACCGGACGACAAAGAGCCGCGGGAGGAGTAGACAGCGAGAAGACCAGGAAGATGAGGCCGGCGCGACGCGGACAAGGAGGGCGAGCCGCACGGCAAGAAGCAGAGGAGGACCGATCGAGGCCAGAGGCACCGCGGACTCCCGGAGCCATGGACGCCCACCCGACCCAACCCGAGCCTCGGCTCCAACCCCAAGGGGAGATGGCGACGGAGGCAACCCGACCACGGGAGGGAGCAACATACCTTCCGAAACCAGCGGAGAACCCCGCGCCCCACATCGCACCCCAGCAACGGCCGTGGAGCGACAGCCCAACGGCGGTAAGCACGGAGGAGGACGATGGAGACACCCAGCAGACGGCGGAGGAAGCGGACCAACGGCCGAGAGAGACTGAACCCCACCGGCAACCCACCCCCGCCGACACACCGACAGAACCGGCCCCAGCGGCGGCGCGGATCGTGGACGAGGAAGCACGAGCTGGTCTCGCGGCCATGCAGACCCAACTGAAGGAACTCCGGACCATGCTTCAGTCGCTCATGCCCCCCGCGCCGCCCAACGACGTCCCTGCACAGGTCCGCACCCCGAGCGAAGCGCCGAACCCCCACGGGCCAAATGAAGGTCAACAGACGGCCCAGGCGGACGACACCACAGGCCGGGAAGCGAGAGGAAGGGCCGCACAAAACGCCCGGGCCCCAAAGGACTTCCCCATCTTCTTTGATGGGAACCCCGCGAAACTGTCGTTCTTTATCACGAACGCCAGGGAGTTCATGGGGAGTCACGGACACTCCTATGACTCCGAAGCGGACAAAATCGCTGCCGTGGCGATCAAATTACAAGACCGGGCGGCGGACTGGTACGTCCAACTGTACGAGTCCAGCTCCCCCGCCCTCGCCAACTTCCCCGCCTTCATCAAGGAGATGAGAAGCTACTTCGAAGACCCACTAGCCAAAGTGAGGGCGAAGAGCGCACTCCAAAGACTTAAACAGGGCACACGCACTGTCCCAGACTACGCCCTCGAGTTCAAAGCCCTCGCGGGGAAGGTCAGCGACTGGTCCGAGACCACCCTGCTGGAAATGTTCAAAAGGGGGCTCAACTGCGACGTACTGCAATGGGCCCTCTACCGCGACAACCCAGAAACTCTACACGGGTGGATCCACCTCGCGGGGAAAGCCGAACACGCGCACCGCACCTTCCTCATGACAACTACGGAAGACATGAACTACACCTGCAAAAAGGTATCCGCACCACACGTGGGGACGGCCGGCCCCACATACCCAAAGAAGAAATTTAATCGGGAGCCCTGCGGGAGGTGTGGAAAACTTGGGCACAAGACGGCGGATTGCTTCGCCAACCGACTGCCGACCAGTGCGCCTAAACCCACCCCGAAAGCTAGCCCCAAACCACCTAACCTGGTGCCGCCCCCTCACCGCCGAATGACCGTAGCCACAGCGACACCAGAGGAAGGCTGGGACGCCTACTGGGGGGAAGAGGACAACGTAGACCCAGACCAGCCGGCGGGAAAAGCTCCCCGCCTGCCCTGAAACGCGTTGCGAGGCAGGCGGTGGGACAGCAGCGCGGACCACCTCGACGGAACGACGAAAGCTCCATGATAATGGCGGCAATTAAACTCTCTGCCGGCAACGGAGCCACCACGGCCGCGGCACTAGTGGACTCGGGGTGCTCAAAAAACCTCATCCACCCCGACTTAGTCGCCAAACTCGACCTCCGCTGCTTCCCCCTCCCCACGCCGCTGGCATTCCACCAGCTGGACGGCTCTACAGCGGGAGGGAAACCAGCTACGATGCAAACCGAGCCGGTCACCCTGCAAATGGGCACTCACACCAAATGCACATCGTTCATCGTCACCCACATCGGACGGCCCATTGCAGTCCTGGGAATGCCATGGCTCGCGACAAACAACCCGCGCATCAACTGGGAGACCCGCACCTTCACATTTGGCGACGGCAAGTATCGGGCACCAGTTCCAGCGGGCAGAACCAACCCCACTGTGGGACGAGCAGAAGCGACTACACAGGACAACGCCGCTACCACAGCAGACCTACCAGAACAATACGCCGACTTCTCCGAGGTCTTCGGAGAGGCGGAAGCTGACCAACTACCCCCCCCACCGCAAGACGGATTGCCGGATCGACCTGCTGCCCGACGTCCCCTTACCTAGACCGAAGATCTACTCGATGACCCTGAAGGAGATGGCAACCCTCCGGGAGTTCATCGATAAAAACCTAGAGAGGGGATTCATAGAGCCAGCATGCTCACCAGTCGGAGCCCCCGTCTTATTCCGGGAGAAGAAAGACGGCACCCTACGGCTCTGCACCGACTACCGGGGCCTAAACGCGGCTTCCCTGTCCAACAAATACCCCTTACCCCTGGTGAAAGACATGCTCGCCCACCTGTCCACGGGCAAAGTCTTTTCCAAATTGGACCTTCGCGAGGCGTACTACCGCATCCGAATCAGGGAGGGGGACGAATGGAAGACTGCGTTCAACTGCCCCCTAGGCGCCTTCCAGTACAAAGTGCTGCCGTTCGGACTCGCGGGGGCCCCCGGGGTGTTTATGCAGCTCATCAATGAGGTACTGCATGAACACCTGTTCAAAGGGGTCCTTGTCTACATAGACAACGTCCTTATCTACACTAAAACGCACAAGGAACATGTGACCCTAGTCAGGCAAGTCCTCGACAAGCTCAGAAGGGCACAGCTCTATGCCAAACCTACAAAGTGCGAATTTCATAAAGCGCGCCTAGACTACCTGGGGTACCGAATCTCCGGAGACGGCATAGAAATGGACCCCACAAAAGTCAAGGCGGTGCTGAACTGGGAACGCCCCCGCAACAGACGCCAACTCCAGAGCTTCCTCGGCTTCGCGAATTTTTACAGGTCATTCGCCCGGGGGTTCGCAGAGATAGCCCTCCCCCTAACGGACCTCCTCAAAACCAAAGGGGTGGGGGACACCCGGCGCGCCAAGAACCCGGGCACAGTATTGAATTGGACTCCCGCGTGCCAGACCGCATTCAACAAGCTGAAAGCGCTGTTCACCACGGAGCCAATCCTCGCGCACCCGGACCCAGAACGGCCGTTCGTGGTCCAAGCCGATGCCTCAGACTTCTCCCTGGGGGCCATCCTACTCCAAAAGGACCCCACGGGACTCCTGAAACCATGCGCCTACCTGTCGAGGAAATTTTCCGAGACAGAAAGGCGATGGCACGTCTGGGAGAAAGAAGCCTTCGCGGTAAAATCGGCGCTAGAAACATGGCGACACCTACTCGAGGGAGCCACCCAACCATTCGAGGTCTGGACCGACCACCGGAACCTCGAGGCCCTCCGAACACCCAGACGCCTTAGCCCAAAACAGGTCCGATGGGCCCAATTCTTCAGCCGCTTTAATTTCCAGCTGAAGTTCATGCCGGGAAAAAAGAACTTCCTGGCCGACGCCCTCTCTCGACTGCCCCAGGACGAAGAACCCGCCCCAGACACCATTGGGACGGTCCTATCCGCCTCGCAACTGGGGATGGCCGTGACCACCCGAAGCGGCGCTCGGAGGCAGCTCGACTCTACGGCGCAGCCGACGGCGGGACAACCTGCGACCAGATGAAGCCAACCGCAACTACCAGGGGGAATACGCACGGACCTCGCCGCCGCCCTCAAAACCGACCCCTGGTTCCTGGCAAACCCCGACAAGGTAACGATGGCACAGGACCTGGCATGGGGGGAAGGCAGAATCTATGTCCCGGACTCGCAACGCCAAGCGATCTTGCATAGGTCACACGACGCCAAGCAAGCAGGACACTTTGGGTTCCTCAAGACCCTACACCTAACAAGGCGTCAATTCTGGTGGCCCGCGCTCAGACGAGACGTGAAAGCATACGTAGCGTCCTGCCCAACGTGCGCTAGGGCCAAACGGGCACCAGGCAAACCCGCGGGGCTATTACAACAGGTGGCAGAACCCTCCCGCCCATGGGAGGAAATCTCTATGGATTTTATAGTGGACCTCCCACCCAGCCAGAAGAAAACGGCCATTTGGGTGGTGAAGGATTACTTCTCGAAACAGGCCCACTTCATCCCCTGCACGTCGGTCCCGTCCGCACAACAACTAGCCAAACTCTTCCTCATCCACGTGTACAGGTTACACAGATGTCCCGCACGTGTGGTGACCGACAGGGGCACACAGTTCACCTCTAAATTCTGGCGGGCCTTCCTAAAGCTGACGGGGACCCAACAGGCCCTATCCACTGCCTGGCACCCCCAGACGGACGGAGCCACAGAGGTCCTCAATGCCACCCTAGAGCAATTCATACGCTCATATACCAACTATCATCAAGACGACTGGGCTGAACTACTCCCGTTCGCCGAAGTCGCATACAACAACGCCGTCCACACGAGCACGGGGAAAACTCCGTTCGAAGTAGTCTCGGGACGCGACTTCGTCCCCATACCGGAGCTACCACAACCCCCGGAACCCCAGGTGGACGCTAGCGACTGGGGACGGAAGATTGCGGAATTGTGGCCAATAATCACGGCAGCGCTGAAGGATGCACAGGCGGCCTACAAAGAGCAGGCCAACAAGCACCGGCGCCAACAACCGACGTTCCAGGCGGGGGATATGGTCTACCTATCCACCAAATTTCTAAAGTCACCCCAACCCTCGAAAAAACTGGGGCCTAAGTACATCGGGCCGTTCCGAGTCACGCAAATAGTGAACCCGGTGGCAATACGCTTGGACCTGCCACACAACCTACGGAGACTCCACCCGGTGTTCCACACCAGCCTCCTGAAACCGGCAACCACCTCTCGATGGCACCCAAGCACGCCACAGCCCTCACCGGTGATGATCGACGGGCAACATCACTTTGACGTAAGGGACATACTCGACTCTCACAGGCAACGGGGAACTTTACACTATTTGGTCAGGTGGAAACACTTCCCCCACCCAGAATGGGTGGCGGCGCACAACGTTAACGCGCCTGACCTGACCCGGGCTTTTCACCGGGCATACCCCGACAAGCCAAAACCAAGGCTAGCAAGCCGTCACCTGCAAAACCCCTCCCCCGCGGGCCCCCCCCGCCTACCGTGCCCCAAGGGAAAGGGCCCCCCCAAGCCCGCGACTTGGGTGGACCTCCCCCCCCGGGACTCACTCCCCCCGCCCCGGGCCCACGAGGCAGTAACAAGCGTTCGCCAGCACCCTCCCCCCGCCCCGGGCCCACGGGGGAGTGGCAAGCAAGTCAACAGGGCATCCTGGGGGCAACGCCCAGGAGCACACATAACAAAGGCGACGCACTTGAATAAAAAAGAAGGGCCCTACCTGGAGCTGATAAGCACCCGACCAGCCACGCCTCTCTCCTCGTCGAACTGAGCCAAACAAACAGGGTGTGGCCGGAGCATGCGCACGCCAGGGCGTGACCTGGGCATGCGCACTAAGGACACACCCTAGGAAGGCACGTGGTAGAGGGCGGAACAAAGGGAGGGGCGAAAAATACTCCGGCGGGAATTTCAAAAAGTTTCTTTTGACAGTTCTCCTGAGGGAAAAAAAAAAAAAAAAACCAGAAAACCGGGGGGGGCACTATTCGGACAGGGGGCAGTATGTCATGAGTGCCATTGAGCTGAAGACATCAGCGCAATGGCACACATGACAATAGCAAGGAAACAGGGGAAGGGGCTCAAGATAAGTAGCCATCAACTCACAAAGACTGAAGGACAAGAAACAATGGCTAAACGGATCGCGAGGCACACCCAAGCTGTTAGCGCTAACGCAACGGAGATCGCCCAGCTGACAGCAATCACCGGAGGAATAGAGAAACCGATGATGGGCGATCCCGGAACGCCAGCGGGGCCTCGCAACCCCTCACCTACCGGCAAGACAACGTGTTGGACAAAGGGGGGGTGACGTAACCGCGAGTGAGGGGGCGCTGACCGGCGCGGGGTATTTAAACCCCGCACCGGCGCGCTCCTGTCACTCTCAGCTTTTTTCCTATACTGTACCTACACTGTGAATAAATCAGAGCCTGTTCCACAGAACCAGTGTCTGAGCATTATTCAGAGGTAGGCAGCGCATGACATTAGTGGATCTCATTTTCCAGGAACACAAAGCACTTCCTCCAGACAGAATTATAGGGCCAGCACAGAAAAAGTAAAAATTCCCATAAAAGACAGAAAAATTGTGAACCATCCTGTGCATTAAAGAAAGACTAGAAAGGAAAGTAGCAATTTTCATTATGGAGACAGGAAGATCTCAATCTGTAGAAAAGCTGAAAGGACCAGATTTCTCTGGTCTTTCAAAATGACCCAGGGTTTGTATATATGCTAGAAAAGGAAAGACCCATGGATAGAGGAAAATATCAGAGAACATAGGATGCATCAAAAATGATATGCTTGGTAGTGAGTGATTCTACTTTTATATATCAGTGAAATTTAGAAATAGCCAAGAGTTATCTGGGAATCTCTCTGAGACCTATATGATGAAAAATTCACCATTTCAAAGGTGCATCTTTTGAGGAAGTTTTGTACTGTAACAAGGGGCCAAGAGATGGAAACCTGCATTTGCATGTAAATGAAATGCTTGAAATGGCCAGGCAATTTGAGAGGCAAGGCCTGAGAATCCAAGGTGAAATGCTAATTGCTTTACTTCTAATTCTTAGCCTATGAAATGGTAGTTCGTTTACTAGAAATGAGAAATATGGGGCAGATCTTTATTAATAATTAACTTTGAATTCTATAATTCTGAAAGAGAGAGTTAGGTATCTCTGAAGACTGTCCATAAGGCTGAGTGCAGAGAGAGCATAGTCTGGCTCATTTGTATATCAAGTGCCCCAAGAAAGACAGACCAAAAAGACCAGCCCACATACATTCCAAAGAGAATGGAATCATTCCAGAACAGCAAAAGGAAGGCAAGAGATAGGATGCAAACTAATAAAATGCAGGAGGAGAGATTAGACTTGTATAATATATGGAAAAAAGGACATTCTGAACAGGAAGAAGCCCAATGAGATTCTCATGCATGTGAAGCAAAAAGGACATAAATTTAACAATAGAAGATGCTACTACATCTTAGACCAGTCTAGCCTCTTGTCAGTGAAGTATATGACTCAGAAAGGATATCAAATAAAGTTTAAAAGAAACTATAGCTATATAATTCAATATGATGAATTACTTTGAACTATATTCTTTAACAATATGAATTTTTTGACATGGATTTTGAAGACAATGAACCTAGAGCAGCAACAGAGAGTAAGCACAACAACTATTTAAATCTCTGGCACAGAAGCTTGGAACATAAATGGGAGAATTTAGCCAAATGCCTGATAATATGACCATGTGTAAATCAATCACAGCAACCCTGCTGTTTGATGAGAAGATACAAGACCATGTTTCTCCAAAAGAAGAGAAAAAGAGACTGGGGTTTATTCACAGCAATACTTGTGGACCAGTACAAATATACTAGGTAGAAAATTTTATTTATTTTATTTTATTTTATTTATTTTATATATATATATCAACTTCTAGAGATGACTATTCAAGATTTACTGAGCAAGTGAGAGGAGCCAAGAATTAGAGAAATTCAAAGAAATGTGGCTTAGGAGAAAGCCTCAGGTACTGTGCACAGATAATGTGGGATGAATATAAAGCAGTGACAAGGGATTATACACCAGACAACATAGAATGATATGACAAAGAAGAAAAACATGTTTTCTGACTGAGATGAGATGCATGCTGCAGTATGCCATACTGGGGAGAAGCAATCAGCACTTCCACCATTGCAAAAGAGGTTCCCAAGTAGGGTCACAAATGCAACCCCCGATCCTATGTGCTATGACATGGAAGGAAGCCCAGCCTAGGGCACAAGACAGTGTTAGTTTAAGGTTTAAGCTTGTATGTCAAAAGACAAGAGGATCAAACTGAATTGCAGATGTAAGAGAGAAATCATGGTTGGATACTCAAAATACTGCAAGGTATACAGAATCCTAGAATCTGCTATACAACCTGTCAAGATGTATAGTGTTATTGATTTTGATGAGGAGAAAAATATAATTTAGAGGTGTCAGAACTTGTTCCCCATATCTAGTTAAGCAGTGAGCCAAGACTACAGGCCTCAAAGAAAGTCTTTAAAAGCTCATGGCAGAGCAGGTAGGGGAAAATGAGGTGCCACGGTCAGATGCACAGAGAGATCCAACAAAGGCACTCCACCCTAAAGGCTTTTCTATGTTTCTCAGAAGAAGCATGTAACAGAGCCCTGCACATTGAAAGACATCAAGGAAATGTCAGCCACTGAGTCAAAGAAAAAGGGAAAGGCTACAGAACAAGAAATTGAATCTCTTCACAATAATAACACATGAAAACTTGTCAAGACACCCACAGGAAAGAAAACAGATGGGTCTTCAAAGCCAATGCAAAACAGAAGGGGATGTCCAGCACCATAAGGCCCAACTGGTGTGTAAACAATGCACACCAAGTATGCCAAGGATTATGATGAAACTTTTGCACCAATAATCAAATATATTTCTATAAAGTGATAGAATTCTCTGACCCCAGGAATAAAAATGGATGTTTCCAAAATATTACAGAACAAGAACAAAGAGATTTTTTTTATTAAGTGACTGGCACTCTCCCCATTAATTTAAGCCTGTATTAATCTTTAAGAAGATTAAAGATGACAGGGAGGCTTCACCTTTACATTTTCACTGATAAGTGGGGCCCAAGATACACAGTGGCTAGAATTAAATCTAGTTGCCACACATACAACTATTGCTTCCAATTAAAACTTTTTCTGACATAAGCATAAAATGCATAGGATCAAGATATTCAGATAACTTATTTGGGGAATAACAAAAATGTACCAAATTCTAATATTTTTTAGTTGGGGTGTTTTACATTCCAAAATTAAAATGTTAAATAAAATGCAAATGAAGTAAAATACAAATTTAAGTGTTAACACCACAGAATATAAACAAAAAAGATAGTGTATTTTTTAGAACTGTGGCTTGGCTAGAGTAAGGAAATTGACTGACAGGCATCTCAGACTTTTGATTATTTTATTTATTTATTTATTTATTTTATTTTCTATCCTGCCTTTATTATTTTTATAAACAACTCAAGGCAGCAAACATACCTAATACTCTTTCCTCCTCCTATTTTCCCCACAACAACAACCCTATGAGGTGAGCTGGGCTGAGAGAGAGTGACTGGCCCAAGGTCACCCAGCTGGCTTAGGCACCCATGCCTAAGGCAGGACTAGAACTCACCGTCTCCTGGTTTCTAGCTCATTGCCTTAACCACTAGACCAAACTTTAGTCTGCCTGGGGCTATAAAAATAGGCAGCAAGGTTTGATTGAGAAAGATCAGCTTTAAGACTAGAAGAATAGCCTTGCTGGATCATATCAAGGCCCATCTTAGTCCAGTGTTTTGTTTGTCACAGTGGCCAACCAGATACTACAACCTGTTCACTCTCCCCATCATCCTGATGCATACAAGACAGCAGTTTTCTCTTACTCATGGTAGGAGAGAAAAACCATCTTGATCAAGATTGCTGGGGTTGAGAAGAAAAACTTTAATTCAGTTCCTACTGAAATAGTCCTAATGCCAATAGTCATTTCCAACTGCTAATTGCACTGCAGTTTGTTCATATTAGTTGACTGCTGATCACCTGGATCAGTGGGACTGGTGAGAGGAGGATCAAAACAGGAAAGATGTTGTGGCATCGTGATCAAAGCACCACCCCATTTTTACATAGGTCAACTGCTGTTTTGATTCTACCCCACCCTGTGGACACTGATGAACTGGATGTGAGGAAGGAGTAATCAGGGCTTTATTGGGGTACTGCAAGCTGCAGCCAAAAGTCACAGGTGGTTGGTACTATTGATTCTAAAATGTGCTGTAGAGTATACAAAGAATTCCTTGGTACTGAGCCAACAAAGGGATGCTGAAGGATGCTAGATGGGAGCTTCTTTGTTTAACAAGTTTTGTTGCCTGCTGACATAAGCAACAAACAGACATGGCTGTATAACCCTGTGGCTATACAGACAGGTTCATGAAATACTTCATGAAAACATATAGGACTAGAACAAAATGAGGTAATTTGCCCTCCTCCCTACTCCATTCTCTCTATCTGGCATGAAAGACCAAGGAAAAGTTTAGTATATGAAAGATAACCTGACAGTAGGCAAGGAAACCAAGAGCTGGTTTGACGGGTGCCCTCTGAATGCCCTCTGCTTTTTTCCTTGCACAAGTGAGATTCCATCCCACCCACCTACTGCATATGTATGATGGCTGCTTTCATTAATTAACTGATTATGAATTGATTTTTCATAATCAATTAAAGTCAGTACTAAGTACTATATTTAACAGTGAAGCAAAACTATTATTTGTGAGAAAAAAATATCTAGCCTCCTGTCCTCCTCCCTTAAAAGATTTCAGGGTATTCTGTGACATAAAGAAATTCCCACTTGAGGTCTGGGAACTCTTCTGGACTTTTAAACAGAACGATAACCTAGCTGTACCTCTGACAAGAAAGCAAGAGGACTCCCATTGGGCAGGAGATTAACTGTTGCACTCTAACCATTTCAGTTGCAAAAATAAACAATGCCATCAATTTGCTTTTGGTTTAAACCCTCCCTAGTTTTCCTCTTGGGAGAAGAACTCGCAACAAATTTTCTGATGGGAAAATGCCTCCTTCTTCCTAAACTGAAGAACCCTTCCTTCAATAAGTTTTTCCCTTTCTAAAGCTCGCATGCAGCAACAAATCACATGGCTTAGGAAACAGTTTCCAGGCACTTGCCTTTCAGTCTGTCTTGGTGACTGTTGATGGCAATTTGTCATCTACAAAACAAACCAGACATACTTAAAAAGAAATTTCTTTTAAAGAACTTATTTTTCTACAGGTAAGATAGTAAAGAAAGAAATAGAATAGTAGAGTGTTGCAAAATCTAGAGGGCTATGTTATTTATTTGACCTATAGTGATTATAAAAACACCATCCCAAGACAGGCTTAGAGATTTTTATTTTTATTTTTTTTAATCCAGACATTCTGGAAATTTAGGTGGAGAGCTGAGTTCAGGACTGAGTAAACCAGGGTTTGGCAACCTGAGGTCCCAGGGCTCCATTTGGGCTTCAAATCCTATTTGGGGAGTTTTCAGAACTACCATTCAACATAGTTGCTAAAACTAACATAGTTTCTAGCCACTTTGAAGTAAAAAACATTAAAACAAAATAAAGTGTACTGTAAGTCCTAAAATAACCTTAGTAAACTTAAAAAAGCAAAACAAAAAACCTCCCCAAACCCAAAGAAAATTCAGTTGAAAACCCTGACTCCCCTTAACCCAGCCAGCCAAAAACATTATACAACCCCTGTCATTAAAGGTTTGCCTGCCCCTATTCCTAAATATTCCTATTTTCAGTCAAAAGTAAATTAGAATATTTTTAATTATTTCAGTTTATTCATATTTAATGATTTCTCTCAGACTATACAATGGTACTATAGTAAAGCTGAAGCTAAAAGAGAGAAAGCTTCACAACACTGAACTATTATTTGGTTATTCCTGTGTAAGCATAGAATATTGTAGCTCTGTGAAGTAACTAGCATGGGAGATGCTGGTTTGAGAAAAGAGCTTAAGTTCTGCTATGTAAACCATGTTCTGCCCTGAGTTTTAAGCCTATATTTTAATGGAGCAGAATTTTACTATAGTGGATTCATTTAAAACTTCATGCATTTACTTCAGTTAATGATTGAGCCAAAATACTGTTGGCAATCTTAGTTGGTAATGCAAAGAAAATCTAGCAAATCCCCTTTGAATCACAAGATCTGCTCTATTCTAAATTCTAAATTTAGTTAGTTTTTAATTATACTTTTTTATTATAAAGCTTTGTTTTGTAAAATAATAATATTCCAATAATGATTGGAGGCAAACAAAGCATCTCTCCCTAGCCAACTGCCAAGGACTGAGAAGATTAAAAGGCATAATATGGATGGCCATGAATTTTAAAGCATTCAGTGGGAACAGAAGCACCATCTAACACCATATTAAAGCTATTTTAGAAATCCTTCTTCCTTTATCTAAGTATAAATAGTTATTTATTTGGTACAACAACACCGACTTCTTTCTTGCCATCACTGTATGATAACCCTGATCCAGCATCAATAGCTTGATAAGTATACAAATATTTTTCCTAGCAGCAGATTAATTTTCTAATTTCTTAAAAACCAGTAAATCAATAAATTAATTAGACCGGATTACAATCAGTTCCAAGGCCAGTAAATTTTATTCCTATGAGGAACATTGTGGTTTATCGGTCACATTGGTGCATGTGTGGCAATATTAATTTCAAGTTTTGTTTTGGGGCAGAAATAAGAATATATATAATTATATTATATATGTAATAAATTTGTGTTTTTCATAAGTCACACCAAAATGTACACAATAACGATTGTAGCCATGGCAAACTATTTCGTATTTTACTGGATACAGCATATAAAGTTGTAAAATATTACAAAACTGTTTTGACAGGAGATCATGGTGGGCCACAAACTGAATGTGTACCAGAAACAATGACCATTCTGGTGTGCTTTATTTTTTTCCTGACTGTAAAAAAATGCAGTTGATGTATAGCTTGGGAGACAAACTAGATACATCTGTCATGCATATTGCTGCTGCATTTAATCACAAAGTGCTAGAATTGAGAGAGAAGGATCAGGGAATCCAGACTGAGACAAAGACACAAGGGAAGTGGTAGTTAAACTTTCATCTTTTGTTGCAGTCCCATCTGAAATTTCATGTCCATTGAATCTGCTTTTCACAATGGGAGCTTTTTACTTACTGGAATAGTGTGAATAGGGGCATAGAATTACTGTAACTGTCCTGATCTCAATCTGGATTCCTGACACCCAATGGATATTTGTTTTTAAAATAAAACAAGACATTTGTTTTAAATCACATGTAATTAAGCCCTTAAGAATCATTTGAAATATACTAGAAAGACTGAAAAGAATGTATTACACTCATGGTTTAGCGTCTGGTAATGTGACTAGCCACTCGGATTTCACTGAAACAGGTTCTGTTGAGTTTCCCAAACTTTCATCTGTTCAGAGGGCATGAATATCTTGTTTGCATTCAATGTTTGTACTATGTTATTAATCAAAATCTCTGTGCCTTTTAATCTCCATTTTTTTCCTTGCCCTTGATGTAAATGTTTAATTACACATTTATTCCAGGTTGATCTAGTTCCTAGAGATGCTGGAGACCATTGTGGCACTAATTTTAACATTTTACTCTAAATTTATAGGCAGAATATTGAATGATATATCCTCCACAACTGATGCTTTCTTCCCTTCCCAATGCACTCAACTGTCTGATTGTGGGATAACAAATGGAAAATTAGCCCTCCATACTTTAAGTGTTGGGTTCAAACTAGCCTATGTTTCAAGGTTTGCCTGGAAATTTCCCTTGCGTATTTTTCAGAAATGCTTTTTACTTCCTTCTAACTTCACACTCTCTTTTACTTTCTCCCCACAAGACTCTTAACAGTTCCTTCAACTGTTGTTAAGTAAAATTTAGAAAGGTTTTCAGTCCAGAGAGATTTAGTTAGATTGGACATCCAAAAACAGAATCTTGATCATGATCTAGCCTAGTTGTGAATTGTAACTGCTTTCCTCTAACATTTCTAAACCTGGTCTTTTGCCAGTGTAGAACTAATTACTTTTCCCATTCCCCCCCCCCCAACTTTTTTCTTTAAAAAATCCTGGGAATTCAGGTTCACATTTCACCCATGACCTGTAGTTTCCTGTACTAAGAACAACATCTCCAGTGCCACTTGAGTTTGGTTTCTTTGAAAACTGATCACAGCTGGAGAAACAGGGAAATTAGCACAAAATGGTAAACAACCAGAAACCGACATATACATTCATCAGTGCGATAAAAATGGGAAGATGATTTTAGAATATGGATGTGTAAGAAAGAATTTTTGCAAATCTTGCAAAAATATCTGAAATACTTAGAAATGTACCCAAGTATTTAATTTAAAGACAGAGCAAATCCCACCCCAGGACCCATAAGATTCCAATCTTTCATTTAAGTCCTACCTTACACCAATTTATTTTTAATATTAGAGCTGACCTAATGCTACAGTAATGGATAAGTTAAATACACACTATAGTATTTGGTTGAAAGACGGCAGTTGTTATTGTCTGTATAAAAGGGGAAACCTGAGTTCAGTAGGCCTTTAAACCATGTAAGCTGTCAACGAAGATCCCCTTCTTCATAATCATATAGGTCCTTTTCTACTCAATCCTCCTCTGTCTTCAGGATATTCCAGAGACAACTGATTTATGTCAGTTATAGTTTAATTGAATCTAAGCATAGTGCCACCAGCAGTCATTATGAGGTTCCTATCCTCAGAATAAAGAACGCTCTGCTTTAAAGCTAGACATCGTTTTAGAGTTTACAGCTGTGGGAACAATTTGTTTCCTGCAAATGCTACTCTCCAATGAACTGCCCACAAATCAATCTTGTAACACTTAAAAAGAGCAAAAAACAAAACTAAACTAAAGGAAGGACTCCTTCTTATTAGTCAGAATTAGCCTAACCCAGTGTTTCTCAACCTTGGCAACTTTAAGATGTGTGGACTTCAACTCCCAATATGCTGGCTGGGGAATTCTGGGAGTTGAAGTCCACACATCTTAAAGTTGCCAAGGTTGAGAAACACCAGTCTAACCCCAACTTGCATTCCCACAGGTCGTGCTTACATAAACACTTGATCCCTTTGGTTCCAATGGGATTACATGTTTGAGTAATGCCAACTTTTGTACATATAGGGAAACACCTGGTCCTAGCTGCTCTTCTACAGCCCCTGGCGTTATCAGGGCAGTGATTCTAATGCCAATTCTGAACTGTTTCTGTCTGTCTAACATTCCTTTTTAATCCCCATCCTGCCTGCCCCTCCCTTATGTAGGGTTACTTTAGTGATCCTTGGAATATTTTTGACTTCCTCATCGTAATTGGCAGCATTATAGACGTCATTCTCAGTGAAACTAATGTGAGTATAACTCTACCCTCCCTAGGATGCCACCAAATCCTCCTCCTCTTCTTCTTTACTTGTTACCTTCTCTTTTTTTTCTGGTTTATGTTTTCTTCCCTGTAGTCATGCTTTTATTGACCTTGCCGTCGTCCTTCTCCCAGGGGGGAAAAAGGAGGAGGTTTGAAGACCTCCTCTCTTTTCACCGGTCACAACCGTGACCGGTGAAAGTGCACAGAGATTGGGGTGTCTGTGCTTTTTTCCCTCCCCAAAAGATGAAACAAAACAAAACCAGACATGTTTGAGTGTAACTTTCTAACTAACCAGGCTTTTTATTGCTACCCTCCATCATGTTACAGAGGTATGAGCAACCAGTACTGTAGAGTGGTAAGAGAGTTTTTACTATGCCCACATAACCTCTTTCTTTCCTTATTTTTTCTCTTCTCTCCCTCTTTCATGCTTTATTTATTTTGATTTTTCTTTGGGTTTTTTATACCCTTTTTCCTTCTCTCTCCTCTTTGTTTTCTTTTTTTCTTTCTTTCTTTCTTTCTCTTCTTCTTCTTTTTGGTTTCCCTGACACATGCAGCACTATTTCTGTGATGCATGGAATACATTTGACGCCTTGATTGTTGTGGGTAGCATTGTTGATATAGCAATCACCGAGGTGACCGTAAGTAGCTGGCGTCTGTCCATGAATGTGCCTGCTCTTAATATTCATTTGTCTCTTCTGGGTTTTTTAATCTCTTCTTTTTTATTCTCTTCCCTTCTTTCTCCCTCCCTTTTTATTTAAAGTTTTTTTTTAAGGATTGCTTATTTTGTTCTATTTTTTTTATGCTTGTTTCTTTATGTTTTAGAACAACTTTGAGGATTTTCTGACTGTTGCATTGTTTTCTTTCCCCCATAATCAGCCTGGCATGAATAAAAACTGTATAGTAGAAAAATCAATGAAAAGTTTGTGGAGTGAATGCGCAATGAGCAAGTTTCTGTCCTAGGAAGTTGTAGAAATAGTCACCACTGATTTTCCAAAACTATGTTAAATTTCCCAGGGCACTGAAATACTTGCCACTTCACAGAGAATTATAGGGCAACTCTTTCGAGGTGGAATAGTGGGAACCAGATATGGAAAAAAAAATTACCAAGACTTTTATTTTCTCAAGTTCTTTTCTTCAATCTTAAATCCACAAAACCTCACAACTAAGCTAACTTTCTATAATACATTTTATGCACTAAATACAATCATATTATTTGTCATCCAATTATATATGAAAAAAAAAATTTCATGGGAGGAGGAATTACTCCAAATCTTACAAAGACCATTAGATCCAGTTTAATTCTGGCTAAGGTAATATTTGCAAAAGTTATCCATGTGACTTGTTCATTATTTGGCATTGCTTCAATATGGATACCTATAGAGATCCTGAGAAACTTCAGCTATAGTGATGAAATGGATATAATTCATCATCATAAACAGAAGGAATTATGTTTGGCAGAATCCATTATTTTATTATAACACACCAATAATATTTACAATTTCCATTCTACATAAAATTCTGATGTGGAACTAAGATCAAATAAATTAGATTCATCACACATATGTTCCATTCCCCATAGGACAGCCACATTATTTAGCAGGGAAGATATGTGAAATGGGAGATTGATTGGTTGTGCAGGTATTGACAGCCCACCCAAATCAACAGACTCTGGGCAGGTTACATGTTAATATATAAAAAAGCAACCATAAGAATAAATTGAATTATTTTTAAAAAGTAGCAATACAATATACAATGAAACAAATAATAAATGGATCCTCCCCCAAGATAGACTCCAGTAATCCTAACTAGGTTTGAAGGCCCAGTAAAATAAAAGTGTCTTTAAAGAACTTCTAAAAAAAATGAGGGAAGGAGTTTATGGATCTCTGGGAGTATTGAGTGTGTTTTCTAAATATTAGTACAGTACACTAATACTGATATTTAATTAATGTTGGTTAAATATAGGACAGCAGAGATTGATCAAGTTAAACAGTCATTTATAGAGCCGAAAAGCTGACTAGGGCTATCCTTCTTCCCCTCACCAAGTATCTTTGAAGTGTTACAGATGACATTGATATTGGTTCCACTTTACCTCTAAAGAATACCCTTCTACTATACAGGCCCTAAGAATTTTGCATATGTCTTTTTATTACCTGGCATGTTTGAAGTTTCTCTTTTAATCTTTGCTTTAATTCTAACATTTGTTATTAAGTAATTCATTTTGAATTTCTTTTATTTTTTTTTTGCACAATATCTGATGCACCGATAATTTGCCATCAATTAAAGATGGAGTTTGTTCTGAAATGTTTGAAATCATATTGCACATAATCCTATAGAATAAGAGAATGGATGGTCCTTTATATCAATTTGTACCTTCAGAAATAACCTTGCTCTGTGGCAACCCACCCAGCCACCCAACAAATAGGCACTGTTTTTTGCAGATCAAATTGAAAAGTTTCCCTCCTCACATATCAATTGCATCATTCCTTTGTTCTTCCTACCATGAAAGTTTGCTTTGCTCATGGTTTGTGAGCCTGAACAAATCTGTCTTGTGTGCCTGTATGCTGGCTTGCTCTGCACAAACTGGAATGGTGGGTGGAGGGAAGAAGAAAAGGAAAATTTCTATATGGCCTACACAATACTAGATTTTAACTTGATTCCAAAGTCAGATATCATATGATAGCATATAGCCTATACTAACAGAATAAATTAGTCTGTGACAGATCTCCAAAAATTGTTGCAAAGAGTAACAGATTTTTATAAAATGAGCCTTTCTTGGCATTAATTACTTTGTCATGAAAGGTGATGGATGCATTAGATAGGAACGCTACGTGAAGTCCATCTGGGACTTTGCCATGCAGCTCCAATTGGATTGGGAAGCATTTAATCACCAGAGAAGTGGAAGGCAAGGGTAGAAGAGTCAGTTATGTGATCAGTGAATGTATGTGACGGTGTGTGTGCACACGTGTGTATGTGCATGTGTGTGCACGTGTGCATGCATTAAAGCATTTTTCAGCCAAACATAAATTTCACTATAGCGGAAGATAGTGTTTCTTAAAGTTTTCAGGACCATAGAAAAACATTTTTAAATAAGCTGCATCTTTGACATTTTATCTTTAAAAAAGAGGGAATGAATAAACATGCTTCAAAATCTATTTTTAAAAAATTCCTTTACAGCAATTACAAATCTTAATGGGATATATGAGCTTATATTTCACAGCATATTATATCAAGTGATAAAGTGACATTTTTTAAAGAATTGTAAAATCAGTGTCACCTTCAGCCTATTTCAATATTTGGACATATTTAAAGTACTGAAAATTATCTTTCAAAAAATATATATTGAAGGAAAATGGTTGTCAGAGTCTTTTAAATCTTATATTCTATGGTAACTTATTAAGTCATTAGTCATTTCTTTCCAAATAGTTTCAGTGTGATGCCTGAGAAGAAAACTGTCAACTTTTCTTCTTTATTCATGAACAGAGAACTTTTATGACTAGTGAAACTGAATGGATCCAAACGCCATAAAATACTTCGCTTGGATTTGGGGACTAGTTATGGAACACCTTCAAGTTATTCGGGATACACTGGTGTTCCATCTAATGTATTTTAAGAAATATTGCTGTATGAAGATCAGAAAAGCTACAGTAAATCTGAGAAAGTTAAAAACAGTGCTTTCAGGAAGAGTATAAAGAGGGAATATTTATGAATATCTGGTCCTGAAATAGTGGAAAGAATGTCCAGAAACAGAGGAATAAGCCCACGGTTAGCCTTCAATTCATCATAAAACTTAGATTATTTCTCTCATCTCAAACTGAGTTATTCACTGAATCTTATATGGAGATCTGGCCATAGCTTTTCTTATTTTTGCCATATAAGTGCAGAACTATACTTGATTCATAGAATATAAAAATACGAAAACAAAGCCAGGTAAGGAATGCAGCTTTCCATCTGCTTCACGGTTCCAGTTTGTATATGTTTCTCTGATTTCCCATTGATTCCCAATTAACTTCCAATGGCACCAGTAAAAAAACATGAACAAAACATGTAAAGATAGTTCTAAAATAATTATATCTTTCAGAACCTTCAACATGAAATCTAAAACTAGAATATATCAAGACAGTTGTAGGACCTTTGAAACATTGCAGATCAAAACCACAGAAAATTATAAAAACTGATGACAAGGAATTATTGTACACTAATGACAGTTTGCTACCAAGTGATCTAGTAGAAAGATTTTGATGAGACTGGGAATAAGCAGACAAATGAACGAAACAGCTGTCCAGAGCATCAATGTTCCAAAAAATGGATTGGATTGAATTAAGATCCAGATGTGAGAATGCCTAGGATCTCCCTGATGGAAAATGGGAGACACGTGCAACAGATAAGGATTTTCCAGCATTAGAAAGTTGCTTACAATACTAACGTGCTCTATTTTTCCATAGAAATAATAGATCAATTCCTGAAAGTACTCAGTTCACTTTTAAGGAAACTTTCTATATAATTCATAAATACCTTTTCATATACCAGCCTTCCCCAACCTGTTGCCCTCTAACTGTTGGACTATAATTTCTAGCTGTTATGGCATGCAGTCTTGATCATTTTCCTCCTGTAAATACATCCACTGTGAAAAATTTCCCAGTGTTGTAATCTCCATTTTTAATAATTGGAAGTATATCTGCCCCACCCCCACCACAACACACAGACATATCCTTGACTGTGCTATAGTTCCACTGTTGGATCTGCAAGGCATGCTAATGAAGCCATTAATACTCCATTCAGACCTGCATCTGGAGCAATGCCTTTTGGAAACCTTTCTAACAGAGTGTTCTTGGAAAATGTGCACTTTTCTTTGTTATCCTTCAACAGCTGCATTGCACATCTTCCCCCAAGTAAAACCTATTAATTGACTATGCTTAGCAAAAAAGGTACTTATAGCTAGGAATGTTTGAATTAGTATTCTTTGCAAATTCTGCTATAACATGCTCCAGTCTGCATCTCCCAAACTAACATGCAGATTGCAATACTTGTATTTCAGATTTTCAGTGTCCTAAATTATGCAACATAGATTTTGGCTCAAAACAGGACTAAAATTCATTTGTGTATTTTAGGTTAAAATATCTTTAGAATGCATAATTTGAAATAAATAGTCTTTTAAATTCATATTGTGTGAAATCACACTTTTCAGTATGGACTTCAGTATGAATGTTTATTCAGATTTCTTTGAATATAGATTAAAATGAATATAGGACAAAACAAACTTATAAATTTGCAAAACTGAAAAAGAACAAATATAAATTAATCCACCCGAATCTTATGTGAAATCAGCCTGTGGCACTGCTGCTCGTTTAGGTAAAAATTAGGCCATTAAAAATACAGCATTGAAAAAAAAAAAGTTTAGAAGAGATTTGAGAAACCCCAGAATTTTCTTCATGAAACGCAGAATTTCCTAATTATTAAAAGAACTTGACAATCTGTATTTGTGATGTACTGAGAAGATTTCAGTCTATAGTATATAACAGATTATGTACAGTACTTGTATGTGTGAGTGATTCTGCAAATATATTTTATCGCAATTCGATAGGGTTAGAATTTAATTTAGTGTATGTATGTGTGTGAAATGAGAATGTCTGTATTTCTTTATCTGTTTAGTTCCTGTTTATTTGTTTTACTTTTCAGGATATTTCCGTAGTCAAATCATTTAACAGTCACACATTTGTCTGTATATCTGAGTGCAGGTGTATCCCTTAGGACTTGTGCACACATTAAATTTACTCCTTGTTAAACTGCTTTGCTTACCTTTAGAGAGCAGCATGCTAGCTCTAAGCTGAGCTAAGAGCTAATTCACTAGAGGTAAGTGAGACTTCCTTGGGGAAGCTAGTTTCCACAGGACAGGTGACATCCACTTTGGGTAGACAATGTGTGCACAAGCCTTAAAAGCATAAGTGAGCTTGTATGTGGATGCAATTGTAATTGCCTAAGTGCCTAACGTTCTTGGCATGTGTAATTCTCTTGCATTGGAGTGGGCATGCATGTTCTGCATGTGCATGTTTACTAGCATGAATCTAAGTTATGAACACATGAAACTACTCTTTAGGCTACATTCATTTCGAATGGACTGTATTGTTGCAAACTTCCACTGAAATCACTGCATTGTCACAAGAACAAATCCAGTATTAGTTATCTGCCATTTTTTAGGTGTAGGTCTTTGTGTAGGGTAGCAATCACTACAGGATGCATCTTCTCAGTTACACGTTTCAACAGTAACAGAAACCAAATTTTACCAAATAAGAAGCCATGGTAGTTTCTAGTAAGTTGAGATGTTTACAGGCTTGTTGCCTTCCTTCCAAGGTCCTGAATACAAGATTTAAATCACAGCCTATGCAGCTTTGCTTGAAAGTAGGTAGTGCTGATGTTACTTCTCAAAAAGGGTGCACAAATTCACATGCTTAGATTCCTAATGTTTAGATACTCCTTGATTTTTTTTAGTCTTTGATTTATTGGTTTCATTTTATTTTCTTGCACCTGACTGTATCCAGAATCAGCTAAATCTCTTCATTCCTATTCATTGTTGCTGAATGCTTGTAATTATGATTTCACTGACTGAAAGACAGGATGCATAAGAACAGCTAGTACAGAAAAAATGTCCTCAGATACGTGGGACCTTTGTATGAGAAAATACAAAACAAAATAAACATGTAACTAGGCATTGCCATTTTTGAAAAATTAGAGGGATATATGTCTGCCTGGCTGCCTGGCTATGCATTCATTGCTGGATAATGCCCAGAATGTGCTTTGTTATAGGTTGTTGTCCTCCTCTTCTGAGAATTGAGCAGTAAAAGACTAGCTTCCATGCTGTCTAAATTGTGTTATGCTCTTTGCTTGTTAACAATGATGCTTCTTTAGTTGCACAAATGTACAACCCATTGAATGGAAGCATGCATTTGAGTGAGAGGGCAGAACCAACTCTGACCTAGCCATGAAGTTATCCAATGGGCTTCTTCCCCACAACAGGAGTGGTTGAAAACCACTGACCAGTAATTTGCTTTTAACTGTCATCTGAAGGCAGTATGATGGCTTACTTCTATTCAGTAGAAGCTCTCATGCTGCATTCATGACCATGCTGTGTCATCCAAATGCAATCACTGATAAAAAGGACTTGCTAAGTGTAACAATGAATAATATATCCAAAACAATAAACTGACTGAAATCTTTAACTTATTTCACTTCAGTCTCCTACTTTGTGAGAAATGATGGTGAATGGGAGTTTCTCTATTTTTTTCTGGGAAGCTACCTTATTTGGGAGAACTGACTATTATGTTTCATGAACTTAGGAACAAAGATTTTTATTCTTTGAAATGCAACCTCCAAGTAACAATAATGTAAAATTTGAAAGATGTAACTTGGAATATTGAAAGGGGTTTGATTGCAGGTACTGAGAACAGCTTTCTCTATTGATACATAATTGATAGTATTTATGGATTCTTAGTTCATAACTTAATAACTCCTCCCTCTGAGTAATAGAAGAGGCTTGTTAATCTATATGGGGATCTTTTATATATCTTTTCTACCATTATGAAATAGGAAAACAGAACTAAGAGAATAGAAAAAAAAAAAAAACACATAACACCCCCAGAATTCAAATTTAAGAACCTATTCAATGAACTCTAATATTTTGTTATTCTTCTTCCTTATTTTCCATTATGTTATTTTTAGAGCACTGTATACTTACATGCTTGAATATCTATAGCAAAACAGGTGCCCTTATCTTAATTGAATAGAGCAGATGTTCTCCATCAGGCACATATAAAAGAGCTGTTTATATGTGCTGAGATTGTATATCCTTATATTTGCAAAAGTATGGACGTTCTGTGAAAGGCGAGTAAGGTTTTTCTACTCCTGCATGGCTAGCAATGTTTGTCAATGCATCTGTGTAGCTTTCCTTAGCTTGAAAAATATATTTCACATATATGATTGCATTTAAGAAGGATATACAAGCTTTGAGCGTATCAGTCCTAATCTCATGCCATGTTTTACCTTCAAGTGTTTGCATGTAATAAGTGTGCTTGTATGCTGAAAGGAGTAACAGAAGGTATACAATGTGTTATTCCTAATCCTAAATTTCAGTGTTTCATGGATTATTTTTAGGGCCTGATCCTAGCCACTAGTAGTGTAAAAGAAGTTTATCCCTTGCTTGAATGGAATGACTGTACTGAAATGATTATAAGGGAATGACAGCAAGAGATGAGGATGTAGCTGTCCCTAGATTTTTAGGCATTCTCACATTGCTTTCTAACAAGCCTATTAATGCTTTACTGAAGCCATTTTTTTTTTTTAAATGCTCATTTTCTGTTCCTGGGGAAATCAAATTGATATACTGCCAAAAAATAAAGTTGCTTTCTGAATTATTTTAAAGCGTCAGCAAATTAATTTGGTGGCTGTGATTTGCTGCCACATCAGAAAATCAGAATCTTCTCCATGCCCTGTGTTCTGATTGGTCTCATCCCTGAGAACCCATTCCAATGGAGAAGATAATGTTACCTAGCCCATTCACGGGTACAGCTGCAGATTTCTACCTGTGATTCCTGTAATGGCAGAATGCAAAACAGATTATTGCTATGAGCTTGAACACGCCAAGAAGCAGCTATATAAACATTCCAAGTAGCTTTCAAAAAACGTCCGTAGAAACGATTGAGGTATATTACCAACAGTTTTTGAGGGGTTTCTGAAAAGATTCTAGTCAGAAGCAAACACAATTTTTAAAAACCTTTGTCAAACCACTGCAATTTTTTTTTCCTCACTTGGTACTGGTTTCTTTCAGACTAGGCTAGGAATGGGGAATCTGGTGCCCATATGGTATTATTAGACTGCAACTCCACTTGGTCCCAGCAAGCTTGGTCAATGATGGCCGTTACGAAAGTTGAACCCAAAATATCTGTGGACTGTAGGTTCCCCATTCTCTAACCGGGCAAATAAGAGATCTATCTCTCTATATACTATAAATCCAGAATTCTCAACACAAATGTCTTTGGTAATTCGTTTTTCCATTTATTCCCAGTGGTACACCTTTCCCTCCTCCCTTTCTCCATTACTATCTTTTATGCCCTCCTTGCCTTTGTCATTCAAGTCAGGCCAAATGTCTGTCAACCAATTTTCAGCAACAGTCAAACGTGTCTGAAAGCAGAGAGCTATGGGTTCAATCTTGAAACCGACGCTTAGGTCAAATGTCAGCTGGGGACAAGAGGTTAGACCTCTTTGTATCAAAATCTTCTCAGTGAGTCTGAAGACCTGGGTGGCATTCTGGCTACAATCCGTTTTGTCTGTAGATTCTACAGAAATCAATGGGACACGTTTCCCTAAAAATGGCTTTTAAGATTGAAATGACAGATTTCTATATAATGTAGGCTGGTTTGAAATATGGCAGTAATTACTAGAGCCAGCTGGTTGGTTCATTAGCTGACTTGGAGCTTCTCTTACTAGTCTTGAGTAAGCAGCTTGAGGATTGTGGCCTAAAACAGCCCCACTCTTGCAATGGAACAAAGATTGGTGGAAGGACGGCATGCATCTAACCCTTGGCCTTTTTTTTCAGATTCTGCACTCATCTCTGTTGCTCTGTCTGTCTGTTCATCCCTCTGTTGCTCTGTGTCTTATCCTCTAACTTTTCCAGTCCTTTGCTGAACAGCTGATATTGGAAACAAATCTTTGCTTTCTACATATGTGTGAATACATTGTTCTATGAGAACATTATTTTTTAAAAAATACTTCTTGCAAAGCTGGCGTAAGGAGAGCAAAGTCCTCCAGTATATAGCAAGCAAAGGACAGGAGCAGCCCAACAGCTTCTTTTGACATTCTATATTATTCCTCCCACTGTGTTGTCATCTTAATAATTCTGTTACTTCTGATATCTAACTATATTTTGTGTTTATGTGCATGTTCAAGTTTGATATTGTTTTGGAGTTTTAATGAGTTATTTATTTGGAGAAATAGTTATGTTTTGTATTTGTTTTTGTATCAGATAGATTATTCTACAAAGAACACTCAAGCAAAGGCATTTATATTAGGTGCAGAATTGGAAGTTTCTAACCTACAAGGGCTTACAGATGTATGAACACTGCCAATATCTGAGGGAACTAGAAGTGAGACTTTAGGCAGTGTCCTGTGTGCCTCCTTCCATACTTGTTAGAAACAGATTCAAATATGCAAAAGAAGCAACTAAATGTAAACTTGCTTCTTGCATAATTTATGGAAATCACCAATTTTATTTTTTATTTTTTGTGTGGAAAACAAAAGTTGATTTTTTTTCAAGAAAGAATGCATGTAGTTCTAGCAATATTTGTGGAAGATAAGATTGGATCCAAACCAATTCACACATCTGGAAGGCACTTAGGTTGAGAAAGGCTGGTCTCAGGATTGGGTGTTCATGTTTCCTGTATGGAAGAAACATTTATTCTGAGTGTGTTGTGTTAATAATGTAAGATTATTTTTCAGAAGCCATAAATATATAAATATTTGTTTAAAAAAGTAATAGAATCGTTTACTTTTTTAAAATAATTGCACACTGCTTCTGATTTAAAATCTCAGAATGTATTACAATAAAACTTTAACTCTTAAAATTGTAAAGCATGTATTAAAATGAAGTATAAGTTTACTAATCTTTCTTCATGAGCCAACTTATAGTTGCTTCTAGAGTTTAACCCTATATGAAATGTTTTTGCAGCAGTGCCATCTAACATTTCATTTTCAAGAATCACAAGAAACAGATAGCAGTTTGAGGAATCCAACTACGTTTTCTGAAAAAAAATATAAAATAGAACCTTAGAGAATTTCAGACTTTTGAAATCAGATTTTCAACTTAAGAAATAGGTGCATTCTTTTCTTTCAAAAGGTCATTATGGGAATAGTTAAACAATGTCTTATCACAATTTTCATATGGAGTTAATTTGATGATAAAAATTAAGTTTTTTGTGGGTGAAGAATTTTTATACATACACAGACACACAGAGAGAGAGAGAGAGAGAGAGAGAGAATTTAATTCGTGTTTTAAATATTAACAATTCAGTTTTTATATTTTAATAAGTAGAGTGGGGAAAACCTGACAAGAGAATCTATTCAGCTTTTCCTTGTAGCACGTAACAAAAATTGGGCTATATCATATCTCTATAGCAGGCTTCTTCAAACTGGTACTCTCCAGATATTTGAGGTCTGTTACTTCCAGAATTACCAGCCAGTATGGTCAACAAGTTGTAATCCCAACACTTGTGGAGGATGTCAGGGCGTGGAAGACTGTCCAAAGCAATTTCATTTTATTAGTTGAGCGTGCATTTTGTTTGCAGCCTTTAAAAAATATTCTTCCCATTAAAATTAATGGAAATTGTACATGTTCTAAAGTGAAATGTAGCATTACAACTATAAATTAACTTAGCTTTGGGGGACAGATAAACTAGCTCACATACGTTATCATTTTATATCTAGGTCCTTGTTGTAAAAAGATGAAAGTGTAGCAGATTATATACCTGTTCTCCAGAGCCAAATGTTGTTCATATATGCCATATCTATTAAGCTGTTATAGAAGATTAGTGACACTGTATGTCAACAAAACTCCATGTCATTCAAGGTTTACACATTTATTTCTAAAACATTTACAAGGATCCTAAGACATTCAAAGATGTTGAACTATGTTTTTCAGAAATAAGTGCAGGTTCATTACATCTGGTGTATACGATCAAGTTCAAAAACTATTTCATTGGAGAGGTGGCAGCAGTACACCTAGCCTTCATTTCAATGTATTTCACAATCTGATATTTCACTTCTGTGGAAAAATATTTATGGTATACAGTAGCTATTTAGGAATGACACATGAGGAAAACTTCTAAGGACTAGATATCATTAAACAATTTCATACTTAATACTTTTAAAAGATCTAAAATATGTTTCAGAAGTATAAATCTACCCATTGTAATGGTTATGCATAACTTACCTTCAGATTTCCTACTGTAAAACACTACAATTTCTGATATGGTTAAGTTGTGATTTAATGTAATTTCTATTTTAAACTCAAAATTCAGAATTTTCATCACTATATCATTTTAGCTTTGGTCAGCAGTAAATACAGTATGTCCTTTTGTATTCAGAATATTGGAACAATTAATCTAAAATCTATCTAAAGCTACAGTCTCATATTTGGCTATGATCTGTCTATGATTTCTGGCACACTGTTGTGAGGTCAAATCATCTCAAATGCCCCTTTATGCCACTGTGTCTTTCACTTGCATTGTCCTCACTGCATATGTTCCAAGGTATGTTTGAAGCATTTGGGGAGATGAGGCACAGTCTACAGAAAAAGCCCAATGCAGAAGCAGACCTATTCCTTCTGGCTATAAGGCAGAGGATCAAAAATAGACATTAATTCTTCATAACTGCCCAAATATTAGTTTGTTTGCTTTTCACAATGCATAACTGCTGGATTGCAGGAGACACCATGCAAACATTAGGTTGGGTCCTCTAGCAGTTTCCATGCAGTATTTCCTCCATATGATTGAAGTCAGCCTCAGACTCTGGGTTGTAAACTGCCCAGAGTCCCCCAATGGGAGGAGATGGGTGGGGACAAATTAGATAAACAAATAAATAAATTCAATGGAATTTATTTTTGAGTATTTCGGATTGTGCTATCAACCATATTAAGTCCTACTTATTACTGGCTTGTTGACCAATCTTGCCTGATCCTAAAACATAGGAAATCAATTCTCTGTGGGTAAAAAGTTATTTGAAAATGCATCACAATATCAATTATACTGGTAATTTATAAGCATGCACTTATACATGAATGCACACACAGAGACATACACAAACACATAAGGGAAGACCAAAGGTAATACAGTGCTACTTTCTCTTAGACAAATAATTCACTTGTACTTATAGAACCTGTTTCCAATCCATATACAATATGTACACTATAGATTCTTAAACTCATTTTCCTCACATAGACTTTGCATGGCTGCTGTTGAAATAGATTTGGTGGCATCCCAACTGTGATACTAATTTGGACCCTGCTTCACTACTTGAATGGATCTTTTAATGAGGATGGCAATATGGCCCTATGAAGCACCACAATTTGATATTTGCATATAAAGAGCTGATGCACGACCATACATTACAGAGTTCCATAAACTAGGAAATCATGTTACAAAGTTCCTAGTTCAGTATTAAGGTATGCACTTGATGTACATGACACAGATCCTCACTGTATGGAAAAAGCATTGTAATATGCTCTCAAAAACAGTGTTTAGTTACACTTAGGGAAAACAATCATGCAATGAATCAATTTATCTACATAAAAATATCTTTTTCTAAGCATGTAAATTGCCATGCCCAAACAGCATGCTCTAACAATAGTCATTTACATACTTTTATGCAGTGTATATGAAAGGCATTATTGGGGTGGGGAGCCTATTTTTCCAAGCAATAGTTTGATCCATTTTTATGCCTAATTGCCATCTACAAATCTCTGGGGCCTTCTCTTATGTTCATTACTGCAATTATATCTCTAATTGTGCATTATGTTATCTTGATATTTGTTCTGTTCATTTGATACCTCTCATTTAAACCGCTATGTTGTTTTTCTATCCACTTACAGATTCACCCACCCACCCAATCAATATTTATCTTACCTTCCAAATCACTTATGGCTCTTCCTCCCCCACCATTTTTCTGCTCTTAAGTCCTATTTTGACCTGTGTCCATCATCCATTCAGCTATATTACCTTCATCAATCAAAAACCCTTGTTCCCTAAAATAACTTTCTCTCTTCATTCTCTCTTGAATTGAAATTGGCTCCCAGAATACATCCCCAAGTTCATTTCTCTTTCTTCCTCTATATACTTCTCAAGCATACTTTTCCTGAAGTTTTTTGAGGCATCACCCATCTCAATATCCTCTGGGGTTCTAAGCGTAATTGATATAATGGCATGTTCTTCCCATTTGCTTTCGTGTTTCTCTCCTGTTCTTCTGTTATTTCTCTATGTCTTGTCTTGTTTTTATAAAACAAGCTCTTTGGGCTAGGGACTTTTCAGATGCATATAATGCTATTTAAAAAGTAATAACAACAGGTATGGATAAATCTACTTCCATGGATCCATCCAATCCTCTATTGAAGCAGTATAAACTAGTAGTTACCATCTCATGGCTAAAAAAGTAGCCATAGCTTAAATATGTGCTGTCTGATAAGATAAAACCTTTTATCTATTTTTAACCTATTCCAGTCAGTTGAATAACTGGAATAACATAAAAATTTAACATGAAAAAATGATTTCTCATCATTTACTTTAGATCGTTCAGCGTTTAGGAAATATCTATCATATTTTTCTGCCTAATTCCACTTATATACATTAATTTAAACACAGCAGTTTAAAAAATCAGACAGTATTCTGAGTATAATACAGATTATACTATATACTGTAATGGCATTTTCATACTTACTGTTTTGTTTCAATTCCTTTCCCAATTGTTTCTAATACTGATTTTTCTTTAAGTGAGCTTTTCATAATGGCCCCAATAATATTTCCATCTCATCAAAATTCAGATTTTGAATTTAATATGACAGGTCAGTTTGACACTCAAGTTATTTCACAGCTATAGGATTTCAAATGCCACTTCTTTAGAAAAGACCTGTTAAAACAAAAACCCAAACACACCATCAGTTTGCTATAAGCAGGAGCACAGTGTATCAGAAAGCATTGCCAATTAATATGTTTCAAACCTTTGTAGATCACTGTGAACTCAGCTGTGCTATCACATTTCCATTTTATTGTCTCTAATGAGCAGAGTTAGGAATACATTCTAAAAATTAAGAAACATATATTTAGCTATCTGAAATTCAGTTAAAAATAGAGCTTTCAGCTATATATGAATGTGAATCTATCATTCTATAATCAATATTAATAGTGAGATGTTATGTGGATAAGCAAATGAAAAGTCTATGACTTTATTTTGTAAGTATTCAGAATTTGGAATTGTAAGATAAATAGTCTGTAAATATATGCTATCAAAAAAAAATAGCAAAGCATATCCTAGAACATTCTTTACATACTTGGGAACAAATTATTATTTATAATTTAAATGAATACAAATTAATATTGAATTGGTGGAATAAGCACAATGGAGTATATTAAAATATTTTATACACATGATTAACTTACCTAAAATGGCATGGGATTGTATACATATTAAAATTTTAATTTCCCTTGTGAGAATTGGTCTATGTCCTGGTCCAGGAATCTATGTGGAATGCACGCATTGTGCCCAAGTAAAGGTTGCATATGCAAATGGATGCTCAGCATTCCTGACGTCTGAGGAATACTGTCCATCAATTGAAATCATCAATATCAATCACAGGATAGAAAGAAAAAGTGAGAAACCAGATTCAGTATTTTTTCTATATATTACTTTGATCACTAGTAATGATTCTACAGCCATATGCCCAGGTGGGTTATAACCCTCCCTTTAATACCCTAAAATATGCATATTTGGGGCAACGCAGGCTGTTTGACAAAAATAAGATTATATTAGTGTAGATATAGGTGATATTATGGAATCATTGTGTCCCATGGACAGTCTTTAAAACAGATTATATAATATAGTCATATGCACACTTAAGATCCTCTGAGCAATCTCACCAAGGTATTTTGTTTTCATTCACCTTAGAGCTTGCGCTTTTGGAGTTGGGGAGGCTTTGGTTTAATTCCAGCATTCCTGTGCTTCATTCTCATGAATACCCATTTACTCCATAAGTCCAGAGATCTCATTTTATGTACTGTTTACACAGAACACTTTGGTGAAAACTATTATGCTAGTGACATACTGTACATTCCTCTTAATGTTGAAAATCACTACTACACAATACCTGTGATTGTCAGATTTGTATTTATTGGTTTCTTCTGGTGTAAGCATAAAGTGTGGAAGCTGTCCCTATTCTTAATTTTTCTAATTAAATCAGCCATGCCATTCAATTCAAGTCAATTCTTCTGACATAATTTGCTGTTTATTTCCCATTCCTCAGGACAGTTGGTCAGTTTTCTGTGGCCACTGTATATAATATAATATAAGGTCACAGTGTGTTGTACACTCCCCCTTAAAAGTATTTCCTTTCTCTAATTATTCAGCAATCCTTGGGATTTTTCCAAGCCTGCCTGTGCCTCTTATGTGATAGCAATACCATTTTAGATACTTAAGTATTCACGACTATTCCCAGCTTGAGAAATCATTATGCAATAAAGGATAAATTGTAGTTGTTAAAATATCACAATTTCAAACTCTACACAAACACATGAAACAAAATCTGACTTAGTACTTAGAACTCAGGTTATAAATTAATTCTTACTATAATTAGTCTACCCATGTAGGAAATACATGGGTAGACTAATACATGATAAGGGCTGCCTTCCATGAGAATAATAGAGTCATAAAAGGATGTGTGTCCTCTTCTGCAATTAGAAAAATCTCATTTTTTGATAATAGGAAAACATGACTTTTCATGAGTAATCTCTGTCCAGTTAAACAGCAAGTGACAGTTTAAATTCACAACCAGAACTCCAAATATAGCGAAGAAAATTGAAAAGGATCAATACATAGATAGCATATTAGTTTGACAAGGACTCAAAGTTTCTGTTAGCTATGGATTCTCATAGAGTTTTAGGATCAGATTTTATAAGACAAGACATACTGGAGATCTGCACAAAGGAGGATTCCAAGAATCTACTTTCTATATTTCTGTCTTTGTAACCTAATTCTTAGAAGCAAGGAAAAGGGCACCTAGATCTAAGAGCAGTTGCACATTATATAAGAAAACTGTCATCTCTTAGCAAGATTTCTGCTGTGAAATAATTAATACAATAGAAAGATACACAGCAATTTTCAGCAGCCAAGTTCCAGACAATCTTAAATTAAGAGCAACCAGGATACCTGCCTAAGGCTGGTGCCTGGAATGTAGTGATACATTCTTTATTTCTGAACTGAAGCCTGACTTGCATTAAATTCCAACAAAAAATGGATAATAGAGTTTGCTAAATTTGCAGATCTGCTACTTTAACTGGAGCTACCAAGTACTGACATTATATAAGATCCGTATTTTACTTTATTTTGAAGGAAAGCCCATTTGTATGGAATTTATATTTTAGATTTTGACACAATATCAATTTACTGTCCGTATCCCTGATAGTTTTACTAAGATAGCAAGGCTAAAGCTTCTCCAGCAAGATTATACAACTGCTATTCTGTAAGGCTTGGCTGCAGGTACGAGGCATATCATTTGAAGACAGAAAGTATATCATTCCATTCGTACAAACATGTTGATATATTCACTTTCTGCTCCATTTGGGACAACGTGGGAACCTTACCCTTTCTAATGCACAGGGATTATGTGAACTCATCTCCACACACAGATTCCACACTCCGTAATATATTTCCATCAGCGATTTCAGACACAGTAGTGGTTTAGAATGCTGAAACATAACCAAGCATTGTGTTTATTTTTATAAAAATTGAATTTTGCGATTATACGTAGCTTCTGCTTACCAGGAGAAAATGTAACACTAATCCACTGGTGATTACAGTGCTTGACAAATGGATCAGATCCTCATAAAAGCTGAAATCCTTGACAATGATTGATATTCTAAGGCTCTCAAACATTTTAGCAACTACTTCTCTCATAGACACTTCACGAACGTAAGAAGTACTTCATTTTATTGTTTATTAGTGTTAAAAATAATCTAACAGTATTTACAAATCCTGCATCTGAAAAGTACAGCTCAGTCACATTTAGCAGACAGTTAAGAATGTACAGGTAGTCCTCGTTTAGCAACCACAATTGGGACCGGCAACTGGGTTGCTAAGCGAAGCAGTTGCTAAGTGAAACTACAATTGTGCTTATGATCGTACTTCAACTTCTCTTTGCTTTACAGACCTGCAAAGGTCATAAATGCGAGGATTGGTAGAAAAGTTACTTTTTCTTCACCGTCATAACTATGAATGGCCACTAAACAAGGCAGTTGCTAAATGAGGACTACCTACGTTTAATACATTCACTATAAGAAATATTACCTTGTGTGAAAAAAACAACAACACAGAACACATGTTTATATTCTCAATAATAAAAAATCCAGAACATACATTTTTCAGACTATACATAAAATTCTCCATTTATGAAAATGTGATGAATGGGCAGGTTTATTCTCTTTTTAATGTTCAGTAACTCAAATTTGAACTCAAACTCAGTTCAAATACTTCATATCATCTAAGATTATCAGTTTATCTCCAAAAACAATTACACAGAAAGGGGAAATGGCCAATATTTTTAAAAGTATGGTTTTTAAAAGGATAAGCCAAATTCATGAATGATAAAGTATAACAGAAATTAAGCCACTTAAGTATATGGCAGATGACTACGGTGAAGTGTTGGTAGCAGAGACAGATGCTACACCTGAAGAGTGCTATATAAATGTATGCTTTAATATTAGAAATAATATCTGAAATGTGGCTATACAATATGCCTCCAAAGTTTTTAACAATAAACATTTAATCCTGTATATTTCTAGTCATGAATAAATTTCATTGAGTTCAATAGGAACTGTCTCCAGTGTTTATAGGATTGTAACCAAAATTGAATGCTATACATTAGTAATAGAAATCAAGCATATTAAAGACATCAGAAACATTACATGGTGGAAAGATAAGAAAAGGACTGTTATATCAAGTCCTCTTAACTATTGTCAAATACTCCACAAATCACTGAATTAGTAGCATCCTCCACATAGTTTAAATGTCAAGGCCCATCATCCCCAGCTAGCATGGCCCCTGGCAAGGAATTGTGGAAGTTGTAGTCCAGAACATGTGGAAGTTGTTTACTTCTTGTATATAGAACAGCATCTTAACTTTATTTTAATATTGAAAAACCCAGCATTGAAAATGGAGACCCTGATGTTATTTTTTAAAAAATACAGTAAAACCTCAATTTAATGGACCATTGAAGGGAATGTCCATTAAATCTGAATTTACATAGTGACATTTATGCCCGTTGCATCATTATGTAACTAATGTTAATTGATGCAAATGACATAAAAATGTCAATTAGGTAATCACACAAATGACATAGATGATATCAATTGTCTGGACTGCTTTGGAAACAGTGGAATGTGTTCGTTGTGGAGGTTAAGTCTGAAGTAAAATTTTGTCTCTTGCATCCTTAGTCTGCTGAGTGAAGGTCCAGAGAACTAAAGTTTTACTGTATTTTAACAGTTGTGCTCTTAATATTGAAATACTGAGGAAGAAAATAGATTAGACAAGGGAAATTTCTATCACTTCAATTAGTGCAGTTGTACTCCTAAAACAGTTGGAGTCAATGATTCATTATTCCAAGGAAATAACTATCGGTTTGCAGTCTGAAGAAATGCATGTTTGTGAAAATAAATATAAAATCAATCTGGCGGCTATACAATTTCTTTTTGGTAGATTCAGTTATCTATATATCTGTAAGACAATGGATTAAAATTCATAACCACTATGAATACAAATTGGTGAATGAGTGTGCAATCTGCTGAATTCAGTAACAGGACGCTCTTTAACCATGGTTGAATTTGATCCATTACATTCGAGAGAGTCAGTAGTGTCTTTACTATGTATGGTCCTGTTTTTTTCTCTATTCCCTTCCTCCCTTGTTGTGATGTTTTGTTTTCCCTGTGTATCCTAGACAAAAACCTAACCATCTTCTTCTGTGACACTCCTTAATCTCCTAATACATTCCTTATTCTCTTGCCACCCTGACTACTTAGGTTTCTGTCTCCAAACATAGCCTAGTTATCTCTGCATGTAACCTCCATGTTGTGTATCCATTTGTAGAGTCTGATGTTGACATGAGTCATTGATTATTCTGCACACGATTTGTATTTCTTGTGCACCTTTGAGTTTTTCTTCAATCAAGTTAACTGTTGTCCTACCATCTAATGAATTATTACCAAGAGAGAACCGGGACCCTTTTCAGATTTCTTGTTTGTTAAATAATGGCAACTGGATTGGCTTGCAAAATAAATTCAAACTGAGAACAGAGCTAATATTCATATTTTCATACAAAAATATAATCAGACAATGAAGACCCATAGGCACAAATAGAACATGAGAAACGGTAATGCTCAGGCAATCCTAGTTCTGTAAGCAGGCTCTTCAGCCAAGCTCCTTTGCTGGACAGATACTTCCAGCTAATCTGACCAAGACAGTGTTCATTCACACACCCCGATTAATTCACCCTGTTGAAGCATCCAGAATTGGAGGTTGGGGAAGAGAGAAAGAAAAGTACTTCTGACTGTGGGTTGACTTACTGTATGCCTGGCCACTGATTTCCCCTTGTCTTTGTTCACATTTCCATTGTGGACAAAATGCCTGAAGCACCCATTCCTGCCATCCAGGAAAATGCATATGTTTCATTTGTTAACAGTCAGATGGGAGCCTATTAAGCACGTATTATGCTTTAGGATGTAACAATTCTATGATACCATTATTGGTGGGCTGAGATGAATATTACCTGGACATGCAAACATTATTTTATTTCATCTTACTATAATTTCCCACTGGACGCCTGGGGTATTCCTCATGACTGGATAGGACATGTTGTAATACTCTATGGCTTTAGTTCTGAAATGAAGGTAGGGAATGATGGTAATCACTTAACCAAATTCAATGATGTTACAGTGGCATAAAGAGTCCCCTACTCAGTAGAAGTGAAAGTAATGGAATAGTTTGTGAGACAAAGGATTGAGTCTAAAGAACATTGTATTTCTCCCTCAGCCCCAGTTCCACGTTGGTTCACTTTAAAAATAAGTCAATGTCCTTTTTCTTGACTACATTTCTTAATTCAGCAAATTCTATATCCTGAGCAAAGTTGGCTGTCAGACTTGGGAACTGCATATATCATAGCATTTCCTTTCTTTCTCAGCTGAATAGCCTACCTTCAACAGCAAGCATTCATTCATTCATTCTAGAACAGGATTATTTTCATGCATATTTCAGAAAATATTTCTAAGTATCAAAACTAGTCATTGAGTTCTACAAGCCTGCTGGAAAAAAACCCCTACAAAAATAAAGGCCTAGATGGGTTTTAAATGAAGTCAAAACAGATTTGAATCACAGCATCTTAATTATGCCTCATTTTAAAAAAGCGAAATGATGCATTTTACATAAAATAAACTATACAGAAAAAAACAGAAAATCACAAACTGTTCGGTGATTTGAATTCTGTATACGTACACACAAGCACATATATACATACAAGGTAGAAGAGCTAGTGTTAAACCCTTAACAGGAAATCAAAGGACCTGTTCTCTCATGGTCGCTACAAGTGGTGAGTAGCTCAAATTGGGAGATGTGTTTGTCGGGTGGTGGGTGATCTGCACTGTTTCCAGATAGATTAGATTAGATTAGATAGACACTGTAGATAGATAGATGGTAGTTAGATTATGTAGCATCAAACTGTTGGTTTTGCAGCCATGGAAGACTGAAGAGCATAATAAGAAGGAAGAATGTGCTATTACTTCCTCTGAAACCTGTCAGTGTTCTACAGCATATGTAGGAAAACTAGTCATATTTTAGGGTACTAAAACTCTGGATCCATCACTAGTCTACCTTAGTATGGTTTGGGAATATCATTTCCCAATTCCCTACCCGCAGTTTGCTTGGTAGGGAGCCTTCTCACAAAAGCCACAGGAAACTAGCTGACCCCACTCGATTCAGGCTTATCCTGGCTTACTGCAATGAAAGGAATGTTTATATTAGTCACAGGCCCCAAAGGGAATAGGATGGCGGAGTCCTGTGCTAAGGGACTAGGCTGTGAGAATATCAGAAGCCACTTGGGAAGGGAAAAAGGGCTATTTTAAACTCCAGGAACTATTAAACAGTAGCAGCAGGCCAAAATAACTGTATTATCAGGGCAGTGGACAAGCTATGGGAAATACCCAGGGGTCATGAGAAATAAAACTGGGGACAAGGAAAACAAGGATGTAGTATGAAACTACAGAAAAATACAAGAAGCACTAGTACTACCTCATCTTGGATCCTTCTAACTGGATTTATTTTTTATAACACAGTACACATTGGAAAGAATTTCTTTTGGAAGCAAACTCTGAAACAGCTATTGTTCTTCAGGTTGCTGAGCTTAAGTATGCCAGAGACAAAGTGAACATATTTTAAAGTTAGAACTTCCCCTTGCAGGAAGAAACCCCATAAAAACATGCTTGAGGCATTATATTGCTTCCACGTACGACTTATGCATCAACTCTTGTGGGGTTTCTGCAGGGAAGAGAAATGTGGCTATTATTCATCATTAGGTCCCTTATCCAAGTTTAGATTGCATGCTTCTTGCTGTGTTGTTGCTCCATACCTCCTTTTGGATCAGGAGTATTCATACTCAGTGGGGCAACAAAGTGAAACACATTCTCTATAGACTGCTGATGCTGCACGTCAGCATCAGGATTTCATTTAACTGTACATTCCCTCCAAACTCCCCAAATGTGGGCTGTCACTTTTTTTCAGTACAAGGGAGGAAGAATCCTATTTGGCATATGTAGTATTTTTACACCAGCCTAACAGCATCTGATTACAGTATCTTGGATACAGGTAGCCATTGTTGTTTCTCCTGACCAAACAACAAAGTATATTTGTCTGTGCACTGTTTTTAAAAAGCAAGCCAAGTATCTGGGATATTCCTTCTTAAATCCCCGATACAGTATAAACTGCAGCTACGCTCCTATGATTTCATTATATTGTGAAATATAATTTCATTACATTGTGGAGAAAAACGTAACTGCATGCCTACATTTTTGCAGACTAAATAATTTCACATCCAAATGCTCTGCCTCGCTATTTGTTATGACCCTTCAACCAATGGGGTAGGCGAAACGTGGCTTCATGCTACTAGCGAGACCCCTGGCAACTTATTCTTGTTAAAATTAGGAGAGTAATTATTAAAATGCCCCTGAAGAACCACAGAGAATTGAGAAGAAGGATGTGGGGAATGTAGACTAACCTTAGGGACCTAGAAAACAGGTTAGGGTAGCAAAAGAGGGGGGACTGTAAGGCAGGGGAAGGGGAACAGTGCAGTGAGCTCTTCCTGTGAAGTCGCATTTTCTGTGGCCCAGGGTGGGTTTTCTTCATCTGCTGTTGTAACTACTGCCCTCTGTGCCAATGGGTTCCAGAACACAGAGGACAACTCTCGCATCTCAATCACCTTTTTCCGACTCTTCCGTGTGATGCGTCTGGTGAAGCTCTTGAGTCGAGGGGAGGGCATCCGCACGCTGCTCTGGACCTTCATCAAGTCTTTCCAGGTATTCCTTCTGCTTTATGTGGCTTTATCTCTGGACAGCAGTGACATTTCGGTCTTGCATTACCTACATACTTATTATAGGATCCAGCAACGATCTCTGAATGGCTTCTGCCCAGGAAAATTAGTTTCCATATACAGGTATCTCAGGATTAGGATGGTGGGGCAGAGGATTTTGAAACTCAAACATAAGCAAGTAAACAGTTATCTTTAAAAATAGAATTAATTTGTAAGATTCATGCACTTCTCCAAATGCACAATTAATTGGACTCTAAACTAAGAGAGGTTGATTCCTGTCAATAAAAATGTTAAGACAAAAAGTGAATACAACAATTTATAGTAAAATTGTTTTTATATTAAAATAAAGGTGATGCACTTTCCGTCCATCAGGTCAGCTTGCTGATGCATTGGGGAATCATTCACCTATGCAACATTCCCCAATATAGCACCCTCCAGATGTGTTGGACCACATGCTGGCTGGGGATGATGGGAGTGGTAGTCCCAACACATCTTAAGAGCACCAGGTATGGGAAGGCTGATCTATGGCCATTACTGGCAACTGGACTCAGTCCAAAAATGGCAACAGACCCTAACCCTTATGCATACCTTGGTCCTGTTTTCCAGCTGACATGATAAAATTATGGACGCCAGCATGAAATCTATGCAGGTGGCCATGAAACTAAACAAGATCTCATTGTGGCTGGAGCAGAAATTCCCAGAGGTTCAACTACTCTCTTTTAGTAACATTGCTGCTTTAAGATTTTCATACTTTTATTTATTTGTTTGTTTATTATTTCAATTTCAAGGCTGCCTGACTCCACAGCAACACTGGAGGGGGCCTATAATTTAAATTTTTAAAAGAAAATAACATATATATGTGAAATAAAAAGAATACAGCTGATCAGAAGACAGACACCAGTCTTCAGAAAAGGTCCCATGCAAAGACATATTTAGCAGTCCCCAGTGCAAATCAAACCTACTGAGCCCTTCCTGAAATATACCAAGTCTCCATATGTAGGGTGTTTCTTCCAGACTTATTCTCTATGCACTTCTTCCTGAAGTTTCTAGATTCCCAGTTCCATCCTACATAATTCTTTATAACATTTACATGTGCCCATGTAATGAAGAAGTATGGTGGCTGCAAGAGGGATTCAACTCTTGAGTAAGATTATTACCTCTTAGAAGTAACTCAGACAATCATAGCTAAATGAAATATGATTGTCTAACTGGAACAAAATGATAGTAAGTTCACTTTCACTGTAATTTCAGGAAGCAGTATTTCTCCATTATCTCTAAAATATGATGACCAGAGTCCAACAGCCACTGGACTACTTCAGTCAGCACAGTTTCTCTTTATAAAACTCCATGCCCGTTGATGGAAATAAAATTAGTGGAGCTCAAATAATTTCTTAATGAGGGAATTACAATATCACTTTCCCCATATGTATGCATTCCAAAATATTGGATCCATATTTCTATATAGGATAGTTTTTGCAATTATTGTGTGTCCCTCATTTTAACATTATTGGCTATATCTTTCTTTAATAATTAGCTTGCTTTTTTAATTATTAGTCAATGTAACAGTTGGCACATACGGTTTTTAAATAGGGAAGAGTGGTTGATGGTGATTAAAGCTGTGACATAAGTTCTTACTACAACTGAAAATGCTGAAATCATTATCTAGAGAGACAAATACTGTATATAAATGTTAAGAAAAGTAGTTTTACAGATCTGATAGACTATAGGTATCACACACTGTTTTTTCTAAGAAAAATAAGAATACAAAAAGAAATAGTAATGACTTAAGTGAGGTAGAATGGTTTTGTTAGAAGGGACAGTTATGGCAAAAACAACAATGGATCAATAGAGTCCTCTAGTGGAGAAATAAATACATTACATTAATGACAATATAATGCACAAAACTTTTGAAAAGGGAGGTGCCCTCGATCACCTAGGTTTTTACTTTCTGATACATTGCCATAGGCAAATGCATCCATATGTATTCTGCTGCAGATTGTACAGTCAAAGCAATATTTGCCTCTGGTCTTTTTCTCTCAGGTGCTTTCAATACTTTCTGGGAATATCCCAAGTTCCAAAAAGCTAGCTTTCTTAATAAATGATTCATTGTTACCTACTTTTGGTTTTTCTTCAGGCTCTCCCCTATGTGGCTCTGTTAATAGTGATGCTGTTTTTCATCTATGCGGTGATTGGGATGCAGGTAGGTGATTTTCCAAGGTTAATATTTTCTAATGCAAGCACATGGAGAGGGAATTATAGAAACTAGTAGGAAAAGAATCTTCAAGGCAAGTCAAAGACTTCAAATGGAGGCACATTACCTAAAAATGAAGTCAGGTGGTAAAAAATTAAAATACCAATTAATTCTAGCTAAATTAAATTTTTAAATTAAATTAATTTTAAATGTAAATTAAAAATAGTAATGCCAGTTTGGTGTAATGGCTAAAGGTGCAGAACTAGGAACTGAGTTCTCGTCCTCCCTCAGGCATGAAACCTGGCTGGGTGACTTTGGGCCAGTCCTTCCCTCTCAGCCCAACCCTCATCTAAAGACTCAATAAACACACCCAGAAAAAGAATCTGCTTTTGTGCTTTTTTTTTCCCAGCACTGCAACCATTTCTTCATATGGCAGATAAGTAAAATAAAAAGCAGATTTTAGCCAAAGTGTTACCCATGATTATGTGCAGAGTCTAAAAGACAAAAGATATCTCTCCATGTGGAAACTCTGCCTCACCGTCTCGTTTCCTGAAATGAAAAATATGGCCTGCCTCAGAGCATTTAATTTGCCTCTTGCAGTGGTAACTCCCAGCGCCCCCTCAGAACAGCTGCAACTGTCATTCCTAACTAGTGAGTTGGAGAATCTGAGCCCAGATAGTTCCAGGGCTCCTCAGGCAACTGACTCTGAAGAACCTCCCTTTCAAAGCTATGTCTTGTTTGGAATTCAATTTGCACAACTGTTTTGCACTTCTCTACTTTTAAAAAGCTGGTTGCTGTCAACACTTAAAACTGCCAGAACAATCTGCATATGTGCAGAGCTCAGCCAGTTTCCACAAAGGTTTTGCACATGAACCCCAAAAGGAAATATTTACATGAGGTACCAGATTGCCAGATGGACACCCATGATCTGAGATTCTAGTTTATTCTCTGTGCATTGTCTCCTATTCTCACAATTAGTGATAATCAGTGACTGATCTTGGACAGGGAAGCAAGTTATCTGCTTTTGTTTGTTTGTTTAAGATCAGCATGAGAGATTGAGTGACTAGTTTTCTGCTCTTCTCCAGCATCACTAATTTGCTCTATTGCTCATGCCCTGTAAGGCTGCAGATATTCATAGTTTATGCAGTATGGATGCATAGACTGTATTAGATGCATAGTCTATCAGTATGCAAACATGGAGATCTCAAGGATTTGCAGCAGCACATTGGAGGTGCTGATGTACTGTTCAAGGCATTTCCATATGACTCACTTGTCCCTTTCCCAATATTTTTGATTCCAGTATAGCTCTGGACAGTTGAGCCCAAAATTCTCACAAAGACTTACCAGACCAGAGTTTTTTTAATGGATTAGGTTACATAAATCTCCAGAACCAAATACTTCCACTTTTAAGACCCTTTTGAGACTTTTAAGACAGTTTATCCCTGAGATCATTAGGAACACAAAACTCTTTCAGGAAATGGAAGGATGTGCAGATGTTCTAAACGTGCAGTGTTTTCCAAACCATCCAACTTTTTCTCAGATACTGAGAAGAGCATAACAGATCCAGGCTGTTTTAGTTATTTGTAAAACGATTTCCTATTTTACCCTCGGCGCAACATTTCCTGCACTTACTGTTGCCCAAATGAAGTAAGCAGAGGATGAAAACTAAAGAAAGATAATCAACAATAGGCCAACTATTAGTGGAGGGTCAGGCTATTTGGCCGAGTTGGGTAAGCTTGCAGTTTTAAAACAGTCCACAAAAACAACATGAATATATCAAGTTCTCATACAAATGCAAGTCCCCCAAGATGCTAAAATGTCCCTTCATGTTTTTCACATTTCCAGCATTGGCTTGAAGTACTTTATACATCTTTGATATTTCTTACCATGCCTGGTGCACTTGTGAAAAAGCCAGAAAATTTTGCATACAAATAGATACAGTGATACAAAGAATTTTAAAGATTAATATTGAAAAAAAGGCAGAACTCTTTTTATTGGGACTTACAGACAGCCAAGTAGGAAAGACTCATGGAAGATTTATTTTATATATGGTAACCGCAGCAAGAATACCATATACACAATGATGGAGGAATACTGAAATTCCCACAATGGAAGAATAGATTGTGAAGATGTCAGAAATGGCACAACTGACCCGTCTGGTCAGGGACAAAACAATAAGTACTTTTTAAAAAGACTGGAAATTTTTTATGGAATTTTTGCTGAAAATATAAAAAAGTGAAGTGATGATTTATGGATTTGATGATTGAAAAAGGATTAAATAAGGGGCTGAAGGGATTTCTGTAATAGGATGGTGTAAAGGAAAGCAAAAGAAGTATAATAAGAGTGACTGTAATATTTTATTGAAATAATTCATTTGGAACAGAAATAAGAATTTTAAGTTTCATGAATTTCATGACAAAATTACAGAGGTACTAGTTTTTGAAAATCTTGAGAATACTTCTTTAAGGTAATATAGAGATAATTAATCTTCATATAACACCTTCCTTACAAATGTCTTAAAGAATGCGGTACTTACAGCTAATTTAAGGGAAAAAAGAGGATTTCTTAGCACAGCTTTTTAGCCTGTCTAAAAAGGTTAAGGATGGTTTATGATGTGACAGACAGATTTTGTTGTTTATTCATTTAGTCGCTTCCAACTCTTCGTGACTTCATGGACCAGCCCACGCTAGAGCTTCCTGTCAGTCGTCGACACCCCCAGCTCCCCCAAGGACGAGTCCATCACCTCTAGAATATCATCCATCCACCTTGCCCTTGGTCGGCCCCTCTTCCTTTTGCCCTCCACTCTCCCTAGCATCAGCATCTTCTCCAGGGTGTCCTGTCTTCTCATTATGTGGCCAACGTATTTCAGTTTTGCCTTTAATATCATTCCCTCAAGTGAGCAGTCTGGCTTTATTTCCTGGAGGATGGACTGGTTTGATCTTCTTGCAGTCCAAGGCACTCTCAGAATTTTCCTCCAACACCACAGTTCAAAAGCATCAATCTTCCTTCTCTCAGCCTTCCTTATGGTCCAGCTCTCGCAGCCATATGTTACTACGGGGAACACCATTGCTTTAACTATGCGGACCTTTGTTGTCAGTGTGATGTCTCTGCTCTTAACTATTTTATCGAGATTTGTCATTGCTCTTCTCCCAAGGATTAAGCGTCTTCTGATTTCCTGACTGCAGTCAGCATCTGCAGTAATCTTCGCACCTAGAAATACAAAGTCTTTCACTGCTTCTACATTTTCTCCCTCTATTTGCCAGTTATCAATCAAGCTGGTTGCCTTAATCTTGGTTTTTTTGAGGTTTAGCTGCAAGCCAGCTTTTGCACTTTCTTCTTTCACCATCATAAGGCTCCTCAGTTCCTCTTCGCTTTCAGCCATCAAAGTGGTATCATCTGCATATCTGAGATTAATGTTTCTTCCAGCGATTTTAACTCCAGCCTTGGATTCCTCAAGCCCAGCATGTTGCATGATGTGTTCTGCATACAAGTTGAATAGGTAGGGTGAGAGTACACAGCCCTGCTGTACTCCTTTCCCAATCTTAAACCAGTCCGTTGTTCCGTGGTCTGTTCTTACTGTTGCTACTTGGTCGTTATACAGATTCTTCAGGAGGCATACAAGATGACTTGGTATCCCCATACCACTAAGAACTTGCCACAATTTGTTATGGTCCACACAGTCAAAGGCTTTAGAATAGTCAATAAAACAGAAATAGATGTTTTTCTGAAACTCCCTGGCCTTTTCCATTATCCATCGGATATTGGCAATTTGGTCCTCTGCCTTTTCTAAACCCAGCTTGTACATCTGGCAATTCTCGCTCCATGAATTGCTGAAGTCTACCTTGCAGGATCTTGAGCATTACCTTACTGGCATGTGAAATGAGTGCCACTGTTCGATAGTTTGAACATTCTTTAGTGTTTCCCTTTTTTGGTATGGGGATATAAGTTGATTTTTTCCAGTCTGATGGCCATTCTTGTGTTTTCCAAATTTGCTGACATATAGCATGCATTACCTTGACAGCATCATCTTGCAAGATTTTCTTCCGGGACCCTATCTACTAAGTCCAGTCCCTTAAATCTATTCTTCACCTCCACTGCATATTCCTTAGGAATATTAGTGAGCTCATATCTAGCTGATCTGTGGGTCTTCCCTAATCTCTTTAGTCTGATCCTAAATTGTGCAAGAAGAAGTTCGTGATCTGAACTACAGTCAGCTCCAGGTCTTGTTTTTACCGACTGTATAGATGTCCACCACTTTTGGCTGCAAAGGATGCAGTCAATCTGATTTCGGTGTTGTCCATCTGGTGATGTATAAAGCCATCTCTTAGGTTGTTGGAAGAGAGTGTTTGTTATGCAGAGTGAGTTGTCTTGGCAAAATTCTATCAGCCTATGTCCTGCTTCATTTTGTTCTCCCAGGCCATGCTTACCTGTAATTCCAGGTGTCATTTGACTGCCCACCTTAGCATTCCAGTCTCCCGTGATGAAAATAACATCTCTTTTAGGCGTGTTGTCCAGTAGGTGCTGCAGATCCTCATAGAACTGCTCTACTTCAGCTTCTTCAGCATCTGTGGTTGGGGCGTATATTTGGATCACTGTGATGTTAGATGGCTTGCCCTGAATTCGAATTGAGATCATTCTATCGTTTTTTGGATTGTATCCAAGCACTGCTTAGCCACTTTACTATTAATTATGAAGGCTACTCCATTTCTTCTGTGGTCCTCTTGTCCACAGTAGTAGATCTGATGGTCATTTGATGTGAAGTGGCCCATTCCAGTCCATTTCAGTTCACTGACACCCAAAATGTCTATCTTTAATCTTGACATCTCACCAATAACCACATCCAATTTGCCCTGGCTCATAGATCTTACATTCCAGGTTCCAATGGTGTGTTGATCCTTAGAACATCGGATTCGCCGTTCACCACCAGCACCGTCGGCCGCTAGCCGTCCTTTCGGCTTTGAGCTAGCTGCAGCATCACATCTGGGGCTAGTTGAACTCATCCTCTGTTCCTCCCCAGTACCATTTTGACCATCTTCCGACCTGGGGGTCTCATGGTATACCGACATATCTCTGGTTGTACTGATCCATTTAGTCTTCACGGCAAGAATACTGGGGTGGTTGCTATTACCTTCCCCAGGGATAGCATTTAGTCTGACCTCTCTGTCATGACCTTCCCGTCTTGGGTGGCCCTTCACAGTTTAGCTCATGGCATCACTGAGGTGCTCAAGCTCCAGCACCATGACAAGGTAACGATCCTTTGCTGAAGACAGACAGATTAGCCCCATTATTTTATATGATAAATAAACAAACTTGTGCCCTGTATTAAATTTTGCTTCATCTATACAATGGGTGCTCTTCTTTATATGTGCAAAAGATATTAATAAAAATAGTGAATTATTTTAAAAATAAGGTACTGGAGATTTAATACACTACACCCAGTGCGGTGGGAAGATGACAAACACTGAATTTTGATATCAGAACCATGCAAATATGTAGGATATTACTATATTTATTAGTATATTAATACTATATTCTAAGGTTATTAGAATAAGAATGTTAAGACTATCAGATATAAGAATATCTTGTGGCATGAAACATTACCTTGAATCAACTTTTTTTTATTAGGTGTTTGGTAAAATTGCACTAAATGATACTACAGAAATCAACAGGAACAACAACTTTCAAACATTTCCTCAGGCTGTGCTCCTGCTTTTCAGGTAGGTCTCCCACAAGGTATGCCAGGGCAGGCAATCCACATATAACCCCCAAAGTCCCCTGGATGGCATCATCTCATTGAAAAATGGTATTGCAGCTTCCTACTAACTTTCAATAGGAACTCAAGAAATCAAGTGTACTAAGTCTTCAGAATGGCTTACTAAGCCTAAACCGGCAGACTCACCCTAAAAACTCCTTTTTTTTTATTTCTTCCAGTAAGGCCTAAACATTGGCCCTGCCCACTTTCATGATGGCAAGACAACAATGCTATGCCATAGCCACTGGAAAACTGAAAAACTAAAAACTAAAAATCCCCCAGTCACAAAAAGTTGCTCAGCCCAATGCATACTTGATTTAATCATACCTTAGAAGAATGATTTAATCTTTTCTAACAGAAGCCAAATTGTACTTGCCCATTGATTTTTAACTGAATTTAATACCTGTTTTACAAGATGTAAGATCTGATACTTCCCAAATCTCAAAATGCTTTGTGTAGACTAGCTGCCCCAAAATATCAGGTAGATGTTTTCTCAGAAGTCTGTGGCTGCTTATGAAGTATGACTTGTTCTATGTTGTAGACCTGTGATGTGGCTAGATGCAACTAGCTGGTGAGTTATGTGTTGAGTGCTTAACTTTTGAACTACCCACCCATAATGATAAACCACCTTCTTCCTCACCCCACCCTCTTTTCAACAGATGTGCTACTGGTGAAGCTTGGCAGGAAATCATGCTGGCATGCCTGCCTGATAAGAAGTGCGATCCTGATTCCTTGGACCCAAACAATTTTATTGAAGGTGAACATCCCTGTGGGAGCAGCTTTGCTGTATTTTATTTCATCAGTTTCTACATGCTTTGTGCCTTCCTAGTAAGTAGCTGTTGGCTATCTATGAAAGTTGCATAGTGATATGCATTTTTTTAACAAAAAAGTGTTCTTATGTTGGGGTGATCCCTGAACCATATGCAAATTCTGAAACCCCTTTTAGCAGCCTTTGATCTTAAGTCTACATATTACACTTCACTTGTGTTTTCCAAGAGAAGCACTGCTTTGCTTGAAAAAGAACTTGAAATATAAATAATTCTAGCATGAAATACTTTCTTCGTAGAATTAATGTTTTTGTGCTTGTTTACAGATCATTAACCTTTTTGTTGCTGTTATCATGGATAATTTTGATTACCTAACACGTGATTGGTCAATTCTGGGTCCTCATCATCTGGATGAGTTTAAACGGATTTGGGCAGAATATGATCCTGAAGCCAAGTAAGTTCCCAGTCACACACTTTAAAGAGAAGAACTCTGTATAACTCTATTTACCAAGTTTAGCATCTACTCAGGTTTCCATTCAGGATTTCATGTCTTCTATGGCAGCCATGATAACTGGTATCTGACCTTATACATGTAGCAAGGCATATGCTGGATTCTGGATTCTGTTTAGGTGGAACTGATGATCTGAAAGTGGAGGACCTCTATGTCACTTTTTTCATGGACAGATCATTTTCTGATTAGATTCAGGCTAATGGCTGGTACAAACCACTACAAAGGTGGATATCTGATCCAGTTAAAATGACTGAGTCCAGGCACCTGAGTGCCCTTGTGGAGTTTCTAACCTTATATTTCAGAAATATTACATATGGATATAGAAATAGTCAAGGTCGTTAATATTATGCTTCCTAAGCACACTCACCCTTATGTCAATCACTTTGTTGATCACCTAGGCAATTGAAAAGGTGGTGGCCTCACAGCTCTGCATGCATTTAAATTATACTAATTTTGTGGATTAATTTCAGTTGAGCTTTTGGCTGGGAGGGGCTACTGGTCCTTTGGTCTCCTTGGTAAATTGCCTGTGCCAGAAACTGGATGAGGAAAATGCAGCCCTGCTACTTGTCTTAGATTTTCAGTGGGTTTCAGTATCACCAACTATGGACCTTCTGGTGGAATCAGGCCTTGGGATTTGTGTGAGTTCTTTGTTTTCCAAAGACTAGACACCCCACAGCTTAGAAGATAACTGAACAAAATACTTTATAGTAACACACACACCTTTCCTATTGCCTTGGGTAAACTCCGCCCTCCTAGGCTTTGCAAGTTGATGTAGCCACATAAATAAGTCTTCAATGATTAGTCCTTATAACAAGTAAAAGCCTAAAAGTTTGTAAAGTGGTATCCAACCCTTGTTCCTGCACTTGTTGTTGTTTCTGGTTGCTACCAAGAAGCAGGCCAAGCTCTAAGCCAAGCTCCAGGCAGGAATCACACCACAACAGGCTGTTTACCATAGCTTGTGGTCCTGGCAGTTGACTGATAGCTCTCTTGCTTGCCTGTAATAGTCGTACATTCGAGACATTGCTTCCTGCTTCCTCGTCTGCTTGTTGTCTTCTTTTCCTTTTCTCCTACACACCCACACTTTTATAGGCTAAGGGCCTAGGTGGGGTGAGGCTGCCTATGTACTTCAGCAGATTCCTGAAAACACCAGGGTGTGGCTCAATTAGCCAGACTCCTGGAACACCAGCATGGATGCCTGTGAGTAAACTGTGAGTGGGGGAAAGAAAGAGAAAGGGAGAGAGAGAAAGAGAAAGAGAGAGCCCATCTCCTCTCAAGTTTCCAGGACTGTAAACTTTTATTGCCCTTTGGGAGAAGGGATAAGCTGAGCCTACCCTTGGGGAAGCAGGAGTGGGAAGCATTTCTTCCTGGCTGCAGCTGCTTTTCCCAAATGCAGACAGCAACCCCAGCTTCATTCCCTCATGGGACTGCTGTTTAGCAGTGCTTCTGGTCTTCCCTGTCCAAAAGGAGGTGCTGAAACACATTGTTTGACACCAAAGCAGATGTTGTATGGTTCCTGTGAGGTTACTTATTATCTCCCCTGATGGACATGAAACTGCTGGGGATTGTCCAGACCACTGGTATAATCAGTCACCTAACTTCAAAGAAGCCACCAATGCCCTTGAATGTTGCCTGACAAGCCCTTTTTTTAAAACTTTTTCTTATAGGGGACGTATCAAACACCTAGATGTTGTAACACTCCTGCGTCGGATACAACCTCCACTGGGTTTTGGAAAACTTTGTCCTCACAGGGTAGCTTGCAAGGTATGACAGGTTTCTGTTCCCTTCCTGTTTCTGTTTTGCATAACTTTTCCTTATATACTGATGGATGATAATCCACATCCTCCCTGACCATTGGCCATATCAACTGGGAATAAGAACAGTCATCCAATATAATAGAAACTTCAGAGCACATTCCTTTATGTTGTGCCCTGAACAGAGCTGTTCCCTAGAAGAGGTGTAGAGAGTAAGAAAGATGACCTTGATGGAAATCCTAGGAAAGGGGGCTGAAACATCACTTAAGCCCTGAGAAACAAGATAATATGTGGAATATTTTATGCCTTCCTGATTCATTTCCTAGGGGAGTACAACACAATCAGAGTTGCAAGTTTGATGTCAGCCCCACTAGGTAGACCAGACCAAGAAATCACTCCATAGGAAAAACAGAACTATCTTTATTGAGATTGGCTATAATAACAGACTTTTAACAAATCCAATTGTGCAATCTAAACCTGTGTCATTGGGGTAGGATTATTATTATTATTATTATTATTATTATTATTATTATTATTATTATTACCATCATCAGTAGTGGTAGTAATGTTTAACTGTCAACCACCATAGTCTTATAGTACAGACAGACAGATAAGACAGCTAGAAAGAACAGTTTTAAAGTCCTTATAAAGAGTCAAAAAGTGTTCACACATCTCATCTTGGAAAATTGTTCTCAATAATTGATGACAAATTGAGAGGTTTATACCAAAAATGAGACTTCCAAGGATCTGTGACTCCAGAAAAATAAAGATGAGAACTTGATCTGGCCCAGCATTTGGATTCAGTCTGGTTGCTGTCCTGGTGCAGAGAAAGATTAGCTTGTGATTTCTAGGTTTTCTATTATGCAATTAATAGATTTTACTATTATGAAATGTGTGCTGGTTTCTTAGATAGCAAACTTGTGCCCCATTGACTCTATTTTATTAGCATTTCAAATTTTATTTAAAATATTATTTATGATTTGCCATTCAAATTAATCTCACACAACATACATTTTGAAGTACATTGCATACTGATTTGGATCAACAGATTTTACAGCACTGGGTGAGTTCCCTTCAATCCTTAGCTAAAGAAGTTTTAACTACAAGTTTAAGAACTTTAAAAAAAATGGGGGGGTGGGATAAACACCAAAAGTTGATTAGAAGTTTGATTTTAGAAAGTTACAAATGGACTAAGGATCCAGATAAATTTGAAATAAGATTTTGGAATTAATTATAAAGAATCCTCTCCATGGGAAAATGCTTTTGTTTTGAATTATTTAAAAAAAATAAGATAAGACTTTAAAAATTGGACACTAGATGGAACTAGAAGGAACTAGAAGGAACTAAAGATTACAATTAAAGGAGAAGAACACTTAAACTCAACTTACAAATACAGAATGAAGCAAAATATTTTAACACTGACATATTGAAGGATATTTTTAAACAATGGACCCACTAATTTTAATAGTGTCTGCCTCTATATATAGACTGTGTCTAAAAGTCTTCATGTTATGGAAGAGGGACAAATTCTACCTGACAAGATCGAGACTGAGTTGACAGTGAATTTAAAAATGACAGGCTTCAAGAATGACATGGAAAAAGATGTTATGCTGGACATACAAAAGAAATCAGCTGATGTCTAAATAATTAAAAGGGATATACAAACGACAAACCAAGAGAGTGACCTGGATAATTTTCCTATATTCAATTTACAAAAGAAGCTTGGAAGGGACAAAGAAAATAATGAAAAGAAATCAAGTTCCACAACATTATTTGAATGGCCTAAAGATCAAGATCGTTAGAAGTAAAAGGAAGGAATATAAAGTTGGTTTATTTGATGAAGGCTAAAATAGATATGTTGTTATCTCTGATAACCCTTAATGGACTTTTGCTGACATCAGGACTGAAATGATGAGGCTTTAAGGATTTGTTTATAGGTAAGAGATAGGATATGGAAAGAAGAGATCATTTGTTGTATTTTAAGAGAAGGTGGTAAGTTACTAAAATTGTTTATACTTGATTTGATGAAGGTGGGAAGTCACTTCTTTATATATTTCTTTTCTTTCTCTTAATATATTCTTATTTTTTCTTTCTTTTCTCTTTCTCTTTTTTCCTTTTTTTCTTTTTTTCTTTCTTTTCTGCACCTTTTTCTTTTTATTCTTTTAGTTTTTTTCAGTTTGTATTAGTTTTTACTATTGTAATTATAATTCTTAATAAAAGTACTATAAAAATGAAACTGAGAAAACAGCATATAAATTGATGTGGTACATGCCGTATAATTCAATGTTATGTTTCTGTCTTTTTCTTCCCCCTTAGCGCCTTGTCTCTATGAATATGCCATTGAATAGCGATGGAACTGTTATGTTTAATGCAACCTTATTTGCACTGGTTAGAACAGCACTGAGAATCAAAACAGAAGGTAAGAAGACACTTAATATGTAGCAGAAACATATGGGATTCTTGATAAGTTTCTTAGAGCATATGTGTTATCACGCCATAAAATCCTAGAAGCATAGATTTGGGAGGGACCAACTACCCGCTCAGCAACAAATCCAAATTAAAGAATCCCTGAAAATTTGGATAGCTTTTATTCTTAGGAAAACCAACAGAATTTGCCTTCCTATAACATATATCCCTTATTGTATGCCCTTCTGTCAGACTTCCTTTCAGTTATTTGAAGAACGTTATCATATTCCCATTCAGCTGAGTTTTCTCAAGGCCAAACATATTCACCTTCTTCCATTCTCTTTATCAGACTTCTAGTCCCTTGATTATCCTCACTGCTGCTCTATGAACCTCTTCCAATTTCTCGAAATCCTTCTTAAAGCGTGGGTGCCCAAAACTCAACATCATACTTCAAGTGAAGTCTGACCAAAGCAGAATAAAGTGGAATTATTACTCCCAGTGATTTAGATATTAGATTTAGCTCTGTTAATTGCAGCCCAAAACTTCATTTGCCTTTTTTTACAGCCACATCACTGCCAGCTTATACAGTAGAATCTCGGTTAACCAGCACCCATGGGGATTGGTAGATGCTGGATAAACGTAGTTTCCAGTTGCTTGAGGGTTACTATTAAAAATAGGCATGCCGAGTTTGGACTTGCCTTTCTGCTAGAGAGGGATTGGCCTATCCCTTTCTGGCAGAGGGATGGGTTTGGGCTTGGTGCACCGTGCCAGTCCAGTCCTTTCTGGAGGAGGTGTGGGTTTGGGCTTACCTTTAAAAAGGTGGATTTGGACTTGCCTTTCTGCTGGGGGGGGTCGCTGTGGCATGCCAGGTTTGGGCTTGCCTTTCTGCTGGAAGGGAATTGGATTTGCACAGCACAGCGCACCAAGTTTAAACTTACCCTTCCGCTAAAAATTGATTTTATCTAAATTTTTATTTAACATATTATTTCTTCATTTTTTGCCAGTTGCTTGAGAGTGCCAGTTGCTTGAGTTCCAGTTAACGGAGATTCTGCTGTATTCAGTCTGCAATAAACTACATAGTATTCCAATTTTTTTTCCACAACTACCATGATCAAGCTAGATATTCTTCATCCAAATCCAGTGCAAGTTATTTTTGTCTCTTAAGTCAAGATGTCACATGACCACGCAGCTTAACAATGGCAGTTCTGACAGTTCCCGGTTACTGTCCTTAAGCAAATCACTGTGGGTCATTATGCAAGGATCTCATATGACTGCGACTTCCAAATTCCAACTTCCTGCCAGTTTCCCCATGGACTTTGCTTGTGGAAGCCAGCTGGGAAAGTTGCAAATAGTGATCACATGACCATGGGATGCTGTGACAGTTGGAAATCCGGACTGGTTGCTGAGTGCCTGGATCACGATCACTTGACTGTGAGGGCACTGCAACAGCCAGAACTTTGAGGACCAGTCATAAGTTCCACTTGTTCAGTGCTGTTGTTAAGTTCGAACAGTCACTGAACAAGTGGTCATTAACCAAGGACCACCTGTAAGGGTTTTCAATGAAAAGGCAAGAAAAAAGATGTTTAAATAATATGGTAATTTTCAGGGAGTTATTCTGCTTACAACATAATTTCTCATTCCATTTTTCTTTCAATTATAATGATTAATATAATGGTATACTTTTCTACATATTTTTTCTTTTTTTAGTTTGATATAAAATGTATTTTTTTAAAATTATTTGCAAACTAGAACTAAATTTTAAAACTTTACTTGGTAAATCAAATCAAGGTGGAACATAGAGTTGAAAAGTCTGATTTTAAAGAATTCAGTTTGCATTTTAAATTTAAAATGTAGGATTCTATATATTTTTTTTAATATTCAGCCTAAATATATTTTAGTATTCAGGCCAGAAATACTGAATCCATTCATACCTTAAATTCTGTTCTAATATATAACAATAAGTAAATTTGGATTCTCACTATCCAATTCTTATTTTTCTCTAAATCACTTACAGCCTGGATCTGAATACTATCCAGAATATCTTTTATGTTTAATAATCTAGTGATAGAATAAATAAAGTCTATGTAGACTTTTCAGTCTATAATAGATGGATAAACAGTCTGTTTGCCACCAGTAGCTGGCTCCTTTCCTGTCTTTCATCAATTCATTTGAGAAGCCAAGAGCAAATGGCATATGAGTGATATAATGACCAAAGGGATAAGTATAGGCTTTTCCCCCTATGGTTTTTTTCAATTTGTTCTAGGTATTTTAAACCTGTTGAAAGCTTAACTTGATTTCTCACCAAAATGGCAGAAAATTCCACCACCATTATTTGGTGGTTTGTGATCCTGAGGAACTTCAAGATCTGCATAAAAAAAGCCTAAGGGCTGCCAATATTTTAAAATATTTATATTTTAAACAGTTAGTTTTACTGGCATTTGTGTTTGCTATGTTAATTGTTACCTACACAAAACATACAAAACTAAAATAGCCTAGAGTCAATCACACAAAATCTTATGTATTTACTGAGGGTTATATGCTGCTCCAATCCAAAGCAACTCTGAGCAATTTACAACTTCAGAACAGTAAAATAGTTAAAAAAAAATACTATACAACAATAAACAAAATATATCACCCATACAATCAGCAGCAGACAACATACAATTGCTTCTCAAAAGGAACAGATGTATGTTTGTATCCAAATCAATTTCTGTTCATAACACAGTTATGTTATGAACCAGAGCTATAGAGAAACCTTTTAAAAAACACATTTAACTAGTTCCTAAAACATTTTTGCTATTCATGAAACTTCCTTCTGTTCAATGGAATCTTTACATTCTTACTTCCTTGGACACCATTCTACCTATGCAGTATTATTAAGTTAAGCCTGGCTTCATCCTTCATCCTCAAAAGCCCATCTATCACTATGCTTCACAGGTCATAACAGACCAAAAGACAGACTCTTTTTTTTCCATTTAATTGGCTTTAATAGGATCAGAGTTACTGAGAAAACTATTTTAAGATATCCTCATATTTTTAAATGGCTCTGTGGACTAGATAAATTACTGTTCCATACAAGAACTGGCATAATTTTTTTGTACTAACATTTCTTCTTATAGGTAACTTGGAACAAGCCAATGAAGAGCTGCGTGCAATCATTAAGAAAATCTGGAAGCGCACTAGCATGAAGCTGTTGGATCAGGTTGTACCCCCAGCAGGTGGTGAGTCCACCTTTCTTTCAATACTCTATTTAATACCAATTCCAACCCGTAACACACCCTGCAATCCCTGAATAAAGGGTGGGAGACTAATATTTTAAAATGGGTGGACGCTACCATCATTAAATAATATTTTGTTAGTAAATTATAAAAGCAAAATAACTGTCACTTGTTTTTAGCTTCTTACTTGTTTTTTCAAAATGTCTGCCCTCTAGATGATGAAGTCACAGTTGGAAAATTCTATGCCACATTCCTGATTCAGGAGTATTTCCGGAAATTCAAAAAACGCAAAGAACAGGGTCTTGTGGGCAAACCTTCACAACGTAATGCTCTTTCTCTACAGGTAAGTAATGGATACACAGCATGAGGTTTACAGAAACAAAAGCCAAAAGTGGATCTTCTGTATGTTGCTTAGCATTATGACACTGACACAAACTATCTGGCCAGCAATTTTATCATCCTTCCTACCAAAGATCTACACCAGATACTTTCTGACCATGAGAAACCTCCCTTATAACATATGAATTTAGTTAGTTTTGATGTTACAAACTTAAGGTGATGATTCCCAGCCCCAGTTTTAAAAGTGTTCTTATTTGATCTAATCAAATCAAATCACCATCTTGAGAATAATCAGAGTATGGCTATACCAGCTGTCATTAACATACCTTTTTTATTACGTAGAGATCCAGCAGATTTAATTTTTCATGAGTTTTTGTGTTTTTCTGAAATCTTGATGCATTCTTCCGTTTAGCTGTTTATTTTAGAATTATCATGCTGTGACAATTAGCTATAAAACAAAGTGACATCCTTGTTTTATAACTAATTGGAATACTGAGTATTTTTCTTAGTTACTAGAATTAATTATAAACGGGGCTATTTGGTTAAAATGGTATTTTCATATGTAAGAACAACTGGTTGGAAATAAGATATCTTGATAACAAACATATTTACTTCTAAATTAATGAATTTGGACCAAATATGTACAGGAGAATTATAAGCAAATGAGGTTATGAAGACATACTGTATTCTATTATCATATAGCATCTCAAGGATCCATCATAAATATCCTACAAAATTTTCCTTAAACTTCAGTGAAGATAAAATTACCCTTGCTGTACAATACATTACATAAAGGATATTTTTGTACTGTATCCAAACAACCTAGGATCATGACTGGGATATTTGAACACAAACTCAGAATGGACCAAGTAACTTCACTGCATGGGAATAAGTTATAAGTTATATCCTTTGAGTCCCATTGTCAGTGATGGATTGAAAATGGTGCTATTTTTTCTTAATTGCTTTTTTCATATTTCAGATACAGGGAAACTATTGCTGCAAAGCTCTGCAAAAGGTCTTTTGTCAATTCAGAATTTCAGAATGAATCAGTTAACTGGGGAATAGCATTCAGCACCAATATATATCTGAGCAAAGTGATTACTTGTGCCCAAAATAGCCAGCACATCCAATTACATTGAGATTTAGTGGCTGTTACGAGCCAGTGTCAATAAATACTGTATTTTAAGGTCAGTTTTATTTATTTTATCTACCAGTATGCTAAACCATAATATTTTCTAGGCTGGTCTGCGCACATTACATGACATTGGACCAGAGATTCGAAGGGCAATATCTGGAGACTTAACAGCAGAAGAGGAATTAGACAAGGCCATGAAAGAAGCTGTTTCTGCTGCTTCTGAAGATGACATTTTCAGGGTAAGTGCTTTCTCTGTGAAGGTGCGATCTGGTGTGCAGTACAATGATCCTTAAGTAGCCAAAAACATTTGACTGAATACTTTTGGCTACTTAAGGATCATTGTACTGCGCACCAGGCTGCACCTTCACAGAGATTCATGGACTGAAGTAGATACAGCATAGGATGAAGAGAGAAAACCATAAGTAACTAAGAATAATAAAAACCAGATAGTTTACTCTTTAAATTATCTACCAATCTTAAAAAGGCATTTCAAACTTATTTATAAGTAGCAAGGATCACCTGTGGTTTTTGGTCGGTATCTACTTCTCATGGGAAATCAAATATAGAAGAGTCAAGGGAGAGGATTGACAGAAGTGATGCAGCAGACCCCCAATTTAACAGACTTATGCCCCCCCCAGCTGAATGTGATTAATATGGCACAAAATTAACATTTCTTTCCATCATTACTCTTAATGTCATGCAACTGTTTCTACATTCCCAATATGTTAGAGCAGAGATGGACAATCTTTTCAGCCCCAAGGACCACATTGTTTACTGTGTTGTGGCATTACAAGTATGGATGCACACATACATTAAAGAATACACAGACATAGGTATAATGATTCAGCTCAGATTGTCACATAATTCAGCTCAGGGTTGCAGAGTACCCACTGCTAATAGTTTAGGAGTGTGGCTGCCAAAGGTGGAGGATGAGAAAGATTTCCATTCCATTCCTGATAGACAGACTGTCCTGAGGGAATTCCAGACTACATGACCAGTAGATTGCTGTGCAGTAGGGAAACTAGGACATTGTACCAGGTACACTGGAATTTTAAGAGCCAAATATTTATTTGCTTCTGCAAAAAGAAGTCCTGTTAAATTAAATGGCTTGCTGGTTGCACACAACAGGGATTCATATGCTATTACAGCATATTCAGCAACCACTCGTTCAGTGACCGTTCAAAGTTATGACAGCAATGAACGAGACTTACAATTGGTCCTCATAGTTGTGGCCATTGCAAATCCCTGCAGTCCCATGATTGCAATTTGGGTGCTTGGCAACTGGCTTGCAATTACGATGGTCGCAGCATCTCACGGTCACGTGATTGCCATTTGTGGCCTTCACTACCAGCTTCCAACAAGCAAATGGGGAAGCCGGCAGGAGGTCTCAAACGACAATCACAACACATTGCACCTAACGACTGTGTGGGATTCACCTAATGACGGCAACTGGAACTGCCGCAACTGCCATCATGAGTTGGCATGGTCATGTGATTTTTTTTTTGCTTTACAACCGCGTCACTTAGCAACAGAGTTGCTGATCCCAATTACCATTGCTAAGCGAGTATTGTATTGCTTGTATAATGCTTATGTGATTACTTAGCTTGAAAAGAAGGGCAACAAAGGAATGAGAGCCTTTTTCTCTTAGCGTTCATGGATGGGAACACTGGATACTTACATGAGGATTGGCTTTCTTTTCAGTATAACTACTTTTTCTTATCCTACCTGGATATACTGTAGACGCCATAGTAGACATTCATTTTATTATTTTATTTCTTTATAAAGAATTTAAACTGCCTCAATCCTAAAAGACTCTAGGTGGTGCACAAAGAGCAACAGTAACAAACCAGTGTAGTAATAAATGCATAAATGTATAATAATGCAATAATATAAAATTACATTAAGTTTTATATTAACAATTATCTACCAGCTCTTCTGACCCAAGGCCTTCCAAAACAGACATGTTTTTACTAGTTTCTGGAAGACCTTGGAGTGAGAATTATCCTGGCCCTGGGGGGAAAGCTGTTCCACCACAGTGACCACCCTCATAGAATGACCAGGTATCAGGGTTCTTTGATTGTACTTCTCAGTAGGTGGGGACATTCAGCAGGCACTCACTGTTCACTCAGACTAGGCAGGCAGAAGCTGTCCAGATAGCTGGTCTAAGAAACACTAAGCCCTCAAGCCAGACAGGGCTTTTTAGGTAATAACAAGTATCTTGAATTGCACTTGGAAACAAACCCACTTCTGCCACAAAGGTGTTACATGACAGTAATGAGACTGTCCACTACAAAGCATACAGGCCACTATATTTTGCATCACTTGAAATTTTCAGGTGGTCTTCAAGGGCAACCTGGTGTAAAATGAATTACAATAATCCAAATGGGAAATGAAAAGGACGTGAGTATCTTTAGTGCCCTTTGTTCTAGATATGACTGCAGTTCAAGCATCCGCCTACACTAGGAAAGTCTCTCCTGTTCAAAGTTACCATGTGGTTTCAAGCAGGAACTGTGAGTTCCCCCCCCCAACTGCAAGCCTCTACAGTGGGATCAAAAATAGAGTTCCAGAATCAGAAGACTTCAGAATGAATAGATACTTAGTCTTGCTCAGGTTGAGTCTGAGCTGATTTCTCTCCAACCAGGCCCTCATAGCCTCCAGACACATGGTCAGAACTTCTACTACATCCCCCAAATAACTGGGTATCATCCACATATAGATGTTAAGCAGGATAGGGGGAGAGAAGTACATGACAGTATCAAAAGCTATGAAGAGGTCCAGCAGGATGAAAATGGTCATGCTCCTTCCTCTCTCCAGTTCATGCCACAAGTCACCTTTGAGGCTAACCTGTATGGTTTCAACCCCCTATCCAGGCCTGACTGCCAAGAGTCCAAATAATCTGCTTACCCCAGGGTATAATTATCATCTCTCCAAAACTTTCCACAAAGGAGAGATTGAATATGAGATGATAGTTGCCTGGTGATAATATATCCAAGGCAGACCACTTAAGGGGTGAACCATTACCTCTTTCAAGACAGCTGGCACTTCCCCCTCCCAGAAAGAGGTATAGATTCTAACTTGGATCACCTCCCTGCCTGCTTTAATTAATCAGGAGGATTAATTAAAGTTCAAGTGCACAAGTGGCAGAGCTAAGATCACAGAGATGTCCATGTAGATATTTGATCTTAATTAATTTCTAAATTCTCATCTTTTTTTTTCTTATGCCCACTTTTTCTTACAACTTTTTCTTCATCTTTCTGATAAGAGTTGTCATATCGTATTCCATATTTTTCTTTAAACCAAAGGCAATAAAAATATTATTGGAAATAACAAGTCTATACCTCATCAAACAGTACTGCACTTCCTACAGGACATAACTACATCTGAAGTGGTGTTTTTATTCATTCATTAATATGCTTCTGTTTTGCTTCCAGAGAGCTGGTGGCTTGTTTGGAAATCATGTCAGCTATTACCAAAGTGATGGCAGAAGCTCATTCCCTCAGACATTCACCACTCAGCGCCCTTTGCACATCAACAAATCTAGCAACAACCAGGGAGACACTGAATCCCCATCCCATGAGAAGCTTGTAGATTCCACCTTCACTCCAAGTAGTTACTCCTCATCAGGTTCCAATGCTAACATCAATAATGCCAATAATACTGCCTTGAGCCGCTTTTCCAGTCCACCAAGCTATCCCAACACCGTCAGCACCGTGGATGGCCACAGCACCCCTTCATCCACCACTGTACGGATCCAGGAAGTTCCTTGGAAGCTCAGCTGCAGAAGGTAAAGATTATTGACAGCAGCAGTATTTCTATCATTTGCCAGTTTAATAGATCATTGTAATTGTACATGGAACTTTACAGAGGAAATATATAGTAATATAAATATCAGAAATTTGAGCCTTTATGTATACATACATACAACCCCCCAGAAGTTGATGACAGTGGCTGTTCCATACATTTCAAAATATATTACAGTCATATTAATATTAAAAATGGTTATATATTTTAAAATAAATATTTTTTTCATTTTTTAGATTTTTTTATCCCGCCTTTATTATTTTTATAAATAACTCAAGGCAGGGAACATACCTAATGCTCCTTCCTCCTCCTAGTTTCCCCACAACAACAACCCTGTGAGGTGATTTGGGCTGAGAGAGAGCAACTGGCCCAAAGTCACCCAGCCGGCTTTCTTGAATTAAGATAGTGTTTAGTCCTAACCCATCAAGGTTCAGCCCTATCTCCTTTCCATCTGCTCATTTGTAAATAAGGCTGTTGGCTTATCTGAGAGCTTTATAAGTTCTCTGAGTACTCCAAATACATTACAAAACGTGTTTTTTTATTTATTATCATCATTATTTGAGAAAACCTTAAGCAAAACCATCAGATAAGAGTTCCTGTAATAGAACCCAAGTATGTAAGTTGAGGTACTCAAGGAAACTATCCTAATGGTTTCTCAGTATTTACTTACTTACTTACTTACTTAATTTACTTACTCACTTATTAGGGTTCCAGTTAGTCCAATTGCAAAAACTACTCTGAGTGCACTGTCTGCACTGGGGAATTTCAAGGCTCAAACTTATATTGGTTCTGCTACATATTGGGCCAGGAAGTTAATGCCTGTAATGTAACAAATATCATGGCTCACTAATATATGAAGAGCTTTGATGGATGTCAAACTTAAATATAGCATTATGTTTCCGATAAAGTCTGACCAGATGGCTCCCCAAAGCCTCAGAAGCATATGAAAGAATGCATTCGCTCTCACTCACTGTTTATCAGCAGAATTGATTATTCAGAGATATATTGCCTCTGACTATTAAACATTTATGAATAAAAGTTACCACAAATTTTCCTAAAAATTATTTTAAGATACCTGTTGTGAACGGCAGGCTACAAGTCCGCATACCAGGCAGGTGCAGACATAGAATCCACATCCACAAATGAGGTGCCATGTGCAGAGTTAGATTATCCCAGGTCCTCCCACTGCTGGGGAAGAAGCTCGAAACTGAAGCTGTGAAAAGCATGGGACTAACAGGTTAAAGTTGGGAACTTCCAGGAAAATAGGAAATCCAGGAAGATTGAAACAGAAGGTGCATCTGAGAAATAACTAGATGTTCCAGCCAGGAATTCTCTCAGATTATTTTTTCTGTGTGATGTTAAAAGTCTTTTTTTATTATTTTCTTTGTGCAACCTAGTGAATTCTGTCCTATTATCTATTCATCAGGGTAAGCATGAAGATATTGTTTGTATTTATAATTCAATTTGAAATCTCTGCAGCATCAAAATTTAGCAAGAAAAATTTTGTTTCTGTTTACAGCAGACAAGCATCATCTTGTGATCAGCTGCTAGCCTTTCCTTTGCTTTTTAAACTCAAGCCATATTACATTTTGGATGCTAAAAAAAATTTTTTACAGTTTTTTTTTTCTTTTTCTGAGAAAGTTTAATTTTGTTTTTCTCCGGAAGATTGGTTATCTCCTACAGGCAGGAGAGTTGGGGGAGGAAGGAGTGAAACTTCCTGGGGGAGGAAGGAGTGAAACTTCTTCATCTCTACGCTACACAGCCATGAGTTCAGACCACTGAAATTATTTCTATTTTGGTATTATTTTGGTGATGGCTGCAGGAGCTATCAACCTACCATCCCAAAGCAGAAGGTAGGACCAGGGTATGAAGATCCAGAATGCTTCTGAGAGAAGAGATTGTACCCTGGGGTCCTAGTCATTCCAGTATTTCCTAATAGTTAATTCTGTGAGTTAATTAAACATAGGCAAAAAAAAGTCTTTCTTTTATCTGTTCTAAATTTATTAACCATCCATTGAGAGGTCATCGGCCCATAAGTCCTTTTTTAATATTCAATATAAAGAGGCAAATACTGAGGATGTGTGTGATATAATGAAGTTTGAAAAATACAACCAAGGTACATTTGCATCTACACAAAAGCTTTGTTTTATTTTTCTTTCTGTGTGTTCTTCAACCCTCATTCCTGTGCTTCTTCAAAATGTATAGGCTTAAGCCATGTAAGAGCAAAAGAATAATTGGTAATGAATAAACAGTGCATCCTGGGAGTTGATGCAGACCAGTATCTTTGTTATAGATAAAACAAAAATTATTAGTTACAGTGAATTCAAGTTGTGAGTGAATAGAGCCGAACAGTCCCCATTCTTGGAAAAGATCTCATAGATAAGATTGCCCTCTTTCAATCCTGAGAGAATAGGCATTGAAAAGAAGATTAAAGGGGATTAATGCTTATCATATTGAGATGAAATTGGAATTACTTCACAGATCCTCTGTGGTTTAATTCTTTTTAAAATCATATGGTTTAGTAGGAAATACTTGATTACTGTGATTGATAAATAAATGCTAATTGGTGTTAATATTTTATTTTTGATGACATTGCATCAATTTATAGCAAGGCAACTTGACTAATCTTTACCGTTTTCTAAAACACAATTTTAAAAACTAGGCAAATAGGTCTCTGCCCCAGGTTTTTACCTTACTCTGCAAAACTACAATAAATCCAAAATCACCACTTTCTTTTCTTCTTTCCAACTATATTCCTGATTGTCTTTTTTTTCTTCCCATGCTTTCCTGATGAATTAGGACGCATTATTATGAAACACTAGGGAGGTAGGTAATAATCTTCCTGTTCTTCTGTATTTCATATAAATGTTCATTTATCAAATCATGTTAAATTTTAGTTCTCAGGTCTAGTGAGGGAGGGGGATAATACTGCTATAGCACAGATAAATAAGAGATTTGTACTCTAATAAAACTTAGAATATTTTGTGGATTACTTATCCAAGATGCATTTCAATTACTTTGAATCAATGCTGATGTTATGGTCAAACTACATGTTATATCAGATCTTAACAACTTATTTGCAGGACCACTTGTCCGTAGCCTTTTGGCCCATCCCACTTGTCCTCACAGGTGTCCTCCCTGAGGCAATGTCCTCCTAAGCAGCATGCCTTTTCTATGGCAATGTCTGCCCTTTGGAACAATTCCCACTCAGGGTTCAGATAGCCTCAGTCCTCTTCACCTTCCAGAAAGCTTTAAAAAAAAACCCTTTTCCCCTTAGGCCCTGGGCCAGGATGATAGATGATCTGGGAGGCGAAATGGGTGTTTGATTGACCCTGTCTGTTATTGACATGTTGCCTATGGATTGCATTACTTCTTATTTTGTATCCTCTCTTACCTGTACTCATTGTTTTTTGCTTGGTTTTTATTTGATATGCTGCCACCTAGAGTCATGATTACACAAGTTGACCAGCTAGATAAATTTAATAAAAATTAAATAAATAAATGTTAATGAAATGCTGTTATGTGAATTGGCAGTCTGTTTGGAGCAGTGGCAAGGGTCAATTTTTTCTCCCTGTGCCGTTTTCCAGATCAAAGTTGCATGCACAACCAGCTTCTATTCTTTTTTATCTGGCACAACAAAATTAGGTACATGGAAAACATTAAAATAGTCACCTACCCCTCTGATAGGGCTGTATACTCTCACCCTACCTATTCAACTTGTACGCAGAACACATCATGTGACATGCTGGGCTTGAGGAATCCAAGGCTGGAGTTAAAATCGCTGGAAGAAACATTAACAATCTCAGATATGCAGATGATACCACTTTGATGGCTGAAAGTGAAGAGGAACTGAGGAGCCTTATGATGAAGGTGAAAGAAGAAAGTGCAAAAGCTGCACCTTGCAGCTAAACCTCAAAAAAACCAAGATTATGGCAACCAGCTTGATTGATAACTGGCAAATAGAGGGAGAAAATGTAGAAGCAGTGAAAGACTTTGTATTTCTAGGTGCGAAGATTACTGCAGATGCTGACTGCAGTCAGGAAATCAGAAGATGCTTAATCCTTGGGAGAAGAGCAATGACAAATCTCGATAAAATAGTTAAGAGCAGAGACATCACACTGACAACAAAGGTCCGCATTGTTAAAGCAATGGTGTTCCCCGTAGTAACATATGGCTGCGAGAGCTGGACCATAAGGAAGGCTGAGAGAAGGAAGATCGATGCTTTGGAACTGTGGTGTTGGAGGAAAATTCTGAGAGTGCCTTGGACTGCAAGAAGATCAAACCAGTCCGTACTCCAGGAAATAAAGCCAGACTGCTCACTTGAGGGAATGATATTAAAGGCAAAACTGAAATACTTTGGCCACATAATGAGAAGACAGGACACCCTGGAGAAGATGCTGATGCTAGGGAAAGTAGAAGGCAAAAGGGAGAGGGGCCGACCAAGGATGGATGGATGATATTCTAGAGGTGACGGACTCGTCCCTGGGAGAGCTGGGGGTGTTGACGACCGACAGGAAGCTCTGGTGTGGGCTGGTCCATGAAGTCACAAAGAGTCGGAAGCAACTAAATGAATAAACAACAACAAACCCCTCTGATGTCCTCTGATTTACTCCTAAGCTCAGAATAAAGCAGGGGTTCTATTTTAGTTAATTCGCAATAATGTATGTGAATCACCAAATACTGATGACTGGACAGTAACTGTAAAATAAGTGCTGTAAGATGAGCTACATCTTACTCCACTGCCAACAAGATAAAATGCAGTAAGCACATCAGCCCTGAGCAATGCTAACAGACTGTTTGATCATCAATATACAGTATGTCTCAGACTTGTTTCGCCAAAAAAAATTGGGTTTTTTTGAGCTCACAGTACTACAGTATACCTTGGAGTTTGGGTTCAAACAACTTTTATTTTCAGGAAAAGATATGAAATTCTATTTCAGAAGTATGGACATGCATGGTGAACAGGAAATCTAAGGCAGATGCTTTGTATTCTGCCTCCCCATTTCCAAATTAATTTCCATACTCAAGATCTATATCTCATCTGCCTGGCTAGATTTCTTTGCAAGGAGCTGTTTAAAAATAATGCAGTATTTCCATTGCAGCATCTTTACATTTTCTTCAGTACCCATAAATCATTCTGATTTTCTTGCTCATTAGATCCTATTCCAGAGACAGCCAGGTGGCAATTGTTAGTGAAGAGGAAGCTTCTCAGGAGGAAGAAACATACAATGAGCAACTAAATGAAGAAGCTGAATATTGTAGTGAACCAAATCTGTTATCCACTGAAATGTGAGTATTTTATTGCGGCATACGAGTTGCTTTGGGGTTTTTAGAAATTGACTCACAAAATTCAATCTTGCCTCCCCAATACTTCCAGATTAGAAATACATATTACACTAATAACTTTTTCCATACATTTATACCATAGTTTAAATGGTAATTTGCTCTTTCAGATAATGGAATATACAAGGACAGAAAAAAGAGGAGGGAACAAACAAGTAAAGTATTTGTAGCCAAATCATAATTTAGCATTGCATCCAAACTAACCCAACAAGTTAGTGATGTAGTATGAAAATAAGTAGGTAGGTTTTAAATCTAGGTGTACGTACAGTATATGTTTATCATACCCAACAAAGGAACTATTTCTGGGTTTCACCACTAGCTAGCTCCCAAGTTCTTCTATAGATCTCCCTAGTGAGATGAATCTGGTACTTGGATTACATTGTCAATTGCTGAAGGCCATAAAAACCTGTTCCCACATACTAAAGTATTCCTAATTAAATTTTACTGTTGTGAGTATAGTTAGTATGGTAAGCTGTTTAAGGAAGAAATATGGTTGAAAATTAAGGCATAAAGAAACTCATTCTAAAACATAGTTCTCAAATATTTCATCATCCCATTATGGAACAAGTAAACAGCTTGCTATGTGAGACAGAATTGAGAGGGGGCAAAATCTGCAGATTTGGGGATTAGACCACTATCCGTACATTGTATAGGTTTGACATTGACCTAATTCAATCTGCTAGAGGAAGTAGTCTCTTAAAGAATTGTATAACACATTGGCTAATTGAGATATTTTGGAAAAATGTGACATTTTCAATTACAGGTTATCATACCAAGATGATGAACACAGACAGCTAACTCCCCCTGAAAACAAAGAAGGCATCCAGCAGTCTCCAAAGATTGGATTTCTGCATTCCTCATCACTAAGTAATAATGTTGACATTAAAAAAATGGTGAAATCTATTAAGAAATTTATCTTTTGTTACAAACATGAAATAAAAACTGTACAGCTGATACATATTTTCATGGCTTTTAGCTTTTAGCTGCAGGAATGTTGGAATATACTAAGATTCTGCCAATTTGACAAGCAGCATGAACATTTTTCAACTACTTGAGAATTGCTATTGAATTTAAACTTGTAATTAAAATAGGATAAGCCTTGTTCTGACAAATAACAAATAAGCAAATCTTGTGTCTTCACCATATGCCTTCAAACTATAACTGGAGGCATATATTGTATGTTAGGGAGAAACCCTGTAAGAAGAGAATTCCAGTCTAGCATTATTGTTGACATGCAACTTTTGCATATATAAAAAAGGTAAAGGTTCCCATTTAGTCGTGTCTGACACTAGGGGGCGGTGCCCATCTCCGTTTCATGGCCGAAGAGCCAGCGTTGTCGGAAGACACTTCCACGGTCACATGGCCAGCATGACAGTCACGGAATGCTTTTTTTTTTTTTTGCATATATAGACAATTTTTAAAAAGAGGTTGCAAACTATTCTGCAATGTAAGTTCCTATTTATAGTCCAGATTTATTATCTCAATGAGAAATAGACCATATAAACATACACAGTGTTCAATTAAGAATTGTTTAATTCCAAATTGTGGGTTTGTCAGTTTACCATAAAAACCCATTAGCTGAGGGGGGATTCTTAATCTTTTCTGTGCCTGCAATTTTCTCCTACAAATATCATATCTCCACCCATACCCACACATATACATAGAACCATTTTGCCTCCAGTCACACTTATTTAACAGATCTGAGTTAAAAAAAATATAAGCAGGAGCCATAATTGCAGAATATGGAAATAGTCTTCTAATAGACAACTTCCTACTACAAGTAACAGAGTCCTATCTGTGATACAAGGGAAATGTGGTATTTGGTTCTTGAGTGTGCTTCATAGCATATAGTTCCCTTTTCAACAGGATTTTGCAGATGGATTACTCTATCATCATACTTCTGTGTAATTGGCTTTCTAGGTCGAAGAGCATCCTTTCATCTGGAGTGTCTAAAGAGACAGAAAAATCAGAGTGCAGGTGTCCCACAGAAAACAATATTACCTTTGCATCTAGTACATCGTCAGGTGAGTATCTGCATCTGGAAACAGCTATCCATTGAATCATGTACACTTAAAACAATAAAGTACACAACCTGGATGCTTCTGATCATAAATGATATGGTAAATTTTCTGGACCCAAATGTATATATTTAATAAGATACAGTATATGAATCTAATGTCCAATGTATACATATAATAAGAATGTTATTAGTGAAAGTAACTAAATTAATATTACAAATAATAAGCTATTTGCTGAAAATATCACTCTCAGTACTGTGCAGATGGGCTTAGAAAGAAAAAAAATATTTTGGTTGTTCTAAAGAAGTGGAAGAGTAACTGAAGATTTTGTTTAGAGGTTAAGAACTTCTTTTATATTTGATGACTTATTGACTCTCCTAAAGCAAATTCCCTGGTCATGAGACCAACAGCACAACAGATATGAAAAATTGAAAACAAAAGGCTTGTGGTACTTTATGGTTAACAAATCATTATGGTATCAACTGCATGTACATCAACTTAGGGGGGAGATGGGCGGTAATAAAATTTGATAAATAAATTTAGTCACAAACACCCATGACATAATATATTTGTTCCTTGATAAAGTACTACAAGAATCTTAAAGGGTGTTGTTCTTGTTTCTTAAAACAACAGCTTAACTCAATCACTTCTCTGAAAAATGTTACCCACCTGGAATTCTAAGAGGTTTTCGGGGACAAAGTTTACTATAACTCATGAAGAAAAATATGAAGGGTGTTTATCTCATGGAAGTCAAATGTCACAAGGGTGGGGGGTTGCACAGTGAAGAGAAAAAAAGAAAATGCCCACTGTTGAAGTGATAATTTTCTCTTCAAGCTATCAAACCTGATGACATAGTATTTTAACACCTTAGTACAATCTTTCCCAGATTTTACAGACTGACTTTCGCTGCAACAGACTCATGAGTGGCATAAGAAGGGATGTCATTGACAGTGTCCAAGGAAGCACTTTGGCTATTCTCATTTTTTTCTGAACTAAAGACAGACATTGCATCCTAGCAGCCATCAAAGTTTTTCTGAGGCTAAAGCTCCAGCCCAACTGCTGTAGCTCTCAGTAACACAGCACTATGATTCCAGGCAGGTCTGATCAGAGTGGAAGCCAAAGTTGGTTTTCATTAGTCAACTATTGGCTTAAACTAAACTGTTTTCCAATGAGTTTTGCATTTCTCGCCTTGCTAGATAATAATTACTGACAAAGAAATGCAACATCTAATGTGGCTGCATATTAATCTTCACTCAATGCTTTATTACCTCTGGGAATTTGAAAAAAAAACTAAAGGAAGTATTAGATAAAGAATATTCAACTGTGTGCAGCAATACAATTTAGCTGAACTAAAAAATATTGAACCAGTTTGGTGTATTGGTTAAGGCACTAATCTAGAAACTGGGACACCATGAGTTCTACTCTCACCTTAGCCACAAAGCCAGCTGGGTGGCCCTGGGTCAGTTACTCTCTCTCACCCCTTGGAGAAGGCAATGGCAACCACTTCTGAAAATCTTGCCAAGAAAACTGCAGGGACTTCTCTAGGCAGTTGCTAGGAGTCAACACTGGCTTGAAGGCACCAAAAAAATCACGTATCCTGGTAGATTTTTGAATCTTTCCCACCCAATCAAATAACTAATCTATTCAACCAGTCTCAGGCAGTGTAGGTATTATTTCAGGTCAGAGTAATGTTTTACCGTCACAGTCTTACAAGGTAAGATGTAAGATGTAATATTCTTATGGAAGACCAGGTGTGTCTCTGTGGCATAAGATAAACTGAGACTTCAATACATGTTTTCCTGTACTGTTAATTTTATTCAGACATTCATGCCATCAGCATTGCTCTGCTCTTGACTAATAGATCAGGTGGAACTGATATATTTTAGATTTTTTTTTTCTCCTGGCAGATAACAATTCAGCTGTCATCTTACATATGGAAATTTTGTGCTGCAACTTATAAAGTCTGCCAAATTATCCTTTAGCCCAATTTCAAGATAACAATGAACTAAGTGGGTTGAGTTTTATTTGGTCAAGACACTATTATTTCTGCTTTATTGTGTTTTCACTCTGACATGCTTTAATTTTATACTGGCCAAAGAATGTAATAACATGGAACTGAACAACTGAGACAGGGCATCCTGTTACAAAGTCTTAAGACAGTACAGTGAGAAATCGCTGTTATAATAATCTGTCACAAAAATCATGGTGACTACCTACATATTGTGTAGAGGTGCTGGTTTACACAAGCACATCTTCTCAGCAAGCACAGTACAGCCACAGTATAGCACTCTTCTCTATTCCCCGAACGATGATAGAATCGCCCCCATGTATAAACTATACATTAGTTATCTTGAAATCCATTAACCTGATCCATCAATTTCTAAATGGCATTAAAATATACACAAGAACTGATCAGAGCCATGCACGATCCTTGTTCAGATAGCAAGTTTCAAGTTACAAGTAGGTGAAGAGCAGACATTCGTTCAGTTTGAGTTAAAGTTACTTTTTGATCCATGTTCTAGTTTTCTGTAAGATTGAGGACCCTGTCAGTATGAAATACAAGACAGCAGGTTAAAGGAATATCATCACTGAACTACAGCCAACCTCAAGTTAAGCCGAACTTTATATATATATATATATATATATATATATATATATATATATATATATATATAGTTCATTCATCACTGAACTACAGCCAACCTCAAGTTAAGCCGAACTTTATATATATATATATATATATATATATATTGTTCATTCATCACTGAACTACAGCCAACCTCAAGTTAAGCCAAACTTTTTATATTTATATATATATATATATATATATATAGTTCATTCATCACTGAACTACAGCCAACCTCAAGTTAAGCCGAACTTTATATATATATATATATATATATATATATATTGTTCATTCATCACTGAACTACAGCCAACCTCAAGTTAAGCCAAACTTTTTATATTTATATATATATATATATATATTGTTCATTTACCCCCATGTTCTGAATCAAGTTGCTGACATGCTAATGTATCATGTTTTCTTTGTTCTGTCTATAGGCACTAGCAGTTGCAGGTCGGAGTCCTCTTCGAAGTGGTCATTTACCAGTAAGATCTTCTCGATCCTGTGGCGCATCCTCTGCAAGACATTGTACACAGGACTGGCCACAGGTTAAAGGCTTGTGGCCTGATGAAGAGGAGTCCAACAAGAAACTCAATAATAGCTTCCCATCAATATACTGCAGCTCCTCATATTGTGATGGCACCAGCTCTAGCAGCACCCGAAAAGCCAGGCCAGTCTCCCTTACAGCTCCCAGTCAGACAAGAGAGTGTGGCAGGCAATTTCACGGTAGTGCCAACAGCCTTGTTGAAGCGGTAAGTTGATGTCAGTTATAGCTGTGAAAGTGAGAGTAAGCGCCTGCATGGGAACCACTAGATCAGCGTCTGATTAATAATATTCTGTGCATGTGTGTACACACACACACAAACATACAGTATATATGGCACAAATACAGACAAACGGTAAGATGTACTCAACTAATGATTGCTTAAGTAGGTCAGTTTAATAATAGTTCTTGTTAACATTATTATTATTATACTTGCATGCTGCCCAACTCCCAATGACTCTGAGCAGCTCATAATAATCAACCAAAGAAATTACAGTAAGATCAGTAAAAGATAAAAGTTGGCAAACCTGACAGACCAGATGAAATGAAGCGAGAGGTCTCACTCTTCCTCACCAAGGGCCTGGGTGAAGAGCCAGGTCTGTACTGCTGTTCTGAACAACAGCAGAGCGGTGCTGCTACAGAGGAGGCACACGGCCAGAGGGCAGGAATTGTTTAGTCAAAGGAACACAGCGTGCCAACCCTGTTAAGATCAAAGTGGCCAGACAGATAGGATACAGCCATAGCTGGGAGTCATACTTCCAATGCATCTGGAGGAAATTTGTTTCAGGAAGGCAAGATTCTTAGTCTCATTCCTCAGATAAAACCTCCAATTTTTATGTGATATATATTTTTTCCTAATAACAATTAAGAATAAATGTATAGAAGGAAATAATTCAGTACAGAGAAGATGCTTGTCTGATAGAAATGGGAAAGTTAGTCCAAGGTAAATAATTAGATTTGATTAATATACTTTAACTTTGACAGTTAAAACAACTATATCCCCAATATACAGCAGTCTGGTTTGATGACTTAGAACTAGTCAATTAACAACTGCACTTTTACAGGAGCCAGAAGGTTTCTAGGTGTTATGTTAGCTTGCACTGATGACTCTGGGAAAGAAAATGGATTCTCCTCAGTTCCTGTTGTAAAAACTGGAAGAAAAACAAAACATGTAACTTCTAACCAAAATGAGTTGGGGTTTTTTAATCTAGCAAGTGGAATAAAGATCCCAAGTGGTTTCTTTGTTTTTACCATCTCTTCCCTCAATGAGCCATTTCCTACCTCATTCCCAGGGATCCCCACTCTTAAAAGCAGAATCTGGGGAAGAGGAGTAGGCTTCAGAATAAAGGGTGTATTACTGCCAAGGTCTTTCACTGATTATTTTGATCTTTGCTATAATAGTGATATTAATACTGATATCCACTTTTGTTCCTTGTCTTTGATGTCCTGGATTATCAAAGGTCTTGATTTCGGAAGGACTGATGCAGTTTGCGCAAGATCCAAAGTTCATTGAGGTTACCACCCAAGAGCTAGCTGATGCCTGTGACTTGACAATAGAAGAGATGGAGAATGCTGCAGACAACATTCTCAATGGTAACAGCAAACCAAGCCCCAATGGCAACCTCTTGCCTTTTGTTAACTGCAGGGACCCAGGGCAGGACTGTATGGGCGAAGAAGCAGAAGCAGCCCAAAACCCAGATTGTAGGAAAAGTCAAGAGGAGCCTAAGGATACCAGGATTTATATCAGCAGCCTGTAGTTGCTGAGGCTGAAAGTGATGCTGGTTTTTTAATTTGTTTCAATGTTCCTAATGGGTTTGTTTCAGAAGTGCCTCACTGTTCTCGTGACCTGGAGTAACCAGAACAGCATTCTTCATTTATTTCTGTCGGGAAGAATCGCAGAGTTGGGTGGTGTAAAAGAGCTTTTCAGGAGTGAATATACAACCCCAGCATGTGTCCATGAAGGAAAAATCAGGAGAAGGAAAAGGCAGTGTGTCAGCTCCCTTCTTTTTTCAGTCCCTGCACAAGGAACAACAGCTGCTTCCTGAATGTGAAGGAAAACCTCAGCTTCCTGTGGATGGCCGTAGCCAAAAGGACACTGTATCAAGCAGGTGTCTTTCAATTCTGCTTGTACAAAAAGGAATCATTTTGCACATGTTCTGTATGAGCCTCACTGTCTCCATAAAGCCAAGACCCTTCTGATCTACAAGTGGAATAGACTTCTGCAACAGGTCCCACACACTGCTGAGGAGGAGGAAGCAGAAGTTGCAAGATAGGAGATGCAGGTGGCAATATTGCAGATGTTTCTTGATGGAAATGCAGAGACTCCCAGGCAGTATTCTCTGCCAACCAATCAGAGCTCAGGCAGTCTTCTCTGCCAAACAGAGTTCAAGACAGCTAGCTGTGCCAATGGCTCAAAGAGCACGAAGCCAGTTCTGTCAAAAGGAGTTCAGGCAACCCGCCCATTTCTAAGAGAGGTGGCGATGGGCTTATGTAGATCTCTCCTTGTTCTTGCTATTTAATATTTTCTTGAAAGCATGTTCCAATTTTTATTTTTGGATACTTTATTTTATTGTATTTTATTTTTTAAGGGAGAGGGATGGAGTGTTTACAAAAGTTTTGTAATCACATGTCTTTTTGTTTTTCACCTTCACAAATGTTTAACATTGATTTATTTTTTTGTTTTTGTTTTCCTCCACTGACATTTGGTAGAAGCTAATGATATTAGGAGTTTTGCCAACCATAATGTACACCAGACTTTGTAATTTTATTTGAAGTAATGAGAATTTCCTTTTTTGTTGTTGTTTTATAATTTAAAGATAGTAGGCAATGCACTTGATATAATCTTGCACATATGAATGATTGATTTGGATTCTTTATAGTACTAGGTATATTTGCAGATGTGTGAACGAATGAGCAGGACTGGGTGAATGAGTGAGCAAGTGAATACACACCTGAAAGTGTGCAACTTGATACAGTTCTCCACTTCCTGGTTATAACTGAAGGAGAGCTTTATCTGGGGTGATTTGAGTGCAAAAATAAATCACTGTCTCTGCTTTTGAAAGGGGAATCAGTAACTCTTTGCATTTTCTGTTCCACAAGATATGCAAAAACAATGCAATAATATTAATTTTGAATAAAATGTGTGAATTGTGCTGGCATTAAAACTGTATAGAAAAACAAAACAAGGGGATTAAAAACAAACAAAAACAACCAAGTGAGAAGGAGTTATATTTCAATATATTCCGTGTGATGTTTTATTGCATTGATAATGTTTCTGTTGAAGAAACCGTAATACTTGAATTCAGGTCAGTTTCAGTATTTTTCAACTATTTTTTTAAACTGAATTGCAATTGTGCCAAGCAAATATAATGAATTAAGTTTGTTTAAGGGAAAAGATAACAATTCTTGTATATTTTGCTGCATGTAAAGTAAATCATTTCGTATTTGGAGTGTGCCAAGCTTTACCTTTGAACTTTAAGTGCTTTTCTACATGTGGTTGGGGGAAAGGGTATACTATTTTTTTTTATTTTTTAATTTGTATAATGAACAAAGTGTACTAGTGCTAAGTAATTATCCTGCAACCCACTGACAGGTTGAACATTAACTGATTTTGCATATCTTGTGTTCACTTTCCTTATTCTGCACTTTCTTAAACATGCATGATAATGAATTGGGAAGACTATCTTGCATTTTGAAGCTATGGATTCTTATCCAGGTTTCTTCTTTTGCGTAGTTTCTCTCAGTGATTCTCCTCACTAAAAGGTGGATAATTCCATATGCTAGGGTAATCAGGTATATCCATTCCTGTAAACTGAGCTGGCATCAGCAACCTGGGAAAGGGGAATATCTTCTTTTTATTATATACCGCAAATATTGCCGTGATTATTGTTATGACATCAAATAATGATCATCAGGAGTTGGTTTAATAATTTCTATAAATTCAATAGGGTATGTTGTACCTTTAACCAAATTTGTATATGTAGAGAAGCTACAAGTACTTCAGAAGACTAGTTAAAATATTTGTCACCAGTAAAGTAAAAGGGAAAGGAAGTCTGATAAAAGAAATTAAACAAGAATGTAACACATGGCCCACAGGAAAGAGGAATAAGATGCATATCTATAAGATGAAGAATAACATAATAACAGTAGCATTGCTGAGAAGCATTTAGAGATTATGATTAAAAGTCTGATACAAGTCAGAAATCTCATAATGAATAAGGCAAGAATCATTTTTACATTGTATTAACTGATTAAAACATATAGAAAATAGTTATCAGTTTGCAGAACTACTTTACAAGACCATAATGAACTAGGAGCATTCATAAAACTATAAATAAAGAATATGGAAGGATGTGTTAAGGGTAGCATACTAAAAAGAAAACAGAAAAAAATGTTGACCACTTTCACATTTTTGAAAACAGGTGGCAATTGCTTCTGTAGCCCCAGTGCAGGGATACATACATGCAACAATGTAGTATTCAGAAATCTTTGAACATACCTATTACCACCTATCTCCTGATCCTAAGGAAAGCATTTTGGCATAATTCAACACCAACCACTTGTTTGAGTGTGATTGGAATAATTTCAGTAGATGATTAATATTGTAATAATATGCTGCTCAGGATTAGAACTGTACACATAGTTTGCAATTCAACAGTTGGAAACTGTTGTGCAGGCCCACATAACTGTTGTGCAGGCCCACATGCTCAATACAATAATATAATCCTTTATAATACACATGTCTCAAAATAGGAGGGGATGCATGTATCATGTTGTATTATCAATGATGGGGAAAATGTATATAAATCACAGGCCAAAGGGAATTTGATATAAGCACTTCAGATAGTTTCTAATGAAGCAACTTTCTTCACAGAAGATAGATTAGTAGTTTCTGGAGATGTGTTAACATCTTCTTTCAAGAAATGAAGGTCAGCAGCTATCCTACATGTAGGAACCCCACCTTTAATAACCTTTGATTCTTTGAATAGTGAAATCGCTTATTCAGAGTTCTTCCGAATCAAGAAAATTCTGCTCTAGAGTACTGTTTATATATCATAAAGACCCCCCTTCAGAATTATAAAATTGAACATTGAAACCATTATTTATAACCCCTTAGTTATAGTGGGGTTATAACAGTTTAATTTGGATTTCTATAGTGTAGAAATCCAAATTAAACTGTTTCCGAAAAATTATTTCTAATGTCCACTGGAACACATCCAAAGAAGAAGAAACAACAATCTCTTTGGGTAGTTGGTTTCACCATCAAACAGCTCTTAACTGTTAGGAAACTTTTGCTAAAATCCATTTTGAATCTGTCTTCCTGTAGCTTAAATCTATTATATCATCTGTTGCACTCTGGAATGAGAGAACAGATCCTGACTTTTTTCTATGTGACGTCTTTTCAGGTATTTGAAGAGTGCCATTATATCCCTACTTAGCTGTCTTTTCCTAAGGCTACCCATAGTCCTCCACCAATCTTTTTTTGAGGCACCCTGTACAATATTTTTCTCCAGTCTGAAGAGGAACCACCGAAGAGTATCATTTTCAAGGCAGCTCTGTATCCATTTACATGTCGTACCATCCAGCCTATCCTTAATTAGCTCACTAATCAGCATGTCATGGGGTACTCTTGACAAATGTTTGCTGAAATCAAAATATATTATTCTCACAATATATTAAGTAAGTAAACCAATCAGAAACATGCGATAAGATTACTTGGCAAGATTTGTTCTTGACAAAACCATGATGACCTCTTTATTTTCGAAGTGCTTACAGATCGATCTTTTTCTTATGTGTTCTAAAATCTTCCCAGATACCACTATCAGGGCAACTGGTCTGTAATTTGCTGGATCTTTTTCTGATTTTTGAAAATAGGGTCAATTGCTCATCTCCAACCATCTGGCAGTTTACCAGTTCTGTAGGATTTCCCAAAGATGTTATATAAGGGTTCAGTCAGACCATTACCTCTTTTCCTCAGTATTTTAGGTACAACACCCCCACCAACACAGGCAGGACAAACCATGGTATATAAATCGAGAGCAAGGCCCACTCCCTCTTCGCACTGAAGACATTGCCTAGTCTGGAAGATGTCTGCAAGAAAACCACCAGGCTCAGAGAGCACCGAGGACTCCCCAGTTCAACCCTGAGCTACAAATATTCTCTTTCATTTAAACTCATTCAAAGTTAAGATGTATTCCCTGAATTCTGCACTTTCATCCTGATCTTAAAGATTTCCTTGTGAAACGTATGTTTTTTGTGGGAAAACACTAAACTAAAATAGAAGATAGTGGCTCTGCCTTTCCTTTGTTACAGATAGCATTCTCCATGATGAACCGTCAAACCGGCTTTTCCTTTTATTTTTAACATATCTAAAGAATCCTGAGCATTTGATTTCCTGACATCAGTTCTATAGTCCAAGACTATTTGTCTATACTCTTTCCATTCTGTATGTGTCCATTTCTGTTTTCTGATCTTCACTAAACATATAGTGTAGCTACATTGGTTTCTGTTCTCCTCCATGCTTTTCCTAATTGGGTTTGCAATTGTGCTTTTAGCATCTTCTATTTAGGAACTCCCACACGCCTTGAGCTTGTTCTCCCATTTCTTCTGCCATGGGATCCTACTAATTATTGCTCTGAGTTTATTAACATCTTTTTTTTTGGGGGGGGGGAGTCTAAGTTAGGTGATTACATTCGGTTTTAGTTATTAATTAAATCAAATAGTTCAGCATTCTTGGAGTTCCTGACTATGAAAAAACATGGCGTAGTTTTCTGGATTTTCATCCTTATCAATTTTTCAATTATTAAAAAAGTAAAAATAGAAAAATAGAGGATGATTACAAATGGAAGGTGCTGTTGTCTGATCCTCGTGGTAATTCCATGAACAAAACAGGTTGACTACACAATGAAAGCCTCATTATGGAAGTAGAGATGTGCATATCAGTATAAATCTAGTCCATTTTGCTGCCTATGTTAATAAGACTGTATTCCTAGACCATCAGATGCTTTATTATTAAAAAGACACTTGAAAAGAATGTTCATCCATTTATTATTCATTCAGAATTTTTATAAACATTTTCCCATTTTAAAAAAATATAAATGTCCCAGTCATATTTTAATGCTTTTTAATTTTTTTATGTAAATTCTGTGCTGTACAAATTTAAAAATTACATTTCCCCAATAAAAGTTAACTTTGACATAATCACTAATATATATTTTAAATGCAACCTGCCAGTGTGTTTTAGTTTGGTTTGCCTTTTTTTGCATTCCACTTAGTCATCCACGTATGCCATAGTTGAGTACGTTTTGATGGATTTCACAAATCTGCTTCTATAAAAATCTATGACAAATTTATTTTACCTTTTGTTTCTAGAAGCTCTCTAGATATTCAGAAGTGTGAAAGCACATCAGTTTAGCTGAGATTTCTTATAAATGTCAGTCTTTCATAAATATCCTACAATAAATAATTTGGGTGCTTAGCATCATTGTTTGTCAAACTACACATCTGCTTTTATCTTAGCAGCACAAAATTGAATTTCTTCTGCTGTTATGAAAGCCGTATGTTTATCGGCAAATAAAGTCCCCACTGATCTTTTATTTTTTAAAACAAGCACTACCTTATTGGTCAGTATCTGACACAGAACAAAGCACATTGAAATCAAAGGTTTTGAACATTCTTTTTTCTGTTCTGCAATGTAACTATTCTTTTTCTTTAGGTACTTATATTTCATTCTTCAAAGCAAAAAAAACTTTTACAATGAATATAATAAATTTGTTTGATTATAGCCATCACTTTTCAGATTTTACTGTCATTCACCTACTGAAAGTTTCAAATGTCCTGCAAAATTTTTTTAAAATATCCAAAATATCTATAATTATTGATAAACAAATCTTGCTCAACAAGGTCTTTATGCGTATTAATCCCCACAGTTTCCCTGTAATCAGAAATTGGCTGTCAGTCAATAATTTACTGCCTTTAGGACAAAGATCCAAAATCTACCTGAGAACTAACTTCCTTCTTTCCTTCCTTCCTTCATTAACTTCATTTTCTATGAATGTCTACATATATTAAAAGCATATTATACCATGGGTTTTTATACCAATTGTATTTATCTAGAACCAGTCTTCCCCTTGATATCATCACAGGGGGTTAGTTCATATCAGCATCTTGATCACTAGGTTGCAGTACCTTGGAGTAAACTCAAACTTGATGAGATGTACTTCTGTCTAAGTACAATTGTGCTGGTTGTGATTCTGACATTAGGTAAAGAAATTGCAAACGCATATGAACCATAGTATACATGTTCTTGTGGGCTAATGTGAATTGTTGACTTTTGGCCATAACAAAGAATTCCCCACACTCCCACTAATTGAGATGATTCATTCATTCATTCATTCATTCAACCACAGAAGCTGAAATATCAGAAAGTAAAAATGTTCCTAAAACTTCACATTCCCTAAAGCTCAAAGATACATTTACATAGTGCTGAATATGAACAATGTGAACCTCAAGACCACATGCTATGAAGCTACAATATGGTTCCTTCCCATGCAAGCATAAGTCCAAAGAAGATGGATGTTCATGTACAAATTTATTTCAGATTATCACAAACTTTTCCCAAATTTTCTGGGGCTTCCAATATTGCACTGATAGCATATAAAAAGAAGTCTAATGTTACTCAAATAACTCAGAATCGGCTCAAAGTTTTTCACCAGAATTAGTTCACACAATCAGTTGTATAAGCACTCAATTGGCAAGAAATCGTAATATATACATACACATACATACATAAACACACATACACACCAGTCCTAAAGTGTATGCTAACCCTCAGTACCTATACAAATATATATTACAAATTCTGGTGAACAGGGAATAAGACTGAAAACAGCTAGTTACAATATTTTACACCAATTGTGAAAATATTTTGAAGGATTAAAATAATATGGAATTACAAATTGATTACTTGTGATAACTTTATCTTTCTATAAAAGTCAAGTTGTTTTCAGGTCAAGCTCAGCTCCTGGTGGCTTACATGGATACACACATATTTTTGGTATGATACAGAAGTGGTTTGCCAATACCTTCTTTCAAGATTTTTTTTTTTACTTCCTAGTTTAGCCTATAGCCTTGGACTTCCAAGGTGGTCTCCCTCCTTAGCATCCTAGATCAGCCAAGGTCAGCTAGGTGCTGCCAGGATTTTTTATTTACAAGAGCTAAATCCACAGGTAGCATAATACCAGTGTAACTGGTCATATATGGTGCTATTTCCTTGTCTCCTGTGGTATGTAAGCACCTTTTGCCCAGTCTTTGCAAATGCCAAACTGCTTCGTTATTTATTTAATTGGTATAAGAATTAAATTGTGACATTGCACATTCAGGTAAAATATACCTACACTAAGTGATGGCATAAGTAATGACTATTGGACAGTGCCAGATCTATAGGAAAAGAAGCATGCAAGAAGCATGCTCTCCAGGTGATATTGATGGATATGTCATTTATGGCTTGATCAAAAGGAAGTCTCCATACTGATCAAGTAGTATATGAGCTAGTCTAGTTATATTGCCAATTTCTGCATATTTGCTGACATATTTTGAGACTATATACATTGAGCAGGTTTCTAAAAGGCTCCTGTCCAAACTATTCAAACTCTATGCCTCATATGAATATGCCTAATTATCTTTTTATGCAAGTTACAGTCAAAATAAGTGGTAACATACCAAAGGCCAAGGGAGGAGCATTAATAAACGCTTTACACAAGGTATGGTGCTTATTTTGTGCTTATGAAAATAGTTTAAAAGAACTATGAGTGCTCAAAGCTCTGAAAAGGGATAATGTGTTTAGGGTAAGTTATTCTGCCACGATTGTGCATTTGGGATATTAGATACATCTCTGATTAAAAAAGAAAAATTCAATACTCAGCTTGGTAGCAACACTTGCTTCACTTCTGAAAATTATCAGCAATCATGTATGAGCACTAACATATTATTCCCAATTTTCACCCTTTCTGATATTGGTCAGTAAGAGCAAAATATATCCTGTAAGGGTCTAAATGAGAAATTGGAGGAAAAAGGGAAGAGTTTGCTGGTGCCAGCACATTTTGCTGGTGGGTAGTTGCTATTTCAGCTCACCTGGCTGTAGCCTAGAAAGAGAGAGACTTCAAATAGGTATGAGCAAAGAGCTACTGCCTCCTTTAAGCGGGGAAGAGTTTGGGGCACAACAGAGAAAATATTTGACTTCATAAAATGTTCTCTTTTCCCTTTGTATTGAGCGTATATGCTGGATACAATCACTGCACTGCAGCTGGAAGCTTTACAGAAGCTAAAGACTGGGCTGTTTCTTAGAAGGGAAAAATCAACCATCGCTCTTAAGTTTGTCTACTGTGCAATTCAACAACTAACTACACTAAAGACATTGATTGCAAATACCAAGATTTCCATCTTCCCCAACCAGCTTGGTAATTCCACCAGATCAATTATTTTGGATGTATTTTTTTTTCCTTCCTTCTGCTGTATGATTTAAATGATGGGAGGGAACAGGGATTAATGATCCAGAGCAGGAGTTCCCTTAGCCCCAGAATTTCTCTGCATCGTCTACCTCTTCTGGTGAACACACATGATGAAGAAGTTGATGATTATGATGATGCAGATACTGCTGCTACTGCAAGGGATCCAGTCTGCTTTATTATCCAAACTCCCACTGTCTGAGGAAGCAGCCAAAGGAGCACTATGTACAGGATTGCATCTATTCTGCTTTGTTTTCTACCCCTGGCCCCATATCACTGATGACTATGAAGACAACAACAACAAAAAAGGGCAAATGCATTTTTTTACATTTCTTGATAATTTTCAAAGCAATGTATCATTGCTTTCTTTAAACTGATGCCAATATAACAGTTGTATGGGTCTCAGCCAGCCTCCTGTGTCTTTTTCTGACTTAAGAGTTTGAGATCTTTCTGTGAAACATTCATACTTATATACAAATATAATTTGACAACCCAGGAGAAACTTTTAGGCAATACATAATCCATTAGCTGATCAGAGCTGCTGATATAAGTTGAAGCTTTTTCTTAAAATCTTATTTAAAAAACATAAAACTATTCCTATAGAGAAAGCCCTTATATATGAACCATGTTCCACATTGCTTTACATCTACTTGTATCAAAACATTACTAATAAATATATGTCATGAAAGAAAAATTGTGGAACAGTAAGGTTAAGCAGATGATTGCAAATTAAGTAATTAAAACAATCATTAATTGAATATACATTTCACAATTAAAATATATTTTCATATTTTACAATGTCTAGAAATTAGATTATTATAATTAATATTTTTCTAGGCCTTCAAAATCCTCTGCAGAAAAAGATGAGGTGCTAACAGAAATGTATATAGAGAATATTAACGATTGATATATCAGGCATGGCAAGTCAAGGTAACCAAAACTAATAAATATTTATTTATTTATTTATTTATTTATATAGATGATAGATAGATAGATATTACATGAAGAGATATAACATTATAATTAGAATTATCTTTCTGGAAGTTATCTCTAATATTATCTGTTCAACAGAAATCAAGAAATGAAAATGGTGCGGAGGGGTATGGGATCAAAAGTATATTGGCCCTACTATTGTGGCTACACAATGAAACAATGTCCTGGGTTAAATTAGGGTTTCAAAATCTAATAAGTAAGGTTGCTGAATATCTTACAATTTCCTAGATCAAAACTGACTGGGTATAGTAACCCTTATCTTGCAATGGAAAAGAATTCCAAACACATTTTATGTAATGATACACATTCAGTGCAATTTCATATGCATTACAAGTAGGAAATACCACAAAATCAAGAGTTCATGGAAATGTATGAGGCTGGGTCAGCTTCCCTTCTTCCTCTGAAATGATTGTTGCAGACAGAGAAATGTTGGAGGGAAAATAATAGTGTAGCCCAAAAAGGAAGGAATTTTTTCAGAGAAACTGGATCCAGAGTTCAGCATACGCTACAGGGACTGCAGCACACAGTACGTCTTTACATGCAGCTTATTCTGTCCTGTATCAAATAGTGCAGGTTGATGTATAACCAATCCTGAAAAATCAGCCCTGATCCTGAGTGCAGTAAGACTGACAAGATGTGGAGAACAGTTGCAAGAGCACATCCCCAACATGAACACCAGAGCAGTGGAGAATTTCTTTAAAAACCCCAAACTCTATTATTTTCTTATGCTCACTATTAAGGCTGCTCCCTCTCCCTACTTTTATCATTGTCTGTTGTTGTTTTTTTACTATTTCTAAATTTGTTTTTATATATATATATATATATATATATATATATATATATATATATATATATATATATACACATACAAATACTTAGCATTTAATCAGCTGTTGTTGGGAAGGTTTTGGTCCCTTTTTCTTCTTACAAAAATAGCAGTTCTCTCCATAGCTGGAATACTTCTAATTAAACATTTCAATGCCCTGTTTATGAGCAAGGGGACACTAAGTTTCTTTTTAAATAAGCAACTATGAACTAAAATAAAGCATAGCTATGTATGCTCCATCCTTCCAAGGTGCTCTAATTCAGGATTCTAGCTAAGCAATTCCTCCAAGACGAACATTCAAGTTTCCATTTCCAATGTTGTTTTTCTTCAGAATTCTGTCAATGTTCCGTCATTCTAAAATCCATGGCTCCTAAACCTGCCATTTCTCAATGGGCTGCTCTTGAGGGCAGTGAAATTGCTCCCTTAATATTTAAAGTACGTATCTTGAGGTTTCTCATGGTTGCTGATGCTCCTGTTTCTCAGTGGCATTGTTATCAACCCTCTGAGCAGTAACTATTAGAAAGCGTTTGCTATTAGAAAGGGGTAGGGGGAATAATCACTAATGCCATTCTGGAATGGCTTTATTTTCAGAGAATAGGGCAACCACCAGATTCAGCAGATGAAGAATTTTCAAACTCTTTGCTCACATCTAGCAGTCATCCAGATTTCTGCAGCCTAGATCTATCAGAAAACTTTCTGTCCAAAACTCTGACTGATGACTTTTGAGGACATCAGGCACACCCTATCATAATCTTCTGCCAAAATCAAATTGAATGTGGAGATTAGTACAGAAAAAGAGCCCAGTAACTGTACATATGTGAGATAGATATCCTGGTTGCTCCATTTAATAGTATTAGAAAATGAAATCAAATGTTATTTCACCTTACCTTCTGACAGCATAGATTTTAACAGGCTGCTCCACTACCTTGGGCTATTGGCATGCACATTCTTCGTTGCATCTTGTACTACCCAATACTCAAGAAAGAATACCATTCAAAACATGCTATTGGTATGAATGTACTAATTTATTGTACATTTATACAACCCCCCTTCCTACTTTGAATGAAGCATGCAAATCTAGATAAAACAAATTATTTATTATTCCCGAAATGCATTTAATTTAATTATTCAAAAACAATCCTCCCAAATGGCTTACAAAGTTACATCCCTATTTCAAAATGAGAATGATTATGTTTTTGAGGGTAGTAAAATAAATAATGAAGCTGCTTTTTACATGTATCACCAGTTACTTAACAAGAATGCTTGTCAGAAAACTGATCAGTAATCCATACCTTCAGTGCAGACAAGCCATTCCAGCTGATTAAACAAAACACCTATTGAGCTTTAAGATTCTCACAGATCTTAATGATGAGATAAAAGTAAAAAGACACAGCTGGCAAAAATAGAAATAAGCCTGTAAATATCTGAACTATAGGCAAAGCAACCTCTGTCCCCTTGAGTCCCTGGCATGTGTTTTCTGGTACTGATTTTCCCTTTTCCACCTACTTCCTCCTGGTCACAACCCTATTATTTCTCTACTTCTCATGACAATTTATTTCAGTCAGGCATTTCACAGTTGCAGGGGCTAAATATAGAGCCCTGCAACTTAGAAAACCTATTGAAGAACTGTCTAGGATATTTGTTTGTTTGTTTGTTTACCTATTTATTAATAATTATAGTGGGGTCATGTGTGCTACGGACCAAGGCTGCAGATGAGCAAATCTCACATTTTTATTTTTTAATGACCAGAGAAGATTCATCACCTTACATCATTGCTAACTGGTAGACAGAGGGGAGACCAACTCATTCCAAAATGAAGAGGGGAAAAAATCCTCCCGTTACTTTTTCCAAGAACTTTTACATAAATTGTTTCCAGACAAACTGGTTGGCCACAACTACTAGTGTTGTACTGCAGCTAGCAATAACTTCCGTAAAAGATGCAGGTGGAAAGACAAAGAACAAGGTTGTTCGTTTCCTGTGTATGTGGCACTGAATGTGTGTGGTTGACCAAGATACACAAATAGGTCCTCTTTCTCTTCCCATAACTTTGTTAGGCATACTTGGCAGTCAAAGACAATAACCATTTTAGAAGATTTTGGAAGAGGACAGAAAAAGGATCTGTTTGTTGTCTTCTAGATCCCTAAAAGGGGGCAGTGGGCTGGGGGCAAGCAGGCTCTGGAGGACAGTGCAGAAAACAGCACAGTGGTGGACTTCTCTGAATGATTAGGAGGAGCCCAAACAGCAGTTTGATCATGTTCTCTCAAACCTGATGATGAACTGCTTCTGCTCCCCTTGTGCACACCGAATTAACATATAATATTTTCTGACTTTATTTATTTTATTCATTACATTTTAACTATGTTCCTCCAAGGAACTCAAGAAGCTGTGCATGATCATTTGGCCCCTTATCCTTAAACGTAATTAGGTTGCTCTCATTTCCCTTATTTGTCTCAATTCCCCGTCTCCTCTCTGGACATACCTGCATACATAAATACCTGGGGCAGTTTAAAATGTTCAAGACTTACTATCTCTGCACTGGCTTAGCCAAAGTCAAAGGCTTAAAAACAACAAGCACAATACAAAATTGATCTCAGCTTTCTTTTCAGTGTATATATTATGGATCTGTTCCAAGCAAAACCTCATGTCACATTAAATAATTAGACTAATAATATGGTCTTATATTAAAGACAATTTGAAGTTCTTGGCCCATTGTTATTATCAATAAGCTATCATTTTGTAAATTTCTGTTAATAGAGGCAAGTTGATTAAATAACATTTGCTACATTGTTTTATTAGTCTTCTACACTACAAATACATTAGAATTAGAATATTTGGATTCTTCCAATTAGTTCTTATAGCATTACTGAATAAAAGGTATCTTACAGCCCTGCACATAATATTTTCCAGATATTATGATTATGAATCTCTCTGAGATTCATACCTAAACAAAGCATATTACAACCTCACGTACCCAGAGCTTCCACATCAACATTCTTCCATAAAATAAACATGCTGCATGTCTCTACCAATAGATATTTTAATATTTACAATACTGTCTCTATGTCAAAGATGCCTCTATTGCAGATAGGTTTGATTATCTCAAAGAGTCTGCATGATGAGGCTACCTTGTGCCTTCCTTCAATATGTATATATAAAGAGGGAGAAGATTTATTCCTAAATGAATGTAATTTAGAAAGACAAGAAGAACTTTTGAAATAACAATTACTGTAATTTTACTTTAAAAGCTACATAATGTAGGGTATGATACCTATAGACCACTATCTCTGATTTCAGCTTAACGCAGTACAGGAAGAGCCATATTTATCCTTATCCCATTAAACCAAGAGTGTTGATTCTGGAAAAAAAATATTAGCCACACTTTCTGATTAATTTCACTGTAAGGTGGACCAGAGAATAAATTTGAAGGTCTGCCTTTTTGACCATCAGCTATAAATATTTATTTATATGATACAACCTTTTGCATGTAATTTTCTTTCTAATTGTCTGGATTTATGAATGAAATGGATTTTCAAAATGTAAGTCAATCAAGAGGTAAATTTCTACTCCACCTTTCCCTTTTCTCTAACCTGAAATACTCATACTGTTTTAGAGGTATGCCCAGGTATAACTGTTTACCACACCTACAATTTTAGGTACAATTTTAAAGAACTTAACTGAAATCAAGAAGGCTGTGCTGCCCTTGTAAAGTAAAGCTGTATACTTTGTAACCATAATGTAATCCTGCCATAGATTAAAAACAGAAAGTCTCACCCTCTTTTCAAATATTTTAAATAAACAGAAGTAATTGCTCAAAAGTGAGCTAGAGAATTGCCTTGGTGTGAGACAAATGTATATACCTGTAAGATCGCATTTTTATCTGAGGAATTATGTTATTTTAAAAAATACTAATAAATTTTTTAACTATGTCATTATTGGTTTATCCTAACTCTTTCTAAATATAACCCTTCCTCTTGGCATCTATTGCAAACAGACCAATTTGCCTGATACTGTCATATATTTATAAATGTACTCATCCCAGTGTCTAACTATTATAGCCCCATGAATGCAAACTGCAAACAGAATCTGAGCCTTAATTTGCCACCACAAAAAAAAAGTAGGTACTGCAGGTAAAGGACAGTTCAACACTCACAATGGAGAATAGTAACAGCTGTATAATACTTTCTATCATAAAACTACATTATCTAATCAGTTTTAAATATATTACAAACAGTGAACAGTCTACTGAGATAAATCAGAAATCCATCTGGTACAGTATGACAATATCAAGGATCTTGATTTATGAGAACTCTTCAAGATTTAACAAAATATTTCCCATATTTTTCTATTAAAATGCTAAGGGCTAAATTTATAAACTAAATCTAAAATCTCTACTAAGCAACAACCTTCCCTGTTGTACAGAATATACACTTTAGAAATAGCTATGCTGCAGGAAAATATGCTCAGTTACACATGCCTGTATATATAAACACTTAAGAGAATTTTCTACATGGACAGTATCATTTGCTCATCAAGATGCCTACAATTGTAAATACTATTCACTGCATTAAGAGGAAAGTATGTGAAAGATACAGATAATACTATATGAATATAAAATGAAAGGGGCAGGGGAAAAAAACAAAAAAATCCAGTAGCATTTATCTTTAAGTAGATGAACCATATACCCATAATTTGAAGAGAGCTGTAATGAATTAAGTTACAAGAAGCCAGACTCCAGTTGATTATTTCAAAAAAAAAGAAATCCTAAGAGCAAGAAAAATCAAATAATGGAACCAATTATGCAGAGTTAAGGAGAGACTTCCTTCACAACATATGTTTGAGCAAAGGAGAGCCAACTCTCAATTTTTTTTAATCTGGATTTCTGCACTGGGCAGGGGGTTGGGCATAATACAGAAAATGCCCCCTTCTAGCTCTATATTTGTAAAGAATATGAAATTTGCTATTCATCTGATTGAATCACTCCATAAGAAACAGTCCCTCCTATGTGTTCCTATATCTTCAGACTCCAGAAATGCATGAAGTATTTTGAATGCTCTATTAATAATTTGAGAACCCAGCAGAAGCAGACTTAAACCTTATATAGTGAATCTACATCAGCTCTTGCTCTAGATTAGTTAAATGTGTGGACTTCACATTCTTATCTGTAGCATTGTAAGAAACCAGGTTCTATCTGCTTTGGTTCTGTTTCCAAATATATTTAATCATCATTTAAAATAACTGATGTGCATATTCTATGTTGATTGCTGAGGTAAGTAAGGTATAAATCAGTAGGGGAATCCTTTCAATTCTACCAAAGAACATAAGAAGAACCTAGCTCAATCAGACCAAAGGCTACCTAGGATAGCATTCTGTTTCCATATTGACCAATCAGATGTCTATGAAGATCATAAGCACTAGGATATAAGTACAACAGGGTCCTCCTTCTTAGATTGCCCAGCAATTTGTACTGAGAAACACTGCCTGACACTGAAGATACATACAGTAGTTACTGATAAACATAAGTTCCATGAATATATGCAATCCTTTCTGAAGCCATCCAAGTTGGCAAGGATCAATACAACTTACGGAAATGAAAACCATAGTTTATGTGTTATAAAAAAAGTAATTCCTTATTTGCCCAAGGTCTTAGAATTCTGCTTCATTGGATAATCCTGGACTGTACCTTTATACAAGGGGGGGGGGGGGGAACTTCCTTTCCATTTTCTTTGTACCATGCATAATTTTATATATTTCTATTATGCCTTGTCTTAATAATATTTTTCTTACTTAAAAAGCCTTGTGTTATGAACACATAAATATGTAAGAGACACTAGTACTGTGTAGCCAATTAGCTGACGATAAAAAGCTTTGCAAATACACCAGAGCAACAGCACCCCCATGTTTGTTCTGTGTAATTTATCTTGATACCTGAAGTGGCATGTAACCATCATACCTAGATGTCTGATGCTGAAGATAACACATAATCCTGAATGCTAGACACCAATAGCTACATCCTCCATGAAATGCAGCTAATGATGTGAGCTGCAGCTCATGAAAGCTTATGCCTTTTAATAAAATAGTTACCAGATTGCTTCTGATTTTTTTACAGAAAAAGTTAAGATCTTAAGGCAGAACTGGAAGAGGGAACTTAAGGAGAATGGACTGAGCCTGAAAAAAGGGGGGGGGGGAAACATTGTTCCCCCCAGCCTCAGAATTGGAATTTCCAAAAGATAAGTCCAAATCAAATAAAGCAGGGTGTCTGCTTCAAGAAAAAACGCTATTTCTGTAGAAAAGGGTATATATTCTAGCCAGAATTTGCTTCAGACTGTTTTCTTTCTTTTTATACCTTGCTGTGCTAAGGCACCTCTGTTGTTACTATTTTATTCTCTCTCTGTACCAGATAGCGTATGTTGTGCAACTTCAGCCATTCTTCAGGCTGATCAGGACAATGTTTTTGCTAACTTATACATTAAATCACAACGTCGCCTCTAACAGGACAAGGCATTCCTTTGTAGCCCACCAACCTTAAGGTCTGTCTGGAATACAGCATTTCCTTTTGTAATTCTCGGGGCTTTTATCCATTATTTCTTTTTCTTCTTAAAGTATTATTTCTTTCTGATGAGATTGGTCTGTCTCTCAAAGACAGGAAAAGGGCTTCATGCAGCCAGGAGACAGCATTATTGCAATTGTTTCCGTTTTTAACTCTCCGTATTGTGAGCGGGGAAAAATGAGGGGTTCACAGAACCCCTGGATGTGCCTTAAACTCATCTAGAAGAAAAAAGGACTGCCTGAAAGGAGGCAAGGGGGGGAGGAAAATGGGTGCTAAAACAGTCATTAGGTTTAGAATTTGTAGCTGAGATAGTGGGTAATAGCCGGTGCCAGCAAGGTCACGCAAGGGGGAGGGATTATTAGGATTGTGTAAACTTTTGTGTGAAGGGGGAAATGCAGGCCCTGATATATGTATACAAACATTAGAATTAGGATGAAGTTAAATACATTCCTGAGGATGTGATCGATATCCATAAGTGTCTCAAGGATGTGTTGATTACTTTCATCACATGTCTGTTCTTCCTCTTCCTGACAAAAAGGCAATCACGGTTATCTTGACCTTATGTAAATTAAACTAGGATCTGGTGAGCCATCAGAGTCAAAAACAACGATAAGGATTGTAAGAACATCCTGACATCCTGCTGGCATTGTGAATTTGTAAATCAAAGTGGGTACTTCAAGGTAACAGGAAGAATGTGAGCTGAACCCTCCAAGGAGGGGGATGACAGGCAAGGAGGGTATAAAGGTATAGGGTTAACTTCATTCAGGGTTCCTTCTTGCACGGAGGGACCCGCCTTTGCAAACGCGTTACCAAATAAACTCCTTTCTTTGTATCATCGAACCTGGGTGATTGGAATTCTTCAGGGACATTTTTCCCGCTGACAATTTGGCTAGCCAGCCAGGAGCCCTTGAGGAGATGTCGGTCTGGAAGGATCAGGGAGGGGTAAGTGGCCACCGCTTCCCATTGCTGAGGTGACTCTGCCCGATCCTCCTGGAGCGACTCCCAGGGCCCCGATTAAACGAGACGGTTCAAAGAAAGGAGAGGAAGTCCGGCTGCTGTGTGATCAGTCGGCCCGCGGAAGGAAGGCCAGCTGCGCAGTTGGTGGAAAGTCCAGCTGCGAGGTAAGCAGTTGGTGGGAAGCCAGTCGTGGGCTCTGACGAGAGCTGGAATAGGTGAGTTGTAAGGCTTGCGGGAGGACGTGACTGACCAAGGGACTCTTTGGTGTGGGTGGTTAAACAGTCGCAGTTCCTGCAGGTAGCCGTGAGAGTCCGGTGCCTCAGGTCGGCTGTAGTGCTCCATCGAGGACGGGTGTAGAAGGAGTCAGACTTTAAAAATAGCCAGCGTCTGCTGGGAGTCTGATAAGATTTTGCCGTGAAAGAGAGGGCTTAAAAATTCGCATCCAGCGCGGGCTGGAGTCCTCGGGGCGAGATCAGTGAGAAAACGGTCAGTCATGGGGAAGGCACAGAGCAAACCACCTAGGAGACTGGAGGCCGGGGTTGGAGCCCCGAGCAGAGGGCCAGATCCGGATGTGCCCTTAGGACAGGTTATAAACCAGTGGAGCATGCCATGGCTGAAAAGGTATACCAGAGAATTAGAGAAAGTGAGAATGATTAGGTTGTGCACAAAACAGTGGCCAAAATACCCATTGGTCGATCCCGACCGCCCTTACTTTTGGGATCCAAATGGGATGTCCGATGGGTATTGGATCACTCAGTTGAAGGAAATGGTCTCACGGACCAGGTCCCTTATGTAGAAGTTTGGTAACATGTGTCTTGGGAAGGGCCAGACCCGCCCACAGGCATTTTTGTAAGTAAAGAGGACAGCAGTAATGAGAAATGCCTTTTTAAACTCGTCTCGATGCCATAGGTTGAGGTCGGACTTTAAAACTAGCCAGCGCTTGCTGGGAGGCCGGCCCGGTTTTGCCCCCAACAGTCAGAGGCTTAAAATTGCTGGAAAGCAGATCCAGCGTGGGCTGGAGGACTCTACCTTGGGTGTAAAACAATCAGAAGGTCGAGAGGGGCTAGTGCTGATCAAGGATCAGGGTGAGAGAAGGCAGTAAGCAAGATGGGCTGAGGAGAGTATAGAGGATCTCTCAAAAGAAACAGAAAAACATAAGCAGGAGGGCAGGATCATGGTAGCAACAGTAAGGGAGGTTATGGAATAAAGGGAACACAGCAGGACGCCGCCACTCAGAGATGAGGAAAGGATAGGTGTGGAAATGGCGGGGAAGAAGAGAACCGGTAGAAATCAATCCTGGGAGTCCTTCAGGACTGTCAGAATTTGTATGAGTATGTAAAAAAAAAAAAGTTTCCTGTTTGTAGGTCTTTGTCTGTGTATTGGTATGTATATTTGTTGAGGGAAATGGTGCAGAGTGTGTGTGTGCTCATGTGTGTGTGTGTGGCATGGGCATCTGTCCTGAGCTGAGGAGAGAAAGTCTGAAGAGGGAAGGAAGGGAGAGAGAAGCTATGTGAGCTTGTCCCTTAAGGAGTTAAACGTGAGCCTGTCCCTTTAGGGAACTGAACTCCTCCACAGTAGAAGGGGAACGCTTCAGGTTTTTGGAAATCCATAGCCCTGGCCAGGCTGCGGGTCTTCCAAATTTTTGGCTATGCCATCCCTTCTGTTATTTGCTGTGGATGGAGGGACATGGGATTTGATTGTGCCATGTGTTCAGTACTGTGAGTAGGTGACCAATTTAATTTGTGTGGAAGGGAATTGGGAAAAAGTGAATTAAATAAAGTGAAGAAGAAATAAGAATGAACTTGTGATGGTGAGATGACTTGAGAGAAAGAATGCCTATGGGGTGGTACACACTTTTGGGAAAATCTGGCAAGAAAGGGGTCTTATAAAAGCTGATGGGAAACAGGTGGAGCATGTCCAGCAGGTGGAAGAACTTTGGAGATGCTGATGAGACCCCATAAAATTGCCGTAGTTTATATACCAGCTCATCAGAGAGGCCATAGCTCAGAGGTGGTGGGAAATCGGTGGGCAGATAATGGGCAAAGGAGGCCGCTGGCCAATTGGAATTACAGATGGTGGCGGTGCCAATTTTGGACCCTCCAGAGAGCCCAATCTGGAAACCCACTGAGCAAGGAAAGAAAAAGTTAGGAGAGGAGGGTTGCAGAGAGACGGAGAAAGGATGGCAAATGGAAGGAGGGGGAGAAGTAGTATCTCCCGAGGTTATGAAGGGAATCCTGGAATAAGTGCATGAAGGAGGGCATTGGGGGACCGATGCTTTGGTAGATGCAGTGAAAGGAAAGTTTTGGTGCTTAACTATGTGGACCATAGCCCATAGTGTGTGTTAGAAACGCTTCATTTGCTTAAAAGTCAACAAGAAGGCAGCAAGAAAGAAAAAGGGGGGCGACCGTTAGCCTTTTGGCCGTTTCAAAGGGCACAGGTAGACTATACTGAGCTGCCAGAAAAAGGGGGGTGCTGGCAGAGCCCATAAATGAACAGGGTGTTTGCAGGGCAACCCCAGGAAGAGAGAGAAAAAGAAAGAAAGAAAGAAAAAGAAAGATGAAATGCCTCGTTTTTAGCTCAAGGTTTGCGGCCCCAAAGAGGGGGAGGCAGGGGGAGTTCTCGGAAGATCGGGTCGAGGAGGTATTCCATGGAATGGAGAGCTCGGGAAACAGACAGGCGCGGAAAGGCCCTGGAGAGACGCAGGCTCTCTGGGGAGGGGAGTTGAGTTAAATCACAATAGGGCAGTTGAGTGTGGATTGTCTCCAATAGGCCTGGGAGCAGCTAGATTCATCTTGATGGGAGCTATCGCCCTTTTAATAAAGCATTCCTTTCTCCTGGCTGAGAGGCAGGGAGGAAGAGCTTCTGTGTTCCTGCAGGGCTGTGATGGATTGCATGTGGCAACAGCCTGTTGAGGCATTGGTGTGCGGTTTTCTTTTTGAGAGCATTTGTCTGTCTGAATGTGCGTGTACACGTAAGGTTGAGAAACTGTTTTGAGTTGTGAAAAGAGAGTTGAGAGATTGTGTGAGTCTATTCCTTAGGAGGCTGCAGGTTCTGGCCATGCCTGCATCCACCATTTATTCTGGTTTTGTGTGTGTGTTGTGATTTGTGTAATTTGAATGCATATGATGGGAAAGTTGAAAGGTTTTTGTCAATCCTTTCCCACTTTTTTAATTGTTTGAGGTGTATGTGTGTTTCATTATTTGCCCAGTCTCACCCAAACTCCTCCCTTCAGTCTGCCTCTTGCCTGCTTGTTACAAGCTTGAGGATCCAGATGAGGGGAGAGAAGGGTGACAGAGGGGAGGGGCAATGCTTTTACAGAGGATCCTTTACTCCCCCATCTTTTTAGGATCCTTCCTTTTGCAGTGCCTTTACACACACCGGGGGCAATCTTTTAAGTTTCAGAGATGTCTCTTTCCTTCTCATTTCCAAGAAGGAAATGATTACTCCTCTTGTGAAAAGGGGGGAGGTGGGCAGTTTCAGAGAGGCAATGACTCAGAGAAAGGGGGGGGCACCCCTTTGCTCTCACAGCTCCACTCTGCTCTGCCCCTGGCATTCCAGTTTTAGGAAAGTGAGTGTGTGTTTTTATAAATTTTATATGGATTAAATTGTAATCACTCCTCAACACAGCACATGATGATAAAAACAGGAGAGGGGAAAAAAATTTGGACAATAGTAGAGCCTCCATGGACTGGTATGATCTATCTGAATTTTTGTTTTTGTTTTTGTTTTGACAATTTTGGTTATGGAAACAGTCCAAACACTAGATGGGCTCTTATGTCAATGCTTTCTTTTTGTGGTGATTGTTTTATAGGCTAAAAGGACACTTGGAGAGGCTAGGACCAAAGGCAGGATTAACATGGACACAGCCTTTTTAGTGACAATACTAAGTCTCTGGATTGCTCCTAAGAAAAGACTTAGAGTCAGTTCATTTGAGATGGGTGACTCTATCTTGGAATTCTTAATGGAGAAGTAGGAGACATGCATGCCATGGGGAAGAAATTTGTCTGCAGCATTTGAAACAAGTTATCTGCGCAAGTCTTGTCCTTGTCTCCCTATCTACAGGAACACAGAGCCCTACTGTTGGAACAAGCAGGCATCCTTTTAAGTCTGGAAATCAAGTTAAACCAGATGGAGGGGAGTCGGCAACTGAGTTGGGAGAAACCCCAAAGAAGACACTGGTGTTGCCAAATACTGCTGGACACTGGACTGTGCAGAAAAAGAAAAAATGCGCCTGAACTTTTTTTGTCTAATACCTTGCAGTTTTGATGACCATACGGGTCCCTGAACCTGGAAAAGAGAGTCACAGGGTTCAAGGGAAGCTTTGAAGATGCACTCAATTTAGAACAATAGGGAATTTATATTTCCATATGAAAAGGGATTAGAATACAATTCTGAAATCCAGCCTACCTGTTAGCCTTATAGGCTGGTGCCTGAGTCACGAGTGGACTGATAAACAACTTTCAAAAGAGGGGGTGCTTTAAAACCCAGAAGGAATAAAAGAGATGCACCGGGAGGATCATTTGACAGTGAAGTATGTGTAGACGGGGTGGAAGTGCCTAGGGGAGTGCCGGATGAGGACAGTGGCAAGAGGCCAAATCTTGGTGGGATTTGAATCCTTTCTGTTTTGGTAGGTGACGGTTGACGGGGATATGGATTGGATCATCTATTGTGGCCAACAGGGGTTCATGAACTGTACCGGAGATGCTGTGAAGGGAATTGCAGAATGGTTGGATGCCACTAGTGGGGTGGCCTGGAAGAGTGAAATGGCATTGGATGTGCTGTTGGTGGGCTGTTCACGAGCTGGAAGCAAGCTCTCATGATGGGAATTTTGATCCTGGTAGGATTATTGTGTATCCCATGTCTCATCCCACTGATCAAAAATATTGTTCAAAGCACAATTGAAAGTATGGCCCCCCAAAAGATTATGTACCAAAGATTAGAGGAAATTGATCCAAAAAAAAAAAAATACATAGAAGAAAAACACATTTTAAACATTTTGAGTTTAAGGCAGGAAATATAAGTCAGTAGAAGAAGGGGGGATTGTGAGCGGGGAAAAATGAGGGGTTCACAGAACCCCTGGATGTGCCTTAAACTCATCTAGAAGAAAAAAGGACTGCCTGAAAGGAGGCAAGGGGGGGAGGAAAATGGGTGCTAAAACAGTCATTAGGTTTAGAATTTGTAGCTGAGATAGTGGGTAATAGCCGGTGCCAGCAAGGTCACGCAAGGGGGAGGGATTATTAGGATTGTGTAAACTTTTGTGTGAAGGGGGAAATGCAGGCCCTGATATATGTATACAAACATTAGAATTAGGATGAAGTTAAATACATTCCTGAGGATGTGATCGATATCCATAAGTGTCTCAAGGATGTGTTGATTACTTTCATCACATGTCTGTTCTTCCTCTTCCTGACAAAAAGGCAATCACGGTTATCTTGACCTTATGTAAATTAAACTAGGATCTGGTGAGCCATCAGAGTCAAAAACAACGATAAGGATTGTAAGAACATCCTGACATCCTGCTGGCATTGTGAATTTGTAAATCAAAGTGGGTACTTCAAGGTAACAGGAAGAATGTGAGCTGAACCCTCCAAGGAGGGGGATGACAGGCAAGGAGGGTATAAAGGTATAGGGTTAACTTCATTCAGGGTTCCTTCTTGCACGGAGGGACCCGCCTTTGCAAACGCGTTACCAAATAAACTCCTTTCTTTGTATCATCGAACCTGGGTGATTGGAATTCTTCAGGGACATTTTTCCCGCTGACAGTATGTATGTACGTATGTATGTATGTAGCTAGCTAGTTAGCTTTTGATCTCCAGAAAGGCCCCCGGGCTTGGGAGGGCCCTTTCTCTGCCAGGAAACAGGGTTCGCGAGAGGAGCCCAGAGGAGGTGCTGCCTGGAAGGCAGGTGGTGACAGCGGGGGAGTCCCCCGAAGGAGACGGTGGGGTCCGGGCGGGAAGAAGGGGAGGCGTAAGCGTCCACAGCAAAAATATCAATAGCAAAACAACAACCCTCAGAAACCAGTGGGTAATAATATCCCTGCCGACCCCCGGAATAGGCATTCGCACCGACACCCGGAAGGATAGCCCGCAATCCAGCTTCGGGGCTAAGTAACGGCCGCCACCCGCGCCCGGCCACGCCCCCTTTTCCTCCGCTCGTCTCCTCACCGCCGGTACAGTAGAGAGAGAGACTTCTCCTCCAAGCCCCGCCCCCACGCCGCCTCGCCTCAAGGTAACGCGCGCACATCCTCGCCTTCCACCAAGACTGGGCGGCGCGCGCTCGCCTTCCCTGGCGGCCACGCCCACCCGCCTGTGCCCCGCCTCAGGTGAGCTGCCTCCGACTCCGCCCCCGTGTCCCGGAAACCAGAGGCGGGCGGAGCCAGGCCGATGCGGCTGGTGGCCTCGCTTCGGGAGCAGGGCGGCGGCGAGGATGAGGGGAGTCGCTTCGTGGTCCCTCGTGCTCCTCGCGGGGCTGCTCCCGGCGCTGTCGGGGCTGAAGCTTCTCCTCAGCGCCCCGCCGCTTTTCAACTGTTCGCAGCCGGTAAGTCGGGCCCGGGCGGGCGCAGAGCTTGGTAGTGCGCGGGCCGCCGGAGGCGCGCTGAAAAAAGGACAGAAGGTCGCGCGGCTTTTCTCCCGAGCGGAGCTCGCTGTGTTCGGGAGAGACGCGTGTGTTAAGCAGCTTTTCCCACCTTGTGCCTGCCAGATGCGGACATCTGGAAGGCACCCGGTTGGTGACGTTGAACGTGCGGAGCGGCGGTTCCGGAAGTCGGGTCCCGCTTCTGCCTTGAACTCCCTTGAGAAACTTTAGGCAAGGCTCTCCCGGTCCCCGTCACCGCCTCCTGGGTTAATACGCAAGTTACGAGTTTGGTTTTGTTTTGTTTTTTGAAGCTTTTATGGGTCAGGGTGCCTTTGATCTTTCCAGGCGTCCCAAAAGGTTCTGATCCTGCGATTTTGGTCTTTGCATTTTGCTTTTCAGTCTATTTTCCCCTAGTATAACACCATAGAAGCTACTATTATTCCTCTGGTTTCTCCATACACATTGTTTGAATCATAGAGTTGGAAAAGATGGTACAGGTCATCTAGTCCAACCCTTTGCTCAGTGAAGGGCTGTGACAGATGACCATCCAGGTGCTGAAGACCTCCAGTGAAGGAAACACACCACAAGGAGAACTCGCCACCAGTGGTAGCCTGTTGCACTGGCTCCCAGCTTATGCACTCCGTAATGTCTAGCCTGAACCTGCTTCCTTGCAATTTTAACCCATTAGTTTTATGCTGGTCTATGACCGTAATAAGGATTTGATTTGATAACCCATTAGTTCTGTTCTGGAGCAATAGAGAATAAGGAAACCTTTCAGATATTTGAAGACTGCTATCTGATGTCCCCTCAGTCATCTCTTCTGCCAGCTAAATACACAGGTTCTTTCATTGTTCCTCATTGTGCACAGTTTTCAGAACCCTCCTCATCCTTAGTTGCAATCCTCTGAACTTGCTCCAATTTGTCACTGTCTTTTTTTAACTATGGTGTCCAGAACTGGTGTCCTGTAGTCCAAATTAGGTCTGATCAGAGAACAATTACTTCTCATTACCTGGACTTTGTGCTGCTCTTAATTGCACCCCACAGTAGCATTTGCCTTTTTAGCAGCTGTATCACAACACAACATATTATGTGTTCCCTAAGTGAAGAAATGTATTAGAATTATTTATTCTCCTAATTCTCCATCGCTTTCATGTAAAACAAATCAGTTTGACTGAAAGTGGATTTTTTCTAAATTTTATATCTAATTTTTTTATCTCACAGTAACTTCTAGTATAAAAACATAAGTAATAGCATCCAGCATCTGTCTTTCTATCTATCCATCTATGTGTGTGTGTGTGTGTGTTCAGTAAATGCAATTAAAATTAATCAGCAGTCAGATAAAACACAGCTTATGTAAAAGTCACAAAAAACAAACCATGTATCTTTTTGTTTTGATGGGGGATCATCACGTAGCCATGTCCTGAACAGAATAAGCTCTAATGTTTCAACTGAAATGTACCTCATGTGTTGTGTTCAGTTTCTTGCTTTGCATAATTCTCATGTTTTCACTCAACACTGCATTACTTATTTATATAAATGATTTATATGACCGCCTATCCACACAACTCTGAGCTGCTAACAACAGTGATAAAAACACAGATAATAGAACTAATACAAAAAGAAAAGGGAAAAAAATCAAGAAAAAACAGGTGCCCAGTCCATAACTATACCCCTTCATCTCTTCAGTCCCTGGGCTTCAACTTTATTGTCCCTATGCCCCAGGGAAAAGCCAGCTCTTTACCAATTCACAGAACGCATTAGTTATAAGACCATATTTTTACAGCATGCTTGGAATATTTTGAATGTTGAAAATGTGACGATACTCCCAAGTAAAGCATTCAGCATGTTTGCTTCTTTTTTATTTAAAAGAAAAATCTGCACCCATTCGCGTGTACAAAACATTGCCGTCGACTATTACTTAATTCTTTAATGGGTGCCAGGCAATTACATTTTTTAAAAACAAAGTCTGTTTTCCACAAGTTCTCAGTCTAAAAGAGTTTTAAAGAAGAAGTGGGGAGCTATGGGGCAGGGGGAGAGACCTTGCAAAACCTGGGTCAGGTTGAAAGAAGGAAAGATAGTTAGAAGAAGAAAATAATTGGCTTAGTTGAGCTATCAGGTCTGGGTTGTAAAAATCCAGATTACCATTGGTTGGTAGCAAAAAGAGATGTTTGTGCTATGGCGACCTGGATTTTTGCAGCCCCAGCTGTAGACTTAATAACAGGAAGGAAATATAAAAAGATACCAAGAATATTGATAGTGCAGTGCACGCACAAAAAATAAGTCTTATTTCTAAAATGAGACAAGACTAATTCATTCAAGCTGTTAAAGGCATTCTGCAAAACAGCAGTAAACATGTCTGTTATACATTGTACAATAGTAGGAAACCAAGAATACTGACTTCCGGATGAGGACACAGTAAAACATATTTCTTAACAAATGATGATAGTGCAATTTGTCCATGTTTTTCTTGCATGGCTATCTGTGTTGAATATACATGGTGAGAAGTGATGTCAAGAGAAAATGAATATAGAAAGAGATAGTGATTGTGTGATTAATCGTGATCTTTCACAAAAACTCAATTTTTGGAAGGTTTATCCTGGCATTAATACATTAATTAACAAAGTATATTAAACATCTTTAATTCAGAGAAAGTCACCCATCAGTTTTTGTGCTTTCTGCATTTTATTTTCCTTTAACATCACTGTTTCAACCCCCCAATTTGATCTAAGAATAACATTTCATGCATCAAATGAAGCAGACTATAATCCACAAAGCTGGTAAAATAATACATTTGGCACTATTTTATGGTGTCACAAAAGTTTAATTTTTGCTGCAACAGACTAACGTACTTTATTCTCTGGATAGTGCCCCATGGGGGGAAAATCCATGTTTAGAGAGGGCCATAAGTTATTAAT